>NC_141607.1:40339230-41045480 GCF_047967505.1 Dipteris shenzhenensis
ACAGACCCTGGTGATTGCATCATCAATGTCTTTGCAGGTTGCTTTGGGATGGTGAGGCTTTGCGAAGACTTAGGCCGCCATTGTCTTTCCATAGAGAATGACAATGTTGTTGCTCACATGTGTCTGCGATCTATGAGTATAGAATAGCATTTCCATAAACTATGTAGTATTGACAGTAATACTTGTGATCATTACTTTTGATGTTCTTATTGAGGTTGTCCTTGGTCATGGTGGTTGTGTGGCACAAGAGTGTCTTTATTGCTCTATGCTTTTTGCTCTTTTTTGGATCCATAGTCAGAGGTTACTGTGTGGGGAATGCCCTTGTCAATATGTATGCCAATTCCGTGAACCTAGATGATGCAAGGGCAATGTTTGTAGAGATGCCACAATGGGTTGTGGTCTCCTAAGTGTGATGATTACTAGTTGTGCTCAGAATGGGCATGGCAAGATAGCCTTGCAACTGTTCAGGAGCACAGAGAATTTTATGAACTGACCTACTGGGATGTAGTGTCATGGGGTGCTTTGATTGCAAGATGCACTGAACATTTGCATGATGTTGTTCTTGCTCGAGCTTTTTGGGAAAATGCAACATAGTGGCATGAAGCCAGATAGACTCATATTCCAATGCATGGGAGCCTTAGAAGAGGGTAGAGTAATCTATGCTACTGTTGTTAGCAACAGGTGGGAGTTGGATTTTGTTGTGGGGAATGCTCTCATCAAAATGTATGGCAAATACAGCAGCAGAGAGGATGTGATGGTGGTGTTTGTTATAGAGTTGCTACAATGAGATGTGATCTCGTGGAGTGCCTTGATTGGCAAGGAGGCATTGCTACTCTTTGCCTTATGGATTTGTGAGCCATCGTGACTGCCCTAGCAGAGGATTGAGTGACTAATGCTACTATTGCTGCAATGGAGGGGAGTCAAATGTTATAAAAAATGCTATCATCAACATGTATGGCAAGTGTGAAAGCCTTGATGATGCAAGGGCATGGGGTGCAATGATCTCTGGACATGCTGTGTATGGCAACATCAAGCTGGCTAGAAACTGCATTAAGGAGAGGGTGGAGCGAATTCAAGACTTGAGGGAGATAGTACAGGACCTGTAGCACGAATTTTGTGAAAGATAAGGAGTAGGCCAAATAGGGTCATGAAGTTTAGAGACGTTGTCAGGGTGTGATAGTTTGATTAAGTTTTGCAATAGGAGGATATGCCCTGAATATGCTTTGACAGAGGTGTGGGGACCAAACTATAAGCCCTTAATTACCTTGGATGTTGTCCAAAAATGATTGGATTTTGTCCTTGGGACAGCCCTCATCGATATGTATGGGAACTGTGGGAGCTTAGATGATTCAAGGCCAGTTCTTGCTGAAACGCTACAGTAGAATTGTATCCCCTACTGTGCGATGATAGCTGAATGCATCCAGAAAGGGCATGGCAAAGATACAACTATTTGGTCAAATGCAGGCTGAAGGTATTGCACTAGACATGATCACCTTCATCTGCATTGTAAATGTATGCATTAGTCTCGGAGCCTTAGAAGAGGGTAGAGTAATCCATGCACTATTGTTGGCATCAATAGGTTTGGCAAATGTAGGAGCATAGAGGATACAGCGAGATGTGATCTCCTGGAGTGCCATGATTGCTGTGTGTGCCCATAAAGGGCATGGCAAAGAATCTCTGCAACTATTTGGCCAAATGCAGGTTGAAGGTCTCATGCTAGAGACAAGATCACCTTCATCTGTGTTGTGGATGCTTGTGCTTGTATGACATCCCTAGAAGAGGGTCGTGTGACCCATGCTACTATTGCTGGCAATGATGGGAGTCAGATGTTATTGTGGGGAATGCCCTCGTCCATATGTATTGCAAGTGCATGAACCTAAATGATGCAAGGGTAGTGTTCACAGAGTTGTCACAGTGGAATGTGGTCTCCTAGAGTGACATAAGTGCTGGTTGTGCCCAGAATGGGCATGGCAAGGTAGCCTTGCAACTGTTCAGTGGAATGCAGGTGAAAAAAAGTCTCTTGACCTCTTTATTTGATAGTGCACTGTGTGAATGGGACTTCTCTTCATGTTGGTTTTCGATTTCTCCTCATCTCCTCCCAATCTAAGCCGTGATACCTTCATTTTGATTTCAAAGAAAGGTTTTTCCAAATTCCATGCACACATTATTGTACACACATAGTATTGCATGAGGATCCTTCCATTACTTCATAAGCCTTACTTTACGAAGTTGCCATGTCAGGTTTATTCATATCCATAAGCAAGGCCCTCTCTCTCTAGGTGACATTAGGAGATGTCGGCCTCTAACACCCCCTCTCAGCTCCTGGATGGAATAGAGATGCTAGGGAGATGGGTGAATGAAAAGCTCGCAATATTCATGAAAATTGAAAAAAGCTCGTGACAAAAAGCTCACCAAAAAATCACACCCGGTAAGGAGTGGTCCATTGACCCTTCTCACATTTCACACCAGGATGCACATTGGTGGCGCCTTTGGCTTTGGGAGGGTGGTCCCCTTTGTGAGGTTCAGTGGAATCTGGGCAAGTGGTTTGGAAATCCAGAGTAGGATAGTCAGAGCATGTAGAGGAGGTGGCCTTTTCTCTTACACAATATGTATAGGACGACATCTTCAGCTAGAGGTGTCAGCTTGGAGTCCTAAGAGAGAGAGACACTAGGCAGCACAACAGATGCCTCAAGATGCATAGCTAGATTCTTGGTATAGTTGTGGCTCAATCAATGGCACAAAAGGTCTTGTATTTCTTCTAGTTGGTTGCTCATGGGGGTCTTCCTGTTGGCGCATGGTTGGAGCAGATGCATGTGGATGGCTAGTGGCACCAATGCATTGATGGAGTTCTTGAGTAAATCTCTCATTGATTATGGAGTTGTCCTAGTGCACATAGGATTTAATTGGGATATCTTTAAATTGTGGCTCAGGTAATACAATCTATTTGATAGAGGGAGGGCATGCCTTACCCATCAACGAGGCCTCCCCAGTTTACACAGGAGAATCCTTCATATTAACCTACATGATGCGACCCCACACTTTGTTCCACCCACAGCCCCTCTAGTTGCCATCAGGTAGGATATCATCTAGTCCCTATGTACCACATGGGAGCACAGGATGGTGGGATATAGAGCGGTCATCGAAAGGCTGGAGAGTTTCTGCAAGGCTTGGCCTGTAGGCATATTTTATACATTCATGCCAAGAGGGATTAGCTAGTTGTATTGCCCTACTCCATGGTTGTTAGCCCCTATTTCAGAGATTCCCTTGGTAGTGATGCCATTTTTCATGCATGTGTATGCATGCCCTTCCCCCACCTTCCATCTCTCTCCCCTCACTCTCCTAGAGGTGTTGGACGTTTTCAGTTGTTCTCTAATGGAGTATGGTACTACCATTAGTCCGGGATAGAGACAAATTATAAACATGCAAAATATCCGAAACATGCTTCCTCCTTTGTTGACTGAGTCCCCTTACTGAACTTTGTTGCTGGGAGTTCTAACTCTTTGATTTGTCATATTGACAAGGAGATCATATACAGGTACTGCAAGCGACTTGCACACAAAGAAGCAAATTGCTTAAAAAAGGAGGAGCTAGAACAATCGAAGCATGATGCCAACCTCATCAAAGAAAAATATCAAATCATTATTGAAACAAGCAAAGACCAAGAGGAGGATCCATATAGCGAGGTGATAGTCTAGGTCAAAAACCTCTCATTTGATGATGAGGTCAACTATGTTTGGGCATTCTAGAGTTTTTGAGTTGACCAAAACATCAATCAAGTTCAACTATTGCCTCTGCCATGTCTCCATCTTTTTGCCCCTCTCTCCATGCGACTCTTACAAAGCTTTGGTGTCTTGGAATCAACAACAACAGGCATTTTCCAAAATAAAGAGTGGCTCCCTTGCCAAGGAAATAGGAGCTTCAACATTTTAGGTGTGTTGTAGTTACTTGTAGTGAGTAGAAAATGGGACAAAAGACTTCATGTTACTTATACCCTTCGATGGAATCTAGTTCAATCATTTTGAATTTTGGTAAGACTAGTGAATTGGACGGAAGCAACTATCCAATTTTGAAAGTGAAGTTTTAGAGTCATCTATTGGGGCTAGGGAAATCTTGGGGATTATAGAAGGCACAGAGCCAAAACTTGTCAACATGGGGGATACCTCAAGGAAGGTCACAATTTGGCAAATCTAGATAACACGAAGAGTGGAATCTAAAGGATCTAGCTGCTCTCTCCAAGATTATTGGGATGATTGTGAATCCTATGATACCCCATAACCAGTTGGCTGATACAACTCATGAAGCATGGAAATCTTGAAGGATCCCTATGAAACAAAAAATATGCGGGGAAACATCATGCTCTAGAATCAATTTGTTCACCGTAATGATGAGGGAAGGAGAATCAGCACATGACTTCCTTGGAGAAGTGAAGTTCTCATGTCAACAGTTGGTCGCAAGGTGGACATCAATGAATTGGCCATGCTTTTGGTCAACAAGCTTTCAACGACATAGTGAGAGTTGGTGACAAGTCTCATCATTGGAAAACGTGCAAGGCCAATCGTGTTTGAGAGAAACTAGGCTCGTTGTGGCTTTGGGGAAGGCCCAGATGAAATTCATATGCTAGAAGTGAAGGTGAAGATGAAAAGGCTCTCATGGCCAAAGCCAAAATGGCAAAGGGAAGCCATAGAGAAAGAATGATGCCAAGAATCCAAATGATGATAGGGACTCTTCTAATGAGCAAAACAAGGAGAAGAGAAAGAACAAGAAAAGGTTCTTCTATTGAGACGTGCCTAAACATTGACACCAATCTATAATGCTTAATTGGATTGATAAAAGTTGCTGGTTTTCTGAATCTGCTGAAAGTAAACCTCCATTGTGTTTTGAATTTCTTTATAGGAAATAATGGACAAATAGCCTTGGATTCCAATGGAAGGAGTTGGTAGGGGATCCATATACCCCATTTTCAATAGGTCCCCATGCCATATATAGTCCTGTGAAATTGGACAAAAAAGGAAAAGAATGGATAAATGTTATGGATGGAAATAGACAAAGGTTATCCACCCTTCTCCATCCCCCTTGTGTGTGTCTGGACATTCCAAGACAAGCTAATGGGTGCAATGCATTTGTCTATGTTAAACATGACCCTATGGTGGGGGTCATCTCTCTAGATTTCTTGCTTCTTTGGTTCCCTTTTAGTTACCGAGAGCATAGGCCTTGGGCTATGCCCCCCCTTATGGCACATTTTTGTATAGGGTTTTTTAAGGGCTTGACTCCCCTATTTAATATAAGCCAGCATGTTTTTTAATTAAAAAACTTATAGACACCGATAGCTTCATATCATGGTAGTTACCCCATGTTCAATCCAGAGCAATGGTAAATCCACCTCTTGCCCAAAACCTTGAAAGACAAATTGATTTCGAAGGGACCAGATGGCCATTAACACTACCGCCTAAATTAATGGCCAGCAAGCCACTAGATAGGTGCTTTACTACTTCACCCATCACCACAGTCCTCTTGTTGTTACTTAGATGGAAATTAGACATGAGACCAACCTTATAGATGGCTCTTTCAATATTGAGCCAGAATCCCCTCATGACAATGCCAGGACAAGTGATGTAGCCTCTCGATTGCTTTACTGCAGAGCAGGCAAGATGAATTTGGCACGAATTGGTAGCCATTGGTGAGCCACATTCCATGTAATAAAACTCAACTTGCCAGCAAGACAGCTGCTCCATATCACTTTGAACCTCTTCTGCCACTAACTCGTAGAGCGATGTGAACCCCACTTTATGTTCAACTCTGGGAAGGCAGGTCCCTCATCATTCAGATGCTTGTAAATCACCCTGGCCGAGATCTTTCTTAGCTTGGTTTTACCTAAGAGCCATTGATTAGTTTGTTGGTGTATCGACTGAATACAATTTCTCAGCTAACTCTATGAAATCTTGCACATGATCTTGTGCAAAAGTAGTGTTTTGTCATGTGCACGGATCGGTATCTGATGTATACTGGGTACACAAGACTAGCTCAAGTAGCCTGGGGAGGCTTAGAGTTAGGCAGGCTTGATTCTCGGGTTGAGTGGCAAGGGTACGAACCAGTTAGAGGTCTTCGCTATTTTTGGCGCTTGGGGCCCAAGTCTATATAAGGGGCCCAGATGTTCAGTTCTCTGGGAGCCAATGGGAGCAAGTCTCGTTCCCAGGTGCTAGATCTTTGATTCGCGGACGCGTGCCTGCATCATAGCATAGCCCAAGGTCCAGTAACAGATCCCAGGCTTCACAGTGCCACCTAGTGGTATGGGACACCAGCTTGGTTAGGGAGTTCATGCCAGTAGCTCATCGGAGGGGACATCTCCTGATTCGGGATCGCATCCCGTAGATGTCATGGTTGGGTGGTGAGCAGCCTACTCAGATTCCTCATGTTTGGTGTGTTCTTGTGTTTGCTTACAGGTCAGAGGTTTTAGGAGTGCTCGGATCGTGTCAGTTGGTATCAGAGCCAACTCTTGAGGTAGGAACTTCTGTTGCGAGAAATTCAAGTTCATTGCCCTGCACATGCTTTATGGTTCATCGTTAAGGGTTGTGGTTAAGATTAGGGAAAGAAGGTAGGAGAAAGTAGAGGGTGAGTGAATTCGAAGTTGAACTGAGGCGTTAGGTAGAGAGTGAGGTGTAGCTTGGAGGGCCATAGACGGGAGAGAGATTGTACGTGAGAAGCGCTCATGGGACTGAAGATATGGGCTGATCATTGGTAAGTGATGGGCTGAGGCGGAGCTTCAGTTACACCTAGGTACAGCTGGATTGAGTAGAGACCCAGAGAGCGCCATAGGCTAGAGCAGTTCGTTGGAGTAGTTCGCAACCAAGGGGTGAGTCGTGGGGTGCACCATGGGTGGGAGCAGGTCGCAGGCAAGGCTGTACTAATTCGGGGGGGGCCTGGATGCTTAAAAAAAGCACCACCCCTCCAACTTAGGAGGGTGGGATGAGCTCTCTAAGAGTTGTGCCCACCTATTCTAGAGCATAGCGTAGCAGCAGCTCCTCCCCTTATCGTGACCCATGTGCAAGTCTCTACCCCTTTATGCCCCTCTTGGCGATTCCACTCTCAGGTACCGCGTGCTATAGATTTTCGTATAGGCCAGCAAGGAGCTTGACTCATGGATTGACAGCTTCCACCAACCCCTTCCTCTTTCAACCAACCAGCCTCTGTCTCTCATCCTCCTCTGTTTTGCATCTTTTCTCTCTATTCCAGTCTCCTAGTTTCGAGCCCACCTATCCCTTCTCTTCTCTCAGCCTATTTTTTTCATGAGATTCAATTTAGTTATGGCTGATTCTGTAGACCCCGAGCTTGTGATGGGAGACCAGGATATGAACTACCATGCAGAGGATGACCAGGGTCTCTATGATGATCTGATTACGAAGAAAGCCTTCAGTGAATTCACCACTGCTCTTAATGGAAAGTTTGAGTAGCTTAACACAAATCAAACGGGGTTGACACATCAACTCCAAGGGATTCAGAATACACTCACACTTTTGACTAGCACTGTTCAGGCATTATGCATGTGGATGCCATGGCCTCAATGTTAGGTCCGAACATCACTCCAGATCCTTTTCCTGGAGATCAAAGGTCTCGTAGCAAGGAGGTTGCTGGCACTTGGTTGCACAAGTACACTTCCTGTTTTACCCTTACCCGGATGACAAGAAAATACAACTTGCAGCAGGGTTTATGTCAGGAAAGGCTTTATTGTGGTAGAAGGAACTCCAATCGAAGCCTGCAACATGGATAGAATTTGAAGGGGTCTTCAGGAAGGAGTTTTTGAAGAAGTAGGAAGATTACGATATCGTAGGCAAGCTGAAAGCCCTTGATATGTCCAAGCTGAATCTGACTTTTGAGGTCTATCTTCAGAGTTTTCGGGATTTGCAGACCAGAGCTACAAAGATGGATCCAGTGACCTTGTTAGGTTTCTTTGTGGATGGTTTGCCTGACTCGTACAAGTTACAAATCAAGAACAAGTATACCACTTTGCAAGAGGCCATGATATTATGCGCGCATCTATGATGATACCATGGCCAGCACAAAGGGAACCACAGTTGCCGACACGGGTGGGAAGAATAAGAGTAAGTTCTTCCAGTCTACCACTGGTACCGGGGAGTCGAAGTTTATAGACAATGCCTTCAAGAACCATTCGACTCAGGCGAAGAATGGTCGTGCCCCTTTCCTTCGTACCTTGAAGCTAAAGAAAGAAGGATGTTTCTTCATGTACAAGGAGCGGGGCCACACTAGGAATGATTGTCCTAAGCGCAAGAACCATAAGCAAGTGGCGGGACCGAAGCTCCATGCAAGTCCAGGTACCAAAGCTAAGGGAGCTAATCAAGTTTTGATGACAGGTATTTTTGTAAATGTCATTACCTATCCACTTTCTTGTAATTGCACTTTTAATACTTCGTTATTTGGTTCCCATGATCTTTTCCGAGTTTATGGAGAAGTTAGGGACCAAAGAGTTCACATTCTCTTTAACCCGGGCAGCTCTCACAACTTTGTTAATTACAAACTTGTGCAGAAGATGGGGCTGTCCACGATACTTAGCGATCACACCTACGAGGTACAGCAGCTTCCAATTGGGAAGCGGTTTGGGAATCGCAAGATTGAAGCGCTTTCTATCCAGATTCAAGACTACACAGCGGCTCTTACATGCTATGTCATGCACTTGGAGCATGTGGACTTGTTAATCGGAATAGAGTGGTTTAAAAGCCACGATATTCGGATTGGATGGAAGGAACATACTCTTTCTTTTTTGAATAAGGACACCCAATTTTGTATTTAGTGTGATAATATCCCCTCTTCTTAGGGACCTATTGTATATTAAACACTTCTCATTATGATGTATATCAGTGTGTTTTGATTTCACTTTCTTCATTTGTTGTCTCTGTTAATAACAAGAATGATTTGAGTGTGTTTGAACACCGTGAATTGAGAACGCTGTTAGATGATTTCATGGATGTATTCCCTGTTCAACTGTTGGAAGGTTTACCTCCAGAACGGGCAGTAGACCATCGCATAGATTTAGTACCTGGGGCTCAACCTATTAGTGTTCCACCTTATAGGATGAGCCAGCTTGAGGAGGATGAGTTAGCTTCATAGCTACAGGATTATCTAAATATGGGCTATATTCGCCCAATTAAATCACCTTGGGGAGCACCTGTCCTCTTAAGAAAGAAGAAAGATACTTCGTGGAGAATGTGTATAGATTATAAACGATTGAATAAAGTGACAATCAAGAATCGATACCCTCTTCCTCATTCCGATGATTTGATAGACCGTTTGGCCGGAGCAAAGTATTTCACTAAGATTGATTTACGGCGGGTTATCACCAAATCCGTATCTATGCTAAACACATAGATAGAACTGCATTCTGAACTAGGTATGGCCACTACAAGTTTCTCGTATTACCTTTTCGTTTGACCAATGCTCCTACCACGTTCCAGCAAATGATGAATGATTTGTTTCAAGATTTTCTGGGCAAATTCATTGTCGTGTTCTTAGATGACATCTTGGTATATAGCCGAACGCTAGAGGATCACAAAGGACACCTCCGGATTGTCTTAGTTATCCTAAGACAGCATAAGCTCTATGCCAAGATGAGTAAATGTGACTTCTTTATGAAGGAGATCATTTACTTAGGACACAAGTTTTGTTCTAAAGGTATTAGCATTGATCTGGATCGTATCCAGAAGGTTTTAGAATGGCCTATCCCTCAAATTGTGAAACAACTTCATTCTTTCCTAGGATTCACGGTATTTCTACAAAAGTCTATGCATGATTATTCACACATCACAGCACCCCTGACAAACATATTGAAAGGTCGTGGACGCAGGTCTACCCAATCGATCTCTTGGAATGATGCATTGAACAAGGCTTTTGAAACCTTGAAGTTAACTATCAAGGAAGCACCCATTCTTGCATTACTCGATCCTACCCGGCCTTATGTTTTAGAGGCCGATGCGAGTGATTTTGTGATTGGGGTAGCTTTATTCCAAGAGGGCAAACCTATAGCTTTTGAGAGTAAGAAGCTAGACGGCACCCAATATCGTTGGCCCACACTAGAAAAAGAACTCTATGCGGTTGTATATGGTCTAAAGGTTGGGAGACACTGCTTGTATGGTTCGAAGTTTCTTGTATTGACGGATCATCAATCAATCAAGTGTGTGTGATGGGTTTGAATTGAGGGGACGGAAGGCTAGATGGGCGGAATTAATGCAAGATTTTGATTTTGAAATACGTTATCCAAAGGGTTCGCTGAATAGTATGGCAAATGCCTTAAGTCAAGTCAAGTTTGTAAATGCTATGTCATTTACGGAAATATCCTTAGACCTATTTCAATCCTTAAGAGGGCTTTGTGCAACTGATAGTCATTTTAGTTCTTATTGGCAAAAAGTCCAGGATGGGAGCTCCATGGTTGACCAGGACTTAGGGATTGTGCCACCTATGGTACAGGCGGCGAGAGTTCAGTGGATGATTGGGAATGGCTTGCTGTTCTGGAATGGAAAGATCTATGTGCCAAATGTTTTGGATCTTGGATCCAAGATTCTCTGGGAGTATCATGATGCTCCTGGTATACATCAGACTCTCTCTTGTGAAGCATACCTTTTATTGGCCTAAGATGCGTGCATTTATTGAACACTATGTGGTAGGTTGCCGAGTTTGTCAAGTTACTAAGGCAAAATGCCTTAGAAGTGCAAGTTTATCTCGAGTAATAAATGAAAAAGCATTTCCATGGATTTTATTACCGGTTTGCCAAGAATGCGCAAGGATCATGACTCTATTTGGGTCATAGTCGACCGTCTAACAAAAATGGCTAGATTCTTACCTACTAGAACAACTATTTTCGCTATTCAACTGGCTCACAAGTTTGTGGACCACTTGTTTAAGCTATATGGTTTGCCCTCTGACATAGTCAACGACAGAGACTCGAAGTTTACAAGTAACTTTTGGACACTTGTTTTTCAGAAGTTGGAAACTACTCTAAGTATGAGTTCCTTAGATCATGCACAATCTAGTACAGAGAAGGTTAACCAATTGGTTGAAGATATGCTTCGAGCATATGTTTCTAAGAGACAATCTTCATGGGAAGATTATCTAGCTATGACAAATTTTGCTTATTACAGTGCGAAGCATTCGAGTACTGGTTACAGTCCTTTTATGCTTATGTACGGGTTTCAACCTAAGTCACCAGTTATGGTTGGGTTAAAGGGAATCTAAAATAATGCTGCAAAGACATTCTTGCAAGACATGCAAGAAATGTTGCAGTTTGCCAAGGAGTCTATTAGAAGTGCCCAAGATCGGGACAGATTTTATGCTAATAGACATCATTCACCTAGAGAGTTCTCTGAAGGAAGGATGGTATATTTGTGAATTCCCAAGGAATCCAAGAGTCTAAGTACTGGTTTGGTTCCGAAGTTATCTCCCAAATACTATGATTCGTTCAAGGTTATTAAAAGAATTAGACCAGTTGCATATAGACTAGAATTACCTCCTGATGTTATATTTCATGTCAATAGACTGAAAGAGTTACTGGGTGCGGATGATCAACTTGTTACTCCTCGAGAGAATAGAAGTTACAGATTTATCTTTTATCCCACACGAGCCTGAAAGTATTCTTGAATTTCGTGAAAGGCAAATTCGTAATCAAACTATCACGGAATACAAGATCAAGTGGAAGGATTGTGTTGAGGAGGATGCAACATGGGAGACATTACAAAATCTCCAAAGGACATTCCCGGGTTTTTTAGCGAACTCAAGAGTGAGTTCTTAGAGGAGGGGAAGTATGTCATGTGCACGGATTGGTATCTGACGTGTACTGGGTACACAAGACTAGCTCAGGTAGCCTGGGGAGGCTTAGAGTTAGGCAGGCTTGATTCTCGGGTTGAGTGGCAAGTGGGGTACGAACCAATTAGAGATCTTTACTATTTTTGGTGCTTGGGACCCGAGTCTATACAAGGGGCCTACAGGTTCTGGGAGCCGATGTGAGTAAGCGCCTAACATTAATAAGGTTCTAATGACTATTAATTAACTAAATAATCATTTCTCTTGTCATGACAGTGTTGTCATGGTGAACTCTTCCTGTACTATCTGATGAGGAGATTGAGGAATTACTTCAAATCATTTGAGACCCCATATAACCCATAGCCTCTCAAATCTCCTCCGGTCAGTTGCCGAGAGATAGAAGGGTGCCATACATTGCTGTCAGCCTCACTAGTGTATCAAGAAGCCATCCCTTCGTCGGGGGGTCACTGTCCCTCTAGTGGGGCCAAAACTCCAGCAGGCTGGGGAGAGAGCAGTGGGAGGGGATCTGGAAATGAAGGGGAGCAAAGATGGAAGGCAGAGAAGGGGAAGAGTCAAACCGGCCTCTAATCACTCAGAGGGCAGTGGAACTAAACCTTTAATCACTTCAGCACTTATTTACAGCTCACAAAGCATATATCACAACCATTAACCATTGCATGATCACCATTTGGCATTTACCCATTTGTTCACAAACAAAACCACTGAAAAAGGGATGGAGGAGGCTAGAATGCCCCTGCTCAACAGACATAGACAAGTGCACCCGATTGGCCCCAAACACCGTGGCGCCCCTTTCGGTATTTCTTTATATTTCACAGTGAAATGATTACAAGTTGCATCTGGGAGACCTTCCCTGCAATTGAGCACGCAGCCCCAATTCACTAAGCCTTCGCAAGGCTTTCAAGCATAGAACACCATCACATAAGTGCACTTAACCCATAGGCTCAACCCAAAGGCATTCTCTTTTCCGAGTGCAATTCCATTGGCTGTCCAGATGCAATCACACTGCACCCCAGCTGCACTCTCTTTGAGTGGTTTCCAGATGGCATTCACAAAGCTTTTCAAAGCTCCAAAATAAAATCAGCAAAGTACCCAACCAAAGAATGACTCATGTAGCTCTGCCTGGGCACCTGCGAGCCAAGAAAGAGGCGGCACACGAGGCCAACCAATAGCTTATGGCGAAAAGAAATTGCAGTAGCAAAATCACAACTCACCAAGCCCTGAAAAACTCGAACCAAGTCCTCAATCGCCAAGAGGACATAGTAGCCAATGCCCAATTGCATTCTCAGCCAAAGAGGAGTGCAAAGGCATGAAGAAAGAGCATTTACAAGAGCCGACCAGCAAGAATTCCACTGAAAAATGCGAAAAGAAGCACTTCTGTCGCGAAGAAGTGGGAGTTCTTGGGCTCAAAAGAAGCGTGCTTCAGAGAGGAATGCATTGAGAAGGTTTTGGAGAAGTTTCATCGCCGGAAAGTCCTCCAAAACTGAGAAAAACCAGTCAACCAGCACGTCGGACCACTCGAAATTCAACAGAAAGCTGTAGCTTTGCAAGAGGAGAGGCCCAGGAGGCGGTAGAAGAAAAAAGGTCCAGAAAAAGCCACTTTTGCAAATTCGACCAGCAAAAGAAGTGCTCAGCTCTGCCCGTTCTACCAAAGGCACGGAGGGAAAAGCATATCACTACGAAGGGGAGGCAGAGGGGAAGCCATCGGGCCAAACGGAAGTCGAGGAATCCAAACGGGTGAGGAGTTATGAAGAAAAACGGAATTCAGCTGAAGGAGGCTGAAAAACCAGTCCAAAATCTCAACAAAGGGAGAAGATGAGAGAGAAAACCACACATGTGAAGTTTAGAAGGCCCAGGAAGGTCCAGGAATGGCAAAGGAGCATGTAGAAGGCACTAGAGCCACCTGGAACTCTAGGGGGGCCACTGAAGGTACATGGCCCTCTAGGGGGCCCATTAAAAATGCCACGTCATCATTTCCCAACAACCACTCTTTTAATTCCTTGGAATGCCTTTGGGCCTAGGGATTAATTACGCTTATGTGCTAGGTACCATGCCGCGTTTAATTACACATTATTAAGCCCACGCTTGGACTTTTAAAACCAAAGTTGTCACGGTCTTGTAGTACATTAAAGTACTTAGAATTTCACGCCCCCGTGACATACCCCTCTCTTGAAACAGCAAACCACAGTTTGCTGCCCCAAAACACAGGAGCGAGCATGAAATATAGCATAAAAGAGTATACAAGAAAGCCGCAGCTATAGTATACAGAGACAGTGAAAATATGGCTAGGAGAGGCATGCATCCATCCATATATACTGCTCAAAATCTATGTGATCCTCGGCGATCAATAGTCAAGATGCATCAATATCATGAAGTCTCACAGCAGAAATACTGTCAGCTCAGTATCTCGGATGAAACATACAGTGTCATCAAGCGACCTCATGAAATCACAGTGAGCCTGTCTGTACTGAGGGAGTGGAGATGCTACCCCCCTCTCGAACATTAGGTAATGCTCCAGACGCTCGCTCTGCTGAACTACCTGTAGGAGCCCGGACCGCAGTCGGCTCTAATTGGAAAGCATCAAGGTAAAGCTGCAATATCCCAGGTGAATCTGCCAGTTCACCTTCCTCCATCCATTTCGCATCAAGTGATGGGTAATTTTGAAATTTTACCAAGTAGCGACGGATAACTTTACCCTTGAGCTTTCTATCTCTGTGTGCCAGAATTTGCTCTGGGACCAGAAGTTCATCCTGTTCTTCCACTTCAGGCTGCACCTCATCAGGTACATCCTCGGGAATATCTCCATGATATTGCTTTAATAAACTCACATGAAAGGCATTATGTATCTTCCAATGCGGAGGCAACTTCAGCCTGTAAGCTACCTCGTTTATCTTTTCAGAAACCTGGAAAGGACCATAGTAACGCATGTTCAGCTTTGTGTACAACCTTTCCTTGCCTTTCTTATTTTTCAGCCTTGCCTTCTGAAAATGCAGCAAAACCCAATCACCTTCTGTGAATACCAATTCCCTGCGGTGCTTATCTGCTGCTCTTTTCTGCTTGTCTTGACTTCTTTGCAAGGCATATTTGATCTTCTTGTAAGCCTCTTCAAGGCTTTCCACAAAACGATCAGCTTCGAAGATTTTCTCTTTTGTATGCAAAATGGGAGGTATCTTCCTGGCACCTTCCACTATTTCAAAAGGTGCTTTACCTGTGGATGTGTGCACCGTATTATTGTAAGCATATTCCAGCAAAGGCAAATAATGCTCCCATTTGCTTTTGTGGTCTGAGACATAGCATTTAAACATATCCAAGATGGTAGAGTTTTCCTGCTCCGATTGTCCATCAGACTGAGGGTGAAAAGATGACGAAAAATTCAGCGTAGTGCCCATATTTTCAAACAGTCCTCTCCAAAAGAGGCTGGTCATCCTCGGATCTCTATCACTGATTATGGATTCAGGCATCCCATGATACTTGAAGACATGCTGCAAAAACAATTTGGCCATTTGATCTGCTGTAATTTTCTTTCTTACTGGCACAAAGTGGGCTTGTTTGCTAAACCTGCAAATTATTGTCCACAATCCATCATGTCCAGTAGGAGTACGTGGAAGATCAAACACAAAATCCATAGCTATGCTTTGCCATGGTCTATCCGGAATTGGCAAAGGGTGTAACAACCCAGGTGCCTTCTGCATGTCAAACTTTACTTTCTGACAAACCATGCATGTTCTCACATATTCTTCCACATCTTTCCTCAAAGATGGCCAATAAAAGTATTGCTCCACTGCTGTAATTGTTGCTGTAATTCCCCTATGTCCTGCATATGGAGGAGCATGACTTTCCATTATGACTTTCTGTCGCATTTGATCAGTGACACAGAGTCGTCCATGCATCAAAATGAAACCCTCTTTCAACATATAGTGATCATGCCTTTGACCATCAGAAAGCTTTTCATAAATAGTTGAAAAATCAGCATCATTAACATACTGATCTTTCATCACATCTAACACATTGTTATAAGCAATGCTCACTGCTGAAACACTGGGTTTCTTAGAGACTGCTTTAGGCTGTGGTTTCCTGGAAAGTGCATCAGCCACGACATTTTTGTTACCCGGCACATGTACAATTTGAAAATGAAACATTGAGAGGAAGTTAGCCCATCTCATGTGCTTTTCAGATAATTTTCTCTGCGTGAGAAAATATCTAAGTGACTGATGATCAGTTTGCACATAAAAATCAGCTCCAAGAAGGTAATGTTTCCATGTGGTCAAAGCATGTATCACTGCTAACATTTCCTTCTCGTATGTCTGCAAGTACAATTCAGCATCTTTGAGAACTCTACTCTCATATGCAACCACTCTGCCATCCTGCATCAAAGTGCCTCCTATGCTGTTCCCACATGCATCACAAGTTACAGCGAAGGGTTTTGCAAGATCTGGCAAGATAATAACGGGTTCAGAACACAATTTTTGCTTCAGCTCTTCAAAAGCTGCATTTTCCTTTAGTCCCCACCGAAAGGGTACAGCTTTCTTTTGTAAAGCATGCAAGGGAGAAGCAATTTCTGCAAAGTACTTTATAAACCTCCGATAGTATGAACACAACCCAAGAAAGCTTCTGACTTCATGCAGATTTTTCAAAATTGGCCAACTCCTTATGGCCTCAACTTTTGCAGGATCCATCTTGACTCCATCCTTTGACACTATATGACCGAGAAAATGAATCTCATGCATAAAGAACTCACTTTTCTTGGTGTTTATTAATAGCTTGTGTCTTTTCAACTCTTGAAACACAATAGTGAGGTGTTTCCTGTGCTCCTGCTCATTTTTAGAGAACACAATGATGTCATCGAAGAAAGTGCCCACAAACTTTCTGTGTGCTCTAAAAATTATGTCCATCATTCTATTGAAAGTGGCAGGTGCATTAGTCAAACCAAAAGGCATCACAAGGAACTCATATAAGCCAAATGAAGTGCGGAAGGCAGTCTTGTAGACATCTTCAGGCCGTATCCTTATCTGATGGTATCCACTTTTAAGGTCAATACGACTGAACATTGAGGAACCTTCCAACCGATCCAATATATCATCAATGCGTGGAATTGGAAAACGGTTCTTAATTGTGACTTTATTAAAAGCTCTATAATCAATACACATTCTCCAACTGCCATCCTTCTTTTGCACAAGCAACACAGGGGAACAGTAAGGAGAATTACTTGGCTGTATTAATTCCTTTTCCAAGAGTTCCTTCACTTGTGACATTATCTCTTCCTGTTGTGCCTTACTGACACGATAGGGAGGTATATTAGGCGGTGAGCTTCCTGGAATTATATCAATTTGATGATCCTCGGGCCTCTTGGGAGGTAATTCTTGAGGAAGTGCATCTGAGAAACAATCTTGAAAATCTAAAATAAAAGCAGCCCTTTCTCTATCTAAAGCAGAAAGAGTAGAGCCTTCTTGAACTGGTTGGCTGTCCTCTTTGACAAAAATCAAGTACGTTGAAATATGACGCTTTATTACATTGGAAATACAAGAAGCTGAAACTATAGGGATGGACTCCCCTTTCAACTTTACATCAAGTACATGATTTTTGCCTCTATGAGTTAAAGAAATCCTCTTGTTTCTCATCTGCACATCAGCCCCCACCCTGTACATCCAAGGCATCCCAAGCAAAGCATCACACTCTGGCAAAGGCATAATGTAGAAGTCCTCTGCATCCTGATATCCCTGGATATGCATCCTCAACTTGCCAATGATAGGAGTGACAGGTGTGTTGAGTTCAGGGTTGGCCATATCACACATGCCAGATGGCCCCATTTCCTCAGGCTCGATGCCAAGCCTTCCTGCCATATCAGGAGTTATGAAATTTGCCTTTGCCCCAGAATCAAAGAAAAACAAACAATTCTGATTTCTGATTTTTCCCCATGCTCTGCACATCTCAGTCTTTTTCATTTCCTCTTCATCATGTGCATGTGGCAAACTCCCAATCACATCTGGAAGAAGTCCTGCAGAAGGTTTAGGCTTTTTGCCCTTCCGATCAGCCTGTTTATCATCATTCTTATCATCATCTGACCTGTCTCTTTTCTTGAATGGGCAATCATAAGAGCGGTGTCCCTCTCCTTTGCATATAAAACATTTGTTTTGCTCCATGAGTGACTTTTTCTCTTCATCAGATAACTTGGTACGGGGCTGTTTATTAGGCTGTCCACGCCTTTGACCAGCTTTGAATTGGGCTTTTCCTCCCTTTTGAAACGGTCGTTTGCCATAATTTTTATTTTCAGATTTGATGTCCTTATCCTGGTGTTTGGCAGCCCGTTTGTTGTCTTCTTTCTTGCTGTCCATAAAGCCCAAATTCTTCTCCTGCATCCATGCATATGCTGTCCTTGCATTCTCAATTAATTGAGTCATAGAACCCACCTTGGTTTTGATGCAATAATCACGTAGCTCACTAGGCAATCCACAACAGTACCTCTCTATTTGCTCTTTCAAAGAAACATGCCTGTAAGAGCTCAATGGCAGCAAAACATCCCAAAACCTCTGGGTGTAATCATCAAGATTCTTGCAAAGTTTGTATGACAAGTCATGCCAGTGTGAAAGTACTTCAACTTCAAAAGTTGGAGTAAGCCAAGTAGAAGAGAACACTTGCTTAAATTCCAGCCAAGTAGTAGGTGCATCTCCATGAAGCATAAGGTTGGTGTACCAGTTAAGTGCATTGCCTTTCAAAAATGTGGCAACCTTCCTCATCTTGGATGCTTCTGTAAACAAACCCCCAAGAAATGCAGCATCAAACTGTTGAAGGAATGTGAGGGCTTTGTACCTGTCCTGAACTCCATTATATGTATCAAACTTGACATGAGAACCACCATCCTTAAATTCTTTATATACATTTGATATTGGCTGTCCCAAAGATGGCTGTATATTTGCAGCATTCCCTTCACTAGGGAGAGCCATGCTTGGCTGAACATTAGGCATGGGAGCATATGCTGTGGCTTGCATGCCTGGCTGCATTCCCACATTGTCATACATGGCTTGCTTTCTATGCCCAATTGGCGGTGAAATCAACATAGCATCAAAGATAGAATTTGTACCAAAATATTCAGGTTGCTGCCTCAAATATGGCTGAGGTGGTTGAGCCACTTTTATGGACTGCACATTATTATTTTGAGGAGTAGAAATACCCAAACCAAGGCCTTGTGCTGGCTGCTCATACTGTTGCACTGGATGTACTTTTTGTACCTCTTTCTCAAGTGCTCTTTTGGGCGATTCCTCTCTCTTGGAAGTCACTTTCTGAGTCATTTTTTATGGCTGTCCCTCATGGGAAACTGATGCATGAGTGTGCGGTCCGCCATGAGAAGCTGATGCATGTGTGCTCACTCTTTCCGTGCTTGTGATTTCTTGATTTCTTCTTCTTCTTGGCATTTGTTTGCACAATCTGAGCCAAATTTTGAGCCAGCTGAGTCAAAGCAGTCACTGCACTTGCAAGCTGTGCATTCAACATAGTAGCATCATCTGACTCACTGCTAGAACTAGTATCACCGTTGAGCTCAGTTGTAGCTTCATGTGTGCCCTGCTCAAAAGACATTTGTTGTGCTTCCTGCAGCTGTACACTAGCTGGATCATTAAGGCTTTCCTGCCTTCTCCTTTGAGGAGTTGTGGAGCTCTCTTGCTCATGGGTACTCACCATGTTTATGGTTGTAATATTCAGCTGTCAAAAAGTGCAGCAAAGATATCCTTCCACCAAACTACCGAGGCCCACCTCTTGAGAAAGAGTGTGTGGTATCCCGGCAATGGAACCAATGAAACCGGCCTCTATTCACTCAAAGGGCAGTGGAACTAAACCTTTAATCACTTCAGCACTTATTTACAGCTCACAAAGCATATATCACAACCATTAACCATTGCATGATCACCATTTGGCATTTACCCATTTGTTCACAAACAAAACCACTGAAAAAGGGATGGAGGCTAGAATGCCCCTGCTCAACAGACATAGACAAGTGCACCCGATTGGCCCCAAACACCATGGCGCCCCTTTCCGTATTTCTTTATATTTCACAGTGAAATGATTACAAGTTGCATCTGGGAGACCTTCCCTGCAACTGAGCACGCAGCCCCAATTCACTAAGCCTTCGCAAGGCTTTCAAGCATAGAACACCATCACATAAGTGTACTTAACCCATAGGCTCAACCCAAAGGCATTCTCTTTTCCGAGTGCAATTCCATTGGCTGTCCAGATGCAATCACACTGCACCCCAGCTGCACTCTCTTTGAGTGGTTTCCAGATGGCATTCACAAAGCTTTTCAAAGCTCCAAAATAAAATCAGCAAAGTACCCAACCAAAGAATGACTCATGTAGCTCTGCCTGGGCACCTGCGAGCCAAGAAAGAGGCGGCACACGAGGCCAACCAATAGCTTATGGCAAAAAGAAATTGCAGTAGCAAAATCACAACTCACCAAGCCCTGAAAAACTCGAACCAAGTCCTCAATCGCCAAGAGGACATAGTAGCCAATGCCCAATTGCATTCTCAGCCAAAGAGGAGTGCAAAGGCATGAAGAAAGAGCATTTACAAGAGCCGACCAGCAAGAATTCCACTGAAAAATGCGAAAAGAAGCACTTCTGTCGCGAAGAAGTGGGAGTTCTTGGGCTCAAAAGAAGCGTGCTTCAGAGAGGAATGCATTGAGAAGGTTTTGGAGAAGTTTCATCGCCGGAAAGTCCTCCAAAACTGAGAAAAACCAGTCAACCAGCGCGTCGGACCACTCGAAATTCAACAGAATGGGACGCTATGCAGAGATTTCTACAACCTTCAAGGTCGCAAAAGCAAGTCAGGATTTAAGCTCTGCATCCAACTTGGTCTCATTATGAATATTGAAACACCCAAACACTCTCACACAGCAGTCACAACACTTTCAATCCTGGAGCTCTAATACCAAACTAAACAAGTATTGAAGAGGACACACACACATGGAAATCCTTCATCTATTACAGGGAGCCAGAGATAGATTACACCTTCAATACACTCATCTCTCTTCATGTGCTAGAGACACTTAGAATCTTTTCAAAGTCCTACTTTAAAGAAACCACCTCATCATCTATATATCCACATACATGCATATACTCTCATCCATACATCTATGCATCTACAAATCAATCGCCAGATCCATCAGCTTGCAAGCTTTTGGGTTTCCTTGGGGACTAACCAATTTCTCTTGCTCAACTCCTAGAAACTGTTATGCAGAAATAGGGCCGAAGAACTCAGCCCATTTGGGGGCAGAAACCCGTGTCCCACATTTGCAATTGTTTATGTACATTTCGTACTATAGAGTCATTTCGACTTGTCATAAATAGGAACACAATGAAACATTACGCATTAATCGTATGTTTACCACATTTAGTCTTTTCTTCATCCAATTTTCCCGAACTCAACTTTCCACATATGCTACTTGGGGACACCGGACCATGGATATATCCAACAACAGCATCAGAGTCTAACCATCTCGTTGTTTCATTTAACATTCCAATATTTACCTAGACAGTCGGTAGCCTACCTAGTAGATTTGATCCTCTTCTCCACGAGATTGATTAGTTTATCCCACGGAGCACTGTGTCCTCTTCAGGATTTTCTCCCTCTGCAGCTTTTTCCTCAAACCAGCTCCCAACACTGGGCAGGAGTGCATCGCCTGCTTTGCCTTCTGTGCATATGGTCCGTTGAAGAAGGGCCTACCTCCCTGCAATGCGCCGGCATAGCACTTTCAATGCTGTTGAGCATGCACGCCTGCAGGGCGTCCACCCATTTAGCGTCGGTGGCGCATGCAAAGTTTCTTCATTGGGATGGGATTGCTTACAAGAAGAGGCGCCTCTCTGCTATTTCCCAAGAGCCGGAAACTAGGGGCCAATCTTTTGTTCACTGAGGGCGGCGAAAGCGGTAAAGGATAAAGTTGATGTCAGCAACCTTCCACTGCTGATGAAACAACAGAAAGTCGAGGGGCACTTGATCCATCTTATCAAACAGACCTTCCGTCGAGCCCCAATCCCCACTCCAAGAACTGAAGATAGCCAGTACCAATCGAAGGTCTCTGTCAAAGAATTTTCGCGCCTCCTGAGCGAGGAGCCATCCCAGAGCTTCATCCAGAATTATTTTCTTAAAACTTCATCTTGATTTTATTTTTTTTATTTATTTTTTTGACATGAAGTGTGTTTACTATTAGGGGGGTTCACGCCCAACTAGACCCTTACAAAAAGGTGGCCAACAAGAGCCCTAGGCCTGCGCTATGTCACCGATAGAACCCAACTCCAACTAGAGGAGATACCCTATATCCCTGAGAACCCAACTCCAACTAGAGGAGATACCCTATATCCTTGAGATTCTTACTTGCCGGCGGGTGAGAAACTTCGACTGTCGTGGCGGTGTCTAGTAAAAGGTTTTGGCAACCTTCCATACTATATTTTCTTTGTCCCTTGGGTCGGAGTTGTCCCGAAAGACAACCTGATTCTTGACTAGCCAGATAGCGTAGCACACCGCTCCTCTCAAAAAAGGCCAGCATTCTTTGAAAGTTGATGAGTGACCATAAGCGTCTCCTCATATTGCCAGTTTCCAATTAGCGACAATCTGAAATTGCGACATTAGTCCAGCTTTCCTAATAGCCACCCTGATCCTTAGCCATAGCTGTCTCGAAACAGGACAACGCCAAAACAAGTGAAGTATGTTTTCCTCTGCTCTTCTGCATAGCGCGCATAGTGGGTTCACCTGGAATTTCCTTGCTAATCTAGCTCTGACAAGCAGCCACTTGTTCCATAGTTTCCAGAGCGTAAAACTAAATTTTCCCGACATTCCCTTTCCCCATATCTCTTTGAGTCTTCCTCGCCACCAGCCCGGAGCTTGTCGGATTCCCCATTTCTTATTAAGATCCACTGTTTCCACTTTCCCTGCCATCAGTTTCCTATAAGCAGCCTTAGCAGATAATTTTCTGAGCTGAGACTTACCTATAAACTAGTGGTGAAGTCTCCTTCCTTCGGCTTCTATGCAGTTGGTAGGCCAATTATCTCCGGCACAACTTAAGATTGCCCTGCAGAATGCAATTTCCTGCGTAGTCAACGAGAATGTACAGCAGATTTCTCCTAGCGACCACCACTTCCACTCTTTGGGTCCCAAATTTGTTTCCAATACATCAGGCCTTTCCTGCAAATGCTCCGAGCCAAGGCTAAATTTAAATAGGCCAACGATTGGTTATTATGTCGGAATGCCCTACTCCACCATATGCATTCATTCAAGCTAGCATCTCCTTTGAGGCCTCCCATCCCTTCTCAAGAGCGGCTTTTTAATACCATTTTCCAAGCATCTACCAGGCTAGTAACAAGGTCCGAACCACTAACCCTTAATGGAAAATCAGAGAATATGCGCTCATACCATTTAAGGTTTTTCTATGATCCAGCTTTGTAGCCGTGGCCCTTTTCCACAAACCACTTCATTACCTCAATCTAGGGGGCTGAACCTTGGATCAGTTTGGGCAACCACTTGCTGACTAGTGAGGTATTCTTAACCGCCAAATCCAGGATTCCAAGACCTCCTTCCTACTTGGGAGTTTTTAGCACCCCCCAAGGGATGTAATGCATCCTCCTTTTACCATGATCTTCTGCCCATAAGAATGCCCTGAATAAGTTCTCGATTTGTTACCATTGTGTCACCTTAACCGTCCAAACTGAAGCTATGCATGTAGGACTGGCTGAAAGAGCATGTCGCAGAACAAGGCATCTAGCATTTCAGCCCAATGGGAGATTACACCAAATCCTCAGTTTAGCATTGATTTTTTTCTTTGATCCACTCGAACCGGGTTCTTCACGTAACTTTTAGCCCTAAGGGGGCCCCTAAGTACCGAACAATCTGGCCTTGAGGTATCCACTGCATGGGCATCTCGTTCAACCACTCAGGCATGGGGGTTGATGAGGACCTTAATCCAAACAATTTTTGCCAGCTACAAACCGAACCCGATGCGAGGCAGAAAATTGAGATTATCCTCTTGAGAGAATCCACGCTGACCTGGTTTTCTTCGCAAAATACCATTAGGCCATCTGCAAACATCTGGGAACTAAATTGAGCTCCGGAGGGGAGTTTAACTCCACTAAGGATTTTGTCCCTAATTGCAGCTTTGATCATGTGGAGAAGCAGCACCGAAGCTATAGCAAATAACAATGGTGCTATGGGACATCCTTGTCTAATCAACCGGGTTAAATCAAAGCATCCTACGATCCCACACTTGGCCCATCACTGTTTGATGACTATGCTGACCCCTACTTCTCCATCCATGTTGTTTGTGACATCCTTATTCTAGTAGGTGATTGTTTGGTGTCGTCATTTTCAAAGTACTAGCCTAGCTTATTGATTGGTACCTTGAGAAGATCTAGTTTCTCAACAGGGAATTCTACTATGTTAGAAGGCACCTCCTTAGGGGTAACCATTTGTGCATTCATCCAATTAGAGGTCCCTTCAAAGGGTAGGGTTCCCTCTCAGCAAGGTAGTAATCATTTTCACCTCCATGGACAAGAATGCAGCTAAGTCGGCCACATCTTGAGGTTGTGTAATCGGTTCTCATCCCACCGACTGGGGCTCTTTGAAGCCATAAAAGGGCATGTTGTCCTCTTCTACGACTTGGTGCCATGTGGGGTCATCCTCAAACATTTTATGCCTTAGGAGAGAATGTTTGTTGGTGATGAGCTACTTGATCCCTCCTCTTCCACCTCTTCTAGTATGGGAGAGGCTTTAGGGGTCTATTGAAGGCCTAATAGTTAGGATGGATTGTATCCGTGCCTTTGTTGGTATTGAACCACTACAGAAATTTCTCTTAGCAATCATGTACCAGCTGTTGTGCCTTGGTGAGGCATTGTTTCTTGGTGCAATCAAATTCAAGGGTGGTCTTTACTGGTACATGGATTGGGGGATAACCTTCAGGTAGCAACATTGGCAGGTCTCATGGTTTCCCGGTCAAGCACAATGAGCAAAGTAGAGTGTCGGCCTAGTCGGGCACTCATTGGTAGGATGGTTACCCATGCAAATGCCACACCACACATCGTCTCATCTCCAAAATAGGTGAGGATTACTTGCACCTTCCTTCATCAATCCCCCCTTCGATTGTTGGCTTAATTTGACACGAGAGGTTGGTGGCCAACTCTTCCATGTTTACACCCTTGGTGGGCAAATCTGTCTCCTTGGATTCACCTACACTAACAATTTTACTAGTTTGGCACATGTTTAAGGAAAAAACTTGTGTCTTATCCCCTTGGGCCTTCTCCTTCATGCTATCCCTTAAGTGTATAGTAGCCTTGCTACACAACTCAAATGACATAGGGTTCATGGCACAAAGATCATCGTGGAGCTTGGAGTCCCACAACCATATCAAGAACTATGGCAAAAGTTGTACATCGCTCATCGTTTCATGTGGCTTTGCACTATGAATTTAGGTGCTTAATCTGGACAATGTAGTCATGAAGGGACTCCATCTCCTTCTTTTTAGCTTCATACAATTGGTTAATAGGGCTCCATTTGGGACCGCTGGGGACAAACCCCACTATGAATTATTTTCTCAGCATGTCCCAATCGATTTTTCCTCAGGTTTCAGTGCCCTGTACAACTGTCTTGCCTTGCCATCGAGGTTTAATCCAAAGGCATTTACCTTGTCTAGGTCACTGATGTCTCCAAACGTCTTGCAGATTTCTCAAACCTTTTCACATAGAACACTGGATCTCCTCCTCCCATGAATTTAGTAATGAGCTTGGAGATGGTTACTGGTTTCCAACTGTCTCCAAAGCTCGTGCAGGGTTGCTCAAATGTCTTGTAGATTTGCTCAAAGCTTTCGACTTGGGACACTAGATCTCCTTCTCCCATGAATTTAGTAATCAGCTTGGAGATGGTGATTGTTTAACTCCTCGAGGGGTTGTTATCCCTTCCAATGAGGTTGGCAATGTGGCCTCCCTTCCTAGTGCTTGCACTAGGATCCTCATGGCTTTATCAATGAGCACCATTTGCGGTGCAGTTGGTGGGGGGGGCTTGTACCATAGGTGGGTGGCAATGGAGGTGGATTATAGAAGGTTGTTGGTTGTGCAAAGTGCGATTGGTGGCTCCTGATACGATGGGTATCGAACTGTAGGGTGTAGCCATGGGGTAGGGATATAGAGGGGACAAGGAGCCATCGTTTGTGATAATGTGTCTCCCCAAAGTCCTTTTGTTCACTCATTGGTATTGTAAGATTCCACGGCCTATAGCTAGCCAACATCCTTGGCTTGAAAGTGCCACTAAAGGATGATTCTCCCTTATAGAATTGCACATGCGGTCCCATAGGATTCCATGGGGTTGACTAAACTAGAGTTGGGAGCCATAGAGGACCAAGATTGGAGTTTTCACCCATTTGTTTGTCAAATCTTATTGAGTCCTCTAAAGTTGAGATATCAACTTGTGCAGGGCTGTGGATGGAGTGTGAGCTCAGAGTTGAGATTTTGGATGGAGCTAACACTAAGGTGGATACTTGGCTAGATATAATTTTATTGGAATCATTGTCCTCCGGCTCTAGTTTAGATGCAAGCACCCTACCAGACCTCAGGTGCATGTGTTGGTCATGTTTATAGGTTGCTATAGTAAGTTCCAATCACCTGTGCAAGTTTGGTCCTACAACAACGAGTCACTACATTAGCCTTAAAGCAACAACTTGGAAGTCATTACGCTAGGCTCAGTCATTGTTGCGCTGCATGTATAGTAATGGAACACTTATAGAAGTGATTGAAATATCGCAGAGAGCGACTTAGATATAGCAGTGCGACTCATAACGTGATGGTTTAGTTATAGTAATGAGACTAATTAATGCAACGGGTTGGGAGATGCTACTTTAGCACTAATGCTATGGGTTGAATTTTAATATGGCAACTATCAATTCATTTAATGACACATGGTAGACAATAGTTGAACTATTAGTGGTAGGTAGTGTCGGTAATTAATTCTGTGACTCTTTGCATTATTAATGCAATGATTGATTGACTCCTTGTGAATTAGTGACACACACGCACACAATTTTGCCGACTGGTTTTTGTTCAAGATTTTGAGGGGTGGGGATACTATACTACCTAATGTACCTACTCAATGCAAAGGACAACCAAGAAAACACATTTTAAGGTGCAAGTGAGAGATTTTTCAAAATGTGACTATCTACTGTTTTTAAACTACTTTGAAATTCACTTCTAGATTCATTTTTTAGAGTCTTTAATTAGACTTGACCACACAAGCTACTTTACTCAACTACACACCCTACAATTTAACAACAAAAAACCACACTAAACAATCTCTATTCACTAAAAAATGCTTTCCAAGTGAAAAAACAAGCACTCTTGCTTTTCTCTCCCAAACCAGTTCCTATATACCAACTTCAACATCTCCTAGTTAAGCTAGAAATGTTAAGCAATGGGTAGTTTAACATAAGAAAACAAAGCACAATGCAAAAGCGTACCTAGTTAATCCCCAACAATGACACCAAAAATGTGTAGTCCTAGCTATGATGCACATGGCATGGGGAAGTTCACCAATGTGCACTCCCTCCTTGACTCCCCATGGTGAGGAGCAATACAAGGCTTGTCATCCACTTGTGTCGTGCAAACAACTTCCAAATTGTTGCAATGTGACTCCACGAGAAGAGGAGGGGGGGAAGAAGGGAGAAGAGAAGGGAAAGGGGAAGGGAAGTGGGGAGTGAAAAAGGGGAGAAGGGGGAGAGGGAGTGGCAATCACAAAGGCACTATGATAGGGAACAAAGAACACTCAAGACAACTCATTGAAATAAAAGATAGCTTGTAGTCCCAAATGCGTGCATACAACAATGAAGACCAAAGTGAAACCTTTGGCTTTTTATAAATTCCACCTTTTGAAGGGAGGGCCAACCCTATTCAACACTATTCTTTCTTACTACTCTCTCTTTCTTATTTTCACAAGGCACTTGGGCCCATATGGCTCTAAAGGGAATTTCCATTGTCTTCCTCCCTATGCTCCATGCTATCTTGCAAAATATATTACTATTAATTGTGATGGCGATTAACAATATGTATCCATAAAGAACAATTTGGTTTTGTAAATTGAAATTGCTTTGATTAACCTTCTCTCTCTCTCTCTCTCTCTACACACACACATACACGCACACACACACCATCACTAAAGGTGGTGGCTACTTGCCCTTAGCCATCCATGTATATGTGCTTTGGTTAAGGAATGATGACCCCTAGTGGTCCCAAGTGTAGTACTAGAAAATTCGTTATACAATGTGCATTCAAGGGATAATATTCAAAACCCTACTTACATAGTAGGTTCTACATTCCTTCTTCTTTAAAAGAATGTAAAATTTCAATTTTTGAAACTCCATTTGTTCATTGAATATGCATGCAAGGGATAATGTTTAAACATCTACTTAAATATTTAGTCCTATATTTCTTTTCCTTTATAAAAATTTTAAAATTTAAATTTTGTGCTAACCCCTTTTATATGTATATTTATTTGAATTGACTATATTTAAAACCCCCTTATGTTCAACTCACATCCAATGAGCATCCAACCACATATTAACAGGTGCAACCCTTGATCTAGTGGCTATTATAGGTGGATTGGGCAAGTAATGGTTATGAGCTCACTGTTTTTAGCCCCCACTTGGGATGATCCTTGTGCCGCCCCATCTAGCTTGAGCTTGTTGTGCCCTTCAATGCCATGGTGGGCTAAGGATCTCGATTGTGTATTGTCTCATGTAGTTTAAACAATTATTGGTTACTTTCCCCCCCACCCCCTTTCGCCCCTACCTCCCGCCCCTCCCCTTTCCTCTACCTTTGAGTACGACATGCATTGTAATGCTAAACATGCATGACTTTCAATGTAGACTTAGTGCTTTGATTGAGAGTACAACACAAGTCATGTTAGGTGATAAGAATGATCCTTGCTCTGAGCTTGAGTGGACTAGAGAGGCATTATAAAAGAAGCTTAAATTGCCATGAAGAAGGCACATTGGAGAAGTTAGATGGAAAGAAAGAAGGATGACTTGACGGAAGGGGCATAAAGGAGATGCTAGATTCAAGCGTGATGGGGCGAGAGAGGCATTACAAGAGGAAGAAGTCACTAGGGGAGAGAGAGGGCTCTGGAGATGGACGACAAATCCAAGGGGGAGACGGAGGATAAATCCAAGATTGACTTAGTGAAGCTTGACTTAGTGAGGAATGATAATTTATATGGGACTAGGGAGAGAGAACTTAAAGAATGGGACTAGGGAGGCAGAACTGAGAATTAGAAGGGTGAAGGTCCTTAGATTCTACGTACGAGAAGGGGACATTTGAAAAACAGTAGAAAGATTTTAAAAATATCTTTGCATGAGTCGTCACATACGTACTTGACTGGCAATAAAGAAAGAGAAACTTGACTTGATCCAACATGCTACATCCCACGTTACAATGCAGTACATCAATCTTGCCTTGGCCTGTACCCAATCGACTCTCCACCTTCCTTCTGCAGTCGCTTCATCCTCCACACAACCCCTTCAACCACCGTCACCATGCCTTCTGCAACTCGCCGTGCCCCTCACCCCGCCATCCTGCCTTGGCTCCTCGTTCTTTTCGTCGCTCTCGGGGTACGCATTCCTTCTTTCGACCCGCTTTTTTTGCCCGCACATCAAATAGTCGTGTGGGCGCATTCTTACAAGCCAATGCAACCAGCAGCTCTAGATCTTGGGCGTCGTCGCTTTGCTTTTTCCGTTTCTCGAAAAATGGGCCTCGTCGCTTTGCAGTTGAGGTCCCAGGAGCAGCTCCAATGTTTTCAGAAACAAGTCATTTGGGTTCCCATGAAGTCTATTATCAGTACGCCGAGCAATCTGACGACGTCGTCTTGCGGCAAGTTGTGAGACTTTAATATGAGCGAGTTAATGACACTAGTGACCCAATTTAATGTTCCACATTAGCAGAGTCACTCAAGAAAGAAAGTGAGACTGTGCTACCTACTAACAAAGAGTTCTATAAATTCATTATTTGCTACGCAGGATCCTATGATTGCTGCTATTGTCAGTTTCAGAGATGGCTCACTTTGACTTCTGACTGCCTATATCTTTTTGGTTATTCTACCTCTGCTACCGTGGTTGCAGATTCTGATTCCTGTAGGTGGTGGTGCATCAAGGATGGAAATTTTGCATCAAGTGCCTGAGGGTCATGTTGCTGTTTACTGGCGAGGGGGTGCTCTTTTGAAATCCATCTCTGGTCCAGGTTGCCTTCCCTAGCATGAGATTTACTCGTCCACTGATCAACAGTCTGATTATTAAAGGTTAACTTATTGCAGCAAGGTTTTCTTTTCTGACCTTACCGCAATTTTTGTAGGTTTCCATTTGATGATACCTTATTTGACAGTGTACGAACCAATACAAGTTACAATTCAAACAGATAAGGTAATTAATTATCTGAGAGCATTCAGTATCCAACTAAGTTCACGGTACGGTACTTACATGATGAATTCATATGGTTTGTTCAGGTGATAAATATCCCTTGTGGCACAAAGGGTGGTGTAATGATCTATTTTGAAAAAATTGAGGTGAAAACTTCAGTCTTTTCCTTCAGAATAATCTCATCAACTGAGTCTTCTTGGGTGCATGTACTTGCTGTTGAAAATAAAGATTCGCTAGTTATTGGAGCTATTTCTTAGTCTGATCGGAGCACAAAGGCTGACGATCAAAACTGTTCGTCTCTGCAGGTTGTGAATCGGTTAAACAAGGAATATGTATATGACACGATATCCAAATACGGTGTAAGTTATGACAAGACCTGGATTTATGACAAAATTCATCATGAAATCAACCAGTTTTGCAGCGCTCATACGCTGCAGGAAGTCTACATTGATAAATTTGACCAGGTGAGAATGAGGGCGTTCTGTATAAGATCGCACTGATATAAAAAATTTCAAGTTGTGTGGTTTAGATGGGCCATTGCATGCTGTCTTCTTCATGTACTCTTCATACTTTACATGTGTGCGGATGTGTCTGTATAAGATTTCACTGTATTTGAAATTTCTAGTTATGGGGCTGAGATCATGCTGTTCTCGTCATGTAGTCATAAAAAGAGAATCTGTTTTTTAGAAGCATTCATACATGAAAATACGCCACCTGATAATAGTGGCACCATGGATAAGGATTATGGTAAGATGGAGAACCTTGAGGGCTTGACAATGCTTGCATTGCTGGGGCATAGGGGCTTGCCTAGGCCTAGACATTAATGAGGGGTTGCAAATGGAAAACCCATGAGAAGGCTTTGAATTATAGGAGACATGACACCATCGAGAGAACCCAAGTTGCAAACACTGGGCTAGGGGGAGGGTGTTAATAGAAGGGACACATGGCACTGTTAATAGAACTGGAGTGGCAGGCACTCAACCAGTAGAAACAAAGCTTCAGTTACAATCATTTGACTTTGACTTCTTCCCGTGCTTTATCTCCACTTTTGGTTGTCTGGTCGGTTTTCTTCTTCTTGCCATCTCTGCAAATTGACCAGGCTTGTTATTGTAGAAACACTTATTTTTCAGATCTACTGCTTGAAAACTTCTCATCCTTTAAAGAATATTTGTCCTTCCTTGGGCTTGCATTGCAGGCTTACCTTTGCCTTCGCCCTTGCCAAATGATGCAAATGTTTCATACTCGTTTCTAAAGATTAGAAATGTTAGGAGCTTATCATGCGATACGTACTTGTTGAAACCTTGGGTTTACTTTTAAAAAAAGTTACTGCCCCAAAAGCATATGGACATCCATTCTTTTTTTTGCTACCTGCCTCCCTTGCACCAATGTTTTGCTCCAGCCTGTATCTGCTCAGCTTCACTTGCTTCAGCCCCTATCTGGCTTATCTGCAGCCCACTGCCTCTGCAGAAGCCTCTAGGTCTTCAGCAGCGGAGAGTTGGGACAACACACAAATCTGGGCTTTGGCTCAGGATTGGCTGCCTTTGTGTTGGTTCTCAACTTCTTGTTCGTCAGCCTCGCGTGCTTGCAGTCCAATTCCCTCGTGTCCTATTTACCCCTACTTGCAACACACTTGCCTCAGCTTATACCTCCTGGTTGTGGACAACAAATGTTGGCTCCCTCCAACCTTCATAGTTTTCAGTCCTCAAGGCTTATTCTGTATATTCCTCTCCACACAACTTGAACCTGAAATGTGTGCAAGGCTTTGTTTTGGAAGGTGTGTGGCCTCAAGCGTTCTGTTGTTGTGATATTGGTTGAATCCTGTCATGCAAGCATGTTTAGGAGAAGCATTGCTGTGCATCGGTGTCCATCCCAACTGCCACCGATGGATCTCGGACAACCGTGACCTTCATGATCATGATGTGGCACTCAAATCCTTTTGTCGCAGCGGACGAACGTAGATGCACTGTTAGTAAGAATCTATAGGTGCGCTGGACATGGAGCTGAATGCTTGGCCCAGCATAAAAGGCTTGGCCTTAGGGGTTGCACCTGGCTCTAGTGAGGGCTCAGAGGTCAGTTCAGCCAGCAAAGAAAGGGGGGGAAGAGCTGCCTTTCGCCTATATGAACGGGCCTCAGTCCAATACGCCACATGAAAAGCCACTAAAGCTCACTAAAGAGCAGCATATCAGGAGCGTGGAAGGACAGATTTTAGAGCAGCATGGCCACACTCGAGCTCGACACTTTGCTGTAGGTGTATGCTCATCATTCTAAGAGATTGGCCTATGTTGGTGCAATATAAGTATGGTATTTTGGCTGTTCTACATTGTTGTTTACCCTGTTCGAATTTGTGTTTATATGGAGTTTGTCACGAGCAGTGGCTTCTTGAGTGTTAGTAAACTTGGGTCAAGTCTTCTGCTGTGGGATTAGGTGTAAGACACGAGCCTTCATTATTCTATCACATTCTTGACATAAAAAAGGCAGATATCCCAATTGTGAATTGTGGCTCGGGATACAAGAAATCTGTAGGTACTCAAAAGTTTCATCATAATCTTCTCCATATTTCATGCATAGCCTTTTGCTACCAATCTTACTTTATGTATGTCCATGTTCCATCTTTATTGTACATGATTATTGCAAATAATAACTTTTAGCTCCATTAGTTTGCATGTTCCACACTTATTAAGGTTGACATTTCTTCGTCACTCTTAATCGCTCCTACGCCTTTTGGTATTAATTAATTTTTTTGTTTGGCTCCCGTCTCGTCCAAATTAAGGTACCACAGAACATAAAATTAATGTCATGTTTGAATTAAGGTATGGCTTAAGGTTGGGAGAGGCTGTCATAGCCCTCTCCTCCTCTCCACATCACAGCCTTCTCTCCCACACCCTCTCCTCTCCCTCACCTCGCATAGCTTGTCCCGCTCCCTCTCCTCCTTCCTCGCTCTACCTTCCTCGGCCCCTCTACTTATACACCTCCAGCCGGACCTGCAGCCGCTTCTAGAAAGTTCTCCCCCCAGTGGCTTTTGGAGAGTTCTCCAAAGCTCGTTAATTTTTATCATAAGTTAATAGTCTGCTCAGCCCACCGCTTAGGTGAGTCCCCCCCTCCCCCCCGGACTAATTAATAAATCGGGCCATCCCTTCACCACGGCCAACCTCTCCACGAGCCTGGAGGGAGGTGCAGAGTCAGGGAGCAGCATCAGGGAGAGGAAGGCAGGTCTCTCTCTCCCCTCAATGTCTCTCAGGAAGGCAACCTTATATGCACGACTAAAAGGTGGTTGGAAGATTCACAAAGCCAGAAGCTTCCAGAATTCGAAGTGCTCCGATTTAATTCACGGGCTGGTGCACATATGCTAATCTTTGGTTGATTTCACGCTCTTTCTGCGCGCGGCGACTAATTTATTGCTAATAGCCGTTTTCTACCGGTTGGGGGGCAAGGTTGACATTTCTTCATCGAAGGCTCTATGGTTCTGATGGTTGTCACTACTGATGATGATCTTCTTGTGCTTTTCTACCTAGAATCTAGTTGATCTTTCAGATTTTTTTCTGTGACATCTTCTTCTTGTTTTTATCAATCTATCTCCACTCTTTTCTTGTGCAATTTCACCTGTTGAAACAAGGTGTCTATATATTAGATCGATAAGCATGTAGGCTTTGCTCATTTCAATATATCCAACCATAATGCATCGCTGGACTTTGCATCAAGCTTTCTCCTCTAATGGTCACTTATCAGCTTTCTTCCCAGACTGCTTCAAATCTTGCTTTCTTTTGATTGGTTCTATTGGCATTTCTTATATGGGATGATATGCAATGTTCATTCAATTTACATGTTATCCCATATATATGCTTTTGCCTCATACATCTTTGCAAGATTTTAGTCGTCCATGATGGATATGCATTTTCCAGTATTGTTGTTTTCTTCCTTTTCAACAATGCCATGATGTTGTTATGTTGCCCAACTTACCGGTTGCATAGATCCCAGAATCATGCCAAAACAACTAATTTGGAAGCACAAACAATCTAAGGCCGCCATTTTTTTCAGCTTTGAATGTTTTTTATTGTAGCTGTTCATTGCTGCCATAAATAGAGTACCATGCAAATCGTCTTGATTATGGGCTATGCTTATGCTTGGGCACTGATGACGACATAAGTGTTGCTTTGCTTGCTAAGTATGTCTTCCTTTTGCTTTTCATAAAAGTTTTTGTTTACCTTTTTTCTTCTCTTTCATTTTCTCTTTTATTTTCTTTGTAGATTTTTGATCTTTAGAACAACAAAATTTCTAAATTTGTATGATTGGACTTATTCTAGTCTTACAAAGGTATATTGATTGTGGGCTATGTGTCTCCACGCAAGTAATGCCTATCATGGAAAGGATTCAAATCAAACTTCATGAAACTGCATATGCATCTAGTTGCTTACCTGAAGCAAAAATGTATGTCGTCATCTAGTCTAATGAGGGCCCCAAAAATGTATGTCTATACCTTCTCTCACATTCCTTGTCTTCCAGTGAATTTCCTTGAATATCACTAAGGAATTCTGAGACTTGGTTCACATTTTCATCCATTGTATCGATGAGAAATTTAAAACAATTTAATCCCAAGCTTGACTATATTTCAAAGTAAAACCAAACAAAAGATAGAAAGTTTAATTTAAACCTGTTTTCTTTTGAGAGTGCATTGCTTCGTCTAAGATTGCAGATTTGGAACCTTGGGGTGTGGGCTAATTGTGGTGGTTTTTTCCCACCCGATTCTGCTGCAAATGTTCGGTTTTACCTCCACTAAATGTACATTGCTACTGAACTATGATCCGTTTGCTGTTTTTGCAGAGCTTAGACTTGCAGCAGTAGCAATAAATGTGTGCAAACAGCCACTTCATGTCCATTGTATGTTTGCCTGCAGATTGCTCCTCTCACAGTCCATGTCTTGAGCTACCGAGGATTGACAACTCAAGTTTGAGTTGTCGGTTGCCATTTGAGGCCTCAAAACGCCTCGTTTTTTCTGTAATTTAAGGTAGGCTCGCTTGTTGTGGTGTGTGTTGCCTTTTCTCCTACGAACTTGTTCCAAATGCTGATTCTCTATTGAGGAAGATGCACAGAGCTCCTTTCAGGGTTCCCTCTTGAGCACCTAGCTTCAATATCGATGTAGGATCAATAAGCGGAGAGGAGAGCAAAATATGATGCACGAAGCTGAAAAGTATTATATAGTCCACGAGAATCCCTTAGAGTGACCTCTTAAAGAGGGTCAAGCTCAACGTGACAAGACAAACCTAAAAACAGTGATACATTCCTTTTTGTATGGAGGCACAACCCCAAGATTGCCTAACCCTAACCCTCAGAGACGGAACACCCCAAGGACTAAATAACTTAGCCATCCCCTATTTCAATGTAGCTCGTACTCCCTTGCTTTTAACATCTAAACCCTACAATCATAGTAAGCACAATCAAATGGGTTGTCCTAGTGGGACCAATGTAGGGCAACATAGTTGGATCAATGTGGAATTGTCCACACAATGCAAGATGTGACTAAGTCGGTTTGTAGAGAGGTATAGAGAGATGATAGCATATTCTAATTTCACAAGAGGGGAGCGCAAGCATGGAGATAGCAAACGCTGCACCACTTGGAAGTATGAAGCAGCGCTTGCAGAAACCATAGCGGGGTACGGCCTGGAGGGCTTCCTCAAAAGATAACAGACAACAGCGGATGCTATGAAGAAGCATGGGCTTATGTAATGTGCTGAAAAACATAGGAAGAGTTTCTTACCTTTTTCCCTTGGAAAGTTTTCGGGACGCTTCATAAAAGTACAAAAAAATCAGGGCGATTGCAAGGGAAGCAAGCTACAGAGCAGCTTGGGGAACGCAGGGGAGGGCGATACGTCCATTGGGTGTTTATACAAAAACAGTGAATACTACATATCACCACCAAAGGGCCAGAAACCTCCGAACAAGTGCCCATTGTTGGGGCACGTAAATAAGTGGGACGGGCGAGTTGTCATGCGCAGACCCTTTACACACACTCCGCCCGTTCAAACCTGCATACAAAATTTAAGGTGCCCATTGGGCAGTCTGTAAATGGCCTAAGATATGAGAATCAGCACAATAAAAGTGGCACCTTCTCTCTCTCTCTCTCGCATTGGAACATTGCCCTTGGATGCTTCAAAGAAGCACTCTCATCATTTAGATTGAGACTTCCAGCTATGTCCGCCCCTGAGGATGTGGCCTGTTCACAATCATTGATCTTTTCTCCATCTTCAGGACCCGTTAAGGCAAAAATCTCTCAACTCTCAGCTTCATGTGCGCAAGGAAAGAGATCTCCATCTACTCAAGCCGCAGCGTCCTTCCCCTGCACTCATGTGCGCACCGTTTCTGTTCCAGAGAGCAAAAAGTCTTTGCTTAGCAGTTCTGTGGCGGGACGGAGGGAGAGAGGGGTGCTTTCTCCAACTCGTTTTCAAACTTACAATCATTGTGGGTGCTTGCAGATAGATGAAATTATGAAGGACGCGATTCAGCGTGACTGTACTCGCTATGCTCCTGGAATCGAGATAATAGGTGTGCGCATAACCAAACCCACAATCCCAAAGACGATTGCCCGTAATTATGAACAAATGGAGGAGGAACGGACCAAGGTATGCAAGCTTTTTGAACGATTGCATGGCTAACTAATTCTCAGTGAGAGATAGCCCAAGTTTAACATCCACGTTCTTTGAAGGTGCTGATAGCTGTGGAGAAGCAAAATGTGGTAGAAAAAGAAGCAGAAACACAGAAGAAGAGGGCAATAACAGAAGCTGAAAGAGATGCACAGGTTAGTAGTATATTGATGGAGCAGCGTGTAATGGAGAAGGAGAGTATCAAACTACAGGAGGAAATAGAGAATGAAATATACTTGGCGCGAGAGAAAAGCCTTGCAGATGCGAACTCTTACAGGTTGGTCAATACATTTTCCTTAAGCAGCATGCAGTAGAATGAACATCGATTGTTTTTTGTGAATGAAGAAATGCACTAGAATTAACATGGATTGTTTTTTGTGAATGAAGAAGTGCCATACTTATATTGGCTCGACTTTATTATTTCCTATTTGTTTTGAACCATCATGAGGTTAATTAACCTATGTTTGTCCATTTATATTGATTTATTTGGGTTAATTAAATTATTTTAAGCTTTGCCCGAGAAGAGTGCACATTATTTAAGAGAGTAGGATTAGAACCCACAATCTTGTCTTTCCTACATGTGAGTCCTACCACTAAGCTATAGAGTGGAAGAGCATACCTAGTGTTGCAAACTAAAATATTATAAATGGTCCCTCTTCCCCCTTCCCCTTTAGTACTTGCCTTGTTCTCTAAAGCCCCTTCAAATGGTCCCTATTCCCTTTTCTTTTCCTAACAACTAATTAATGGGAATTTTCCATTTTTCAATGTATGGGGGAACAACTTAATGGCAACTCGAAGTTTTAATCAAAACACACTTTTTTGGCTTGCCCCCAAGCCTTAACACATGGATGGGGCTACTATTCCATGTAGCTACTATGGGTTTAGGATAAGAATCTTTTTGTTATCATTATTCCTATCGTAGACCAAGTGCTCTAGGATGGATTTAGAATGGGAGTAGCCACTTTTTCTCCCACCCTCGACCATGGCATCTAGACCCTGGCAACCAGAACGAGTTTCCCTTTTTCAAAGGATTCAAAAACATGGAAGGATGACATTTGTCCTTGTCCCCACCTTCTAAACAATTGAAATGAGGCCATGTGTCCTCTTCCACCTAAACCCATCCCTAGTTCTTTTTTTGTTAGCACATGGTGGGATGGGAATAGGATAGAAATATGCATGGGACCACCTGGGACCACATATTCCCATTTCCATCCTACTTCTTCCCATATGCTAAGCCCCTTAGTAATCGTTTGGCCTCCAAAGAGAAAAATCAAGTATTTAGTTATTTTTATGCTCACTTTTTTTTGGCATGTACTGATTGGAGGAGCATATGAGAATCCCATGAAATTATTCACCTCTCTCTCTCTCTCTCTCTCTCTCTCTCTCTCTGTGCTTGCAATTCAGCCCCTTTTCCGCTAACCATCTAGGGCAGGCCACATGAATGAAATTCATCGGGGAGGGGGGAGAGTTCAAAGTAGAATGAACATGGATTCGTTTACTGGATTGTGAATGAAGAAGTCTAATAGAGGTGCCATAATGAATGGCAATGGAAGTTTGAATCAACAAACATACTTTTTAGAGGATGAGTTTGGGCATGTTCCTGGATTCATCTAGATATATAAACACTCTTTTTTTTTTTGAAGTGAAGTTCAACACAAATGTGTTGTCACGTGCGTACGAGCACTTTTTTTGGGGTGAAATCATGTGCAACCATGCCCACGTGTGCCCAAGCGTACACACGTGTGTGTATGTGTGTGTGTGTGTGTGTTTATATGTACATATGTATATCTATCAACTGTGACTTATTCAAGATGTGTGTGTGTGTGTGTGTGTGTGTGTGTACATATGTATATCTATCAATTGTGACTTATTCAAGATCACAATTTTGACAGGGTTTTAAAGGAAGCAGAAGCCAACCAGTTGAAACTCACTCCCCAGTTCTTGGAACTCAAGTTCATTGAAGCTATTTCTAAGAACTCCAAAATGTTCTTTGGCGACAAGGTTTGCTATTGCAGTTTCTATAAATACAAGACACAACATATAACGTGGTGAGAATGGTGCAATTTACTCTATGTTTTATTATTTATGAAACAGGTACCTAACATGATCATGGATCAAAGGTTTCTCGGAAACTATTTGGGGAGGGATGTTGAACGGAGAGATGATTAGTGGTAGCACTATCAACATCCTTCATATTGATTCTAGTACTCTTGACAACGCTAGGCAAAAGCAATTCTGACACTCTTGGCAAAAGTAACATTTGCCAAATGTTGTATGAAAGGACATTAAATTAGTGGAAGGTGCTTAGACATAGTTAACATCTGATGCTTGTTTGAATGTCCACACGTTGTCATAACTGTTTTGCTTGATTCTTCTCTTGAGGAGATGAAGCCTTTCTGAAGTGTTGTATACATGTATTCCAATATCGTCAAATGAGCAAAGACAATATTGGGGAAGCCAATCAATATATTTGGGACCTCTCATTGATGATACCAATCATATTGAAAAATGATTTCTTTTGCCTTGACAATCGAGGAAGATCATTATATCGTGTCATTATTTTTGTGGAGAATAATTTATGCATGGAACTTGAAAAAGATACAAAGTACAATCATATTCTTGTGAGATCGTTTATACATAATTAAGATCCTATAGGCATTTGGCTTAAATGAATGTCTAATTACACATGTGGGAAAGCATGATATTTGTGTCTACCAAGACTTAAAATGGACAAAATTGTTATGATGTGTACGTTAATTATAGCACTAAAATATGTAGCCCTCTTCATGTAAGGAGACTCATTCATAAATGCAATAAGCTCATCCAACAATGAAAAAGCTTCTACCAAAAGCGCACAACTTTTGATTCCCATTGTAATTGAATTGCTACGTTGAGGTATTTAAAATCCTTAAAGGTTTTTGCTAGACATTAAGATGTGTAGTAGTAGGCAAAGCAAATATTTAATAGTGTTGGAGAGCAAACTATGGATAGGTAGAACCGTGGTTGAAACGGCATTAGGAAAACACGGAGCTCATTTTGGGGCCTTTTAGGTTAGATAAAAAATAGAGATCCTCTAATGAGAGAGAGGCCAACATTAGGTTGGAAACGCTTTTTGTTTTTCTAAACAATAGACTTCATTTCTCTAGAGATGCTCGACACATTAACATTTTGAAGTTCTTGCTCTTGTTTTCTAGTGTGTCATAAATGCTATACCAAATCCCAAAACAAATAAACTAACATTTTCAAGTTCCCACTCGAGCATTTTTTAGTGTGTCATAAATGTCTTCCCAAAGAGGTCAAAATCAACAGGCGTTGGATAGGAATGTGCTTAAGAAAGTGATTTGGGCACTTGGCCCCAGACCAAGTGCCCAAATCGCTTTCTTAAGCATACTCCTATCAAGTGCCTATTCCGATCGTTCTGACTGCTTCGGGAGGCTAAATTTAGTGATTTAAAAGTCGTTTTGGGAGTTTTTGCTTGCTCCGGACAATGGTGATGTCAAAACCACCAAATTCCACACCAAAATAGTAGAATGCCCAAATGGTCCTTGGTCATAGCATTTATGATACGAAAAATTGCTCGAGTGGGAATTTCAAAATGTTAGTTAATTTGTTTCGTGATTTATATCTCCAATTAAATGATCGATCGTATAAATTTTTGGCTCACTCTAAAAATTCTTAATTTTGAGCCAAGAAAATTAGAAAACCATGAATTTCTTACAGGGCCCCAAAAGGAGCTCCGCTTTTTCCTAATGCAAGGTAGAAGGGTTGACACATGACCTTGTATGCATGGATTTGCATGGGAGTGATTTGGAGCGTATTTGGTAGTCTCTGATGTCGCCTTTGATTTCGCTTTTGTTTTCCCTTAATGGAAGCCATGATTGCTATGGGCAGAGTCGTCTTCACTATTTCATGGCGAGATGCAAGTAGGGAGGTGTGGAGATCTATTAAGATGTAGTCAATCATAGTTTCTGATAAATATACAAAGAGTTCTCTCTTTTCAAATCGACTCTCTTGATTTGATATTGCATGTTTAATTTGCTTTCAATTGGTATCAGAGTAGGTTCCTATGAGATGGAGTCGAAATCAAAGGTGAAGCTATCTACGTTCACCGGTGATAATTTCCCGTCATGGCAATTGATGGTGCATTTGTATAAGATGGAGAAGGGACTCTGCCTGTGATGGTGGAAGGAAAGGTGGTGGAAAAATGGTGGAGAAAAGGTCGTGAGAAAACAATCCTGCACTGTCCTGAGCATGGACTGCTTTAGTTTCTAGCCTGCAGATATTGCAACAGAAAACATATAATGGCAGAGGAGAAGTGGAAGTGGTGTTGGGAAAATTGGAGACTGAAAAAGAGAAGAGGTTATGTAAAAATGGATGGGGAAGAATGAGGAGGAAGGGAGATGCTTTTAAAGGGCATAGGAATTTAGAAGTAGATTTTGTTTTGTCTAGTAGATGGTAATTGGATTTATGGAAGTCACCATGTTGGGGCATGTAATTACAATGGAATTCCATAGTCTAACAGCAGTAAAAGAATTTTTGCAACCCTTTACCTTAGGTTATTTATCATTGATATCTTTCATAGAATGTTCTTTCTCACGTAAGCAAACATGTGATGTGCTTTGCTTCAAGTGCTAACCTCTCTATTAATGGCACCAAAATGTTTCACTTTTTCTCTTATTTCCGAAATGAGGAATTTACATTCATGTTGGTTGTCATTGTAACAAATATGTTCAAAAGTGTGGTATTAGTCCATGCTCAAGTCATATTCCAATGAAAGGTATAAGCTTAAGCATAGAAAATTGTTTTTGTTAGTATGAGCTTAGGTGGGGAAGAAGTGCTATTTACAAAGATTAATGGAGGTTCGCTCCTCCATATGGGTGCAAGGGTTTAGAAAGGTTTGTAGGGTTTAGGAGGAGGATAGGGTTGAAAAATCAATCTATGGGTAATTTTAAGGTCAAGAGAGATTTGCAAGCTTTAGGAAGATGAGTTGAGAAAAAGTTGTGGGGTTCAGGAGTGCAGAGCTAGTCTCCTTCCGGATCAAAGGGTTAGGGGTTAAGAAGGAGTGAACAAAAAAGACAAAGATTTGGAAGAAAGAGGAGGAGGTGGAAGGAGTTTAGAGGAGGAGGAGTAGGAGGAGGAGGAGAAGGGAGGAGGAGGGAGGATGAGGAGGAGGAGAAGGAGGAGAAGGAAGAGTTGGAGGAAGGAGGAGGAAGATTTGGAAGAGTATGTGCTGCAAGGGCACATGCTAGTACACAATCCTAATGTAAGGGAGCATGGACGCAAGGAGATCAAGCACAAGAACAATTGAAGTGAACTGAACATTGCATCCCAAAGAGAGGGAACTTCTGTTGATTAAGAGACGTTTATACATGTTCTAGGTCACAACATAGTCACACGTATATGTCAAGGTCTCTACAAAACAATGTATGTCATTATACAAAGTGTATGTCAAAGGTCTCTATAGAAAGTGTAGAAACCTTGAAAAAACATGTCACTATTATTACAAAGTGCATGCCAAATGTCTCTAGACAATTATTGAGTTGAACAAGAGAGATACCAATTAGATATTATGTTGTCCTTGAGATTCTAGATTTTGAAATATAATGTCATTAATAGTCAAATTCAGATAGATGCTTTATCAATGTATCAAATTTTTTTGGTAAAGGAAACAATAACTATGAGCTAGAGCACTGAAGCTTGTCTTTCCAAATCAAATATAAAAAATACCTATTTCATGTATTTGTTGAGGTGGTGGCAAGTGAGTTGCTCCACCTTCAACAACATTTGGATATTTGGTTAGGTTGCTGTAAACCCGATCTTTGCACCCTCTGAGTGAAGGAGGGTTACCCTATAGATTTCTCAAAGAATAGTAGATGCATCAGTAATAAGCTGTGTCTCGAGTACCTAAATCCTCAAATCCTTGAGCCCCCAAAACCCTTGAATCTAGATCTTGAGAAGTATTATTATGACATGCCATAAAACTTTTGATCTATACAAATCAATCTAGTATCCCATGCTAAGTAAACAACTTTACTTAGAACCACATCCATACTTTTGGATGGAACAATATCTAATATCTTATACTAGTAACTCCCTTAAACATATTTCCGTAGTATTCCTTGAGTTTCTATTTCTACTAAATCAAAGTTAAAGTAAACTTTCCACATGATGGCAGATTGCCATATCTATTTAACATTAGATCTCTACTATTCCTTACAATACTTCTTGAAGTACTCTTGGCATATAGAATATAAATTATCAAATATTAAGTCCCACGAAAAGGTGTAGATTTAAGAGTGGTAACGTGAAAGAAAGCTTGTCTGAATACCTAAAATGGTGGTCCACACCTTGATAATATCTATCACAAATCAATTGGGGATTTACTGGTCATTATGGCCGTGTTTCTTCAAAATGAACAAATCTTATTTCTTTTGTATTTGGAAAATAGTCCTTGGTAATGACTTAGAGCCATTCATTAGCATGTGTCATAAATTCAAGGGGCGCCGTATTTAAAAATCCTATATATGAATGTGTTCAAGGGGTACTTGTAAGAAAAAGAAAAAAGCACATGCAAGCAAGCACACATATTTTTAAAAAAAATTAAATAAACGTGCCATAATATATATTAGTAAAAAAAGAGGGTGGTGAGCCAATTACAAAAGTTGGCTCAAAATGGGCAAACGCTCTACACCCATGCTACGAACAGCCTGGTGGATCATTTTATGCACACTTCGATTTCTAGAAGTGTCTTACTGACTACCGAGTCTTTTTTGCTAAGCAGCCAGCTGAAATCTCTCAAGTTGGTGCTAGTTAGGGCAATTGACCTAGATTCTCTCCATCTCAACTACGGGTTATAACGGAACACTATCTGGTTGTGGGTTTCCCACACCGCCTATGAAACCACTGCGTGTACATATGGCCAGCATGCATCTAGCGTAGAGGGGAGCTCCGAGGACCACACATTGCCTATGCATGCCTATGTAGAACTTCAACATGACCCCCGATTTTTTGATAGCTCTTTCGACCCTCCTCCAAACTTCTTGGGGTAGCTCCACATCAAGTGGCAGATGTTCTCTAGAGATTTGTTACATAGGGGACAGACTGGGTTCACGACTAGGATCTTCGCTAGCCGAACCCTCATTGGCAGCCATTGGTGGAGGGTCTTCCAAAGTAGGAAGCTGGCTCTTCCCTCTTTACAATGTTTCTAGATCACCTGGAATCTCTTCTTCCACCAACCTTGCGAATGCTGGAGATTCCACTTTCTGTTTAGGTCTTGCAGCACAGATACTCCCGTCAGCCTCTTGCGAACGCGCCCGAGATTCCACTTTCTGTTCGGGTCTTGTAGCATGGATACTCCCGTTAGCCTCTTGTACATGATCTTGGTGGAGATTTTTGCTAGGCTGGTTTTGCCCGCCGCCTAGAAAGCTATCTTATCTGCCTTGGTCCTCTGTGTGTTCGTTGGCCAATCCTCTGGGATTCTCTCTACGACCTCCTCGAGCATATCTCTTTCTCCTTCCGTGAGCCTGAATTTCTTGTGTAGGTCCTCTATTGGGATCCAATTTGTGTGGTGGGGATCCCAAATGTCTCCCCACACTCACAATCCTTTCCTACGGAGTCGTCTAGCTATTGAGAGGTCATGAAGCATGAATGCTTCATTGAGGGGGCGGAACGAGATCGACCACTAGATGCTTTCATCTAGGCTACGGTCTCCCCTCAATCCACCCCAACCTTTCCAATTTAGCAGCCTTATTCCATCCTTCCAAGTAGCCACTAATTCGGAGATCAAATCTGACCTACTATATGTGTCGGGAAAGTTGAGAACCCCCTCGAGTAGCAAGACATGTTGGGCCAAGCCCCTGCATGACAGCTATGCCCTTGCTCCAGGAATGATTTAACAATTTCAATCCACAAAACCTTGTTTGAGAATAGACCTGTAACCATTTACATATCAGAGTGGTGTTTTTTATTCTTATATTTGGTAGGCTGAACCCACCCGCGATTTGGGAGCTTTAAGAGTGTCCAACGGGACTGTGTGCATCTTTCTTTGGCCTTTTTCCTCTGCCCAAATGAAGGCTCTGAACATCTTTTCGATTTGTGCCCACTGTGCTTTCTTGAAGTTCCAGATGGATAAAATGTAGGTGGGGGACGTGGCCAATATGTGTTGCACTGCCAGAAGTCTTGCGTTTAGCCCAGCGAGATGCCGTTCCACTTCCTTAGTCTTGCGTTCAAGCCCTAAGGTGTTCAAGGGGTACTTAAAAAACCCCTTAGCCATAAATTTTGCATTGATGAAAAGACCTCATTTTCTATACAAGCTTACAAAAATATAAAAACCCCTTACATTTGAACCCATGTGGTTTACCTACATATTTCTAGATGGAGGGGGAGAGGGGGAGGGGGTGGTGGTGGTGGTGGAGGGGGAGATGGAGGAGGGGGTGGTGGTGGTGGTGGAGGGGGAGATGGAGGAGGGGTGGTGGTGGTGGAGATGGAGGAGGGGGGGTAGGGGGGGGGGAAGTAGAGGGGATGGTGGTGGAGGGGGAAGGGTGGAAATAGAAAAAAACTTGATGGCCGAAAAACGTTGACGAAAATCCAAAGGGAGGAAGAGGAAATCGTTAATCATCAAAATGGAAGTGTTGGACATGGAAAGGTTTGTTGATGTTGATTTTGATGAAATGTAATAAAAAGACTTTATTTCCCACAATGTGCAGCGTAATATAGATGATAGAAATCTATGTACATGGGATGCAATTTATATTAGGGAACTCGGATATGTAGCTCGGGACTATCACTCTTTGCATAGTGTATAATAGCATGAGACTTAATAGGTATGATATTATTTAATTAGGTGATTTCCAAGAGTAGTGTGGCATGAGAAAAAAAGCAATCTTTGCAAAGCGTATAATAGCATGAGACTCAACAAGTATGGCATTATTTAATTAGGTGATTTCCAAGAGTAGTGTGGGACAAGAAAAAAATCATATATTATCATGTATATTCCTACCATCAACCCTACATTCATATTACTGTTATCATGTCTCAATTGGAATACCTTATTTTGAATAGTGGGTAATGCAATTCCCTCTATTAGAGTTGTTTAATTTCATTAGCACATGCTATTCCCATTTAATATATTTTAGGATATACAAAGTGTTCTAATTTGAAAGTCCTTTCGTTAAATCACATGAACCATTAATCTAAGTTGAAGGTATACAAATTTCTTTAAGACCAAATCCTTGATTGATGGAAAGAAACTTTGTGAAGAGAATACCAAGCTTTAAATGTATGACATTGTCTTCTCATTGCCACCTCCCCCCCCCCCTCTCTCTCTCTCTCTCTCTCTCTCTCTCAGTGTCTCTCCCCACCCCCCTCCTTTGCTAGGTTATATCGATGCATATCTCTAATATATTGAAAATTTTAATGTGCAATGAGTATGATCGCTTTTAGTTTTAACATTCAAGGAATGATGTAGACGTTTTGAAGATCAAGGCCCACTAGTAAACATTTCCATCACTCAAAAAGTTTTGTACTCAATATTACTATCTAGACATACCCATTTTTTGCAAAAGATGTTTGATTGGGCTAGAACATGTCTTAGAGACTCAAATACCCTTTCATAATCAACTTCATCACATATAGAAAAAGGCAAAACAAATGTGAATAGTGCTAACATAGACTCCCTTTCTTAATCATCTTCATCACATCTTGAACATAATCAAGCATTGGAAATAGATGTGAGTAATGTTGACAAACAACTCCCTCAACTTTTTTCATTTCAATTTAAACAAAAGTTTCACACACAAAGTAAAGGTAGAATCATGATCATTGTGGCCTTGCCCTCTTTCTATTTCATGTCTTATCACATAATATCTATAGAGTACTATATTTTTTGTACATTCCACTAATCTTTTCCACAAAGTTTCTTCATAGAAAAAAGTGAAGATTCTTGTTTTCTTTCTTTGTGAAATGCTTTAGTTGACGTTTTTAACTGATATTTGTTTTTGATTGAATTTTAGAGGGTTTGATGTAGTCTACTAGGAATAGATGGTGAAATTTACCCATATGACAAAAAATTGATGTCTATAGTGGTGTGCATGTACCATTGTTGAAAGTTCTTGATTTGTACGTATTCCTACCTAGTGTTGAAAACTATTCAATCGATTAAAATGTTTATGGATGGATTTGTGAGATGATTGAAGTAAGTAATAAATAATTTATGTTACCACTTGCGTTTCCCATCTTTGCATTGCTTCTTCTCCAAATTTAGCAAGATTAAAGTTTATGCTCCTCCAAACTTACTTGGCATCTGAAGTGTGTGTGTGTGTGTGTGTGAGAGAGAGAGAGAGAGAGAGAGAGAGAGGGTCCCAGAGTCATTGGAAAATGAAGAAGGGACAAGGTGGGAATAAAAATACAAGGCTTAAGAGTACACAACAAGAACAATCCAAACTTGGATCGTAGTGATGATGTTAAACCTAGACATCCTTGTTTTACTAAAAAAGAAGAAGGCACCCATCCTGGACCTTGGCTTGAGGAGTGCAGCCATGTCATGGCTAGAATGAAATAATGGCTCTTGTAAAGGGCACCACATATGCAAGTGAGATGGGGTGGGTGATGATGACAACATGATTGCCACGACCGCTTGTTGAGGCATGCTAATGCAACCATTGCACAAGTTGTCTGGGGCATAACGTGGTGATACACAAAGTGGTGTAAGGGGCATTGGGGGTTGTAATCAAACCCTAGGTATGACATGCGTGTTGTTAGAAATCAATGCTCCAATCTCATGTAACAACATGGGTAATGATTAGCTCTACATTATTGGAGAAGTTATTGAATGACCAATAGGTCCAGTTTAGAGACTCGATGGAGGCCAATTAGTCAAATGTATGAGTAAGGTTGGGATGCAGGGCCTTACCCTGGTGGCTGAGGTGTCCTAGGGAGGCTAGTTGCCTCCTTCGTGGGGGTTTGGGGCTTAATCTGCCACCTATTGAGCAACCAGAGAAGCACCACTTCCCTCGAACCTCTGACAATCGCCTCCCTCGAACCTTGACAACGGTGCTGCTTGGCTTGGACCTCGATGCTTGAGAAATGTCCAAGGAGGTAATTTCACGGTGGGGAAGCGGCCAAAAACTAGGAGGGGGCCTCTTGGGTGCTTGTCGGTCACCCGTTGCGCTCCCATTGGGAAATGTCTCCTCCGTCAAAGCATCTTCTACAAGGCAATATGTTGGGAGTGGGCAAGCTAGGGATGAGCATGGTAGGCGTGACGGTGGGGAAGACAAAAGAGGTGTCTGTGAAGAGTTTGACTCCAATAAACTAATACACTGTGTTATGCGAGAGGCAGTCAAGCTGGTGAATGGAGCTATAACAAATGGTGCAAGACAGCGTGGTATTCTGGAGCTATAACAAATGGTGCACGACAGCTTGTAGTAAACATCAGTTTGCCGTGTATAAATTTTCTTCATCTTTGGCTTCTTCCCAAAGAATAGTCGTCAGTTGAAGCCATCAATCCATGTTGATACTCTCTTTTGCATACATCTTTCCCTGCATCTTCCCTCTCCCACTAGCTGGTTTTTACGTCTTCCTCCCGCAAGCGTTATTCTTCCACCGTTTGGCCATTATACAAAGCTGCTCGTCGGCACTCGAAAGGAACCGTTTGATGCCCTTTCACGTGGCCTTTTCCTATGCTTTCCACAGCCTTCTCTGTTGCTTTCTTCCACGCGGTTGGTTCTGCTTCCCACTGCGAGTCGGATCCCCTCCCTGTCCGACCCGCCACCGACTCGTAGCTTCATTCACGCCATTTGTTTGTTTCCACGGTTTCCAGTGTAGCCAAACTTTGCCCGTCTCAATTGTGCCGACACATGATTCTTATATGAGCGAGGGATGCAATCTGAGTTAGAACGCCGTGTAGAGCAGTGTTACTGCCATTTGTACTTCTCATAGAGCTTTGAAGCCTGATCTGATGCCGCAGCTCAAATTATGGGAGAGTTTGTGTTTCTCTGCTGTGGAACACCAGATTAGCCCGAGGAGGTGGGCGTCGTTCCTAGTATTAATCCCTCTGCTCCTTATTCTGAGTGTTGCAGGGTTTTGCAAATATGGCAACCTGCAGGAAGGCGTGCGAAATGAAGACATCTACCACGGGTTTCTGCGCCGCGCGCAGGAACCATCAAAACTCACGGTAGAAGTTTCCAATCATTCGATCGAATCGAGCAACCAAAGATGTCGGGGGAAATTTGTATACATCTACCCATTACCATCAGAGTTCAATGAGGATTTAGTTGATCGGTGTGGCAGGAATACACATAATTGGGTGATTATGTGTGGCAAGCTTGATAATTCTGGTCTTGGTCCCCTAGTACCTCGTTCGGAGAACAATACCAACGATGAAGTGGTGCTTGAGCCAGCGAACGCATGGTATCGCACAGAACAGTTTTCTCTGGAGTTGATTTTCCATGAGAGAATGAAGGAGTATTCTTGTCTCACCAACGATCCTTCCGTTGCAAGCGCTTTCTACATACCTTACTACGGCGCACTTGACACAGCATTTACTCTTTTCACTCCTCATTTGCATAAACGCGACCGCCTTAGCCAGAGACTAATCGGATGGCTCAGTGGTAACCCGGTTTGGTCCAAATACAGAGAACAGCGTCACTTCATGGTGTTAGGAAGGATCACTTGGGATTTCCACAGGCCGGCTGAAGCTGAACACGGCTGGGGTAGTTCTCTGCTATCACAACCGGAATTCGCAAATGTTACCAAGCTATTAATCGAGAGGAAAATATGGAGTCGAGATGAGATTGCAATTCCATACCCAACATCGTTCCATCCATCCTCTGACGAAGATATGAAGCTGTGGCAGGCAAGTCTCAATATTATTCGGTTTATTGTTAATGTTATGTGAGGCATTGCTCTCCTTTTGTTTTGGGTAAATGGTGCGTAGATAGTTAAATGCAATTTCGCTATTCGTATGAAGTTAGTTTTCCGTGTAGCTGATGAGAAGCACCGTTCCCGAGATGGTAGGAGCCAAAACTCGTCTTCTTCGTAATTTTGGTTCTTTAGATGCACATAATTCATGGTTGTCGTAAGAGCTCAGTGATGCCAAAGGCGTCAGTCGCGGCCTTTCCTGCGGTTCATCCGCCATGGTTCGCGGAAACGTTGAGACGAAACTACTTTGTTTAGGAGCCGCATTGTTTTTCTACGAGAATTCTGATTCTAGCATATTAGTTATATTAATTTAGAGGAATTGGCCTTGAAGTTGGGTGCGATTGCAATATTGGAATATATATATGTATATTCACAGAAGTCGTGGGCGTCGAAGCAAGACGAACTAATAAACGACAATCTGGAATTGCTTGGACGTGCAGGAGAAGCTGAGGGCGGGGGAACCAGAGAGGAAGTGGCTGTGCACGTTTGTAGGGTCACCGAAAAGGTCAGCGGAGCTAAGGAGCGAGCTAGCGAGGCAATGCGATGCAGCGAAGGGATCATCGTGCAGGAGGGTGAGCTGCAGAAGGGGAAGCAACGACTACGAATTGCCGGATTGTGTGAGCAAACCAGAGGAAGTGATCAAGCTCCTAAGGACCTCCATCTTCTGTCTCGAACCACCTGGTGATAGTCCTACACGCAAAGGAGTTTTCGACAGCATGCTCGCCGGTTGCATCCCCGTTCTCTTCTGGAATTCCTCTGCTTACTCGCAATATGTTTGGCATTTGCCTCCAAATGGTAGCCTCTACTCTATCTTCTTCGATGCCTCCCTCGTCGCTCAAGGCCGCGTCGATGTCATCGCCGAGCTCTCTCGCATCGCTTCTGACCCCGCTCGCCTCCGCCCTCTCCAAGACGCTGTCGTCCGCCTCCTCCCTCGCCTCGTCTACTCCCTCCCCGGTAACCCCTCCCGCCGTATCGCCACCCCCGATGCTGTCGACGTTGCCCTCGACAACCTCCTCTCCGAGTCGCCCCTCGCTGCATTTTTTTCCTGACAATTTTTGCGCTCCTGTGAATCGCACTCCATTTATATTTTGCTTTCTTGTCTCCTGACAGTACTGAGAACACTCGTGGCTTGCCACGGGCAAAAGCCATGAGAATGGTGAGGACTGGATCCATAGCCTATTAGGGAGAAACAGACAATAGATGAGAGGAGAGATCGAGAGAGAGGGGAGGCTTAGAGACATACAACAAGCGTCGGCAGATTTAACCGTAACTGATTTCAATCAAAATAGTGTACATTGAATCCTGATTTTAACAAGCGTCGGTACAGATCGTTCCTTATCACAATCTAATAGTGTACATTGGGTAGCTTAAATCTTGATTCGACAAGCCTCGGATGGTGTACATTGATTAGCTTCAATCAAAGGGCCCATGTGCTTTCCATGGCCATAACTAATATCTCTTTCTACAAGATAAGACACAGATATGCACATGAGTATATGTGTTGAGATGCATGCATGTTGTGTGGATGTGGTCTCTCCTAACCTAAATATGTTCAAAGAATAGCCTGAAGAACTAAGATGGGAATTTGCATCTCCTTAAAACTCACAAGTAACTTGACTCGTCTACGACGGGCTAGCGACCCGCTCCGCCGGGTCTCAAGATGCTAAAATGTCTGAAACCAACAATATAACAAAAGAAACATTTAAATGCAAGCAACATACTCTAACAAAAAAAAATCTCTATGACATAGTACTTATCTGAAAGTGAAGCCAGAGAACTCATCGATATGTCCAAATACATACAAAATGCAATAGACACACAAACATCCCTAAAGGGAAAAGTCTGCGGCCATGTACTATAGGAAAAAGCCTGCGCCAACCATGTACTCCACATCTGCCACGTCCAAAAAAAATTCTCTATGACAGAGTACTTCAAAATATCACATCCAAAAGTGCAGTCACATGTCTGAACATGCAATAGCTACATCAAAGAACTGATTGATATATCCAAATACACAGCCGTAAATAAAGTCATAACTGAACATACAAAATCTACAATAGACCCACAAACATCCCAAAGGGAAAAGTCTGCAGCCATGTACTGCAGGGAAAAGCTTGCGACGGCCATTCACTCCATGTCCACCACGTCCGCCGCATCCATTGCGGCTACAAACATACAACGGAGTATCAACAATCGTATCTGGACCAGCATCACATAGAAAGATAATTTAGGAACTATAATTATTGAGCCATAAAACTTTTATACATGTATGTTGGTAAAACCAAACTCATTCTTTAGAGTACTTACTCAGATGCAAAGGGTTGACAACAACGCTCACAAAGGTGTACGTGTAGTCCCCATTTTGCCCTCGATAGAAAATTCGAATAAACGTTTTATCACAAGCATTGGTACCAGTAATGATTTCAGCATCTAACACTTTCGTGAGAAACTCTTTCCAAATACACATCTGCAAACAAAGTCATAATTGAACGTATAATATCTACAATAGACACATAAACATCCCTAAAGGGAAAAGTCTGCGGCCATGTACTATAGGGAAAAGCCTGTGCCGGCCATGTACTCCACATCCGCCATGTCCAAAAAAATTTCTTTATGACAGAGTACTTCAAAATATCACATCCAAAATTGCAGTCAAATGTCTGAACATGCAATAGCTACATCAAAAGAACTGATTGATATATCCAAATACACAACTGCATATAAAGTCATAACTGAACATACAAAATCTACAATAGACACACAAACATCCCTAAGGGAAAAGTCTACGGCCATGTACTGTAGGGAAAAGCCTGCAACGGCCATTCACTCCACGTCCACCACATCCGCCGCATCTACCGCGGCTACGAACATACAATGGAGTACCAACAATCGTATCTAGACCAGCATCACATAGAAAGATAATTTAGGAACTATAATTATTGAGCCATAAAACTTTTATATATGTATGTTGGTAAAACCCAACTCATTCTTTAGAGTACTTACTCAGACGCAAAGGGCTGTCAACAACGCTCATAAAGGTGTATGTGTAGTCCCCATTTTGCCCTCGATAGAAAATTCGTGTGCGCACACATTCATAGTATCCCAGCCAGCGAATAGTGATGGTCTGTGGTCCATCATCCCTATGAAACCGGCAAGCTAGGACAGCGTAATATCCCAAATGGACTCGTCCATCCAAAGGATTGTGGACGTGGAGATTCATTAAAAACCTTGAATCAGGAACAGTCCTAAAAGACAAACAATAGCATGTTTTCCCACTCACATATAATCCAAAAAAACTTTTTGTTTTAACAAAAATAAAGCAACAAACAATGTACACGGTTCTTACCCAAGGTAGCTCTCCAGCTCAAGCAAATCCAACAACAGTTGTGTGCTCTCTAGAGATCCCCAGCCCACAGGATCTATAATTTTCTAAAAGTGAGTGACTATACTACACATGTCAACATAAAATGTGGTTGTCAAGCAACTATGTACCTTGCACCTGTGCTCCTGTTTCGGTAACAAACGTGAACTACCTAGACATCCTATCGCATTGCAAAAAAGAATGCACGTGTCAATCTACATATACTGGAAAAAAAAATAGGCTTTGAAGAGAAAATAGCCTATAGTGTATTGCAAACCCATGACTCAAATGAAAAATGAAATCCAAACATTATCAAGGAGACAGTCATGAAATATTACGTCTCACTTCATATTTGTATAAATAGCCAACATTCCCGAAGACCTATGAGAGTTGGAATATTGAAAGAACTTAAAAAAAGCTATACAAAGATTACCGAAAGGAAGATTTGCCACCCAAGAAAATCTAAGGAGGGCTTGAAAGAGCAATGTCATACTCCTAGCCTCTTGCTGTTGCCAACTGCAAAACTTGTACACAACATTTGTGGTAGAAGTGTTATCCATCTCCTCGCCCCTGGCATCAGATGCACTCTGCAAAATGAAAACCTAATAGCGTTTGATGCTCGGATACGTGAAAATGCCACATATAGTTGGTCATGACTGAATACCAGAGTTGCCAAGTATAGCCCCAAAACAGACAATGTTTGGCCCTGTGACTTATTGATTGTCATGCCAAATGCCAATCGGATAGGAAATTGCCGTCTCCTCATGTCGAATGGAAGTTTAAGGTTGGTCGGAATGAATGTTATCCTTAGAGTAAACGTTCTATCACCAACATTGGTACCAGTAATGATTTCAGCTTCTAACACTTTCGTGTGAAACTCTTTGCAAATACACATCTGCAAAACAAAGTCATAACTGAACATACAAAATCTACAATAGACACACAAACATCCCTAAAGGGAAAAGTCTGCGGCCATGTACTATAGGGAAAAGCCTACGCCGGCCATGTACTCCACATCCGCCACGTCCAAAAAAATTTCTCTATGATAGAGTACTTTAAAATATCACATCCAAAAGTGTAGTCACATGTTTGAACATGCAATAGCTACATCAAAGTACTGATTGATATATCCAAATACACAGCCGCAAATAAAGTCATAATAGAACATACAAAATCTACAATAGACACACAAACATCCCTAAGGGAAAAGTCTGCGGCCATGTATAGTAGGGAAAAGCCTACGACGGCCATTCACTCCACATCCACCATGTCCGTCGCGTCTACCGCGGCTACGAACATACAACGAAGTACCAACAATCGTATCTGGACTAGGATCACATAGAAAGATAATTTAGGAACTATAATTATTGAGCCATAAAACTTTTATACATGTATGTTGGTAAAACCCAACTCATTCTTTAGAGTACTTACTCAGATGCAAAGGGCTATCAACAATGCTCACAAAGGTGTATGTGTAGTCCCCATTTTGCCCTCGATAGAAAATTTGCACACATTCTTAGTATCCCAGCCAACGAACAGTGATGGTCTGTGGTCCATCATCCCTATGAAGCTGGCAAGCCAGGACAACGTAATATCCCAAATGGACTCATCCATCCAAAGGATTGTGGACATGGAGATTCATTAGAAACCTTGAATCAGGAATAGTCCTAAAAGACAAACAATAGCATGTTTTCCCACTCACATATAATCCAAAAAAACTTTTTGTTTTAACAAAAATAAAGGAACAAACAATGCACACGGTTCTTACCCAAGGTAGCTCTCTAGCTCAAGCAAATCCAACAATAGTTGCATGCTCTCCAGAGATCCCCAGCTCGCAGGATCTGCAATTTTCTAAAAGTGAGTGACTATACTATTACACATGTCAACATAAAACGTGGTTGTCAAGCAACTATGTACCTTGCACCTGTGCTCCTGTTTCAGTGACAAACGTGAATCGCCTAGACATCCTATCGCATTGCAAAAAAGAATGCACGTGTCAATCTACATATACTGGAAAAAACAAGAGGCTTTGAAGAGAAAATAGCCTGTAGTGTATTGCAAACCCATGACTCAAATGAAAAATGAAATCCAAACATTATCAAGGACATAGTCATAAAATATTACGTCTCACTTCATATTTGTATAAATAGCCAACATTCCCGAAGTCCTATGAGAGTTGGAATATTGAAAGAACTTAAAAAAAGCTATACAAAGATTACCGAAATGAAGATTTGCCACCCAAGAAAGTCTAAGGAGGGGCTGAAAGAGCAATGTCATACTCCTAGGCTCTTGCTATTGCCAATTTCCAAACGAACTTGTCTGGCAAGTCACCATACAACAAGTTGCTTGCATCATATTGCAACTGATTATAAGTGAACCATTCTGTGAGGGTGGTCTTTTGATTTTGTTCCCTACCTACAACATTTTTCAAATCATCATCATCTCGAAAGATGACGTTACTATGCATCGGAAGATGAACCTGCAATCTTTGCACATCGGGTTTTCATCGTGCGTGGCATACTCGTAAATCCGCCAACATGCTTCTAATGTTGACAGGTAACGTGCATCTAAGTAACTACTAATCTCATCAATGCCACCATCAATTGTGTTGTGCAAATGCCCTTGCTCTCTTGCATTATTTAGCTACATCCTAATAATGGCTCTGTCATGACCTTTGTACACATATTTATACAAATACTTAAGTGCAGTGATTGTGGAGCATATTTCAACATTTATGTGTGCCTTGTACTTCATGGAGAGGAAAGGATTAAATGGCACAATAGGGCTGAATACAACTGAAAGAATAAGTATTGTATGAAGGGATAAACCCTCACCCTAGATGAGCATAAGAGGGCTGCTTTGATGCAGACCCTAATGCTGCTGTTGTCCAAAATGAACCGGGCCTGGAAGCTGTCCTATAGGTGCCAAGGATGAAGTGGATTTGCTACTCCTAATCCTAGCTTGGCCTCAGCTGCCAAACACTGCTGTTGCCTACACTGTTCAGCCCTTGAAGTGAATGAGAAATGAGGCCAAGGAGGTTGCCTTTTATAGGCCCCCTTGGACCCTAGAAATGACCAACCAGGGTAGTCTATGGACCGCCGACCCCCTGGCCAAATCTGTCTCGACCAAGCTGGTCAGGCTGCTCCAATCACTGACTTGTTGAACCAAATAAAACATACTATGGATCTATATGAAAATAATATCCTCATGAATCTATGCAAAAAAAGTGAGCCTCTTGGAATGAATATACTCCCTATCTTAGGTCTATACAAAATGAGTATACTTCTAGCTCTTGACTCCATACAAAAAAAAAAACTGGCTTTGAGTCTATACAAAACAAATTTACTCCCAAGGATGTACAAAATGAATATACTCCCTAGTCTACATAGCATATATACCCCTAGCTCCTGGGTCTATACAAAATCAATAAACTTGTGGGGGTCTATACAAAATTGGTATGTAGTCCTAGCTCTAGAGTGAATATACTCCTACAACCTGTGACATCCATGGTCTAGTAGGCCCATACGTTCAATGTGACCTTAAAGGGCGAGGAGATAACGTCAAGGTGTAGAAGCTACAAATGTAAAACTATACACCATTAACAATATTATAATGCAATCTTATTCAACCCTCAAATGTATATAGAGAAAGACTACCTATGGCAAAGGGACATAGAAAATAAACCATGTATTCACCTATGACCACACAGTACTGGTTCTTTGTCTGTAAGACCATCTATACAGTATAATTGACTTGAATTTCTACTTTACCACAATTACTTTCTTGCACATCTATCTATAATTCACCAATGACCAGTTGTAGGGCATTTTTGCCCCACATCCTACCGACCTGATAGTTACCCCCATGCTACATCTATTCGCCATTTGCCTAGGCCTGTTGTAGCCCTGATCTATGGCCCATGGTCTTCTCCTGCCAGGCGCCAATCAGCTCCAACTTTCTGCCTACTGTTTTGCATCTATACTAGCCCTGGATCCACCATACCAGCCTCATACATGTTGCTGCAGGTACCTATACAACCATGCACTCCTGGGCTGTACCAACTCTTCCAAGCCATCCAATCTCAGCCTGACTACTATAGAATGTCCACGTAGTCTTGCACAGGCCTCCATGCTCCACTCAACATGTTCCAGGCTCCAAATCGCCTAGAACTATTCTTAATTATTCCACCTTATCATGTGTCTGCTCCGTATAAAATTTCTCCATCAAGAGCTCTGCTCTGCCTATTGTTTTGCATATGGACCAGCCTTAGATCTATCGTACCAGCCTCATACATGTTGCTGCAGACCTCTATCATGAAGGTGCCTCCAGATACATGCACTCCTAGGGTGTACCAACTCTTCCAAGGCATCCAATCTCAACCTGACTACTCCAAGATGTCTACGCAGACTTGCACAGGCCTCCATGTTCTAGTCGACATGTTCCAAGCTCCAGATCCTGCCCAAAACTACTGCAAACTATTCGACCATTGTCAGACATCTGCTCCATACACAATCTCTCCACCAGGACCTCAACTCATGGCCAGGTAAGTCTCTAATTGTGCTGTCCACATGGCAGCCTATGTGCTACCCGTGGGGCAACCCCATGTTACTTTTCTTGATTGCTTGTATGGTAGCGATGATGTTGCCCATGTGGCAACTCCCTCTTCTTTGTTTTCCCTGAGTTCGCTACCCACATGGGAGCTAATAAGCTGCTCATGTGGTAGCCCTAACCTTGAGTCCACCTCCCCTAAGCTCTCCTCATATGGGGGCTTATAGATGGAGAGGTGACACCCTCTCACTGACACATCTCGTCTTGATCCCAACTCATCGATGAAGATTCTCAAGCAGCTCCTATGTCGTAGCTGCCTAGAATAATGCAGTGTCTATGTCACTTCCTGGTCATTCAACTTGCTCCACCATGTCCGGTCTCGCATGAGCACACCACCTTGGTACACAGGTCCATCTTTGGTAGCACCAGATTGCACCCCCTCCTTCAAACACATACCCACCTCCAAGCTTGAGCACCCCAAGCACTGACCAGATGTTCCCCTCATAAAAGGTGAACCACCTGAGGTTATGAAGACACCATGCTATCAGGGTTTGCTTCAACTCATCGTTCTGGTAGGGTCTACAACTAAACAACATACTCGAGAAACCAAATTCGAGGAATAAATCAATAAGCTGCTCATGTGGTAGCCCTAACCTTGAGTCCACCTCCCCCAAGCTCTCCTCATATGGGGGCTTACAGATGGAGAGGTGACACCCTCTCACCGACACATCTCATCTTGATCCCAACTCATCGATGAAGATTATCAAGCAGCTCCTGTGTCATAGCCACCTAGAATAATGCAGTGTCTATGTCACTTCCTGGTCATTCAACCAATGACTCCTACTCCACCATGTCCGGTCTCGCACGAGCACACCACCTTGGTACAAAGGTCCATCTTTGGTAGCACCAGATTGCACCCCCTCTTTCAAACACATACTTACCTCCAAGCTTGAGCACCCCAAGCACTGACTAGATGTTCCCCTCATAAAAGGTGAACCACCTGAGGTTATTAAGACACCATGCTATCAGGGTTTGTTTCAACTCGTTGTTCTGGCAGGGTCTACAACTAAACAACATACTCGAGAAATCAAATCCGAGGAATAAATCCAGATTACTCCGACTGAGCATCTTGTCATGCCCCCTTCTAACTGAAAGTATTCATATGACTCTGAATCTATAGGTCGTGCCAAAGAATCCTCCTCTATGTTAGCAATACCAGCTAAGCACTTGGATAACTCCAAGCTCTCATCACTCTTCTTCACTTTTACAAAAGTTTTTGACTCCTCATCCGATCACATCTCAATATCAGACATCCTTACCAAGACACCAGGGTCTACATATCTCTCCTCAACAATATCTCCTGATGTCACCAAGGAGAGTTCAGCTATGACCACCACATTAGCCATGAGATAAGAGTACAAAGTTCTACAGCTGTCTAAACCTCGGCCTCCCTTGAAAGGGTACCGTCCTTCAAACATCAAAGTAGATTCCCCCAAGCTTTGAATCAAGGTCGTCCTTCAGCAAGGTCATTGCCTTCAAGCTTCACTTCTTGTGAGCTTCCATCATCAGAGCTCTGATACCATATTAGTAAAAATATATGCAGCAGAAAGTCTTATAGAGCCTAGGAAATTCACACAAAAGAGGTTGTGTAAGTGGAATTTAAAACTTCTTAACATGTGTATTTAATATACATGTGCAGTGAGTGAATGAGCAGATGTAGAGGGGAGATATAGAACCAAAAAAGCTTTATATTTTCGTCCAAAGATAGATATAATACCAAAATGGATGTCTTCAATGTGCCACCCTCTATCAGCAAAATGCTTGGCTAGACGTGTTGTCCTACATCCGTGGCACTCTCCAAAACCTCAGCCTGTGTGCTCCCTTATGAGCTTTGGTGGGCCTCGTTGTTGTGCCCTACAAACACACCTTTAAGCTATCCTTTCAGAAAGCATAGGTAAGGCAGTGTCTGACCTTTAATCTTGACCTTCTTGCTGCCTTGACATGCAGCAAATGGTGAGGCCCAAGCTTCTTCTGATGATCCCTGATCCTTACTGCCCTAAATGTTAGCCTAGGATCCAATCACCCTCTGAGCTATGTCTGCAGTAGCCAGACTGCTTGAAGTATGGCCCCACTCATGCTGTCCTACAACTTCAATCTGTTCCTGAGGTGATCTCTTGTGAGCACTCTCTCTGCTGCCCAAAAGCTGCTCTAGTATGTTCATTTATTAGGATATGTACCGGCCACCTTGCTACCCTTAAAAGACAGCAAAAATGACACCCTTGTGAGCTCTTTGTTAGCCGGCTCCCTTACTGCACCTGTTGTGCTCCTGAAGAGACTTCGAGGCAGGCAACATCAGTTCCAATCTACTTTGGATTCCTTGGTGCTTTTCCTACTACTATGGGCTAGGGTCTAAGCCCCAATCTAAATGAGTATTGAGCCCAAGGGGCTCCCTCTTTATAGGGTAGGATGCCCCCTCTTGCTAGCTGACCCATTGGGTTGGTTGGCTGAAGCTCTATTGGTCAACCCAGTAGGCCTACTTGGCTAACCTTGTTGGTCTATCTAGCACACCAATAGGCAGCCTTTTTGCTACCACTTTTTGGCTCGCATGGCCATGTGGAATTGTGCCACTGGCCCAAGCTTTCTCAGCTCCTTGCCCTGACCTATAGGGCATCTCTTCCCCAGATCCTGCCAACCTAATAGTTGCCCCATGCTGCATCTGTTCACCATTTGCTTGGGCCTGTTTCAACCCTGATCTCTAGCACTTGGTCTGCTCCTACTAGGCACCTATTAGCTCCAGCCTTCTCTAGCCCTAGATCTATCATACCAACCTCATACATGCTATTGCAGACACCTGTCATGAAGGCGCCTACAGATCGATGCACTTTTGGCCTATACCATCTCTTCCAAGCCATCCATCTCGACCCGACTGCTCTAGGATGTCCACGCAGTCTTGCACAGGCCTCCATGCTCTAGTTGACATCTTCCAGGCTCCAGATCTTACCCAACACTGCTGCGAACTATTCCACCTTGTCACATGTCAGCTCCATACAAAATCTCTACACTAAGAGCTCCACTCATGGCCGAGTAATTCTCTGGTTGAGCTGCCCACATGGCAGCCTATGTGTTGCCATCTTGTGTTCCTTTTCCTGATATGCTGCCCACATGGTAGCCTAGATGCTGCCCATATGGCAGCCCCCTCTTCTTTGTTTTCCCTCTTGAGTTTGCCACCCACATGGCAGCCAATAAGCTGCCCATGTGGCAAATGGTGGCATCCCTAAACCTAAGTCCCCCCCCCACCCATGCTCTCCTCAGATGGGGGCTTACAATTGGGGAGATGACTTTTCCAACATCTCCTACAAGCCACATGGCACTCTCCTCCTGCAAGCCTTCTCTAACTAAGCTGAGTTGAGCCTTCTCTTACAAGCCATGTGGCACTCCCCTGCAGAGGAGAAAAAAATTACAAAGCTCCTTGCGTGTGTTGCCACTTATGCAAATGCATGTATTTACTGGCAACCTCAAATCCCCTTCAATCATATGCATTTTGAGCCCCTCCAGGCAGAGTGAATTGCTTCAATGTTTTTGGCTGAACCTTTTTGCACCTAGTTGATGGCCAGAGTGTGAAATTTTTTACGCAATTGCATGTGTTTATTGGCAACCTCAAATTCTTCAATCATATGCATTTTGAGCCCCTCTAGGCAGAGTGAATTGCTTCAATGTTTTTGGCTGAACTTTTTTGCACCTAGTTGATGGCCAGAGTGTGGATTCAACATCTCCTGCAAGCCACATGGCATTCTCCTCCTGCAAGCCTTCTCCAACTGAGCTGAGTTGAGCCTTCTCTTGCAAGCCACGTGGCACTCCCCTGCAGAGGAGAAAAAAAATACAAAGCTCCTTGCGTGTGTTGCCACTTATGCAAATGCATGTATTTATTGGCAACCTCAAATCCCCTTCAATCATATGCATTTTGAGCCCCTCTAGGCAGAGTGAATTGCTTCAATGTTTTTGGTTGAACCTTTTTACACCTAGTTGATGGCCAGAGTGTGTTGCCACTTATGCAAATGCATGTATTTACTGGCAACCTCAAATCCCCTTCAATCATATGCATTTTGAGCCCCTCCAGGCAGAGTGAATTGCTTCAATGTTTTTGGCTGAACCTTTTTGCACCTAGTTGATGGCTAGAGTGTGAAATTTTTTATGCAATTGCATGTGTTTACTGGCAACCTCAAATCCTTCAATCATATGCATTTCGAGCCCCTCTAGGCAGAGTGAATTGCTTCAATGTTTTTGGCTGAACTTTTTTGCACCTAGTTGATGGCCAGAGTGTGGATTCTTGCACGCAAATACCTTGGAACCACAGAGATGTAGCGCTCGTATCCTAGAGAGTTCTTTCCAAAGTCATTTGCCACCACCTCTGTCTCAAATGATGGACATCGCTTTTCAATGCTTGCTCTTTCAAAGAAACCTTTTTATTAGAGGTTTGTTTGAATTGTTGAAGAGAGACTCAAGGATGCTTCCAAGAAACCTTTCTATCTGAGTTTGTTTCGAATTGTTAAAGAGAAACTCAATGATGAACAAAGATGAAATAGTTTCAAAAAGTCGATTATAATCATGATCAATAGCTCAGAATGCTAACCTATAATAACTTCGATTTTAAACTTGTTTGTGACATCGACAAACACCCACAATGATGGAGGCTACCTAGACCTTGCAACCTAGTCTTTCTCCTGCAAATTGTTGAGCCCTTCATGCCAACATTTGATTGGAGCTCTTGCAAACTCTTTGAATTAGCAAGCCAATCAATTGTTGGAGCATGCCCTCCATTAAGAACAGCTCTAGCAGTCTTCGAGCTATCTTTAATGCATCTCTCAATAGTACCGCTGCTTTAAGCTCCTCCAAGTGGCAAATCATTGATTTATTAATGGTCCTAGATCGGACCCTACCCGATGTTGAGCTTGCTCAAATCTACCTTCTTTCATTCCTCCATTATCTTCATGCCCTTTCCCTTCCCCTAGCATCGATCAACCCCTACACCTCTCTTTCTCTCTCTCTCTCTCAAAACCACATACAAAAATTCTATAAAAAGCCCCCCCTCACCTCTCTCTCTCTCTCTCTCCCTCTCTCTCTCTAGCTATGGTTTTGAGATAAACCCTTTTCCTCCCCCCTCCCCTCTCTCTCTCTCTCCCTCTCTCACAAAAACACAAAAGCACACACACACACACACACACACACACACACACACTCTCTCTCTCTCTCTCTCTCTCTCTCTCTCTCTCTCTCTCTCACACACACACAAAAATAGTATAGATATAGAAGCTGGAATAGAGCAAGCTGCAATAGCTTCGTCAACGGAGATGAGGATAAGTTCGAGCTTACAAATAAGAGAGAGAGCAACAGACAGTTTTAGGATGTCTATCACCTAAAATTTCTCCAGCTAGGACACCCCCTCGATGACGGCTGGAGCTGGACCTGGAGGTGTGGCGCGTGATGGAGGTTCGGTGAGGAGGTGGGAGCCTGTGGTGCTAGTGATCACGTTGGAGCTGGAGCTGGTGACCATGTCTTCTTCTCCAGCTAGGACACCCCCTCAACGACAGCTGGAGCTAGAGCTGGAGGTGGCGCGCGATGGAGGCTGGGCGAGGAGGCGGGAGCCTGTTGCGCTGGTGATCACGCTGGAGCTAGAGCGACAGACAGTTTTAGGATGTCTATCACCTAAAATTTCTCCAGCTAGGACACCCCCTCGACGACGGCTGGAGCTGGACCTGGAGGTGTGGCGCACGATGGAGGTTGGGTGAGGAGGTGGGAGCCTGTGGTGCTAGTGATCACGTTGGAGCTGGAGCTGGTGACCATGTCTTCTTCTCCAGCTAGGACACCCCCTCAACGACAGCTGGAGCTGGAGCTGGAGGTGGCGTGCGATGGAGGCTGGGCGAGGAGGCGGGAGCCTGTTGCGCTGGTGATCACGCTGGAGCTAGAGCTGGTGATCACGCCTTCTTCATCACCTTCCTCTGCTACTACGTCACTCCACCTTCCTCTGCTACTACGATCACCTTCCTCTGTGGCGTGATGGAGGCTGGAGGAGGAGACCGGAGCCATGGTGTGACGTCGTCGTTGTGAAGGCGTGACGGCTCGACATCCCATCGATTCATTATGGGGTGACGGCATCATTGTGAAGGCATGACGGCGTGACATCCCCTCGCCTTGACACGTTCAACCCTCCCATCACCTCGACATGTGGCGGGTTGGCCTTGCCTCGACACGTGGCAGGTTGGCTTCTCCCCTCCCTCCTTAACAGAATAGATAGACGAGCTAACTTCTAAGGATGCATATGCTTGCATGAGTATTAATTTGGAGAGTTGACATTACACTGCAATGAATCATTATTAGCCCCATCTCATGCAACCTTCTAATACACTTGCATGCTACCTTGAGCAAAAATGTGCCCTTATATATCAATGGTCACCTTCTTATATTTTCCTTATTTTAGGGATTGAGGTGTCGATCAAGGGGCTTACCATGTGTCCTTCATTTAGCTCTTCCTATATTTTTTATTTTAGATCCTTGGTTCTTGGATTATCAACATTTAACACCTACCATTGGATCATGAGTTGCCCACCGGTTGGCAGTTGCACCAAACAACGTCCTTGGATTAACTGATGCGTCTAACGAGAAGATTGGAGCACAATGGGCTCCAGCATCGCTGTTTGAAGATATTTCCTGTATGAAATGGTTGCAAATCATGGCTGATGCTATACTGGTGGCCGCCTAACAAATCCGTAAGTTTTGGCCGATTACTCTTCAATTGTGACCCGTGAGCTCGCAAACTGGGAAACTTTGGATGAAATCATCTCATAGGTACAGTGGGGATGTGGAAATGAGGAGAATCACTTTCTAGGATGTGAATCCACCTGGATATGTTGATAGACAGCAAGCTGTCCATGCACCAAATGTGCAAGAAATGGTACCACCAAGTACTCCCACAGGTATACTCCGATGTAGTTTGGGCACACTACCTTCCATAGTCAGAGTGGTCTATTGCAAGCTAGAAGACCCAAGGTTGGTAAGAAATGTCTTACTTATGTAGTTCCTAACTTGTTTCCTTTTCCAAAGAGGAAGGGGTATTTTTAAATGTATTTCTTAGCTGTGTGGTGGCCTTGAGGTAGCTAAAAATGTAGAAGTTCATGTTGCTACATTGGGTCAATACACCACATACTTAGAGTTTACTTGTTTTTCATCATGATAGAAAAATTTTCTTCATGGAGTACATAACTTATGGTTTAATATGTTTATGTGCAGTCATGGAAGGGAGGCATATTCAAAACTCATCAATTATTTGATGAATTCTAGCCAAAGTACCACAAAGAACTATAGTATATCTAAAAGTATGGCATTCTAGAGTTTTTATTTACAAACATACTCCATGGCATTGAAACCTTTAAGATTTTGATAATTTCCATGACTTTTCCATGTTATGTAGAGGAAGAGGCATGCCTCATGGAAAGGCATAAGGACATCTATGATACACGGACTATGAAGGCAAAGAAGAGAAATTCTTATGTGTTTTTAGATGACATTGCATTGGAGGATAATGATTTTAAGATGAACAATCGGAGTAGACATGGACATTGTCCAAGTTTTTCCATGTAGCATTGCTAGCATCACTCAAATACTTTGTCTTCCTTGAACCATTAAGTTTGTTCCTTATTTCACACTAAGAACAACTTTTTGTTGGTTTCAAAATTTGTGTGAGTGCACTTACAAATTCTAGGTATGCAATAATCATGTGAATTACAATTTATCACCTAATAATACTAGGGGTTTCATTTAGTGTTTTAGTAATTACACTAACTATATTATATGCAAGGATTATAGCTAGCCCCTAGCTATAAACCTCACATAGAGAAAACCTCTCAAAACTCACAAACTATCATAAAAATTTACTCCCACAATGTCAGAACCCCCAAATAGGGAGTTTTTGTATTCTTTTAAAAGATGGGTTTCTTTGAACACTCATAAATACACTTGGGAAAAATAGAAATGTGAAACGAATAAGGAATAAGGATACTAGGGAGAGAGAGAGAGAGAGAGAGAGAGAGAGAGAGAGAGAGATGAAACGAATAAGTATAAACTTGTTGTAAATGAAGTGAGATGTCAAGCTTATATGCCAATAAAACCAAAAGCATAGTGCTCCTTTTACAAAATGTAACAAGTACATCCAAATGCGTGCAGCTCCACCAATGGAATGGGGCTGTATCCAAAGGCAAATTCTCATGATCCTGGCAGTGTACATTGTATCGGAGGTTCCGATATCAGATATACACACAACCTGCGACGACCGAGCTACATTTTATGTTTCAAACACAAGGTAGCCATGGAAACTTCGATAAGTCCCAGGCGGCCACCCCTTTGTCCTGCCTGATCAGATGAAGGATAAATTCAGTGCCCGGGGAGAGTGGTCATGGTGCTGTTGACAGTGTGGTGCGGTGCAGCAAATGGCTTTGTGGTGCAGATGGAAAACCGGCTTGGAGCTCAGGAATCGCTACGCTGTCGGTCGGGCGACGATGATATGGGGGAGCTGATGCTGAGCGATGGGCAGGCTTTCTCGTTCGATCTTTTTCCCAACATCTGAGGCACGACTCTGTTCTGGTGCCACGCCGAGTCGGGGGTGCTACTGAGGACCTTCGACGTGTATGGCGGCAACGCAGCAGTGAACCCAAATACCATCATGTTCGACTGGGAAATGCGGCCTGATGCCATTTACGTCCGAAGTTTCTATTGCCTGCCTTGGAGCCAACGCAGATGGAGCGGTTTCGTAAAATACTATGAATGGTGCGGCACTTTCTCAGAGTGTAACTAGCCGTCACCTCCAACTAGTTTGTAAGCTAGCCACTCCGGTGTTGGATCCGCCGATCGCCTACTTTTATCCTCTTTGTCCAATTGAAGGTTTTCCATCAAGAATACTAGCATCAAACCCGTGCTCCGCTTCCTATACGCCGTTAACGTTGAGCAGAGCTGCTCGACCTGCGCAATAGAGGGTTTTCCCGTGAGTGATTGCTGATTTTCCTTTTGGTTGTTTGTTGCGAACTTGCTAAGCAAGGTTAATTGGTCATAAAAATAAAACCTGATCGTCTGGCCTTTGATTGCTTTCTTTTCACGGTGCCTGGCAACACTTGTTATCAATCAGCCCGTGTTTAAACTAAGGCCACTCGAAATATTTTTCCCTTTTAAGGAGAGCCGACCATTGGAGATTTATACGTCGTTGGATTAGAAAAGGCAATCATGTACCATTGGATCCAATTGTAACTTTTAAAAAATTAGAGCGTGAAAATGCAAGGTTTGCAGTTAACGTTTTCAGTTACTATGTGATCCTTCACATTTCGTTGAGAGCGCGGCCGTAGTAGATGGAGAAGGCTAGCGCTTATACTCTTGATATCCCCTAACGTGATTCATCCCATCACGCTTTCAGACAATTCATCATTGAAGCCCTCTTGGAATTGTCTTGATATCCCCTAACGTGAGTCGTCCCATCCTGCTCAATTGCCCGCTCCTGTCAAAGAGCCGTAAGTGTTTGGCAGATCTTGCACAGTTTTGGTTGCCTTTAACGCACTCAGGCTTTCAGACTGCTCAATTGCCCTCCCGTCAAAGAGCCGTAAGTGTTTGGTAGATCTTGCACAGGTTTGGTTGCCTTTAACGCAATCAGGCTTTTAGACAATTAATCATTGAAGGCCTCTCGGAATTGTCTGGTCTTTTTAGATCGCATCCTCTTTCGAGCGTGGAATCGGTGGTGGCAGATTCAAAGGATGAGACAGTTCAACTTTGATGAGGAAAGAAGGCATTGCGATTTCAAGTGTTGGGAGAATGATTATCTGTAATCACAATTGTTCCGTAGCTTTGCAATACAGTGATGTCGAATCACAAATGTTTTAAAAGTTGCTCATTGATTTGAAAATAAAATCCATTGGGGACAATGCAACAGTTTCGTTTTTAGATCTCCCCAAAAGTTCACAAGCTCAGCGTATCGCAGCTTTACGAGTCCCAGATGTGTTTCATTAATTGGAAGATAGTGAATTACATATGTCGGAGAGGAGTTCGACGAGAACTCCGATTGGAAATTTAAGAATGTTTGGTAACTTCATAATCCCACTCATAAAAATATTCCAGACAAGCTTGCATTTTCATCCATGTCTTTGTTCCGGGCGACTAATGAGTTGCAGCATGGTAGATGAGGATGAGGCCATCGAGCTTGGATATACTTCCACCCAACGACTGTAATTTTTTATTCTTTATACTCTTTTTGGTGAACTTTCTTTCGGGGCTTGAATCTTCAAAGTAGGCAGAGTCTAGGAAGATCTTGAACAAATGTGTCCACAACATCATGCATTTAACAAAGAGGCACGGCCATGACGACTTGTGACAAACTATTTAACAAAGAGGCACAGCCGTGACGACTTGTAACAAAGAGACACGACCGTGACGACTTGTGACAAACATTCAAGCAAAGAGCTCCAGCCTCAGGAATGGTCCAATCATCTGTTATGATTCAATTGAAAAAAGGTGTTTTTTAAAAAACTATTTATAGACTGGATTTTGAAAAGGTTGAACGAATTGAAGTTGTCAATAAAAATATAGCTATGAGGAAATCAATTTAATTTATTTCTCATTAAAACATAAAAAAATTGTCATACATGTGCCACTTGAATGATCACATTAATTTTATTCCCTTTTGAAAAATATTTAAGGTATCATATATGTGAGAATTTCAATTAAAATGTACTTTCAAATTATGTTTGTATGGAAAATTAAATGATATAGAATTTGTAGCTTTCTCACAAAAATAATATAACTATTAAGTATTTATATATTTCTTTTTTTCATAATAGCCAATCAATACCATTACATGTATATAGAAGTTCTGGATCAAACTAGCTCAGACTATATGCTTCTTTTTTATAAAACTTGATATCTTACAATTGGCACTTAAACAAATAAACACACAAAAAATAAACAAATAAACACACACAAACACAAACTAAATGAAAAATATTCAAAGTATACTTAATCTAAAATGTTAAACAAATTGGAATTGTAAATAAAAATATAGATATGAGCAAATCAATTTTATTTATTTGCCATTGAAAATGATAACATTATCATACGTAAGGAATTTCATTTGAAATGTACTTTCAAATGGTGTTTGTATGGCAAATTGTAGTTATGTTTATGTTTTTTGACAAAAAAATCATCTGCACGATTTTAAATGTAGGTACTCCCATATACTCATCGTCGTTGGATCACAAGCATAAGAATTAAATTATCTCTTATTGACCCATTCATTACAATCGGTTAGTAAATTTGGATTATTCCTCGCAATCTCTCTCTCTCTCTCTTTCTTTTCTATAAATGTATATTTTTAAAAAATATTTACCTTGTGTTTCAAAATATTAAAATGTAGTAAAAGAATAGTTTCAAACATAAAGAATGTTTGCCTTCTTGCAATTCATTTATTTAGGAAAATGTGGTTTGTTTCATTTTTTAAAGAGGTTTATGATTATATTAGATTTTTTAAATCAAACAACCTAGGTGCAATGTATATATACATAACTATAAACAGAGATTAAGAACTATTAGGCATTTATATTTTTCTTTTTTTCATAATGGTCAATTAATACCATTACATGTATATAGAAGTTTCGGATCAAACTAGCTCACACTATATGCTTCATTTTTATAAAACTTGATATCTTTACAAATGACACTTGAACAAATAAACACACACAAAAAGAAAAATAAACAAAAACAGACACTTACAATATGAAAAGTATCATATGTGAGGAATTTCAATATAAATGTAATTTCAAATGATGTTTGCATGAAAAATTGAATGATTAAGAAATTTACTTTGATGTTTGCAATGGATTTTACTCAAGGGGGTCACTGATAAATATGTAGGTGTAGCACGTGGGTTTAACAGAGGGAGTTTTTTAAATCTCCTTGCCACACATTTTTCACATATAGAAGGGCATCATATAAAGGGGGTATTCACAGATTCAACAGAAAAAGGGTGTGCTTTATTCATGATAAATTTACAGATAAGTGGTTTTACAAATAAGGTGGGTAACTATTATGGCAAGGAATCTCTGCACAAACAACTTTATCATAGTCGTTCACATTCTTGAGTTTTTGTGCACTTTCTAGAATTACCAAGATGTGAGAATGTGGAAGGCCATGTTTTTGGAAGTCTATGGCATAAACATATCCTTTCACTTTCCCAAATAGTTGATTCTTTACAATGTCATCCATAAGAGATATTTGTGTTTGAGCAAAAACATGTGCTATTAGATCAAGATGATTGTTAGCCATTTGTCCAAGCAATAATTCACGTTTGATTTTTGGCCTTTCAATGCTCACATGGTTCATTTCTTATTGCAAGTTTGATTTTTCGATGAATAATCTTTTTTTTCTTAAAGCATTTTGATTAATTGCCAATTGGCAAGATATCGAGCTTTATTTAAAAAAAGCATATAGTAAATATATGGTCCACTATGATGAGACTATGATTTGACTTACATAACATCAAATTCTTTAGCATATGTAATTAGCCATAAAGTCTAACTTTTACTTCATTCATTAACCCATGGTTTCTAAAAAATATTTTGTCCCTTATGATCATGATGTGCATAACATCAAATTCTCAATCACATGCCTTTAGTCGTCAAAATTGTAACTCAATAAAAAATTTTAAATTAAAAAAAAAACAATCATTTGAATACAGAAAAAAACTTGTCCCCCCCAAAGCTCTCCTTAAGAGAGAAAAAGTAGTTTTCATATCATTCATTAACCCATGGTTTCAAAAAAATATTTTGTCCCTTATGATTCGACTTACATAACATGAAATTCTTAATCACATATCTTTAGCCATCAAAATTATACTCAAATGAGAGAGGACCTCAAGACACATGGCAATGTTCTAGGCAACCCAATGCTTTACATGCCCATCCTATACCACATGTTGGAATAGCAGCCCCCAATTGCATATGGGCTAGCTGAGAAATAAGCCACAAGAGACATTCCAACAGAAGAAGAGACATCAGTGGCTGACCCCAAAAGGCCCAAAGATGATCCAAGTGCGACCCCATCAAGCTCTCTCACTCAACAGCCACTCGCCAATCAACTAAGGGAGCAATATGAAGACCATCAAGTGTGGGAATTAAGAGAGATAGCAATGCCTTGAGTTCTCAACCCATCAATCTAAACGCAAGGCGACCATCCAGGCCCACATTGATGTGGAAATGTTTAAAAGGGAAGATACAATAAACATTGTCCTCTACCCCGGTGCAACAAGTATTACCCCCACCCTCTACTCCCCAGACTAGAAGAACCACCACAGCACATCCCCAAGATCCAGCTTCTTTTGTCACAGGTTCTTCCTCTTCTCCATGGGCTCTCACAAAAGTCCTATAGTTTTGTAGTGCACCTGAGTACTGAACACCTGGAGGATACAGTGAAATGTTGGTCGAATAGCTATCAAAGGCAGACAACATGGAGCTCCAACAATTGGATGGAATGGCCCAACTCCCTAAGGTACTATGCCCAACTCCCAACTTTCCTCCTCTCTACTACAAGCACAAGTCAGTAGGGCCCGTGAAAGGCACACCCTCATGACCTCCTCATGGTCACCACACAAGTTACCGGGAAAACCTCCCTAGACAAAGTAGAGGAGTACATGGCCAAGGTCAAGGACCTAGAGGTTACTATTACAAAGCTCAAGGATGAGCTCTCTACCAATGAATCCCTGGTTCAAATCATGATGAACCAGTTGGACAAGGCAGAATCAAGCCTTCATACTGCAGAAGAATGATGGAGGTCGAGGAAAGGTACACAAGGCTCAGGGAGGGATGTGACTGACAGATCTAGATGCTTGAGAGCCTTTTAGCACAAAAACGTGCCCTCACCATCTCAATGCAAGCCGAAAACAAATAGCTTCACACCTCTAGATTCCTAGAGGAGTCCATGCTGAAAGACAAAGAGCAACAGGAATTCACAATGTATAGGGAGACTTGCCACCTACACACTATCCCCATGCATAGTCCCACAAATACTTCAAATGCACTTTGACGCACTCCACACACAAGATATCATTTTTCACATCGATCTCACTGCCCCCCTCCCTCCCAACACTGTCTAGACCATCCTCCGCCAAAATCCCGACCACTTTTGCCCTGTTCTAGCCATGTCCTACTTCTCTCAAGAGCTTCAGCCTCTGCATCCTATCCCTCACCGATCCCTCCAATCTTAGCTGCCCGCCCCATTCTCTTAAACTTCTAGGCGTGGTGTCAAATAATCACTGAGTCCACTAATTATCCATAGGATGATGACCTGATGCAGCTAGCCAAGCCCAACAAGCTGAGCCCATGCGTCTGTACTCCCAAAAGCCAACATCAATTGGATGCAAACCTATGGCAAGATTTGGCAATTCAAGCTCAAGGGCATTTAGCTGCCTATCGCTCCACGACCTACCACCCCCTCAACATTATCATTTTGTTCAATACAAGCTCTCCAAGACTCACATGAGTCCTTAGTGAGCAATTTTGAAAAAATTCATGTAGCATAACCCAAAGAAGGAGTGTTAGGAAGCCATATCCATGTTTAGCACTATGCTACCCCAGCAGATTTTCCTACCCCAAATCTCACACACCCCACAAATCCCACCCACCCCCCTCAGCAACCCACCAATCCCACTCTACTTTCCATTCCTTGCACAAGCCATTCCTTGCACAAACCAACCCGAATACTCCTCACATACCTCCAACACTAGCACCGCATAGCACGGGGACCTTTCAGTTTATATCCTCACATATATATATGTATATATACATAGATACACATACATACATACATACATACATACATACATAAATACATACATACATACATACATACATATACATATACATACATACATATATATATATATATATATATGCATCCATATACATATGTATATATACATATACATACACACACATATGTATACATATGTGTGTGTGTGTGTGTGTGTGTGTGTGTATGTATATGTATATGTATATGTATATGTATATACATATGCATATGCATATGCATATACATATACATACATACATACATACATACATACATACATACATACATGCATATATATATATATATATATATATATATATATATAGAGAGAGAGAGAGAGAGAGAGAGAGAGAGAGAGAGGATTCTCTTTTGCAAGTGGCAAGCTTGGTGATTGAAATAATAAGCTAGCTTGCTAGTAATCAAGCATCAGGATGGGTTAGACCAATCATCAAGGTTTTTTAATTGAAGCATGAATCTAGGCTAGTCTGGTACAACTCTCATGCTAGTTCTAATGGCTAAGCTAGTTTAGGAACTATTCTGGTGCTTTAGGAACCAAGCTAGTGGTTAAAACAATAAGCATACTAGCATTTGACAAACCAAACTAATGATTGGAGAAACAAGACAATCTAGCCCTATCAAGCCATCACATTGGTTTAGTAACTAGCCTGATGATTGAAATAATAAGCTTGCTAGGTTGATGAATATACTTAGCATGTATGACCTCGGCCAGTCGTTGAAACAATAAGCTTATTAGCACTACAAGGCACAGGCCATTTTTCTATAGAAATACAGACCTTTTTTACACAAACATTTTTTTAAAATGGCCATAAAGGTCGGTATTTACGTCGCTATTAACATTGAAAAATAAATGTCGCTATATAAGCATCGCTATATAGCAACGAGATAGCAACTCTGGTAAATGTCACTATATAGCGACTTTGGTAAAACGTTACTATATAGAGACCCTGAATAGAACTTTAAAAAAACATTAGTGGGACGAAATAGGGCCACAACAAGCCTTGTTTTATCCCACTAATGTTTTTTTTAGTAATTACAAAAGAATGTTTGCAAGCACACAAGCGAGATAAAACTCTCAAACCTTGGTTACAAAATTTCCCTTATGAAAGGGGTGATACAAAATTTCTCAAATGAGCCAAGAGATAGAAGCATATACATGTCGAAGATATACAACCTTGTTCGTTCCGAAATTTCCCTTTCGAAAAGGGTGATACAAAATTGCTCAAACGAGCCGACATACAAAAGCATATACATGCCGAAGTATACACAAACTACTACTACTACTACTACTACTAATCCTTGGCCCTCATTAAAGCCGTGTAAGCCAAATCCCTCAAGATTTGCCTCCTCATCATCACCACTCACCTCCATTGATGGAACATTCAAGCTTGCACCCTAAGAGTGAACCCATTTAATTGGAAATTAGATTGGAACTTAAAGAATAAAACTATTTAAAATGTGAGATTACAAAGTAGGAGTAGACTTATACCATGCAAGCAACCACCTTAGCCCAATCAACTATCACTCCCATGGCCTCCATCTCAATAAACCATGGCTTTGTTCCTAGGCAAAATGTGCATCTCCTAGAACAATAAATTAAATGAGAAGAAGTAGACTTACCACCCATGCCTTGAATGCTAGCCATCCGCCTGTACCAAAGTTTGAAGTACCTTTACGGAGTCCAGTTGTCTCCTTGCAGCCCTCCTCTGACTGTCGAACTTTTCGGGATGGTCCTTGTACTCCTTCAAAAACTTTCGGCCAGCTTTATCTACCCAGCTGGGTTTAGCCTTTCCCTTTGTGATGGAAGTTCGAAAGGTTGAACTCTTTCATGTAAGAGTTATTGAACTCCCAATTTGGGTGGTTAGGGTATTGTCTTTTCAATTCATTGATGACTGACTGATTCTTTTTGCCATCTTGGTACCTCCAATCAGTATCTATGCCGCTCTTGACGTGGTGGCTCATTAATCGCCTCATGGTGGCTAGCACTTCTGAGCCCTTTTTATTTTCTATTATCTCTCCACCCCTAGTAATTTCATAGTACAGGACCTCGAGTGAGAAAGGAGGAGTCATGGGAGTGGCAAAGCTAGAGTGAGGGGTGTTACTGCGAGCGCTTACGGAGCAAGGAGTAGCAGAGGGAGTGAGAGAGGGCAAGGGACCTGACTGGTACTGGGTCTCATGACAAAGTGGAGACCTATAGGGATGTGAGTGTGCTGACTCATCTACATCTCCCAAGTCTGAGCAGCATCTTCGACCCTTCCTACTCTTTCTCCCCTTATGATGGGTATGCCCAGGTGATGACCCCTCGGTCGAAGGGGCTAGAGGGAACGTCTGTCCAGTAGGTCTAGCCATTGGTGTAGGAGAGGGACAAGCTGAGGTCCTTTGGGATGGTAGAGAGAAGAATCTCGTTGCCTCCGCATCGCTCATTTGTGTGACAAACTCGTTGAGACTCTCGGTGAAGCCATGGGCTACTAGCAAAGGAGTTCCTTGAGGGGTAGTTGTAGTGCTAGGACCGAGAGGAGTCAGGCCAAGTCATAGAGGTAGGCCCCTGAGGCATCGCCTAAGTGGAATCAAAGTCCTCTGGAGAGTAGAGATCATGATGTCTCCTCCTACGAGAGTTTCTGTACTCATCAGACGTGCGATGTGATCCCATGTCTATTTGGGGGGATTGTACAAATGCAGACACAAACACAAAAACAAAAACAAACACAAGAGCAGGTAAGAAGCGGAAAGACAATTAATTACTTAAGACAATTATGAAATTAGAACTCAAGAAATTATGAAAAGACAATTAATCACTTAAAAAATTTATGAAATGACATCAATGCAGAAAGGACAATAAATTACTTAAGACAATTATGAAAAGCCAGTTTTGAAAGGACAAATATTTATGAAAGACAAGTGGAATCCAAGAAGGTTTTCATATATAAAAAATATGGCAAAAAATACTATTATTAAACAAGAGTTCTCATGTACAAAAAGAGAGTGCAAAATCTATCTCCAAAAGTATACATAACCAAAATCTGTCTCCGAAAGAGGCATTCTCCAAATATGCCAAAATAGTGGAGGAGGTCTATTGCTTTGTATTACTGTCTGAGGTACTTTCCTTCATCGAGCCACTAGGCGGGTCACTCGGGACCTCATCCTCCACGTCTTCTAATATGAGGTCATGCTCTTCATGGATTATGTATTGGCTCTCCACGAAGGCCTCCACACAACCCATTATGTCCTTTATACATTGATCTTTGGTGCTCCAATAGTTGTGGCGGTCTCTCTAAAACCTACGGAGATCCTGTAGGTTGTGTCGTGCATTCCTCAGTTGCCCCTGCTCTGCTACCCTTCAGCTTGGACTGCACCCAAGTGCATGCACTTGGACGTTGTACTTCACCCAGTTGCTATCGTGGTCAATCTTCTCTTTTACATGAGCTAGCAGAGAATCAATCTCCTAGATCACCCCAACATGGGGAACCAGATTGGGGTTTTGTGAGGACAGCGGTGGGTGAGGGCGTGGTTGTTCCATTTAGAATCTATTTGAAAAAAAAAAGAACCAAATATGGCTAAGGAGCAAAAGAAAAAAGAACCAAATACGCTAAGGAGAAAAGAGAGAAAAGAGAGAAAAGAGAGGGGGAAAAAAGAAAAGAGTGGGAAAAAGATAGGGGAAAAGAAGAAAACAGAGGGGAAAAAGAGAGAAAGGATATGCTTATGCTTATGCGTGAGCATATGAGCATATGCTCATGCATAAGTATAAGCATCTATAGCATATGCTGATGAAAAGAGGGAAATGAGGATGAGAGAGAGGGGAAAAGAAGAGAAGGAAGAGGGGAAAAGCGAGGAAGAGGGGAAAAGAGAGGGCCAAAAGAGAGGGTGTTGAGATATCGAGCTCCACTCGTGATATGCCAGGGTGACCATTGTGCATTTATGTCACCGACTTGTTAGCTGCAGATGCAGTTGGTACACTGCCCATGAATAATAGCTGGATGACAGCTATCCTTATCTACACTAGTTTGTGGCTCAGTTAGTGTGCCACCTTAGTTAAATGAGTTTGGTTTGAGACCCATGTATAGGGTTCTTCTATTTCTTTGTACTAGAGTTCTTTTGGCTTTTACAACTAAGAAGAGGAAAACTGTTTTCAACCTCCACCTATGTGTGTATTCCCCCATTGTGCATGTGAGAAAGCTACAAGTGAGACTCCTTCCCTCTCTTCCACTATCTTCACATGGTATCAGAGCCTTGTTCGTGGTAAGGAGCTCAAGAAATCAAATCAAGGTCGCGGTGTCCTGGTAAGAGGACCAGTGTTGCTTTCCTTTTTCGAGTTTGGGAGCAAATCTCTGCAGGAAGCACAGCTGGAAGTGCAAGAGTGCAGTGTCTCAGATTGAGACGCCCTTCGCGGTGTGGCGAGAGGGCAGTATGTGTTGTGGGAGAGGGCGAGGCCCCTGGTGACTTTATTTTTCTGATTTGAGGCCGTTTCGGGGTCCATTTTAAAGGCAGAAGTTCTTCGCAGGCACTCAGAAAAAAGCCATGTTTTTGCTATGCGACCACTGCTCTGCTAGTCGGTGAAAAGTTGCCGCAGAAATTGCATCGTATGCCTGTGTGCAGAGATATTGGGAGTTGCAAATTCATGCTTGTTGCCTGTTGATGCAAAATCGTCACTAGGAAGTGACTGTGTGGTCAAATACCACTTTTGTCAGTTTTGCAGATCTGCCCATGTGAGGCAAAAGCTATGGTTTTTTTGCAGTGACAGAATATCTTGCAGTGTTCTGTAATGGCATTTGATTCTCTTTCACAGATTGTCACTGAAAAGCTTGACAAGAACAACCTCCAGGCATGGAAGTTTAGAATGACGAATTTCCTTATGGGAAAAGGCTATTGGGAGTTCATTACAGGAAATGAAGAAGAACCAATTCTTCCTAATGTTCCCAATCAATACGAAATGCGAGAGGAAATGCAGGCATTTAAAGGATGTCATGAGAGAGCCAGAAAAGTTATGTACTGGCTGTCAATCAGTATTTCGGATTCTATGATTGTGCATATTCAGGATGCAAGCATGCCAAAGGAGGCATGGGATACTTTGGCAAAAGTGTACAGCACAAATACGCAAGCCAAGAAAATGCAGCTCAAACAGGAGTTGCACAATGTGCAGAGAGAAAATTTGAGCATCAATGACTACCACATGAAGATGAAAAAAATTGCAGATGCACTGACTTCCATTGGGTCGCTAGTGGAAGACGATGATCTAGTTTCTGTGACCTTGAATGGTCTAGGAAAAGATTATGCACAATTCCGGACATCCATTGCCATTCGTGAAAAATTTCCTGATTTTGAAGAGTTGTTTGCTCTTCTAATTTCTGAAGAGCAGAGAAATGGGGGTGCATCTTCTTCAGAAGGAACTTCAAAAGAAACTGTCTTCTACTCAAATGCTGGAAGAGGTAGAGGCAGAGGTAGAGGAGGCCAATCTGCAGGTCGTGGTAGAAATCAAAATATGCAGCAAACTCAAGAAAACTAGTCCTATGGAGGAGGACGTGGTAACTCTAGAGGCAGGGGGAGCCAAAGAGGCCGTGGTGGATGGTAGAGAGGCCAAAATGCAAACAACAATGTTGAATGCTACTACTGTGGTAAAATGGGTCATATGGCTAAGGACTGCTACAAAAAGCAGAATGACATCTTCTAGTAGACAGGGTGATGACAGAAATGAGCATCTATTTATGGTGCAGCACATGACCAATTCTGTGACAAGTGCAAAAGAATGAAATGATGTGTGGTATGTTGACTCAGGTGCATCAAACCACATGACAGGTCATGCAAAGTGGATGCAGGATGCAAGGAAAATGGAAAAACTAGGATTTGTGGAGACTGGTGATGATACTGCACATTCTATTGTGCAGATTAATAAAATTCCTTTGTCTATGCAAGATGGGAAAAAGAAATACCTGTTTGATGTATTTCATGTCCCGAACATCACCAAGAACCTGGTTTCTGTTGGTCAAATGGTTGAGCAGGGCTTGCAGGTCAGATTTAATCCTCATGGATGCTTTGTTGAGGATATGAAAAATAAAGGTGGCTTGATAGCAAAAGGGAAGAAGAAGGGCAGGATGTTTACATTGGATGCGGACATGCTTGAATTAAGCATAACAATGTTTGCACATGGGACCGGTGTAGTTGCAGATATTGATATCTGGCATAAACGCATTGGTCATGTTAATATACGACGACTTAAATCAATGCAAGCCCAAAACATTGTTGTAGGATTGCCTAAATTCAAGGTTGCAGAAATGCATAAGGTTTGTGAAGCCTGTCAATTTGGAAAATAGGCAAGGAAACCATTTCCTAGGCATGTTCAAGAGAGTAAAAAGCCATTGGAATTAATCCACTCTGATGTGTGGACTACTAAAGCTGCATCTATTGGAGGCTGTCACTATTTTGTCACTTTTATTGATGACTTCAACAGAAAAGTTTGGGTGTATTTTATGAAAAAGAAAAGTGAAGTGTTTGGGCACTTCAAAGCTTTTAAAGCTATGGTTGAAAAAGAAATAGGCCTGCAAATAAAATGCCTAAGGTCAGATGGAGGGGGAGAGTACCTCTCAAATGAGTTTGCAAGGTTCCTACAGGAGCATGGCATAAAGTAGCAATATTCATGCAGTCATACCCCACAGCAAAATGGACTTGCAGAAAGGAAAAACAGGCATATTGGAGAGGTATCTCGGGCCATGCTAAATGAGAAAGATCTACCAGATTATTATTGGGCTGAAGCAGTTGCTACAGCAGTTTACATAATGAACAGGACTCCCACTGCAGCAATACATGGCATGACTCCAGAGGAGATGTATACTGGTAGGAAACCAGACATTTCTCATTTGAAAATTTTTGGTTGCATTGCCTACGTCCATGTGCCAGATGAGTTGAGGTCCAAGTTGGATCCAAAAGCTGAAAAGTGCCTCTTTATTGGTTATTCTCTGCAGCAGAAAGGGTATAGATGCTATAACCCTTCTACTCATAAGTCTACAGTGAGCAGAGATGTTGTTTTTTATGAGATGAGCAGCTGGTATAAACCAGTAAATGTGATGATTGATGTAGATGCACAAAATGGTAATGCTGCACAGAATTCACAGCAGTAATCACAAAATATTAGTGGACCTGCAGTGTCCTCTAGCAGTGGTTAACATACTTCACCATGGACAGGCAGATTGAGATCAGGAGATTCTCCTCAAAGCAATGCAGATAGTGGTACACAGGTATCACAAAAAGGAAAAGAGAAGGTAGATCAGCCCATATTTGATGTGAATGCAGGTCACTCTTATGTGGATGGGAAATCCAGTGGCTCAGAATAGAGCATTGATGATGAGTTGGGTATTCCTTCTGTTGTTACACCTGGAGTAAGGAAGACCACGGATGTTTTGAAAGCACCTGGAAGTGAGCCTATTTTGTGTAGGTCTACCAGAGCTAAGTATCCTGTGGATAGGCTAAAATATGATGGATTTACAGCCATTCACTATGCCTATATGGTCAAAGTGATACAAGAACTAGAACCCACTTCTTTTGAGCAAGCCATGGGAAATGAAAAATGGGAGAAAGCCATGGATGAAGAAATGGATGCCTTGGAAGCAAATGCTACATGGGAATTGGTGCCTTTGCCTAAAGACAAGAATGCAATTGGCTGTAAGTGGGTTTATAAGATCAAGCACAATGCAGATGGTTCTGTGAACAGATACAAGGCAAGACTAGTTGTCAAGGGGTATGCACAGACATACGGCATTAATTATGAAGAAACATTCAGTCCGGTTGCAAGGATGGCAACTGTAAGAGCAGTCATTGCTATGGCTGCATCAAAGGGATGGTCTTTACATTAGATGGATGTAAAGAATGCCTTCTTGCATGGTGATTTGCAAGAAGAGGTCTTTATGGAGCAGCCACCAAGTTATGTTCATGCTATTCATCCTGAGTTTGTTTGCAAGTTAAAGAAAGCCTTGTATGGCTTGAAGCAAGCACCTAGAGCATGGTCTGACAAGATAGGACAGTATCTTGTCACAATTGGCTTTCAGATTTCCAAGGCATATTTCTCACTCTATGTGAGAAAAACAGAGAAAGGGATTATGCTGCTTGTCATTTATGTTGATGATTTGATCATCACAGGTGATAGTGATGAAGCTATCCTTCATGTGAAAATGCTATTGAAGCAAAAGTTTGAGATGAAGGATTTGGGAGAGCTGCGTTATTTCTTGGGCATTGAGGTGATTAGATCACCAAGTGGGATACAGCTCTTGCAGAGGCAGTATGGATTGGACATGCTGTCCAAATATGGGATGACAGGCTGTAAGCCTATTTCAGTTCCTTTGGAGCAGAATGTGAAGCTGAGCACAGATGCAGGTGAGCTTCTAGAAGACCCTACTATGTATAGACGCATAGTAGGAAGTTTGATTTATATGACTATTACCAGGCCAGATTTAAGCTATGCTGTTGGATTGGTAAGTCAGTTTATGCAGGCTCCAAGGAAATCGCATTTGGACGCAGCTAGACGCATACTCAGGTATGTGAAGTCCACATTGTATTATGGACTATTTTATGAGGCTGGGGTTCAGATACAGTTGCATGGATACACTGATGCTGATTGGGCTGGTAGTACTTCTGATAGACGATCTACTAGTGGATATGTGTTCTCTTTTGGGAGTGCTGCAGTCACCTGGAGCAACAAGAAACAGCCTATAGTTGCCTTGTCGAGCACAGAGGCTGAGTACAGGGGTGCAGCAATGGCTACATGTGAGGTAGCTTGGTAGCATAAGCTACTTTATGATATGCATCAGTCTACAGATGGGCTAGTTGTCATTTATTGTGACAACATGAGCAGTATACACTTGGCAAACAACCCAGTCTATCATGCTAGAACAAAGCACATTGAGGTGCATTATCACTATGTGCAGGAGAAGGTTTTATTAGGTCTTATTGATCTAGTTTATGTCAGCACAGAGGATCAGGTCGCTGAAATATTCACAAAGGCATTGGGCGCAGAGAAGCTACACAAGTTTAGAGACCTGCTTGGTGTGTAGCTCGAGGGGGAGTGTTGAGATATCGAGCTCCACTCGTGATATGCCAGGGTGACCGTTGTCCATTTATGTCATCGACTTGTTAGCTGCAGATGCGGTTGGTACACCGCCCACGAATAATAGCTGGATGACAGCTATCCTTATCTACACTAGTTTGTGGCTCAGTTAGTATGCCACCTTAGTTAGTTGAGTTTGGTTTGAGACCCACGTATAGGGTTCTTCTATTTCATTGTACTAGAGTTCTTTTGGCTTTTACAACTAAGAAGAGGAAAACTGTTTTTAGCCTCCACCTGTGTGTGTATGCCCCCATTGTGCATGTGAGAAAGCTGCAAGTGAGACTCCTTCCCTCTCTCCCACTATCTTCACAGAGGGGACAAAGAAGAAAAGAGAGGAAAAAAGAGAGGGGAAAAAAAGAGAACATATGCAAATCAGAGGAAAAAAGTGAGGGGAAAAAGAGCTTATGAAAATAGAGAAAAGAGGATGAAAGAGAGGGGAAAAGAGAGGGAAAGAGACGGAAAAAGAGAAGGAAAAGAGAGAGGGGAAAAAAGAGAGGAAAAAAAAGAAGGGAAAAGAAGAGCATAAGCATACGCAAATGCATATGCTTATGAAAAGAGGGAAAAGAGGATGAAAGAGAGGGGAAAAGAGAGGGAAAAAGAGGGGAAAAGAGGAGCATGTGAAAAAAGGAGCATATGAGCTTATGCTCATGCATCTACTTTAGCATATGATATGCACATATGCTTATGAAAAGGAAGAGGAAGGAAGAGAGAAAAACAGAGGACTTAGAGAAAAGAGGATGAAAGAAAGGGGAAAAGAGAGGGAAAAAGCGGGGAAAAGCGGAGCATATGAAAAAAGGAGCATATGAGCTTATGCTCATGCATCTACTTTAGCATATGAGCATAGGCATACACAAATGCATATGCTTATTAAAAGTAAGAGGAAGGAAGAGGGAAAAAGAGAAGACTTAGAGAAAAGAGGATGAAAGAGAGGGAAAAAGAGAGGAAAAGAGAAGGAAAAGAGAGAGGGGAAAAGAATAAAAGAGAGGAAAAAAGAGAGGGGAAAAGAAGAGAAGGAGAGAAAGCATATGCTTATGCTTATGCATAAGCATATGAGCATATTATCATGCATGAGCATAAGCATATGAGCATATGATCATGCATCTACTTTAGCATATGAGCATAAGCATATACAAATGCATATGCTTATGAAAAGAGAGAAAATAGGATGAACTTAGAGGGGAAACCATAGGGAAAAAGAAGAGGAAGCAAGAGGGGAAAAGAGAAGAAAAAGAGGGAGGGGAAAAGAAGAAAAGAGAGGAAAAGAGAGAGGGGAAAAGAAGAGAAGGAGAGAAAGCATTGTTGAGATATCAAGGTCCACTCGTGATATGCCAAGGTGACCGTTGTGCATTTATGTCACCGACTTGTTAGTTGCAGATGCGGTTGGTACACTGCTCATGAATAATAGCTAAATGATAGCTATCTTTATGTACTCTAGTTAGTGGCTCAGTTAGTATGCCACCAGTTAGCTAAGTTTGGTTCGAGACCCACATATAGGGTTCACCTATTCTTTTGCAGATTTGCCCGTGTGAGGCAGAAGTTGTGTTTTTTTTTTGTAATGACAGAATATTTTAGTGTTTTGTAATGGCGTTTGATGCTCTTTCACAGATTGTCACTGAAAAGATTGACAAGAATAACTTCCAAGCATGGAAGTTTAGAATGATGAATTTCCTTAAGGGAAAAGGCTATTGGGACTTCATTACTGGAGCTTGAACAAGAACCAGTTATTCCTAATGTTCCCAATCAACAGGAGTTGCACGCATTTAAAGGCTAGCATGAGAGCGCCAGAGAAGTTATGTACTAGCTGTCTTAGTATTTCAGATTCTATGATTCTACATATTCACGATGCAAGCACATCAAAGGAGGCATGGGATACTTTAATAAAAATGTATAGTATAAATACACAAGCTAGGAAAATGCAACTCAAGTAGGAGTTGCATAATGTGCAGAGAGAAAATATGAGCATCAATGACTACCACATGAAGGTGAAGAAGATTGCAGATGCACTTGCTTCTATTGGGTCACCAGTGGAAGATGATGATTTAGTTTCTGTGACCTTGAGGGGTCTAGGAAAGGATTATGCACAATTTCGGACATCCATTGCCGTCCATGAGACTTTTCCTGATTTTGAGTTGATTGCTCTTCTAATTTTTGAAGAGCAGAGCAATGGTGGTGCATCTTTTTCAAGAGGAACTTCAAAAGAAGCTGTCTTCTACTCAAACGCTAGAAGAGATAGAGGCAGAGGTAGAGCAAGCTGATTTGGAGGTCATGGCAAAAATTAGAATATGCAGCAAATTCAAGAAAACCAGTCCTATGGAGGAGGACGTGGTAACTTTAGAGGCAGGAGCCAAAGAGGTCATGGTGGATGGCGTTTAGGCCAAAATGCAAACAACAATGTTGAATGCTACTACCATGGTAAAATGGGTCATATGGTTAAAGACTGCTATAAAAAGAAGAATGACATCATGATTGGAAAACTGTAGCAAGGCAATTATGCATCCTCTAATAGACAGGGTGATGACAGAAATGAGCATCTGTTTATGGTGCAGCACATGACCAATTCTGTGACAAGTGCAGAAGAAAGCAATGATGTGTGGTATGTTGACTCGGGTATGTCAAACCACATGACAGGTCATGCAGAATGGATGTAGGATGCAAGGAAAATGGAAAGACCAGGATTTGTGGAGAGTGGTGATGATACTGCACATCCTATTATGCAGATTGGTAAAATTCCTTTGTCTATGCAAAACAAAAAAAAGAAATACCTGACTGATGTGTTTCATGTCCCAAATATCACCAAGAACCTGGTTTCTGTTGGTCAAATGGTTGAGCAGGGTTGCAGGTCAGATTTAATCCTCATGGATGCTTTGTTGAGGATATGAAAAATAAAGGTGGCTTGATAGCAAAAGGGAAGAAGAAGGGCAGGATGTTTACATTGGATGCGGACATGCTTGAATTAAGCATAACAATGTTTGCACATGGGACCGGTGTAGTTGCAGATATTGATATCTGGCATAAACGCATTGGTCATGTTCATGTACAACAACTTAAATTAATGCAGGCCCAAAATATTGTTGCAGGATTGCCTAAGTTCAAGGTTGCAGAAATGCATAAGGTATGTGAAGCCTGTCAATTTGGAAAACAGGCAAGGAAACCATTTCCTAGACATGTTCAAGAGAGTAAGAGGCCATTGGAATTATTTTACTCTGATGTGTGGACTACTAAAGCTGCATCTATTGGAGGCTATCATTATTTTGTCACTTTTATTAATGACTATAGCAGAAAAGTTTGGGTGTCTTTTATGAAAAAGAAAGTAAAGTGTTTGGGCATTTCAAAGCTTTTAAAGCTATGGTTGAAAAAGAAACAGGCTTGCAAATAAAATGCCTAAGGTTAGATTGAGGGGGAGAGTACCTCTCAATTGAGTTTGCAAGTTTCCTGTAGGAGCATGGCATAAAGCAGCAATATTCATGCAGTCATACCCCACAGCAAAATGGACTTGCAGAAAGGAAAAACAGGCATATTGGAGAGGTATCCCATGCCATGCTAAATGAAAAAGACCTTCCATATTATTATTGGGTTGAAGAAGTTGCTACAGTAGTCTACATAATGAACAGGACTCCAACTACAGCAATACATGGCATGACACCAGAGGAGAGGTATATTGGTAGGAAACCAGATATTTGTCATATTTAAAAGTTTTTGGTTGCATTGCCTATGTTCATGTGCCAGATGAGTTGAGATCCAAGTTGGATCCAAAAGCTGAGAAGTGCATCTTTATTGGTTATTCTCTACATCAGAAAGGGTATAGATGCTATAACCCTTCTACTCATAAGTTTACAGTGAGTAGAGATGTTTTTTATGAGATGAGCAGCTGGTATAAACCAGTAAATGTGATTGATGATGTAGATGCACAAAATGGTAATGCTGCATAAAATTCACAGCAGCAATCACAAAATATTAGTGGACCTGTAGTGTCCTCTAACAGTGGTTTACATACTTCGCCATGGACAGGCAGATTGAGATCAGGAGCATCTCCTCAAAGCAATGCAGATAGTGGTATGCAAGTATCACAAAAAGGAAAAGAGAAAGTAGATCAGCCCATGGTTGATGTGAATGCAGGTCACTCTTATGTGGATGGTGAATCCAATGGCTCAGAACAGAGCCTTGATGATGAGTTGGGTATTCCTTCTATTGTTACACTTGGAGTAAGGAAGACAAGGGATGTTTTGAGAGCACCTGGTAGTGAGCCTATTTTGCACAGGTCTACCAAAGCTAGGTATCCTATGGATAGGCTGAAACATAATGGATTTACAGCCATTCACTATGCCTATATGGTCAAAGTGATACATGAACCAGAACCCACTTCTTTTGAGCAAGCCATGGGAAAAGAATAATGGGAGAAAGCCATGGATGAAGAAATGGATGCCTTGGAAGCAAATGCTACATGGGAATTGATGCCTTTGTCTAAAGACAAGAATGCAATTGGCTGCAAGTGGGTTTATAAGGTGAAGCACAATGCAGATGATTATGTGAATAGATACAAGGCAAGATTAGTTGTCAAGGGGTATGCATAGACATATGGCATTGATTATGAAGAAACATTTAGTTCGGTTGCAAGGATGGCAACCGTAAGAGTAGTCATTGCTATGGCTGCATCAAAGGGATGGTCTTTACATCAGATGGATGTAAAGAATGCTTTCTTCTGTGGTGATTTGCAAGAAGAGGTCTATATGGAGCAGCCACCAGGTTATGTTCATGCTGTTCATCCTGAGTTTGTTTGCAGGTTGAAGAAAGCCTTGTATGGCTTGAAGCAAGCACCCAAAGCATGGTCTGACAAGATACGATAGTATCTTGTCACTATTGGCTTTCAGATTTCCAAGGCATATTTCTCACTTTATGTGAGCAAAATAGAGAAAGGCATTATGCTGCTTGTCATTTATGTTGATGATTTGATCATCACACGTGATAGTGATGAAGATATCCTTCATGTGAAAATGCTATTGAAGCAGAAGTTTGAGATGCAAGATTTGGGAGAGTTGTGTTACTTCTTGGGCATTGAGGTGATTAGATCCACAAGTGAAATATGGCTCTTGTAGAGGCAGTATGGATTGGACATGCTATCCAAATATGGGATGACGGGTTGTAAGCCTATTTCAGTTCCTTTGGAGCAGAATGTGAAGTTGAGTGCAGATGCAAGTGAGCTTCTAGAAGACCTTTCTATGTATAGACGCATAGTAGGAAGTTTGATTTATATGACTATTACCAGGCTAGATTTGAGCTATGCTATTGGGTTGGTAAGTCGATTTATGCAAGCTCCAACGAAACTACATTTGGATGCAGCTAGATGCATACTGAGGTATGTGAAGTCCACATTGTAGTATGGACTATTTTATGAGACTAGGGTTCACATACAGTTGCATGGATACACTGATGTTGATTGGGCTGGTAGTATTTCTGATAGACGATCTACAAGTGGATATATGTTCTCTTTTGGGAGTGCTGCAGTCACTTGGAGCAGCAAGAAATAGCCTACAATTGCCTTGTCAAGCACAGAGGCTAGTACAGGGGTGCAGCAATGGCTGCATGTGAGGTAGCATGGTTGCATAAGCTACTTTATGATATGCATCAATCTACAGATGGGCCAGTTGTCATTTATTGTGACAACATGAGAAGTATACACTTGGCAAATGACCCAGTCTATCATGCTAGAACAAAGCACATTGAGGTGCATTATCACTATGTGCAGGAGAAGGTTCTAGTAGGTTTTATTGATCTAGTTTATGTCAGCACAGAGGATGAGGTAGTTGACATATTCACGAAGGCATTGGGTGTAGAGAAGCTACGCAAGTTCAGAGACCTACTTGATGTGCAAGAATTGGGATTGAGCTCGAGGGGGAGTGTTGAGATATCGAGCTCCACTCGTGATATGCCAGGGTGACCATTGTGCATTTATGTCACCGACTTGTTAGTTGCAGATGCAGTTGGTACACCACCCATGAATAATAGCTAGATGATAGCTGTCTTTATGTACTCTAGTTAGTGGCTCAATTAGTATGCCACCTTAGTTAGCTGAGTTTGGTTTGAGACCCACATATAGGGTTCACCTATTCTTTTGTACTTAGAGTTCTTTTGGCTTTCACAACTAAGAAGAGGAAAACTATTTTCAGCCTCCACCTTTGTGTATATTCCCCCATTGTGTATGTGAGAAAGCTACAAGTGACACTCCTTTCTTCTCTCCCACTCTCTTCACAAGCATATGCTTATGCTTATGCATGAGCATATGAGCATATGCTCATGCATGAGCATAAGCATATGAGCACATGCTCATGCATCTACTTTAGCATATGAGCATAAGCATTCACAAATGCATATGCTTATGAAAAGGGAGAAAAGAGAATGAAAGAGAGGGGGAAATAAGAGGAGAGAAAAGGGGGGAAAAGAGAAGGAAAAGAGAGAGGGGGTTAAAGAAGAGAAGGAGAGAAAGCATATGCTTATGCATATGCATGAGCATATGAGCATATGCTCATGCATCTACTTTAGCATATGAGCATAAGCATATGTAAATGCATATGCTTATGAATGTTAGATATCAATGCTCCACTCTCGTGTAACTATGCGGGAACTAGCTAACTCTACTTGTAAGCCCCCCATATGAGGAGAAGGCATTTGAGTAGCTCGATTATCTGGTAGGTCCTGGTTTTGACACCAGATGGGGGCCATGTGTGGCCTGATGGCTGGACGGCTTCAGATAGAGTTGGCACACCACCAACTAGGCAACATGCAAGTGTAGGAAGGAATTCCTTGATTGACCGCACTAAGGGTAGACGGAGCATTTTCCGGGGCAGCCCACTCTCGGGTTGTGGGGCCCATTTGGAGCCTCAAATGATCCCGGATGGCTCTAGGCTGAACGGAGCCCGTAGGTTAGTTGCTCTGTTTTGTGCACCGGTTCTATCGTATGGTCAGTGGCCTATTTCAAGACCGACCCCCAATCGACCATTTTAGGTAGACTGGGTCGGTCATCCAATTGAGCCTAACCAACTACGACTGGTGGCTATATAAGAGCAAGCCCATGAAGCCCATTTCATCACTCGCTATAGCAACCCTGATTCCTTAGCATCCAGCCTCCATCTTTTGTTGTTTCCAGCATGCCATCGAAGCTTCTTTCATAGGAGCGCACGGTTGGGAGGCAGCGCCATCATTGTATCAATTCTGTAGTAATCAAATTTTTTATTCTCCATACTATCTTGTTTTCTCTCTTGCGTACAGGATCCTGTTATCTGTTGAGCACAGACGTTGTTTTATTTTCTTACATGGTATTAGAGCCTGGACTCTAACAAGAAGATTTGGTAGTGTGTTTTCTATTTAGAGCAGATTGTGAGAGATGGCCCAGTCTGCAAGACTGCGAATCCCACCGTTCGATGAAAGCGGAAAGTTGGGCGGCTCTAACTATCCACTCTGGAAGTTCAAGATAAAGACCATCCTAAGTGCATACAAGCTTTGGGACACTGCTACTAGGGTGGACGTGAGGCCAGTTCCCGGATCCAGCCAATGTGCAGGACAACAGATAGTACCAACTGCGGATGAGATTCTCGCATGGACAAGAAGAAATGCAAATGCGCTGTGTTCTATTGTCTGCAGTGTTAGTGATTCCGTCATGGCATTAATTCAACATGTCACCACAGCAGAGGAGGCATGGACGGTCTTGAAAAATCAATACGAGACCACGAATCAGAAGACATAGATTCAAAATCTGGAGACTCAACTCGTGAACGAGTTGTCTGAGTCTGAAGCGGTAGAGAAGTTCATCACTAGGGTGAAGAATCTACGCGATCAGACGACTGCGATTGGCATCACCATCACCAGCGAGAATCTAGCACGAAGGTGCATATGAATTCTCCCACCAAAGTACGATGGTCTTGTTACGGCACTGAATACGCAAAACAGAAATCCACCCCTCAACTTTGAGGATTTTAGCATGATGCTTCTAGAGGAGGAGATGTGACAAAAGATGAGGACTATAGAAGATTCGGCTTTCTGGACCGCATCAAAGAAAGGTAAGGGTAAGCACTCTGGTAACCCATCTTCTTCTGATGATAAAAAGAGAAGAAGAAGATCAAGTGCTTCTATTGCAGTAAGGCAGGGCACAAGCAAAATGAGTACCGAAAGAAGATTGCAGATGAAAAGAACGGAGTAAAGAAAGAGTCCAACAATAATGCACAGGCAGTACCAGTAGAGCTATTCATCGCAATTGAGGAGATTTGCACGGAAGTAGTTCATGTACCTGCGGATGAACCGTGGATCATTGACAATGGTGCATTGCACCACATGACCAGTCAGAAGGATTGGTATACCTCTCTACTGCCAGTAGGGAATGACATCCTAGTAGCAGTCGGCAATGATGCAAAATGTCTAGCAAAAGGAAAAGGTATGATTGCTCCCAAGTCAGATGGAGTTGTAAAACAGTTGTCCAATGTTCTTTATGTGCCATATATCAAGAGGAACTTGTTGTCAATTTTCACGATCACGAATCGGGACCTCAAAATTCAATTCGATAAGAATGGTGCACAGATTCTGGATCTTCAAGGGAAGGTCATTGGTAAAGGTACACGGTGCAACAACATTTATGAACTCTCAGCTTTCAGTGCTCGAGCAGATGTGAAGAACACTAAGCTGTGGCATGAGAGGTTTGGTCATCTAAATCTTAGTTCTTTGAAGGAGATGCATAAAAGTGGAATGATTGCAGACCTACCAGAAATTTCAAATCTGCCCGATGTATGTGAAGCTTGCATGATGGGCAAGCAGCAATATCGGCATCCCTTTCCTAAAGAGGCTAGCAAGGCAAAGGCTCCTCTAGAGCTCGTTCACACGAATCTCTATGAAAAGATGGAGACGGAAGCTTTGGGTGGTTCCTACTACTTCATGATGCTGATCGATGACTACAGTAGAAGGATATGGATATAGTTCCTGAAGACTAAAGATGAGGCTTTTAGTAGGTTCAAGGAATGGCATGTAATGGTCGAGAAAGAATCGGGGAGGAAGGTGAAGAAGTTGAGATCAGACAAAGGTGGAGAGTTCACATCAACTGAATTCGAAAGTTACTACAAAAGTCACGGGATCAAGAGGCAGAAACCCTCGCCACATACATCACAGCAAAATGGAGTAGCAGAATGCAAGATGCGCGTCATCTGCGAAATGGGCTGGAGTATGCTGAAAGGGAAAGATTTGCCAAAGACTTTCTAGGCTGAAGCATGTAACACTGCAATTTACATCCTGAATCATAGCTACACAAAGGCTGTGAATGGGATGACTCCACTGCAAGCCTTTTCTGGTAAGAAACCTTCAATTGCACATTTTAGAGTTTTTGGATGTGACTGTTTTGTGCATGTCCCTGATGCTACTAGGACCACATGGGAATCGAAGAGCCGGAAGTGTATTTTCTTAGGCTATAGTGAAGAGGCGAAGGGTTACCATCTCTATAACCCTATTACCAAGAAGGTAATTGTAAGTCACAATGTGGTCTTCTCAGAACAGCCGCATCAATTGGAGGAGGATGCTTCCTTTCCAGACAACTAGGACTAGGATATACATCCAGTACCGCCACCAATAGCAGACCGAACTCCCCCAATGGTGCTTGGGAGGATTCAAGACAAAGAAGATGAAGAAGAGCCTACAGAACCACAATGGCAACGGCCATTCCCGAAGTGGGTAAAGTAGCCTTTGGATGGTAGAGAACCTCCAGCCATTGAGGAGGAACCATCCGAACACCGCTGGTCCGAGAGATTAGAGGAGCAAAGAAGGTGCAAGAACACTTGGTCAACTGTGCTTTGATGATAGAAGTCATCCGTGCTGATGAACCCAAGTGTCCTGAAGAGGCACATGGTGATGATAGGTGGATGGAGGCTATGTAGTTAGAGTATGGATCCATAATGAAGAACAACACTTGGGACCTTGTGGATCGACCACCAAGGTAATCGGAACCAAGTGGGTATATAAGACCAAGTACAAGTCCGACGGCATGTTGGATAAGTACAAGGCTCGGCTCGTGGCAAAAGGATTTGCACAGGTACATGGTTTTGATTATCAAGATACTTTTGCTCCCACAGCTCGACTAACCACAATTCGTAGTGTTTTGGCTTTAGCTGCCCAGGGAAGTTGGCCCGTGTTTCAGATGGATGTGAAATCCACTTTTCTGAATGGAGATCTCAAGGAGGAGGTATACATGGAACAACCACCAGGTTTTGAGATCCCCAGTTCAAAAGGTAAAGTCTGCAAACTAAAGAAGGCACTTTACGGGCTGAAACAAGCCCCACGAGCGTGGTTCCAGTGAATTGATGCCTACTTTCTGCAAAACGGGTTCAGGAGGAGCCCATCTGATGCAAATTTGTATATCTTCAGAGAAGGAGGCAAGTGTATGATCGTGGTCATTTATGTGGACGACCTTGTCATAACAGGGAACCATGAAGAGAAGATCTCGTAGACGAAGCATTTGTTAGGAAGAGAGTTTGAAATGATAGACCTCGGGCTGATGCATTTCTATTTGGGGATTGAAGTTTGGCAGGAGCCGAATTAGATCTTCATTTCATAGCTGAACTTCATAGCTGAACTATGCTGGAGAGATATTGAAGGCATTTGGCATGGCTGAGTGCAAGACAGTTGGTACCCCTATGGAGGTTGACACGAAGCTCTCAAACGAGGATTCATCACCACTGGTGGACGAAGCGAAGTACAGAAGGCTTGTGGGCAACTTGATTTACTTGTGCAACACACGGTCGGACATCAGTTTTGCGACTGGTGTACTAAGCATGTTTTCCAATAAGCCCCGGGAGAACCATTGGAGGGCAAAGATGCAGGTGCTAAAATACATTAAAGGCACACTTGATTATGGCATCACCTATACCAAGCGCAACATCTTGACTGGATTCTATGACTCGAATTGGGCAGGAGACATGGACAGCAGGAGATCAGTGATAGGGTACTGTTTCTCACTTGGATCTGGAGTTGTGTCATGGGTCAGCAAGAAGCAACCCACATTTGCTCTTTCTTCTACCGAGGTCGAGTACAAATCTGCATGCTTTGCTTCTTGCGAGGCAATGTGGTTGAGGAGGATTTTTGGGGACATGGGTGCAGTGCAAAACAAGCCTATGCAGTTATCATGTGACAATCAGAGCTGCATGGCAATTGCAAAGAACCCAGTGTTCCATGCTCACACAAAACACATTGAGATTCAATATCACTTTGTACACGAGCTCATCATGGATGGAGAGGTCGACTTAGTGTACTGTCCGACTACAGAGAATGCTACGGACATCTTCACGAAGGCTCTTGGAAGAGACTTGTTGGAGAGGCATCTTCAGCAAATGCATGCTTACATTGGAATTGGTAGTTACAATTGAGTAAATACCTCGTGTTTAAATTACTCCATTGATTCCAAACACACTTATAAAGGCTCCAAGCAGATATCTAGATGAAGGCATGGTGTAGGAATTTGGTGAGTAGGTACATTCAAAAGGACATTTTTACGTGAAGAACACACTTAAAGCCAGTGACAAGACCAAAGTAAGTGGTTCCTACAAAGGCTACTACTCCTTACTAAATATGATTACATTTCAAAAGATAAATATTCTCTAATACACTTTGTTGAGCTGGGAAATCTAGTCAATTGGGCTGCATTTATGCACAAAAGGATCATGGGGGAAATAACTGGCAAGGATAAGCAGAGGAGTATGACCCATAGTAAACTCGAATCAATTCTTTATGCTCTCTGTATTCAAATTTTAGAGGGGCCACATCCTCACCAATGCCTACCATTTATAGATGAAGACAATGAGCTAGAAGACAAATGCATTGGGAAAGAGCTTCCTCGATAGGAAACAATTTGACTTTTGAAGGAAGCTGGGTACGACCAAGGAGATTGAAGCAATAGAAAGATTAACAATCACCGCTAGAGGCTTTCCACCAACAGGTTAACTCGACCCGTTCAAGAAGCCCAAACTCAAAATCTAGTTTAAACCACAAAATGTAGACCTTGTTATAGGGAGGAACAAGAAGCCAAGAAGTGGGCCGAATAGGAAGTCAAAGAGATGACCTTGGAACATGCAATACAAGGCAACCCAAAAGATCAAATGCCAAAAATTCAAGGAGTACATACAACGGGAGACATGCCCCTAGATTTATCACAACAAAAAAGCCCAACGCATCAGCCACCTCAGGTACATGAACATGCAATCACTGTGAACAAAGCCCCGAGGAAGTTGAAGAGGATAAAATTACATTTACAGATGTAGATGAGGCTATTTCCCTACTACAAAGGTTTCAAATGCAGCAAAGAGAATAGTACAGAGGAATGGAGAAGGTATATTCAAAATGGCAACCACTAAAGGAAGATGATTATATTTTAATTGAACAAAATCAATGTTTGAATCAGGATCCATAGTACAAAGTGGAGGAACAGAAGTTGCTAGCATAGCAACATGACAAAGAAAACTTTGTGCTACAACAGGATGTAGAATAGTTAAAACTCAACCTATTGGAAAATCAATAGACAGCTAGGCGCTCAAAAAGTGGTCAGTACAGATTTATTAGGGATTGTTAAGAGAGATGGGCAATTTAACTGAAGAGCATAGTAAGTTACTCTTTGAAAATCTATTCAATTAAAAGAGAAACTAGCAACCCTTGCCCCAATTGAAGACCAGATAAAGGTCATGCAGAATAAGGAGGAACTGGAAATTCTAGGAACTTTTATGCCTCTTGTGGCACTATCTAGGATGCAGGATAAACTCACAGAGCATATAGCTCAATTATGGTTACAATTTGGCAATATATTGTTACATTTGCAAATACAAACAGTGCAGTATTGGGATGAACACATTTAAAATTTGTCCAAATTTCTATTGAATAAAGTGCAAGAAGTGAAGAAAGAGATATAGACACTAAAGACCAGGATGGCCAAGACAAAAGTGTTAAAACCAACAGGTTTCTTAGTTCATGAAGGATCTCAACCTCCAATTAGGGAGGAGCCTGAAACCTCCTCATCCCAATTTTTTTCACCCATGAAATATTTTCCTACATTTGCAACAGTTGATCTTATAGACCCAATAACACCAACAAAACAAGTGCTAGTTGCAGATTTCTTGACAGCCAATGATGCAGCCCACACTTTAATTATGGAAAAAATAGAGAAAATGAAAGATACTACTATAAAGACACATGATATTGACGATGAGGACACAGATCTAAACCTTACTGATATGGACAAATCTTTGGATATTTTAGTTCAAAAAATTACCATACTTACCAAAGATAACTAGGTTGTGGCATCCACACAACCCCAACACTAGTTTTCAAATTGGTGGATTATATAAATTCAAACTTAAGAGGAGATGAAGTAGAGCAAGGTAATGAGGTTACCCAACAAGATGACATGCAGGATGTACAATCTTCCAAAACAACCATCAATTCTTGAAAAACAAAACTACGTTTACTTTCCTTCTTAGTAGTTCATTTTTGTAATGAAGTTTTTATGTCTATCTATAGTTTACAATAAAGAGTGAGATGGATAAAGACTTTTTGTAGACATTGGCACCATTTTACTCTTGTAAATTTTGGTTTTACCTAGGGAAGGGTTGAACAACTATGTATGGAATCTATTAGTACCTTGGTATTGCACCAAGATATGCTAGCGGATAAGTACATAGTGTTCATTTGATAGGATGTTACATCAGATATAGCGGTTCATCACTTTCTAAAAGTAAAAATTCAAAGTTTGAAGGTGGGTTCAAGTCTAGGAATCTAGTCCACATTCCTATCCCCCGGGTGTGCCAAGTGTTAAGGGGTCAAATAAACAACCCGACTTTAGTATCAAAATAGTTAAGTGTCATGACAGTTGGAAGTTATAACTGAAAATACAACTACCAAGTCGGAGATAGCAAGAATGTGTGAGGACTTGACAGAGACCGAGAGAGGAATACGCGATGTGCATTCTTGTAATAGTTGTTCTGATGATGATTGAAAGACTGAAACTCTGGCTATTTTCTGTTTTATACCTTGTATTTCTATTTTTGTTTTACAACGCAATGTCTTATGCTTTCCTTTCCAATATGCAATGAGAGATAGTAAAGTGTAATTTTCCCCATCGTAGGAAGATCTCAATGTTCTGCACAAATTAGCCCTTCTTTCAACAATGCATTGGTAGTTTTAGTTCCTTTTCCACACAGAAAACAATGGAGTCTTGTATTCCGTTAACATCTCTCTCTCTCTCTCTCTCTCTCTCTCTCTCTCTCTCTCTCTCTCTCTCCACATTTTGAGGCATGTTATTGGTATGCGTACATAACCGATGGGCATGATACTTTGGAGGTACATCAACCCCACCTACAATTAGTAACATGCAAAGTGTTATGCCCATTGGATATGCTTTGGATTGTCGAACTTGCCACAAATCTCGTTTTCAACAACTATCAAAAACACGCTTTGAGGTGTGTTATTCATATGCGCACATGCCAAATGAGCATGATACTTTGCATACACATCAATCTAACTTATGCTAAGGCACAAGCAAAGTATCATGCCCATAGGATATGCAAAGTTTCCATAAACCCCATTTTTCACCAAATGTTATGCCCAACCATCAAGAAATACGCTCTGAAGTGTGTCAGTCGACGCGTATATACCCGATGGGCAGGATACTTTGCGAGCACATGAATATCATATTTTTTGAAGCATTTATAAAGTATTGTGCCCATTGGATATGCTTTGGATGGTTAAAGTTGCCACAAACCCTTTTTTTCACTAAGTGTTATCCACAACCACTAAAAAAAAGTATCTGAGGTGTGTTATTTGAATGCGCTCATACTCGATGGACACAAAACTTTGCAAACATGTCAATACCACCTATGTTCAATTTATTGCAAAGTATCGTGTGCATCGGATATGCTTTGGTTGGAGGAAGTCACCATAAACCATATTTTCCACACCTAGTGTTATGTACACCATTAAAAGACACGCTTTGAGGCATGTTATTTGAGCATGCACATAAATCCTATATACTCTAAGGCATGTGAAATGTATTGTTCCCATCATATGTGCTTTGGATGGTCGCAGTTGCCACAAATCCTGTTTTCCACCAAGTGTTATGCACAACCGTCAAAAAACACGCTCTGAGGTGTGTTATTCATATGCGCACATACCCAATGGGTATGATACTTTTCACATGCATCAATACTATTGACACTAAGGCACGTGCAAATTGTTGTGCCTATTGGATATGATTTGGCTGGTCAAAGTCGCCATAAATCCCATTTTTCACCAAGTATTATGCATAACCATCCACCATTAACAAATATGCTTTGAAGTAGTTAGTCGAACCTACTTATACCCAATGGGCACAATAATTTGCATGTACATCAGTACCACCTAAATTGAGTACTTTTCAAAGTATCATGTCCCTTAGATAATTGGATGGTCCAAGTTGCCACAAACCCCGAGTGTTATGCACAATTGTAAAAAAATACTCTTTGAAGAGTGTTAGTCGAGTGCATACATACTTGATGGGCATGATACTTTGCACGCACATGAATTACACATTTTTTGACACATGTACAAAGTATCATTTCCACATCAGATATCCTTTGGATGGTCGAAGTTGCCACAAACCTTGTTTTTCACCGTGTTATACACAACCATAAAAAAGAGTATCTGAGCTATGTTATTTGAACGTGCTCATACCCGATGGGTATGGTAGTTTGCACCCATGTCAATAACAACTATGTTGAAGCATGTGCAAATTATTGTTTCTTGGATCTGCTTTGGATTGTGAAACACGCCATGAATCCCATTTTCCACCAAGTGTTATGTGCACCATCAAAAGACACGCTTTGAGGTGTGTTATTCGAACGTGTACATACTCGATGGGCACCAAACTTTGCATGCACATCAATCCCACCTACACTATAGACATACCTTATGGGAATGATACTTTGTACATGCATTAGTACCATTTACAATGAGGCATGTGCAAAGTATCATGCCCATTGTATATGATTTGGATGGTCCAAGTCGTTATAAACCTCATTTTTCACCAAGTATTATGCACACGCATTGTCCATCATGGAGGGATGGGATGCCTTCCTTGAAGATGTCGGTGGGGACACACTTCTACTGACAAGGTGGTACTGGTTGATGATGAGGACTTTCCTGTGGATACTGAATAGTCACCACAATTGTCACCTCTCTTTTTTTACCTTGTCATAGCTCCCAACATTGCCCCAATCAGATGGGGTATTTTGGCCTCCCATTCTACTTTTACATCAACCATATTGACTTACAATGCTAGTTCCACTCTGCCATTAGCACAGTCTCTGCTATACTGATCATTTGTATTGCACTATAACACTATATTAGGAAATTTGGGAATCTTTAAATAGTTTGGGAATTCCCAATATGGTTAAGATTTGGCCACATGGTCAATGGTCAAATCTAAACTCATTCCTTGAAAGTGGAATCGATCCTAGACACCATATTAGGGAATCTTCCCAAGTCCCACTTTCAAATAAGGGTTCAAGTTTTGGCCACATGGTCAAATCTTAACCCATTACTTGAAAGTGGGAATTGGGAGATTCCCAAATTCTCCAATATAGTGTTAGTATGTACAAGAGGGTCCCTTGAATGGCTAGGTACAGTCATCTTGGTAGTGTCCATACTCTCCACCACATCTATAGTGCTCTTTGAAGGTTAATCCCTCTACCTACTCCTCCCTGACCTCCTCAAAAGCCACCTTGAAGGTTCATCCCTCTACCTACTCCTCCCCAACCTCCTTGAATACCACCTTGGGGACCGCATTGGTAGTATGGTCCATATCCACCTCTTGGATTAGATGCATCATGTCTATAAATCTCACAAAATATACAAAAGGAGGTAAAAGTTGGTACCTTACACTTAGATGGACATTCCTAATGACCATGACTAGCACCTTTGCACTCGGTGCACTAGAAACCACTTTTAACTTGAGTTTCCAAGGATGAAGTCTTATCCACCCTTGATCTATCTTCATGTCCCTGCTTGATTTCTTCCAACTCCTTCTTGAGATGGGATGTGCACACTTTTCGAGCAAAAACCTACGAGCAGAAAAGTCTGACCGATAATTTTTTACACCAACCATGCTTGTATATTTCTCAAAGGAATATACAATTCTTTCTTGATTTCTCATTTATGGAACCATATACTTACTTATTTTTCATTATAACCCTCATTTTAGAGAACATCATCTATTTATGAACAAATAGTGAACACTTTAGAAACTCCTATAAATACCTCCCTACCATACTCTCTTTTGAGGATTATGGTAATTAAATCAATTTGAAAGAGTTTCCCTAATCTCTAGCAATCCCATATTTGAAGCTCTCATATAACACTGTATACCATATTCCTTGGATGAGTAGGAAAAAGATATTGGAAACCTCATACTTGAGGCCATAATAATCAATCATAAATTAATCTCTAATACATTATCAAATATGGAAAGGCAAGGAACGAATTTTCAAAATATTCCCAATTCTCCAAACCTAAGTGCTTTTAAGGAAATGTGGTCTCTATTGAACTCCTTCCTACCATAATATGAATTAGGGAGAAGTTGTAACTCTCATATACATCTTGAGATTTATCTTTTAGAACTATCAAAAGTATAACTTTAAGCCTACCATTGCATAGATCATGAAATTTTGAACATTTTTCCTTTTTACAGCTCCTCAATCTGAGATAAGGAGCAAAAGTTATGACCCCTTTTGTGTAGGCTCTCCAAGGGTATTCTGCCGACATAATAGGGTTGGGGGGCAAGCTCTTCAAACCATATTCCTTTGGAAAAATACACTTAGAGGGTCTATTTAAAAAGTAATATATTATTTTCTTAGGTGATCCTGAGGAACTATAAAGAGAATATTTGCTCAAAATTTCATGATCCAACCAATGGTGAAAGGAAAAGAAAGGATTTTTGAAAGTGATAAAATAAGTCACCACTTGGACATTATATATGTATATTATAATAAGGTATATTTATATCTATATCTATTTATTAGTATTTCATATTTACTTACATATTCCTTGAAAATTTTGGATTTTTTTGCTCCGTGAAAATGACTTGAGCCTATATATTTTGACCCCTCCTACCTTTTGTCCGCTTGTCGCTCGGGAGTTTTTGCTCTAAAAATGGAAACCCCCCTTGAGATGCTACCATTTTGATGATCCTTCCTCTTTTGGAAGCTTGGTGGTCGCATGTGTGATGGTGCAAAACTTAATTGAGATTGTTCCATCTTCACTACTTCCCTCATGAAGTCTTGTAGTGAGGCATGCTCTAGAATTTTTTCAACCACTCTTATGGAGATGGGCCAGGTAGTACCTTCAAGAACCACCCCTTCATGATAGCATCATTAGGTGGGATTGATATCTCAGCCACCAAGACTTTCCTGGATTGAGTCACAAATGCGCGCATGCATCATAGCGTAGCCCAAGGCCCATCAATAGATCCCAAGCTTCATAGCGCCACCTGGTGGTATGGGACACCAGGTTGGTTAGGATCTAGTTGGAAGTTCGTGCCAATAGCTTAGCTCGTGGCTCGGAGGGGACATCGCCTGATTCGGGATCGCATCCCCTAGATGTCATGGTTGGGTGGTGAGCAGCCTGCTTAGATTCCTCACGTTTGGTGTGAGAAGGAGCAATTGACATCACGTAGTGTCCGTCAGTCACCCTTAGAAGCATCCCACATATGAAACCAGTAGCGTAGGCACTTTTTACATATACTACGAGCACAAGGCAAATTCATTCAAGCAAAAGAGCCATCCTCTATCTTCAAGGCATTACTCCACCATATTGACTCACATGAACTTGCATCCCCTCTCAGACCCCCTATGCCTTTCCAAGTGAGCTTACCAGCACATGCCTTCCAGGCAAACATTAGTCCTTTCATCAACTTCAAACAACCTATAGAAATAGGAAAATCAGACAACAGCTTGTCATACAAGGACAATCCTCTCCATGTACCAACCTTAGCACCTTTTCCTTAATGAATGAACAATAGAGACAACTCAGTCCAAGGCTTATCTAAATAGACAGCTTGTTGGCAGCAAATATCTATTTTTTACAGCTAGATTTGATAGACCAAATCCACCCCCCTGTTTGGGGGATTTCAAATACTGCTAAGGGACGTAGTGCATATGCCTCCTACTGTCTTCCTCAACCCAAAAAAATGCCTTAGGCATCCTTTTGACTCCTAGCCAGTGACTCGATTTAAAATTCCATGTCGAGGCCACATATGTAGCAGACGTGGATAAGATATGCTTAACCACTAGGACTCTAGCATTCCAGCCTAGAGGTAGCCCTTGCCATGCAAGAAGCTTGATCTTGACGCATTCCTTAAACCAAATGAAGCGCTGTCAAAGAGTTATTCCCAGCCCAAACGGGGCTCCTAAGTACCTCATCACCTCCCCTTTGCGAACCCATCGCAGTGACAGCATATTAACCAATCCGAGAACTTTTCCAAAACCACTAACAGATAATCCCACCTCACAGAATCGTAGTCCTTGTCCAGGTCAAGACCAAACAACCAATGTACTTCTGGTCAGTCATTGCATCATAATCCACAACTAGGCATAAATTTAGAATGTTGACAAAAATATCCCTATCTTTTACAAACCCACTCTACTGATCCCACAATTTTCTTGCAAAGATCCCGAATTCTCAAAGAGAGTTCTTTGGCAATCACGTATGTGTTAGAAACTCACTGTGCCCACCTGTGAGCCCCCGATTTGAGGGGACAAGGGGCAGTGAGAGGTAGGAGGGCTGGGGAGAGAGAGAGACTCAGGCCGGCATCATAGGCAACCAGCACACGGGCTGGTTGCAGCCTGCAACAGCAGGTAAAACAGGGCTTTAGGCCTCACATGGAGGCTCGTGCAGCAGCGCAGATTGGCTGCACAGGGCACCCTTATATAGGGGCCTGTGACAGGCCAAGTCAGCCCAACCAGGGCCACCGACCAGGGCCAACCCTGGTCGGTTTTCTATGGCCCATGTGGTCAGCCACCAAACAGGGTACCGACCCTGCTGGTCGGTCAACTCAAGGGGCCTGGGCAGTGCCTATAAAAGGCCCACTCCTCCATTCATTCCAGCATCCAGTGCAAGACTGAAAGCCCCTCTCCAAGGCTGTGTTCAGCACTCAGATCTGGAGCAGTTTGTGAGAGAGAGAGTTCATCAGTATTCTCCAGCACTTTGCTGTGTTTTGTACTACTCCCTTGGAGCTATTTTTTTGCCCACCATCCAGTGGATGAATATACTCTCTCTCTCTCTCTCTCTCTCTCTCTCTCTCTCTCTCTTCGTCCATATTTATTTCTGAGTGTGTGTAAGAGTTGGAGAGATCTTGGGTGGAGGTTTGAGTGATTCATTCCCTCTTGATTTCTAACATGGTATCAGAGCCATAGGCTCTCAACTCTTCTTCATCAAAGCACTCTCTGAAGGAAGGAGTCCCTTGGCAGAAAGGCGATTTTGTTTTCAGCTCAGGCTAGCACGGGAGGTCACTACATCTTTTTTGCTTCAGTTTTTTAGTTTGCTATTCACCGAGATGGATCAGCGTTCAGAAGCCTCTACACCCACTGCTCGTCCTTCCTCCTCCAGTCAACTTCCTTCTTCATTTATTCCCAATTTTGGTGAAGTTGGAAAGCTCGATGGGACAAACTATCCAATCTGGAAAGTCAAGATCCGAAGCCATTTGTTGGCACGGAAGCTGTGGAAGATAGTGATTGGGACCGAGGAGAAGCCGGAGGACATTGTGGACAAAAGAGGTGAAGTTTTATTTGAAGCAGATGCGGATGAACTCAGTACATGGGAGGAGAGGGATGCTCAAGCCTTAGCAATGCTAATTGACACGACAGCAGATGCTGTGATTCCTCATATCCATTTGGCAGAGACGTCTTCAGAGGCGTGGGCCATACTAAAGGAGTTGTATGAAACCGATAATATAGCCCGTATCATTACTCTTCAGCATCAGCTTTATAATCGTGATATGAATGAGGGTGATAGTGTGCATGACCATTTGACAAAGGTGAAAGTCGTGCGGGGACCAGCTCGCAGCGGTTGGCCAGAAGGTGGACTCGAGTCAATTGGCGTTGCTCACACTCCACAAGTTGCCACGGAGTATCAAAAGTTTTGTGACTACGGTCACTGCGGGTCAATGGACTAAGCCAATCACCTTTGAGGAGCTTGGCCCACTCCTGCTTCAGGAGGAAGCTCGAGAGAAACTCTTTACGCAAACCGATGAGAAGGCATTAGTGGCCAAAGACAAGCTTGGAAAAGGCAAGCCAAAGGAGTTCAAGAAGTCAGAGGACGCTGACCGAAAGAAGAAAATGAAGTGCTATTACTGTGAAAAGCTTGGCCACTCCACCAAAGAATGCCGAAAGAAGAAGGCGGATTAGAAGCGGAAGAGAGAAGCCAGGAACAAAGAAGAGCCTAAGAATGATTCTGCCAATGTGACAACTGGACAATTGTTTTTAATCAGTGAACATTGTTCAGCATATGTGTCATCCTGCTTCAACATGTATCCACTTGCTTGGTACTATTTCTTTTTGTTTTTCAATAGTATGCTTATTAAGAAATGAAATGTTTTCCTTCTGTTCAGTTACGGACAATGGGGACTAGGTCTAGCATTTGAGGGTGGACCCCCTTGCTTGGGGTTATGGGCATTAGTGACCCACAAGAGTGATGGCCTCTCTTTGAGAGGGACATCTAGAAACCACACCCCACCTGAGTACCCAAACATGGGACCAATCAAATGCACAGATTGCATACCGACCTAGGAACCATTCAAGAGAATGTTCCCTGAGCTTTGGGTGTGGGCCTGGCAGCATGCCAAGAGTAATGGAGATACAAGATAAGACGACAAACAAATGAGCTCAGTATGGCTCAATTATGACCTTAGAGTACGTCAATAGATAGTCTAAGCTGTTAGGAACCCGTGTGTGCGATCAGAATTAAATTCTGACAACTTTGAAATTTTAGGGTTTTTGGGAGTGACGTGGCAGCTGACATGTGGCAGACTACCACATGGAATCTGAGCTGGCAGGTCAGTCCACCTGTCCCACACATGTGGCAGCATGCATGGCAAGTGGCAGGGCATGCAGGCCAAGTGTTTGGCCCCAAATCTGGTAGATTTGGGGCAGGTTGTGGGCTGTCCTCTTTGGGACTGCAGCCCACCAAAAATCTGGGACAAGTGTCCACCTTCCACTCTAGGCCTAGGGGGGGGGCTGAGCCTATAAAAGAAGGCCTCTCCCCTTCATTCCACACATGAAAATTTCGTCACTTTTCTTCTCCCTCCTTTTAGATGATGCAGCAGAACCTCTCCAGCTCCTTGGGTGCAGCCAGCTTCTCCCCAGGCCATTCTCTCACCTCAGCAGCACTTTCTCTCTCTACAACAGCACATTCTCCCTCTACAGTTCCAGCCCCTCCTCTCCAGAAATCTGCCCCCTCTCAGCTCTTCTGGAACAGCAGCAGCATCCTCTCTCCTTCACCTAGCCTGGAGCAGCCACAGTCCCTTTCTCTCTCCTGCTGCAGTCTTTCTCTCTCTATTGCAGAATTTCTCTCTCTACTATTCCAGCCCATTTCCCTTGCAGAAATCTGCCTTTCTGTGCACCTCTGGAACAGCAGCAGCTCCTCTCTTACATCTCCTCCCTTGGGATCAGCATAGGCACTCTCTCTCTACAGCTATCACTCCATAAAATCTTTCTCTCTCTAGCCTACAGGCTGTTTTTCTAAGCTGTTCTCATTCCAGCCCCATTTCCACACTCTCCTCACCCAAGGTAGCTTTAGAGGCATCAAGGACTTCATCTACAAAAGGGCCAAGTCACGAAGGGAGCCTGTATTGTCAAGTTTATCTCATTTACAGCACTATTTCATGTTGTTTCTACTATCTTTCTAGAAACTAGTGTTTGTCTCTAATGTTGGATGTAAGTGGTGATTGTTGCAGGCTTCTTCCTTGTGGATTGGGCAAGCCAAGAGCTGAAACCTGAGCTTGGAGTCCTCCTTTTTGTTGTCTTCCTTGTACATATGCTCTTGAGTCTTGTTCATCAGTTTGGAAGGATTGTACCTTGGTCTTGTATCTCCATTTTCAAGAATAAAGTGAGCCTGGATAAGGGGGGGGGGGCGTCTTGGCCCCTCAATCATATTGCATTCTCCAATGATGTCACTTTGTGTTTAAGCTGTATAAGTCTTAATTCCAGCTTAATTGCAAACTCTTAAGTTCAAGTATATGTGTTTGGCAACTCGCAATCATCTCATTCAAATGCCCCTGCAAAATCCGTTGTTTGAATTGATAGAAAGCACCGAGTAGTTTACATTGGTATCAGAGATTAGGCAGTGGTCCTGTACTCTGTGCTTTCTCTTGTTGAGTCTCTCCTTCATTGAGTTATCTTGTCATCATGGCAGCCAATGGACCTGACTCTCCTTCTAACCTGCATGAGTTGAGTGCTCTCTTGGCAAACATTGCTCAACAGGTTCAAGTGCTGGAAAGCAGCCAAGCAGGAACTCATGACATAGGGCCCCAATCCCAAGGAAGAGGCCGTGCGGACAACACCAACTCCAACAAGGAGGGAAGATCATCCTTTTCTTCCCCTCCTCGAGGTAGACGGCGTCATCGGAGTCCATCTCCTTCGAGACGTCCACGGAGACGAAGGTATGCAAAGCATAAGGTACCTCTTGGAGATAAGCTCTTCAAGTTTACCAAGTACAAGGGAGAGGACAAGCCCGAGGTCTTGCTGGCCTGGATCCGAGACCTCGAGTATTTCTTTGAGGGGGATGAGTACGAAGACAAGGCGAAGATCCGGTTTGCCGTCCTGCACATGCAAGACCGTGCTTCACTCTGGTGGGCAGCTATGGTCAACACTGGACAGCAAGCCCACACCTGGAAGCACTTCAAGAAGAACTTGATGAGGCACTTCCTGCCTAAGGAGTTTAAGAGAGATACAATGGTGCAGTGGGACATCCTCCGCCAACGCCAAGAAGAGAAAGTCAGTGAGTATGTTGATCGTTTTTGGGATACTTTGTTAAAAGTTCAAGCATTCAGTAGGAAGGATAAAAAAGAGCAGCAAAGGAAGTTCTTTGCTGGCCTACGGTATATCGTTCAGCATGAGGTGGACATTGCCACTCCTACTTCTCTCGAAGACACCATCAACATCGCCTTGAAGGTGGAGAAGAAACAATCTTTCTCCAACAAGCGGAATGGCAGCAACAACAAGCGGAAGTCCCAGGGAACCTCTTCCAAGGAACAAAAGGGTAAGGAGACAGCAAAGGACGCACCAAAAGAGCAAAAGTCAGCCAGCCAGCCTCCTTCGAAGAAAGCAGCCCGCACTTTCAGCTCATTGTCTCCACAACAGAAGCAAAAGTATTACTCCGAAGGGCGGTGTTTCAAGTGTGGCGATCGAGGCCACAACTTCTACGAATGCCCTCAAGCTGCCAAAAACAACAGCAACAAAGAAGCAGCCCTCAAAAAGCCAGTTTTGGTAGTCAACAAGGTGGAAGCACCTTCGGAAAAGGGAGCTGTAAACGACACCCATAGTTTGTTGAAAACATGGGGTCAGGTAAAGGATCAATCCGCTTTGTTTTTGTTCGATAGTGGAGCTACTCACAACTTTATTTCTCATGAGATGGCACAGAACTTGGGGATAGCCCCAGAGGATAAAGGAGAAGCCTTGGAGGCAACTGCAGCCTTCAAGAACCAAGAAGAGAAGGTGTACCCCATCATCGGCAAGCTTCGGGTACACATCCAGGGGTACTTGGATCATCTACCCTTCATGGTGGCACCACTTGAAGGATCAGATGTAATTCTCGGCATGCCCTGGCATAAGCAAGTCAACCCCCGAATCGATTATGTGAAGAATATTCTAACCCTCCAACATAAGGGTAGAGATGTGAGCATTACAGCGGGAGTTTCAGGAAACACCATTCCTATGGTAAGTCATGCACGATCTCCCAATTTGCTTAAGAAAGGAGTATGTTCTTTTCTAGTGTTTGTACGCGATAAGCAACCAAGTGAAGAAAAGTCAGATCCTCTCACAAAAGAAAGATTAGATTTCCTTCAGGAATTCTCTAGTTGCTTCTCTCAGGAACTTCCTAGTCACCTCCCTCCTGAGAGACCAGAGGATCACAAAATTGACATAGTTCCAGGGTCTTCACCTCCAAATAGACCCCCATATAGAGTTAGTCAATCTCAACAAGATGAAATCTTCAAGCAAGTCCAAGGACAAGGGATTGATCCAACCCAGTAATTCTTCTTTTTGCTCTCCTGTCTTACTAGTCCAAAAGAAGGATAAAACCTTCAGGATGTGCATAGACTATAGAGCCTTAAACAAACAGACGGTTAAGAATCATTTCCCAATTCCTCGTATACACGATATCTTTGATCGTTTAGGAGGATTTGAAATTTTCAGCCGCATAGATCTTAAGAGTGGCTACCATCAGGTACGAGTTGTACCTGAGGACATTCATAAAACAGCCTTCCGAACCACATTTGGGCTGTATGAATATATGGTAATGCCATTTGGCCTTACTAATGCCCCAGCCACGTTCAATCGACTGATGGAACGGTTGTTCAGGAACTATAGACAGTTCACTGCCGTCTTCTTTGATGACATCCTCATTTTCAGCAAGAATGAGGAAGAGCATAAGGAACATCTAAAGATTGTATTTCAAATCTTAGCTGAAAATGCTCTTTACATCAATGAGAAGAAAAGTGAGTTCTTTCTTCCTGAGATTCACTATCTTGGTCACATTATCTCACGAGAAGGTGTCCGTATGGACCCAGCCAAGATACAGACAATTGTAGAGTGGCCTGACTTGAAGAATGCCCATGAGGTAAGGTCTTTTCTAGGCCTATGCTCATATTACTGAAGGTTTATTTGGCATTTTGCTGAACTTGCAGCCCCTCTACATGATCTCACTAAGAAAAATCTGAAGTTCAGATGGACCCAAAAAGAAAAGGACTCTTTTAAAGCTCTAAAGCATGCCCTGACTACAGCTCCTGTACTTATCATTCCTGACTTAAGGAAACCATTCCTAGTAGCAGCTGATGCCAGTGGCGATTGCCTTGGGGCTTCTCTTACCCAGGATGGTCATGCTGTGGCCTTTGAAAGCCGACGACTAAGAGATGCTGAACTTCATTATGATATCTATGAAAAAGAACTCTTAGCTGTAATTCATGCTCTCAAACTTTGGAAACATTATCTTTTAGGGATAGATTTTCTTGTAAAAACTGATCATGAAAGTCTTAAATATTTTCTAACTCAACCTCTGATCAGAGAGAGACATATGAAATGGTCTACCTTTCTGCAATCATTTCATTTTCAGATACAATATACTCCTGGAAAAGAGAATGTAGTGGCTGATGCCCTTTCTCGTAGACCACGGCTTCACCATATTTCAGTTCCCTATCATGATGAGCTAACAGCCCTCAAAGAATTCTATGAGGGAGATGCTGATTTTGCTGAGCCATGGGCACATTTGAAAGATGGAGGCACCCATCATGCCTATCACATCAGGGATGGCTATTTATTCATGGAGAACAAACTATGTATCACAAAGCAGCTTAGATCTAAAGTGATGGAGGAAAGCCATAACCCACCCTATGCTGGTCATAGGTGTATTGTGGCCACCTTTTCAGCCATGGATAAATTTTTCTACTGGCCTAACATGAAAAAGGACACTGCTGCCTACATTTTAGCTTGTCTCGCATGTCAAAAAGCTAAGTATGAGAGAGGAAAACCCAAGGGTTTACTTCAGCCCCTACCCATTCCTGAGAGACCATGGGAACACATCACCATGGACTTCATTACAGGAATTCCCCGGACCAATCAAAATCATGACATGATTTGGGTGATAGTAGATCGATTCAGCAAGCAAGCCCACTTCATTCCTTGCAGAAAGAATCTCAAGGCACCTGAAGCTGCCCATTTATTTATTAAACACATCTTTAGACACCACGGCATGCCCAAGTCTATAGTATCAGATAGAGACTCAAAGTTCACTAGTAACTTCTGGCAGGCTTTGTTTGAGGACCTTGGAACTCTTCTAAGTTTCTCCTCAGCTTTTCATCCTCAAACGGATGGCCAAACTGAAGTTACGAATAGTACACTCTTGGATTTGCTGAAATTTTATGTGCATGACCAGCAAACCTTTTGGGAGAAATTCCTTCCTCTTGTGGAGTTTGCTTATAACAACACAATTCATTCCTCCACTGGAAAAGCTCCTTTCGAAATTGTATATGGTAGATCTTTACCAACTCCACTCATGCAAACAAAAGAGAAAATCTTTGCCGCTGATCAATTCGTGGAGGATTATGACTCTACTTATGCCACGGTTCGAGCAGCCATTCAAAAGGCACAGGAGAAACAAAGAGTAGCTGCAAATAAAAGACGGAGGGCGTTTGCAGTGAAAGAAGGCCAATGGGTCTTATTGAAATTTGAGAAAGCCCGGTTAAAAACCAAAGTGGGCAAAAAGCGCATCTACTTCAAGCTATCCTTTCGATATTATGGTCCTTTTCAGGTGTTGCAGGTAATAAATGATGTCTCGGTCCGATTGAGACTTCCAGAGCATTGGAAGATCCACAATGTCTTCCACGTAAGCTTGGTGAAACCCTTCATTGGGGAACCACCTCAAGAGCCCACACTGGACGATGCACCTGAAGTAGAGGATACTGAGATCTTGTTGATCCCAGAGCAAATTATTTTGCATAACTTCACTACGGGACGTCGAGGCACGACTCGCAAAATGTACCTTTTGAAGTTCAGAGGGCTCCCATCCACCGATGCCCAATGGGTGGACAGAGCTACATTTCAGGAGTGTCCTGAAATCCTGGATGCTTATGAGGAAGCATTTCAGTTGCGGACAACCGAATGAAAGACGGAGGGAATGCCATCCTGCTTCAACATGTATCCACTTGCTTGGTACTATTTCTTTTTGTTTTTCAATAGTATGCTTATTAAGAAATGAAATGTTTTCCTTCTGTTCAGTTACGGACAATGGGGACTAGGTCTAGCATTTGAGGGTGGACCCCCTTGCTTGGGGTTATGGGCATTAGTGACCCACAAGAGTGATGGCCTCTCTTTGAGAGGGACATCTAGAAACCACACCCCACCTGAGTACCCAAACATGGGACCAATCAAATGCACAGATTGCATACCGACCTAGGAACCATTCAAGAGAATGTTCCCTGAGCTTTGGTGGCAGCATGCCAAGAGTAATGGAGATACAAGATAAGACGACAAACAAATGAGCTCAGTATGGCTCAATTATGACCTTAGAGTACGTCAATAGATAGTTTAAGCTGTTAGGAACCCGTGTGTGCGATCAGAATTAAATTCTAACAACTTTGAAATTTTAGGGTTTTTGGGAGTGACGTGGCAGCTGACACGTGGCAGACTGCCACATGGAATCTGAGCTGGCAGGTCAGTCCACCTGTCCCACACATGTGGTAGCATGCATGGCAAGTGGCAGGGCATGCAGGCCAAGTGTTTGGCCCCAAATCTGGTAGATTTGGGGCAGGTTGTGGGCTGTCCTCTTTGGGACTGCAGCCCACCAAAAATCTGGGACAAGTGTCCACCTTCCACTCTAGGCCTAGGGGGGGGCTGAGCCTATAAAAGAAGGCCTCTCCCCTTCATTCCACACATGGAAATTTCGTCACTTTTCTTCTCCCTCCTTTTAGATGATGCAGCAGAACCTCTCCAGCTCCTTGGGTGCAGCTAGCTTCTCCCCAGGCCATTCTCTCACCTCAGCAGCACTTTCTCTCTCTACAACAGCACATTCTCTCTCTACAGTTCCAGCCCCTCCTCTCCAGAAATCTGCCCCCTCTCAGCTCTTTTGGAACAGCAGCAGCATCCTCTCTCCTTCACCTAGCCTGGAGCAGCCACAGCCCCTTTCTCTCTCCTGCTGCAGTCTCTCTCTCCTGCTGCAGTCTTTCTCTCTCTCTCTACTGCAGAATTTCTCTCTCTACTGTTCCAGCCCATTTCCCTTGCAGAAATCTGCCTTTCTGTGCACCTCTGGAACAGCAGCAACTCCTCTCTTACATCTCCTCCCTTGGGATCAGCATAGGCACTCTCTCTCTACAGCTATCACTCCATAAAAGCTTTCTCTCTCTAGCCTACAGGCTATTTTTCTAAGCTGTTCTCATTCCAGTCCCATTTCCACACTCTCCTCACCCAAGGTAGCTTTAGAGGCATCAAGGACTTCATCTATAAAAGGGCCAAGTCACGAAGGGAGCCTGTATTGTCAAGTTTATCTCATTTACAGCACTATTTCATGTTGTTTCTACTATCTTTCTAGAAACTAGTGTTTGTCTCTAATGTTGGATGTAAGTGGTGATTGTTGCAGGCTTCTTCCTTGTGGATTGGGCAAGCCAAGAGCTGAAACCTGAGCTTGGAGTCCTCCTTTTTGTTGTCTACCTTGTACATATGCTCTTGAGTCTTGTTCATCAGTTTGGAAGGTGCATTGCACCTTGGTCTTGTATCTCCATTTTCAAGAATAAAGTGAGCCTGGATAAGGGGGGGGGCCCGTCTTGGCCCCTCAATCATATTGCATTCTCCAATGATGTCACTTTGTGTTTAAGCTGTGTATAAGTCTTAATTCCAGCTTAATTGCAAACTCTTAAGTTCAAGTATATGTGTTTGGCAACTCGCAATCATCTCATTCAAATGCCCCTGCAAAATCCGTTGTTTGAATTGATAGAAAGCACCGAGTAGTTTACAATATGCAGTCAGTGAAGGAAAAGAGGGTTGGTATGTTGACAGCAGTGCTTCAAAGCACATGTCTAACAGTAAGACTTGGTTCAAAACCATGGAAAGTACACATCTGGATTCCAAAGTTTCTGTTGGGAATAGCTGGATGTGTCATGTGAAGGGCATCGGTAGCATTCCTTTCATTACAACCACGGGTGAGGAGAAGGATATCTCTGGAGTACTTTATGTACCCAACCTTTGCAAGAACTTATTGTGTGTAAGTCAGATGGACAAAAACAACATGGCAGTTCTCTTTCAAGATGGCAAGGTTACTGTGACATCCAAAGCAAATGGATAGATGGTGGCTCAAGGAGTTGAAGAGAACAGACTGTACCGCCTCAGTGCAATGTTGGTTCATGAAGACAACGGAAAGTCCAAACTTTGGCATGAGCGCTTCGGTCATGTCAGCTATGGAACCTTGGCTGAAATGTCGAAGTCGAAGATGGTGGATGGACTTCCACCAATTACAGGCAAGAATGGTGTCTGTAGGGCTTGTCTAGAAGGCAAGCAGCAAAGGGACAAGTTCCCACAAGAGGCCTCGTTTCGGGCCAGCAAAACTCTTGAGTTGGTTCATGTCGACATTTGTGGCCCAATGTCTACAGCATCGTGGGCAGGATCCATGTACTCACTTCTCTTTGTGAATGATTTCAGTAGAATGACCTGGGTGTATTGCTTGGCCAAAAAGTCACTGGCTTTCGAGAAGGTCAAGGACTGAAAGGCCAGAGTTGAAAACGAGACAGGGGAGGATGTCAAGACGTTCAGTACTGACAGGGGGGAAGAATTCACCTCAAATGAGTTCAACACATTTTGTCGCAAGCATGGGATCAAGCGACAACTCACCACATCACATACTTCTCAGCAAAACGGGGTAGCCGAGAGGAAGCATAGAACCACCATGGAGACATGGCTTGCTATGCTCCGAGGTAGGAACCTTTCTAAAGCCTATTGGAGTGAAGCTATCAATATAGCCATACACATTCTCAATAGGACCAAGACGAAGGCCGTCAAGGACAAGACTCCATATGAGGCATTTTTTGGTAAGAAGCCCTCTATCACTCAAATTCGTATTTTTGGTTCTAACGCATGGGTGCATGTGCACAAGGAAGACAGGACCAAGCTTGATTCTCGGAGTAGAAAATGTATCTTTGTTGGGTATAGCGAAGAATCCAAGGCCTATCGACTCTTCGACCTAGTAAAGAAGCAAATCCTTATCAATCGGGATGTTGTCTTCGAGGAAAAGGAACCTGAACCCCCGGAGGAGCCTCAGATTGAGGAGGAGGAGATTGTTCAACCTCCGAACCCACCCCGCCCCAGGTTGACCATCCAAGAGGTGGCGAAATCGGAAGCTGATGTTCCACAAGGTACTGAGGAAGAGCAAGATGTTCCATAAGCAGTTCCAGTTCCTCCTCCCATCGAGAAGTAGAAGAGGTTGCCGCAATGGTACCTACGGACATTGGTAGACTCTCGGGTTACCGAAATACCTGAGAGTAGCAATTCCGGATTGCGACAGTCTCAACGTCTTTAGAAGACCCCATCCGTGAAGTTTGTGCTGGTGGCTCAGCTTGAAGAACCAAGGACCTTCGAGGAGGTGAAGGACCATCCAGAATGGCAGGCTGTCATGCAGGCAGAGATGGATGCTATTCTGAAGAACAATACCTGGGACTTAGTGGCGAGGCCCCTGCGATGGAAAGTCATCGGCACTAAGTGGGTATACAAACTTAAATACAAATTAGACGGCAGCTTGGATAAGTATAAAGCAAGGTTAGTGGTCAAAGGTTTTGCTCAAACTGAAGGCATGGGTTTTGATGAAACTTTTGCTCCCACAGCTCGCATGGTTACTATCCGGACAGTGATTGCCCTTGCTGCCCAATTCCAGTGGCCTATTTTTCAAATGGACTTGAAGTCCGCATTCCTTAATGGAACCCTAGAGGAGGAGGTATACGTAGAGTAGCCATCGGGCTTTCAAGATCCAGGGTCCCCATTAAAGGTCTGCAAGTTGAAGAAGGCGCTATACGGGCTGAAACAGGCCCCCAGAGCTTGGTACCAAAGGATTGATGTATTCTTACAGAAGATAGGGCTAAGTCGGAGCCCTTCTGAGGCAAACCTCTACTTGTTCATTGAGAAGGGGTTGCGATTGGTACTCATCCTCTATGTTGATGATCTTATCTTGACAGGTGACCATGTCAAGAAGATTTCTCAGGTCCATGTCTGAGTTTGAGATGATTGACCTTGGGTTATTACACTACTTCCTTGGGATAGAAGTAAAGCAGGCCAAAGACAGGATCTTCATTTCACAGGAGAAATATTGCAGAGAACTTTTGAAGAGATTTCAGATGGAGGATTGCAGGATAGCAGTAACTCCCATGGAGGTCGGGCTCAAGCTAAGCGTTCACGACACATCTCAGTCGGTCGATACTCCCTTGTACCGAAGATTGGTAGGAAGTTTGCTTTACCTTACCAATACTCGACCTGATATTTGTTATGGAGTTGGGCTATTATGCCAGTTCTCTGCTTCTCCTAAGAAGAGTCATTGGGATGCAGGTTTACGGGTGCTGAGGTATCTAAAGGGTACTTGCACCTACGGGATCACCTATACCAAAGGCATCGAACTAGGCGGGTTCTGTGACAGTGATTGGGCGGGTGATGCTGACACCAGGAGATCAACAACAGGGTATTGTTTTTTACTTGCATCTGGTGCCATCTCTTGGTTGAGTAAGAAGCAACCCACTTGGCCCTTTCATCTACAGAGGTAGAGTACAGAGCCGCGTGTACAGCAGCGTGTGAGACACTGTGGTTGAGGTGGATTTTGGAGGACATGGACGTGTGTCAGTAGGACGCAACAGTGCTGATGTGCGACAATCAGAGTTGCATAGCCATTGCCAAGAATCCAGTGTACCATGCGCGGACCAAGCACATCGAAGTTCATTACCACTTTGTTCGAGAGCTCATCATCGACGACGTGATCGAGCTTATGTACTGCTCGACCACCAACAACTTGTCTGATCTCTTCACGAAGGCACTTCCTCAAGAACAGATGGAGCACCTCATCAAACGAATGTAGATTGGCCCACAGTTGTGACATTGAGGGGGGGTGTTAGAAACTCACTGTGCCCACCTGTGAGCCCTCGATTTGAGGGGACAAGGGGCAGTGAGAGGTAGGAGGGCTGGGGAGAGAGAGAGAGAGACTGAGGTCGAAATCATAGGCAACTAGCACACGGGATGGTTGCAGCCTGCAATAGCAGGTAAAACAGGGCTTTAGGCCTCACATGGAGGCTCCTGCAGCAGTGCAAACTAGCTGCACAGGGCACCCTTATATAGGGGCCTACAGTGAGGCTTACACCTCAACAGAATGGCAAAGTTGAGCGGAAGAATTTCACCACCATGGAAATGGACAGATGCATGTTCACAAGTAAGAAGTTGCCTCACAGGTTTTGGCTGGAAGGCCTCATGTGTGCCAACTATATTTTAAATCGGGCTCCTATCAAGGCTTTGAAGACAATCACTCCCTATGAGGCATGGCATGGGAGAAAGCCTTCAGTAAACCATTTCAGAGTTTTTGGTTATGTTGCATATGCCCACGTGCCTGTGGAGTTCAGACACAAGTTGTCAGATAAGGCACTCAAATGCATTTTTCTGGGATATAGTTCACAAAGCAAAGGCTATCATCTCTACAATCCTGCTACATGCAAGATTTCTGTTAGTAGAGATGTTTTATTCTCTGAAAATTCTGCACATACACATGCTGAATTTCAGATTCCAGCCTCTTCAGATGATGTGTGCCAAGTCGGCCCAACCAGGGCCACCGACCAGGGCCAACCCTGGTTGGTTTTCTAGGGCCCATGTGGTCGGACACCCTGCTGGTCGGTCAACTCAAGGGGCCTGGGTAGTGCCTATAAAAGGCCCACTCCTCCATTCATTCTAGCATCCAGTGCAAGACTGAAAGCCCCTCTCCAAGGCTGTGTTCAGCACTCAGATCTAGAGCAGTTTGTGAGAGAGAGAGTTCATCAATATTCTCCAGCACTTTGCTGTGTTTTGTACTGCTCCCTTGGAGCTATTTTTCTGCCCACCATCCGGTGGATGAATATACTCTCTCTCTCTCTCTCTCTCCGTCCATATTTATTTCTGAGTGAGGGTTTGTTGCATCTGTGATCATCTATCTGAGTTGAGTGTGTGTAAGAGTTGGAGAGATCTTGGGTGGAGGTTTGAGTGATTCATTCCCTCTTGATTTCTAACATAGAGTGCATTGAATGGTAGGTGCGTGGGTCATAAGATAAGGGTAGGTGTAAATTGGAAGATGGAGCTTGAGTGATCTCAAGGGACATTAATGAAGGGGTATCACCCTTTCATTGTAAATCTCATGTAGCATTCTCTCTACCACATTGCATTCATCCGCCATCTCTCTCCCACCTTGCATGCATGTAGGTCGAAATAGAAACAAGTACTCTCACGAGGGCGCTCTTCCCCATTGGAGGGCCAATTGGCATTCAAATTCTGCATGCATTGCATACATTTGCATTCTTGAAAAGTTCGGTTTTTCACATTTGGTATTAGAGCGGCAACGGTCCACGAGCGGGACGAGAAGAGGGTGAGAGCAACGTGTAGAATCGTGGCAAAAGCACCAGTGTGGGAAAGACACGGCCTGTGACAGGCACGAAGGATGGTTGGACAAGGCACAGAAGTTGGAGACGACAATGCGAGAAAATGAAAGTTTGACGGTGAAATCCTGACGACACGCACAACGGATGGCGCAGCATGCTCTCTGGACTGCAAGTATCTGCTTCCTGAGCAACAACTTGATCAACCCCAAATGCCTGAGGCTCTGAAACAAGGATTTTTCTGGAAATTTTTGGCCTTGAACGGTGAACAGGGTGTTTTAACGGGGTGACTCCCCCCTTGTGTGGATGTACCCTCAAAATCCTTAAACCATGAGGAAAAGGGACCCCCCTATTCTCCCCAACGGAAAGTCGGATCGGAACAAGATTTTAAGGGGGTGATCCACCCATCAAGTATCCCCTATAACGATATCTAGAGCTCTAATATGCTCAAAACAAGTAGCCCAAACGGAGCATACTAGTTTACAGTAGAAATACAAGATGAAAAGCTTAAAACAGAAGGAAGAGGAGGTCATTTTAAGTGTCTTCTCAACACAAACAAAGCGGGACTCGGATAAGTACCACCAACTCTACAACACTTGACTTTTGCTGTAAAATAAACTCCTTTTTTGAAATTATAGCAAGTCATTTTCTCTCTTGTATTACTAAAAGGAAAGAATGGAAGGGGAAGGGAGATATAACAATGAACTTATTCATTTTCCTCCATTACCCCAAGGAGAGAGAGAAAGAACACCTTCACCCCCTCCTGAAGAGGATGGATTAGGTGAGAGTTATATACATCTTGAGTATGATAACCCTCAAATAGATTTACAGCAGTCTCTCCTTCAAGAACCTCTTGATAGGGAGTTCTCCTTTTGTAATGAAAGAAGAAATGAAACTAGCCAAGAATAAGGTGATGAGTTTACGCCTTCAACTCAAAACCCAGCACACATGGAGTATAATCCAAGTGCAAGAGGAAGAGAGGAGACTCCTATTGATAAGCTGATTTTTCAGCTTAGCAATATGATTGAGCAGTCCATTATGACAAGATTAGGGACTAAGAGGACTTTAAACTTTGGTGATGAAGAGTTGAGTACCCCTTCTAAGAGGTCCAAATTCCAACCGTGAGAGAGAATTGAGTTCTCCAAATATGATGGGGCAAGGGAGGTTGACAAAATACTCAATTGGATTCGCCATTTTGAGCTATACTTTGCCCATGAAGACAAGACCGAGCAAGAGAAGCTTGCTCTTGTCACATTGCATCTACAAAAGGATGCTCTAATGTGGTGGTCTTTGTCACAAACAAGAAAAGAGTCTATTCATGAATGGGCTAAGTTCGTGGAGCAACTGAAAGCCACTTTCATGCCACCGAGGCATGAAGAGAACCTAACCTTTCGTTGGGAGAGGTTTAGGCAGTTCGATAATGAGAGTAATGCAGATTTTACAGCCAGATTTTAGAAACTCTCTCTAGAGTTACCCGAAAAGAGTGAGGAAGATAGGAGAAAGAAGTATTTAGCAGCCTTAAGCCCAAAAGTAAGGTACGAGTTTGAAATGTTTAACCCGACTACGCTTAAGGACCTCACTAAGCTGGTTGAAATAGCCGAGAGGAAATTGAATCCTCGTAAACCCTTCAATAAGGAGGGTGGGTCATCATCTAAGACCAACAATATACCCACTTTTAGAAAACCAAACCGGTTTAAGAACAATAAAGAGAAGGGTAAAGCTCTTGTAAGGAATGTGAACAACCAATCACGTCCTGGATGGGTGCCATTTCCTTCTATGATGGACGAAGAGAAGAGGAAGTTGATTAAGGAAGGAAAATGTTTTGGGTGTAAGAAACATAAGCCAGGGCACGTATGGCATAAGTGTCCCGTTCTCTTAGCTAAGATTGCCAAGACGAATTCAAACATAAGCCAGGGCACGTATGGCATAAGTGTCCCGTTCTCTTCGCTAAGATTGCCAAGACGAATTCAGTAAAAGGGAATGCCAAGGCATCCAAGCAAGAGGGTGAGGCTTCTACCTTGTCACCCTCGAAATCTACTGTGACTATTGAGCCAATAGTGAATGCTGTCCATTCAGCCACCAATACCTTTGGGCCTCATGATCTTTTTAAGGTGTATGGATTCGTGAATGGACAGAGAATAGTGGTTCTCCTAGATGATGGATGTAATTATGACTTAGTGAGTGATAGATTGGTAAAATTACTCCATCTTAAACCAGAACCTATAAAAAACATGACGCTCTTAGGAGCTTTTAGGGGACACAATGAAGAAGACACATCCATAGTACAGAATATTCCTTTTCGTATACAAAAATATAGAGATCGAAGGGATTTTCTAGTAGCTCCTTTACATGATTCTAGGTAAACCATGGCGGTATGATTTTAACCTTGCTATTCATCCTCTCACTCATCATTGTTGCTTTGTACATAAGGATGAAAGCATAAGGATCTTAGGAGATTGGGACGTGTATAAAATTCCATTAATTACTCCTACCCAAGCGAAAAGATTGGTAAAAAGAGGGGTAGATTGTAATCTTGTGTATATACGGGATTCACGAGATCTTCATATCTCAAAAGAAGATCGGAACAGAGATGAATTCCTTAGAGCTTATGAGGATTGATTTTCAAGAGATGACTCATTCGATTTGCCTATGGAGAGAGAAGATGATCATGCCATAGACTTAGAGCCAGGAGCTTCTCCACCAAGCAGTTCTCCATTTGGAGCACCTGTATTATTGGTCAAGAAGAAGGATGGATCATATCGTATGTGTATAGATTACCGTGCTTTGAATAAACTTACGATTAAGAACCGGTATCCGATTTCAAGAGTGGATGATTTATTGGATATGCTTAAAGGTGCTAAAGTTTTTAGCAAATTGGATTTGAAATCTGGTTATCATCAACCTCGTATGAAAGCTGGAGATGAACATAAGACTGCTTTTCGCACTCTCACTGGACATTATGAGTTTTTGGTCATGCCTTTTGGCCTAACTAATGCTCCAGCCACTTTTAGTAGGCTGATGAGAAGGGTTTTGCGACCCTAGTTCGAAAAATGTATCATAGTCTTCTTTGACGACATTTTACTTTTCAGTCAGAAAGAGGAAGAGCATAAGGATCACCTTGCTAAGGTGATGGAGCTCCTAAGGAAGGATTGATTGTTCCTAAATACCAAGAAGAGTGAGTTCTTCAAGACAGAAATAGAGTATTTGGGACACATTGTGTCTGCTGAGGGAATTCGGGTTGACCCTAAAAAGGTCAAGGCCGTAATTGAATGCCCAATACCCAAAAATATACATGAGCTGAGATCCTTCCTAGGGATGTGTAGTTATTATCGTAGATTCATTAATAATTTTGCAAGTCTTGCTTCTCCACCAACATATTTGTTGAAGCAGCATTCCTTGTATGAGTGGGGAGAGGTTCACCAAGTAGCTTTTGAGGAGCTTAAGAGAACATTGGTCACTGCACTAGTGTTAACACTTCAAGACATGGAGAAAGAGTTCTTTGTTGTATGTACGGATGCGAGTGGTACCTCGATTGGGGCAGTGTTGATGCAAGGAGGGCATCCCATTGCTTATGAGAGTAGAAAACTTCAAGGGACTGAATTGAAATATATCATGTATGAGAAGGAGTTATTGGTAGCCATTCATGCTTTAAAGTTATGGAAGCATTATTTATATGGTTCTGCTTTCAAGATTAAGACTGACCATCAAAGTATCAAGCACTTGTTTTCTCAACCCATTGTTTCTTCAAGGCAAATCAAATGGGTTGAATATATTCAATCCTTTGGGCAACCAAATATTGAATATCAGCCAGGATAAGAGAATTTAGTAGCTGATGCTTTGAGTAGACAGCCCCAAGGTAATCACATTTCTGTGATTAAGGAGAAATCATTAGGAGCAATGGTTGAAGCTTATCCTTTAGATGAGGATTTCGTTGACATTTATGGGAAGATTCAATGTAATGAGGTTGGAGGTTTAGAGGCTTATTTCATCGTGGATGTTACTTATTTTTGGGACGTGCCATATGTGTACCCAAAACATTTCGGTATCTAGTCATGAGTGAGTTACATGCGAGTCCATATTCTAGACATAGAGGCATTAGAGTGACCATTGACAATGTTGAGAGATACTTCCATTGGCCTAAACTTCGCAAAGAAGTTTCGACCTTTGTTCAACAATGTGACGTATGTTAGCGCATTAAATCTGATACAAGTAAGACTGCTGGTCTTTTGCAGCCTTTGCCTATTCCGTCCGAAAGGTGGGAACACATTTCAATGGATTTTGTGTCAGGTTTCCCCAAGGTTGGTCAGTTTGAGCAGATTTTCACTGTTATAGATAGGCTGAGTAAATAAGCTCATTTTATTCCTTGTAAAAAGGAGTTGTCTACTCTTGAAACAGCAAAGTTATTCATTAGGGAAATCTTTAGGTTACATGGGTTACCAAAATCTATTGTATCAGATAATGATGGCCGTTTCATTAAACACCTATTTCATTAATTTTGGACTTTTTGTGTTGTTTTTGGACGAAGCCCAAAAATCCTTCTTAAATGAAAACTTTACTTTGTGAAAATATCCTTCCCAAATCAAAATTTTACTTTCTAAAAATATTCTTCCCAAATCAAAAGTTCACTTTGTGGCACTATCATATTCACATAAAAATATTGTTTTTTCAATCTATACTTTTGCACCAACATGCAAGAATTTGAAATAATCCTATATTAGAAATTCTAGCTATATCTAAGTTATTTGTTAATTTAATTATTTTTAATATTTTTCCTTGACGTTTTTCCTTGACGTGATAAATTTATAAATCCATGAAAGGAGACTTAAATATTTCATGAAAATAACATTGTCACTCGCAATATGCACAAAATTTTTAAAACTTTTAATAAATAGAAAAAAGACATGATGCCATAAGACCCAAGTTTTGTATTGAACCAAAGAGGTATAATAGCAATTATAGCTATTATTATATGATTACATTGAGAGATGTTGCTCTCAGCTAGAGTCTTTATATCCAAAATGATATAGATTGAACATATGTTTACAATTTAAATTGTTGCTCTTAAAGAGCCTCAATTCGTGCCATCTGCATAATTTGACTCCCCATTGTCTTATTGCTCAATGTCACGACAGTCCCTTGCTAGGTGCCATCTGTATAATTTGACTCCCACTTGTCTTGCCAAGCCTTGTCCCTTGGGTGCATTGACTCCTCATTGTCTTATTGCTCAATGCGATAGTCCCTTGCGAGGTGCCATCTGCATTAACTCCCTATTGTCTTGCCAAAAACCCTTGGGTGACATCCAGTGTAAAATACAGGTGCCATTTGCATTAACTCCAACAAGTTGTCTTGCCAAGCCTTGCCCCTTGGGTGCATTGACTCCCCATTGTCTTATTGCTCAATGTGATAGTCTCTTGCCAGGTGCCATCTGCATCAACTCCCTATTGTCTTGGCAAGCCTTGACCCTTGGGTGACGTCCAGTGCATATTTTGACTCTCATTTGACATAGGAGGTGATGACTCTGATTATAATTGTCTTGGATTGGCTTCTTACCTAGTACCCAAATAAAATCCTTCAATGGACTTCAATACAAAGCTTTAATCATGGACATTCTTCATTTGCACTGTCTCTTACTTTCTCCATGGCGAGCATCCTTAAAAATTCGTGTATATGCAAAATAGTTTACTGTGGTATTTTTATTTTTCCTTTTACCTCATATCCCATGCGTTTCTTTGATTTCTTTGCCCTTGAATGCCAAGACACTATGATTCTCTTCGTCGAAACTTGAGAGACCGCTTCATCATTTGGGACCCACTCCTTCATTATACAATTAGTATACAATGTGTTGTTATCCATATTCTCCTTCGTGCCCTTTGGCTCATACGATACCGCTGTAAATGTTGTAGCTCTCCCTTGGTCATCTCTTTGCACATCAACTACTTTTGCAACCCAAAACTTCACATTCTCATATTCATCATCCGATGGCTGAACCACAACAAAACAATCGACCTCTATATCTACTTGTGGCATAAACTCTCTCTTCTTCGGTCCACAATATGGACGTGGGAGTAATGATACAAATTCATTTTCAAAGACTGGAGCTGGGCGCAAATCGTTATGAACATTTGGCCAAAACATATTGCATTCTTCCTTGACATCCTTTGAGCCTCGCATTCTCTCAAGGTCCTTTATTAAATTTCGTGTCTTGTTAATTACAGTGGTAGTGTGTTCTCTCCAAGTAGGCTTCGAATCAGGATATCTCTGGAGCATTTCCTCTTTGTATGTAATAAATGCTTTTAATCCTTCTATTTCAAAGTTAGACCTCATTGAATTCTTGTATAGGAGCCAATGTTGGATACCTTTCCTTGCTAGGAATTGAAGTTAAGAGACTGTAAGGTTCTTAAGGTTCCCATTTTGTATCATGAGAATACTGTTGCCATTGCATTACAGGTTTTTCATCTTAAAAAAAAAAACGAAAGTAGTGTGGATTGGTATGACCTGTCAATGCATCACCACCCGTTTGTATGAAAGGTAGAATGAAGCTCTTTCAATCATACATTCTTTCGAGCCTCTCACATACTGTACTTTCCTTACGACCACCAACTTGCCTGCCACATCTTCTTACCAAGTCATCTATTGTCTCCACATCCTTGCATTTAAGCTCCCTTGAGACTGTGCTAAAAACCTGATCGATATCCTCATGTGTATGCCCAACATACAAAAATCCACATTCGATCTCATTGAAGATTCGATGAGCAACTAGCATGGAGCAGAATGCAAACATGAGTACATTCTTATTTTCTCGCCAGCAATTATCAGCTTGTATTCTCAAAGTCGGTGGTAGGCGACCTTTTTTCATGTATATTGCGAATTGCCTTCATAATAGATGTTACAACTTGATTGCTATCATGTAGATGCAAGGAATCATTCCATATATCTACAAAGAACTTAATTCCATGCACTAACACTCCACATAGATGTGTCTCTAGAAAGTGCTTTCCTTGTAATTTAGGTGGAGTGGCAACAAAACGAGGCAATGTTGTTGTATTCTGATCCATGCCATCTATAATAAGGCACATGTAGTCATCGGGATGCGAGATAGCTTGCTCCTTCCAAAATGCATATTTTTGTCTGGAATGTCGAATAAGGTTATGATGAGATTTTCGGTTTTTTTTGTATAATTTCCTTTGATTTGAACATGTTGCAATCTCAATCGCTTGCTTTAAATCATCACAGACATTGCACTTTGACATTTTTTGCCTCCTTGGGATTTTAACATATCCAAAGTTCTTCTTCCAAAGAGTATACAAAATATAAGAAGAAGCTACGGCATCCCCTCTTTGCCTTTGCTTTTCTGCAATAGAGTCAAATACTTCGAGCTTTGTCAAGCCCATTGGAAGGTGTATTTCAGTGATCGCATCACCGTTAGGGAGTTTGGTAGATATATGGGGTTGAGGTAAAGCATTTTCATGTATGAAGTCTTGTAAAATTGATTCTGCCCTGATAGTTGAGATTCTTGATTTAGATCTTCCTCTATTACCCTGAATGCTAAATTTATTGCCGCCCTTTGCCTTGGTGACTAAATCCCAATATATACCATGGGATAATCCAGTAATATTGCGATATGCCTTATTGCAAATCTTTTTTCCATTTACGAGAGGTTTTACCTTTTGTCTTGAACTTAGCCTTTTATTGCCATTCTGAAGAAAGCAAGAGAGACTTGTGAGAAGGTATTCATTTCTTTCGCTTCCTCTTCTTTGCCACATGTGTCCTCTACATTCCCTGATGTCTGCAAGATCAATGAAGCGCATACATCTTCGCTTGCAACATAGATATCCCAATGCATTTAACATGTTCTCCTCCTTCATTACTCTCTTCCTCTTTGGTTGCTTTTGTGGATCTGTCTGGATTCGCTTTCTCTTCATGCATATGTATGATTGTTTTCGTTCCTCGTGCACGTTGTTATCTATATTTATGCACTTCTTCTCCTCACATTTATTTGTAACCAAGCATCCATGATTGGTCGTTGCATCCTTATCCATATCACAATCAAAGTTAAATATTGAATAATCCTTTGTTGATCTCATCCTCGTTTTTAACATACTCTTAGGACCATTCAATGAATTCAATATTCTACGAGAGTATTGAGAACCTTGAAACTCTTCCACTCCTGAGAGAACATCACTCATTGGGACATCTTGCATGGCTTTCACAAATCCATAAGCTTGATTGACACCAGGTTTGTTAATATGCATGAACTCATCCACACTTGACAAGACATTGCTATTGAAACCTTTGCCCTTCTCACTGTGCAAGAATTCATCCACCCCAGATAAGGCTTCGTTTCTAAAATCATTTTGTTTCTCGGAACCAATGAACTCATCCACTCCAGATAAGATGTCACTTCTATAATTGAGTATATTGAAATCATCCACATTTGAAGTGATAGAGACTGGCACATGGGCATGCTTTTTAGGTCCTTTGATATTGTAGTATACCTTGTCTTTATCATTAAAAACCACATGCCTCTTTCTCATGTTTAAAAATTGCATGCTCCATCTCATATTCTTGCCTACCTCATAGTAGGGATCACATAAGGATGTTATGTTATCAACCATACCATCATCAATGACCTTTAGAATCCTCATCTGTGCAAATGACCATTGCTCCACTTGTTCAAATCCCAATACTCCACCTTTTGCTACAATCTTATTTGAAATGATCTCATTTGTAAAATGTCCCCTATAGTAAAATCCAAGGTGGTGCACTTTGTATTCTTGATAATGTCTATTGCATAAGTCTCGTCTTTGTCCCATGCTATAAATGATTTGTTGGATGTATTATAGGGCATAACATCTCCAAGTGTTTCCATATCTCCACATTTATACTTTAGCTCAACATGTGCGCTAAGAATCTTTGATACAGTAACTGCCACCTTATCTTCGCCAAGTCTTCGAAAGTGGCAAACTGAATTGGGATCACTATCATGGATTGTAGCAAATGCAACTACTTCTCTTTTGCTACATAAAATCGCATCCATCCCTGGAACAAAATCTATAGCCATCTCCTTTGTGAGAGTCCTTCGCAAGCAAGCTGCAGTAGTAACAATTACATAAATATTAGTCTCTTTTTAATAATCTACTCATTTATTATAATTTTTAATTAGCACTTAATTTATTGGTGGGAGAAGTTATCCGATCAAGTACTCATTAGATGGACAGGCCAAGTTATCCTTTGCATGGTCGATCGAGCATTAAATACTATTTTTACTTTAGTGTCATGCACATCTGTAAAAAAACACGAGGCTGTTAGGTATGTTATCTAATCAAGCACTTATGGGATGGGTGTGTCACTTTGCATGTAAGTCAATTCCACCTACTTGAAGGTGTGTGCAAAGTATTGTGCCCATCGGATATGCTTTGCATTGTCGATCAAGCATAAAACACCGTTTTTGCCTTAGTGTCATGCACAACCATGAAAAAACACGGTCCTAAGTGTGTTAATCAAACAAGTACTTATTGGATGGGGGCTCCACTTTTCACGCAAGTCCGTTTCAACTAGCTTGAGATGCGTGCAAAGTATTGTCACCATCGGATATGCTTTGCATGGTCGATTATGCATTATACAACGCTCTTCTCGTAGTGATATGCACATCTGCAAAAAAACATGCCCTTAGGTATGTTATCTGACCAAGTACTTATCGGATGGGTGTGCCTCTTTGACAAAATTTTAATACCACCTAGTTTAAGGCGTAGTAAAAGTATTTTTTCCATCGGATATGCTTTGCATGGTCGATTGAGCATTAAATAGTATTTTTGCTCTAGTGTCATGCACATCTGTAAAAAAAACAAGCTGTTAGGTGTGTTATCCGATCAAGTACTTATGCGATGGGAATGCCACATTGCATGTAAGTTAATTCCACCTGGTTGAAGGTGTGCAAAGTATTGTGCCCATCGGATATGCTTTGCATTGTGGATTAACCATAAAACACCGTTTTTGCCTTAGTGTCATGCACAACCATATAAAAACACAGCCCTAGGTGTGTTATTCAAACAAGTACTTATCGGATGGGGGCTCTACTTTGCATGCAAGTTTGTTTCAACTATGTAAAGGTGTGTGTAAAGTATTGTCACCATCGGATATGCTTTGTATGGTCGATCACACATTATACACCATTTTTTCCCGAGTGATATGCACATCCACAAAAACACACACCCTTAGGTGTGTTATCTGACCAAGTACTTATCGGATGGGTGTGCCTCTTTGAGAACATTCCAATACCACCTAGGTTGAGGCGTACAAAAAGTGTTGTGCCCATCAGATATACTTTGCATGATCGATCGAGCAATAAATACTATTTTTGCTCTAGTGTCATGCATATCCATAAAAAGACATGATGCTGCTAGGTATGTTATCCGATCAAGCACTTATGGGATGGGAGTGTCACTTTGCATGTAAGTCAATTCCACCTAGTTGACGGTGTGTGCAAAGTATTGTGCCCATCGGATATGCTTTGCATTGTTGATCAAGCATAAAACAACGTTTTTGCCTTAGTGTCATGCACAACCATGAAAAAACATGGTCCTAGGTACGTGTTAATCAAACAAGTACTTATCGGATGGGGGCTCCACTTTGCACGCAAGTCCATTTCAACTACGAAAAGTGTTGTGCCCATCGGATATCCTTTGCATGGTCGATCGAGCATTAAATACTATTTTTGCTCTAGTGTCATGCACATCCGTAAAAAAACACGTTGCTAGGTATGTTGTCCGATCAAGCACTTATGGGATGGGCGTGCCACTTTGCATGTAAGTCAATTCCACCTAGTTGAAGGTGTGTGCAAAGTATTGTGCCCATCGGATATGCTTTGCATTGTCCATCAAGCATAAAACACCGTTTTTGCCTTAGTGTCGTGCACAACCATAAAAAAACACGGTCCTAGGTGTGTTATTCAAACAAGTACTTATCAGATGGGGGTTCCACTTTGCACGTAAGTCCGTTTCAACTACGTTGAGGTGCGTGCAAAGTATTGTCACATCGGATATGCTTTGCATGGTCGATCATGTCTTATACACCATTTTTTCTCTAGTAATATGCACATCCGTCAAAAAACACGCCCTTAGGTGTGTTATCTGACCAAGTACTTATCGGATGGGTGTGTATCTTTGAGAACATTTCAATACCACCTAGGTTGAGGTGTACGAAAGTGTTGTGCCCATCGGATATTCTTTGCATGGTCGATCGAGCATTCAATACTATTTTTGCTCTAGTGTCATGCACATCCGTAAAAAAACACGCTGCTAGGTATGTTATCCGATCAAGCACTTATGGGATGGGAGTGCCACTTTGCATGTAAGTCAATTCCACCTAGTTGAAGGTGTGTGAAAAGTATTGTGCCTATCGGATATGCTTTCCATTGTCGATCAAGCATAAAACACCGTTTTTGCCTTAGTGTCATGCACAACCATGAAAAAACACGGTCCTAAGTGTGTTTATCAAACAAGTACTTATCGGATGGGGGCTCTAGTTTACACGCAAGTCCGTTTCAACTAGGTTGAGATGCGTGCAAAGTATTGTTAGCATCGGATATGCTCTGCATGGTCGATTACACATTATACAACGTTTTTCCCGTAGTGATATGTACATCCGTAAAAAAACATGCCCTTAGGTATGTTATCTGATCAAGTACTTATCGAATGGGTGTGCCTCTTTGAGAACATTTCAATACCACCTAGGTTAAGGTGTAGGAAAAGTATTGTGCCCATCGGATATGCTTTGCATGGTGGATCGAGCATTAAATACCATTTTTGCCTTAGTGTCATGCACATCCGTAAAAAAACACGCTCTTAGGTGTGTTATCCGATTAAGTACTTATGCGATGGGAATGCCACTTTGCATGTAAGTCAATTCCACCTAGTTGAAGGTGTGTGCAAAGTATTGTGCCCATCGGATATGCTTTGCATTGTTAATCAAGCATAAAATACCGTTTTTGCCTTTGTGTCATGCACAACCATATAAAAACACGACCGTTGGTGTGTTATTCAAATAAGTACTTATCGGATGGGGACTCCACTTTGCACGCAAGTGCGTTTCAACTACGTTGAGGTGCGTGCAAAGTGGTGCGTGCAAAGTATTGTCACCATCGGATATGCTTTGCATGGTCGATCACGCATTATACACCATTTTTTCCCTAGTGATATGGACGTCCGCAAAAAAACACGCCATTAGGTGTGTTATTTGACCAAGTACTTATCGGATGGGTGTGCCTCTTTAAGAACATTTCAATACCACCTAGGTTAAGGTGTAGGAAAAATATTATGCCCATCGGATATCCTTTGCATGGTCAATCGAGCATTAAATACTATTTTTGCCTTAGTGTCATGCACATCCGTAAAAAAGCACGCTGCTAAGTATGTTATCCGATCAAGTACTTATGTGATGGGAATGCCACTTTGCATGTAAGTCAATTCCACCTAGTTGAAGGTGTGCAAGGTATTGTGCCCATCGGACATGCTTTGCATTATCGATCAAGCATAAAACACCGGGGGGGGCGGGGAGCTGGCGAGGGGAGGAGGGAGGGGGGAGAGGGGGGTGCCACAAGGGGAAGGGGGGCAGGGGGGGCTGGCGGCCACGGCTGCTAGACCCCCTGGAGGGGGGGAAGGGGGGTGGGGGGGGAAGGAGGTGGGAGGGGGGCGAGGGGCTGGTGAGGGGGGGGAAGGGGGGGGGGCTCCATGGAGGGGGGGAAGGGGGGATGGGGGCGTGGAGGGAGAAGGGGGTGGGCGGGCAGGGGGAGGGGAAAGGGGGGAGGGGAGGGGGCGGGCAGCCGCGGTCGCCAGACCCGCTGGAGGGGGGGAAGGGGGGATGGGGGGGTGAAGGGGGAAGGGGGTAGGAGGGGGGCGGGGGGCTGGCAAGGGGGGGAAGGGGGGAGGGGGCCGCCAGCCCCATGGAGGGGGGGAAGGGGGGGCGGGGGGGGAAGGGGGGAGGGGGGGATGGGGGGCTGGCGGGGGGTGGGAAAAGGGGGGGTTGGCACCTCCCTCTAGGGGGAAGCGAGGCGGGGGGGAGGGGGGGATGGCGGCCGCGGCCGCCAGACCCCCTAGAGGGAGGGAAGGGGGGATGGGGGGGTTGAGGGGGAAGGGGGTGGGAGGGGGGTGGGGGGCTGGCAGGGGGGGAAGGGGGGAGGGGGGCCACCAGCCCCGTGGAGGGAGGGAGGGGGGGAAGGGAGGATGGGGGGGCTGAGGGGGAAGGGGTGGGAGGGGGGTGGGGGGCTGGCGGGGGGCTAGCATGGGGAGGTGAGGGGCTAGCGTCCGTAGCCTCCAGCCCCGTGGAGGGAGAGAACGGGGGCAGGGGGGAAGGGGAGATGGGAGGGAGGGCTGGCAACCGCGGGCGCCAGACCTCCCTGGACGGGGGGAAGGGGAGGGGGGGCAGGGGGGAAGAGGAGGAGCGGAGCGAGAGAGGGAGGAGAGGTCGAGGGGGGGAGGGGGGGACAGAGGGGGGGAGGGGTTCTGGCAGGGGAGGGGAGGGGAGGGGAGGGGAGGAGGGGAGGGTGGGGTCGAGGGAGGGAGGGAGGGAGGGAGGGGAGCAGAAGGAGAGAGAGGAGAGAGAGAGGGAGAGAGAGAGAGAGGGAGAGGAGAGAAGGGAGCCGAAGGAGAGAGAGGGGAGAGGAGGGAGGGGAGTGAGAGAGAGAGTGAGGGGAGGGAGAGAAAGAGAGAGAGAGAGTGAGGGGGGAAGGTATGGGAGAGAGAGAGAGAGTGAGGGAGAGAGAAACAAGGGAGTAGAGGGAGAGGTTGAATTCTTATAAGAGCGACAAATAAGATTTGACTTAGGAAAAGAATGAAAGGGACTTACTAGAAGAAAGTATCAAGAAGAATGTTGAACGCAAATTTGAATTCTTACAACTAAGAGTAGAATTATCATGAGCAAGAGCGACAAATAAGATTCTTGCTCAAATAAGATTTGACTTACTATCACGAGCAAGAGCGACAAATAAGATTCTTGCTCAAATAAGATTACTATCACAAGCAAGAGCGACAAATAAGATTCGACTTACGAGAAGAATAAAAGGGACTTACGAGAAGAAAGTATCAAGAAGAATGTTGAACACAAATTTGAATTCAAAAGGAACGTACGAGAAGAAAGTATGAGAAGAATGTTAAATACAAATTTGAATTCAAATTTATAATGAATTTAAAATTTTCTCTCTTTTTTGAAAATTCAAATTTATGCATAGGAGGAGGGCTAGTTTTTCTTATATATACTCTTCTTTCCATTCATTCATTCTCACTCTCTCCTCATTTCATTGAAGCAACCAAGAGCTGAAGAGAGGATAAGCAGAGCCTTACTTTTTTCACTTTTTCTAGGTACTTGCATTCTTTTTCATTCGTCTTGTAATTCTTTTTCTTTACTTACAATTCTTTTTCAATTAGTTTCTTGTTAAAGTTTTTGAGTTCTATTTCTTAAAATTCGTCTTGTAATTCTTTTTCTTTACTTACAATTCTTTTTCAATTAGTTTATTGTTAAAGTTTTTAAGGAGAGGGGTCTTTTAGAAGGCATTACAATTCTTTTTAAATTAGTTTCTTATTTGAGTTTTTGAGTTCTATTTTAATTAGTTTCTTATTTATATTTGAGTTTGTGAATTTGAGAAATGAGAGAATAGGGAGGGAGAGAAAGAGAGGAGAGAGAGGAGAGAGTAAAAGAGAGAAATTAAGAGAGAGAAGAGGGGCTCTTGGCAGCCGTGGCCACCAAAGGGAGAGAGAGAATAGAAATGAGAGAGAGAATAGAAATGAGAGAGAGAATGAGAAATGAGAGGAGTAGGGAGGGAGAGAAAGAGAGAGAGGAGAGAGGGAGAGAGAGAGAGATTCACAGAGAGAAGAGGAGCTCCTTAAATGAGAGAGAAGAGTAGGAAGGGAAAGAAAGAGAGAGGAGAGAGGGGGAGAGAGATTAAAAGAGAGAAGAGGATCTCCTGGCGGCCGTGGCTGCTTGAGGGAGAGAGAGAGAAAGAGAGAGAGGGAGAGAGAGAAAGAGAGAGAGAGGGAAAGAGAGGGAGAGAGAGAGAAAGAGAGAGAGGGGGAGAGAGATGTTTATCAGAATAAAACGTGGCGAGAGGAGAGAGAAAAAGAGAGAAATTAAGAGAGAGAAGAGGGGCTCTTCGGGGCCGTGGCCACCAAAGGGAGAGAGAGAATGAGAAATGAGAGAGAAGAGTAGGGAGGGAGAGACAACAAGAGATTAAGAGAGAGAAGAGGGGCTCCTTAAATGAGAGAGAAGAGTAGGGAGGGAAAGAAAGAGAGAGCTGAGACATGGCGCCAAAGGGAGAGAGAGAATGAGAAATGAGAGAGAAGAGTAGGGAGGGAGAGAAAGAGAGAGGGAGAGAGAGAATGAGAAATAAGAGAGAAGAGTAGGGAGGTAGAGAAAGAGAGAGGGAGAGAGACAAGAGATTAAGAGAGAGAAGAGGGGCTCCTTAAATGAAAGAGAAGAATAGGGAAGGAAAGAAAGAGAGAGCTGAGAGAGGGAGAGAGAGTAGAGAGTCTCCTCGCAGCAATGAGAGAGAAGAGTAGGGAGGGAAAGAAAGAGAGGGAGGGAGAGGGAGAGAGAGAAGAGAAGAGGGAGACTTAGAGAGAGAGAAAGAGAGAGGGAGAGAGAGGGAATGAAACTTCTCTACTAGAAGAGTAGGGAGGGAAAGAAAGAGAGGGAGGGAGAGGGAGAGAGAGAGAGAGAGAGAAGAGAAGAGGGAGACTTAGGGAGAGAGAGGGAGAGAGAGAGAGAGAGAGAAGAGAAGAGGGAGACTTAGGGAGAGAGAGGGAGAGAGAGAGAGAGAGAGAAAGAGAGAGAGAAAGATAGAGGGAGGAATGAAACTTCTGTGCTAGAGGGAGGGAGAGGGAGAGAGAGAGAGAGAGAAGAGAGGAGGGAGACCTAGGGAGAGAGAAAGAGAGAGAGGGAGAGAGAGGGAGAGAGAAGAGAGGAGGAAGACTTAGGAGGAGAGAGATAAAGAGAGGGAGAGAGTGAAACTTCTAGCGACCGTGGCCGGAAAGAGAGGGAGGTAGAGAGAGAGAGAGAGAGAGAGAGAGAGAGAGAGAGAGAGAGAGACTTCTCGTGACCGTGGCCGCCAAAAGAGGGAGGGAGGGAGGGAGGGAGGGAGGAAGGCTGAGAGAGATTAAGAGAGAGAATTCAGAGAGAGAGAGAGACATAGAGAGGGAAAGAATGACAAATCCTAGCGGCCAAGAGGATAGAGGTAGGGAGGTAGAGAGGGTAAGAGAGAGAGAGAAGGAGAGAGAAGAGGAGAGAGATAGAGAGAGGAGAGAGATGGAGAGAGAGAGAGAAATAATTACAAATCCTAGGGAGAGAGAGAGAGAGATAAAGAGAGAGAATGAAAAATCTTAGTTGTCATGGGAGAAAGAGAAAGAGAGAGTTGAGATAAACTAAGAGAGAGAATGAGTGGGATGAGGACAGAGAGAAAAACACACAAGAGTTGTCAGAGAGAGAGATTAAGAGAGAGAATGAGGTGTCTTGACTATGGCTACAGAGAGATTTAGGAGTCGAGAGAGAGAGAGAGAGAAAATAAAGAGAGTTTTATATATTTACATGTTTTATATTATACTTTAAAAAAATTATAAAAGAGTGAATTTATGGTTTGTTTTGAAGGTGAGATAATATTTTTATATATATTCATCTTTTAAATTGAAAAATGTTAACTTTTCTTTAGATACTTGTTCTTCATTTATCTCACATGCAGGTTTAGCCTCTAGATCAAAATCCCTTCTTTTGCATATTTAAGCCTCTTAAACCCCAGCACATTAAAATGAACACAGAAAAAGAAATTATTTATTGCTTTTCTTCGCTTCGACGGTTTTGTCTGTTCTTTTGGATCTCTGTTTGATGTGGGACAAGGCGTCAGGTTTCATCTAACTTCTCAAGTTGTACCAACCTGGCCTCTACATGTTCATCTTCTGTCATCCTCTCTTCTTGTGCCAATCAAGGCTGGAATCTATATCTCTAGTGGTAAAACTGCCTCAGTACCGTACACCAACTCAAAAGGAGTGTGACCTATAGACGTTTTATGGGTGATGTTGTAAGCCCACATGGCTTTAGTGACCTTTTGATCCCACTGGCTCTTATACCCTGTGGCCAGTTTTCCCATGGATTTACAAAGGAGGCCATTAGTCCACTCTATTTGTCCCACTCTATTTGTCCCATGGATGTTGGATAATAGATGCTAGAAGTGCGATGATCAATACCCATGCGATCCATGAGCAACTCCACTGCTTTATTTAAGAATGGACTCCCATGGGCAGAAACTATTTCTATGGGTGTCTCAAACCTTGTGCAAATATGTTTAAATATGAAATTTGAAACTGCCTTATCATTTGCAATGGGGAGGGCGATAGCTTTAACCCAATTAGTGACATACTGAGTGGCTACCAAAAGATACTTCTTTTTGTGGGCAGTCATGGGTAGGGGCCCGACAAAATCTATTCTCCACTTCTGAAACGAATGGATGGACATCACTGGGTGATATTGCCCATGATGCAAATCCTTCTTACCAAAGAATTGGCATGGTTCACAAGTTTGCAATACATAGTGACATTCTTGAACAAGATCGGCTAATAGTACCCAGCATGTAAAATCTTCTTAGCTCTATAGTCACCGGCATAGTGGCCTCCACAAAATCCATCATCATAACGCTTCAATACCTTAGGTGGTGTGCATAGTTGAAAATGACTAAACTTGTGGTCTAAAATTATTTTGAGACCCTTGGAAATGACATTATGTAAAAACGTCGGTATGGAAAATTTAACCCAAAAGTCGATGGAAGTGCTAGTGAAAGCACTCGGAGAAATCCTAGCTATCATGTGCATTTAAGGAGTATTTTAAAAACACCCTCAACTAAAACCAGCCTTCCCCCTTGTGCCATAGTCCCCCTCTCCATTCCCACCCGTCTTAATCTCTTTTTTCCACCCGTGTTAACGCTTCTCCCCTCATGCTCCCTTTTTCTCTATGGCCCTCGAGCATTGCCATGCCTAGCGTCTAGTCTCATGCCTTGATTTCTTTTCTAGTTAATAGTGGCTAGATGGATAGTAAAGTTGAACTCCAAATGGCCTGTCAAAAGTATGCTAGGATGAAGGAAATCCCCATCCCTGGGAAGCAATAGAGAAAGTCACCTTAAGGAGCAAACTAATGAAATAGCTACCTTATTGGTTTTTTCACATTTTTTCAAATAGTTTACCTCTAGTAGATAGATTTCTCTCCCTTCTCATGTTTACCGAAGCTAGGGGTAATATTTTCATCCAAATTCATCAGATCTACTCATTAGATGGAAGGAGTAGATCTATTTACCATAGAAGAGCTGGATCATGGTGGACATGAGTAGAAAATAAAGACAACATTGAACCTAGAGGCTTGTTTCGTAGTTTGGGATGCCTTTGTGGAAGAGGAAGGTCAAGGATTCACAACAAGCATTAGCTATCTAGAGGAGCAGCACGGAGGTGTGATTGCGGGGCACATCTTACAAGGCCTGTTGAGATATCGAGCTCCACTCGTGATATGCCAGGGTGACCATTGTGCATTTATGTCACTGACTTGTTAGCTGCAGATGCAGTTGGTACACCGCCCATGAATAATACCTGGATGACAGCTATTCTTATCTACTCTAGTTTGTGGCTCGGTTAGTATGCCACCTTAGTTAGTTAAGTTTGGTTTGAGACCCACATATAGGGTTCTTCTATTTCTTTGTACTAGAGTTCTTTTGGCTTTCACAACTAGGAAGAGAAAAACTGTTTTCAGCCTCCACGTGTGTGTGTATTCCCCCATTGTGTATGTGAGAAAGCCGCAAGTGAGACTCCTTCCCTCTCTCCCACTATCCGGTTGGTACACCGCCCATGAATAATAGCTGGATGACAGCTATCCTTAGCTACTCTAGTTCGTAGCTCAGTTAGTATACCACCTTAGTTAGTTGAGTTTGGTTTGAGACCCACATATAGGGTTCTTCTATTTCTTTGTACTAGAGTTCTTTTGGCTTTCACAACTAAGAAGAGGAAAACTGTTTTCAGCCTCCACCTGTGTGTGTATTCCCCCATTGTGTATGTGAGAAAGCCGCAAGTGAGACTCCTTCCCTCTCTCCCACTATCTTCACAAGGCCCACATAAGCTCTATAGAAGAAATGCAAGCCAAGTGTTTTGGAGGCGCCAAGGAGGTAGGAGAAAAATCTTTTAAGTATGCAAGGATCCACATATAGTCAACACTCTACTGATAGAGAGTGGCACACTGAACACCTCATTTGCATATGATTTAGTTCACATGGGACAGATATATATTTTACTATTTCTATATCTCTCCTTTTGGTGCATTCTATATTTACATTCCAAACATTTACATAGTATATAATAAGGAAAGTAATTTGGATGTGAAGTTACTATATCATCTGATATTATATTGATCCCTAAGCCACCATTGACCAATGCACCCGCAATCACTTGGCCCTTCAGTGCCACTGTAATCTCAATAATATTTTTTTCGTAAATTGGTGCTTTTGGTTGTGCCCTCGGTAGTTTTGGTTGGATGGCAAATACCATTGGGGACGATTCTACGATGCACACATGATGCACTGGTATAGTCAGTACAATTGGAACATCGAGCTAGTGACAAAGCTATTGGCGAAAGGTTGGCACCAGATTCAATAGTTGCTTTACATATTGATCTGTAAATTCCTCAATGCACTCCAAATGTCAAACTCAGCCTCAGATGACACTTGCTCACTCTTATCGAGGTTTTTTGCCACTTTCGGGGGAATAGTTCAACGTTTCTCTTTAGGAATTATTTCCAATGGGGCCTTTATACCAGACATCAGACCAATTGGAGGTTGCAAATCGTGCACCCACTCTGTCACTGTCACGGACATTTTCTTAACCTTGCCAATTAATTGGCTCTTGTTCTTCTTGTTTGGTCGGCCAGACGACAATGGGGAACCTGGCAGAATCGTCATTGCCCTTGTCACTACATTGGTGATGACATTAGTGCCAACAGTTACAATCTTTGGCTCATCTACAACAACAATGTGTACATTATAGATTTGAGGTATTGCAGGCATAGGAGTGGTAATGTTAGTATGCAACGCCTCTCTCTCAGCCTGTTATTTCTTGAATAGCTCGCACTTGCTCTTTTGATGACCGAGAGCAAATTATCTGGCCCAGAGAAAAACGATAAGGTCTTTGACAAGGGCGATAGGGTTTGCCCTGAGCGGCTAGATCTATGGCAATTGGTGCCCGTTGTTTGAACTAGGGCTACTGCCATGCCTTAGACTGGAATCGTTGTGGACAGGGGTGTTGTGCAGTGAGCGTTGTATCTACTACAGGCATCGATGGTGTGAGTTGCCATTGATGTATGGTGCACCATAGTTGATTGAGGCTACATTCTTCTAGTCCATGGTCATTGTTACGACATTTGGGAAACCAAACATCGTGAACTTACAAAGAGGGGCAAGGTGTCCCTTATAAAGGCTACTTCCCACCAACAATCATCGTAAGGTTTCGTGAGGTTTGAACTAATCATCATATGAATAAATGGCTACGGTCGCATGAGCGATAGTGCATTAACCAGGGACGCTACCGCATTGAACAAGAAGTGGTTGCCCTCTTGATTGTGCCTTAAAGACTTGTTAGAGGTGGGTGTGGGTTGGGTGCCTACGATGGTAACGCTTGTGTTATCAAAACGCCTACCCGATCGGGATGGTCGAACTAGTTTACACTTTGATAATACTTCTCCCTTTGAGTGGCTTCATATTGGGCATATAAAGTGGCCACAGCTTACGCAATCTACTCTTGGATTTTAAAAAAGCATATGACAAAATAGATTGCGATTTTGTTCTCCTAAAGAACGAACCTTGGTGGTGATCGTTGGTTTAGCTAGAGGGCTCACATGGCAGCACCCTCGATTCCCCAAGCCGTTAGGGTTCTTGTCCTTTAGAGGTCAAACACCAGATGCAGAAATCTATACTGGCACTTCAAGATAGTTAGCCTCACACCAACTAGGAGCCAGGTTCGTGATTGGATCAAAGCGACCGTAGCATTATAGACCACATTCACGAGATTACCATCTATGACAGATGGGTCTTCCCTCTCCATCTGACTTCCCCTAACACTACATGGTCACTAGTGGAGCGGAGCTCGCTCCTTCTCTGCCCACATCTTGTTTACCTTATCCCTTGATACCATAGTTTCATGGTAGTTGATGATATGGAGTTAACCCATCATGTACCTCACTTCCCTGGGCTCCGCGAGGAGTATAGGTCCATTCTCCACTTCATTAGGGGAGCCTTTGGCATATTAATGGAGCCACCTCCTCAGACGGCCGCGTCCGTGGTTGTAGATGATGGAATCCCCAAGCTCAGGATAAATGTGGAGTGCCCAACTCTCTTGGAGGAGATCCTTTTAAAGACACTGGGTTTAGACAGCGGATCATGATTGTAGACTTGCTGATTGATGGGCAATGCTTACGATGCAGATAGATGGTGTTAATGAAAATGAGAGAGGGAGAGAGAGGAGTGCACACAAGATACTAACTATACACTAACCGGTATTCCAAAGAAAATAGGAATATATACATGAATCCCTTAGGGTTAGAGTTAGGGTCAGTATTATTCCATAACCCTTAGGGTGCAATTTACACACCATTCTCAACACCCCCTCTTATATTAAAGTGCAGAAGAAGGGGGTGCTTTACAAAACACAATTTTGGGATTTTTAGAATGTTGCATAATGGCAACAGAAATAAAGATAAAAAAAGATGCACAACACTGCAAAAAGAGCACATCGGAAAAGTATGTACAAAACGATACAAGTTAACCTTCACTTCCCTCTCTTAAGTTGCAATTGGTGAAGACCAAGCTGATGTCGAAAGTGTGCAAACTTATCCAGGGAAAGTGGCTTGGTGAAGATATATGTGACTTGTTGTTGTGTCGGACCATATATCAAGTCAATTCTTTTTCACAAAGAAGTTTCTCATGAACGAAGTGATAATGCACTTTAATGTGTTTTGGCATGAAACATTGGGTTCTTTGCCAGTTTAATATTGCTCATATTATATGAATAGAGCACAATAGGGTCTCCAGAAACTATCTAAATCTCTAAAAGATACCTTCTAAACAAAATTGCTTCACATGTTGCATTGGTGGATGCTCTATATTCTCCTTTGATGGAAGACAATGCCACTGCTGGTTGCTTTTTGCTTTGCCATGACAAAGCTAAGGAGCCAAGAATAAAGCAGTATCCAATGGGGATCTTTTGTCATTTACACTTCCTACCCAATCAGCATTTGTGTATCCATGGAAGTGTAATTCGAATGACCTGGCATAATGTAGTCCATGAAGGTATGTGAGTACTCTCTTTGCTGCAAGGAGGTGAGTCTTCTTGGGATTTTTCATGAAATTGGCAGAGCAAACCAATTGCATATGATATGTCTAGCTTGGTGATAGTCAAATAGATTAAGTTGCCAATGAGTTGTATGTACTGTAGAGGATCTAAAGGTAGAGAAGTGTCAAAAGGTGACAACTTGGTATTGCATTCCATAGAAGTAGGGAGTGGCTTCCCAGGAGATTCACTCTTCATATAAGGAGGACGCCACCTGTGTGCATGAACTTTAAGAAAACCCCCTTTATACAGTCTCTGCAGCATAATAAAATGCCCTTGTTTAAGCTTATAAGGATACCACTAAAAGCGCACTATATCCCTCCTTTCCTTAAATGTACATTCTTTCTCAATTATTTAGATTAGACCATAAGAAAATTTTGATGAACTAGATTACACCATCTTCAAATATTCACCAATGGTGGGTGATATTCTTTTGTTTCCCTATCATAGCCTAGAACTAGCCATAGCTCGGGCTTAGCTCATGCACACTTGGTACACGACCGGCGATTGTCACTAGTCAAATGTATACGTATGTGTAATTTTTATGTTTAGGGGGTGGATAAAAACTTGTATTTCCGTACCCCCTCCCTCTCCCACCCCAACATGTCAAGACCCCCCTAGCTTAAATTCAAGATTGAGAAAAAGTAAAAGCCCTCCCACCCCTAATGTATAAGCTTATGTCTCATCTCAAAATAACCCCCTATTGTACACTCATGTGATATCATAAGTTTCCCCTTGTGAATCCCACAGGAGTAGCTTGTAGTCATGTACGTGAAGCTGCTTAAGTATCTTTTGAGTGTACTTTCCCCAATAAAGTGTGATCCCTATGTCATCTATCCACATTTCTATACTAAGAAAATCATGGAGTTCTCCGATATCCTTCATGTAAAAGTCTTAGGGGAGCTAACTCTTTGTTTCTAAGATTAGGTGTCCATTGGAGCTAGTGATGATCAAGCTATCAACATAAAGCACTACAAGAAGGATGTCTTCTATAGTCTTTAGAATAAAAAGAGATGAATATGAATTTGATGGCTAAAAACCAAATGTCAAAAAATGACGATGAATCCTTGCATTCCATGCACGAGGAGCTTGTTTCAAACCATAAAGTGATTTCTGAAACTTGCTGACTTTTATTTCCATCTCACTAATAGCATATCCTAGAGGTTGTATCATGTAGATTTCTTCATCTAAAAAACCATTGAGGAAGGCACACTTCACATCCATATGGTGGATGGGCCAATCAAAGTGAGCTACAAGAGCTATGGCTATCCTGACGGTAGTCATCTTTGCAAGTGGTGCAAAGGTCTCCTCATACTTTGTACCATACTCTTGGGCATATCCCTCGGCTACTAACCTGGCCTTGTATCTGTCAACCTCACCATCTGAGTTGAGTTTGACTTTGTAAACCCATTTACATCCTATGGGATTCTTCTCTACAGGAAGATCTGTCAAGATCCAAGTCTAGTTTTTTAGAAGAGCATTGTAGTCTTCATCCATTACATGTTGCCGCTCAAGGACTTGCATTGCATCTTTGAACGAGGTCAGCTCATCAAATTCCATCACTTTGGCCATGAATACATATTTTCTCTTGTAGGTTCACCTCTCAGCTGTATTTTGGTCATGAGCAGATCTTCTGAGAGATTGGAAGTGTAACTTTCAGGAATCTCGGTGATGACCCTGGTAGTTGTTGTATCCACTATGTCAAGGACCTTTTCTTTGCCTTTACACTGAGTGGTCACTGTGGGTTGCATACTATCTAACTTTGCAGTCAAAGAAATATGATGTATCATTGGCACTGCTGGCTGAGGCAAAATAGAAACTGCAGTCGGATTGTCAAAGTATGATGAAGCCTCATCGATGATAACATCTCTGGAGATAATCAACTTCTGCTTGATTGGACCATAGAGTCGGTATGGCTTCAACTCTACAGAATATCCAAGAAAAACACACTTCATTACAATGGCAAGTTTAGTCCTAAGTGCATTGGGAAGATGAGCATAAGAAAGAGAGCCAAATACTCTCAAGTGACCAATAGAGGGATTAGTTCCTGTGAATGCCTCTTCTAGTATTATGTCTTGCAATGAAGCAATGGGACTCCTGTACATCCACTACATGGCTGACATTGTTTGATCGAATGATACAAGATCATATATATAGCATGATGGAGGAGTGTATGGGCCCACAAGGAGTGGACATTTGGCTAAGCCATGGTAATTCAGCTACTTTCCAGCTAGGCTACCCCCTCAGAGACATGGCATAGGTTATGCCACGGGAGTCATTCGCATGGGACTAGAGATACATTACTCATAGGTCACACATTGGTCTCTACACCAGTGTGCAGCTAAACTTGGGATTGAGGTGTCCTTCATGATGTAGTGGGCCCTCAACATTGGCACGGAACCTCTTATGCCTTTGATTTGGAGATGCACGAATGCAGATTACTCCCTATCCAAACCCCCCTCGGAAATCTCAGAAATCAGATACAAACCATGCAAGCTCCTTCTAATAAATGACCTCTATTTCCTCAATACCCTTCTCCATGAGCTGGACACTACTGATTTGGAATGTGCACGGACTCCATGATCATGCACGCCAGTAGCCATAGTACTTGATTCTTTGCTAAGACCTTCAGAGAGTAGTGGTTGGGAGATCAGTGGATTTCCTTATGATTTAGGAGCAGCCATAGTACCTGATTCTTTGCCAGGAGCTTTAGAGAGTAGTGGTTAGTAGATCAGTGGATTTCCTTATGATTTAGGAGCATATGTTTCCAAGAATAGAGCTGACATTTGCCATCGTTACCATCTTTTGCCAAGGAGAGGCCCAAAGGTGTGGTGTTTAAGAGTGGGGGACTTTGCATCTCGACTTCTTAGATAGTGTCAGCGGGGACGTTTTTGGCCAGGGAGAGCTAATAGCAAGTAGGGCAATTTGGATGGGGATTGCTGCTAGTGAGGACTCCAAGCTAGGCATCCTGAATGTCTATGCTCTAGCATGTAGACTACTGCCTATGTGGAGATCATGTTTTCATGTTCTACTTGATATTCTTGTTGTCCACATTAATAGATCATGTCCTAACCATGTGTCAACCTTTCATTTCTTGTTAGGCTTGCCCATGTGTCATCTAATCTAACTTCATGTGACTCTGCTCATTTGTTGCAGGCTACTAGATAGGGAGGTCACCTCCTAAGCTCCTAGAATCCTAACCTTCCTTCTCCTCATCTAGGCACACAAGCTCCTTCTCATATTCCATTGAGTCCTATTCTTTGTACCCTTATCCTTGATTGAGCCCTATCCTTTATAGCCTTATCTTGGTATTTAATCAAAAGAAAAAGTGGCCGAGTGTAACTCTCTCAAGCATCAATAATGATAATCATCCTTAACTATAATCGTAATCATCTGAAGTGTGTTATTAATAGTCTCCATCATCATAGCCTCTCTCTCTCTCTCTCTCTCTCTCTCTCTCTCTCTCTCTCTCTCTCTTTCTCTCTCTCTCTCTCTCTCTCTATCTATCTATCTATCTATCTATCTACTACGCACACACGCACGCACATATGTATGTATTTATGTATGAACCTACCTACTCACCTACCTACCTACCTACCTACCTACCTATCTATCTATCTATCTATCTCCCTATCTATCTACATACCTACCTATCTATATCTCTATGTCAATCTATATGTATGTATGTATGTATACACACACACACACACACACACACAGAGGCTGTAAGCTCCCCCCAAACACCTCCTCATCCACCTTCCTCATCATCTAGCTCATCTTCAAGCTTCTACTTTGTTTGTAGTTGTGCATGTTCTCCTTTATTCCATTGGAGAGTATCTCCAGCAAAATATTTTATCTCCTAAACAACATCAAAAGGCACACAACCACAACAATGAGACCATTGAAAAATACTTGCCAGGTCTACGCTTCTCCTGTCTCTCCTCAATGCGTTTGCTTTCCACATTGAGTGCAATATATAACTTCACAAATTCAATAATGAATAAATTCCTATTGCAATGATGAATAAGCTTTGTGAGAAGATGATAAGGCCGTGCTTGTTACTCAAACACATCCTTCCTTTTCTCATTATTGGTTCAAAACGATGTGTGGGCAAGAATTTTGGCCATGGTGTTTTTAATATCAATTGCAACTTAAGCCTCCACCGAATGCCCTCCTTCCTTGATGATGAAGTCCTCCGACGATCGATCAAATCATTTCCAATGTGCAAGTTGAAGTGTTTCTAAGCATTTTGTATTTTGGTCACATCCTTTGGTAATATGGAGGATGCTAAACCAAGACTTAAAAACTAGCTTAAGAGCAAGGAAAAATGCTGAATACTAAGCATGCATGGGCTCTTTGCCTCTTTTTTTTCCATGGTTGACCCTAAAGAAATATGCATCACAAGCAAGAATTCATAGCTTTCTTTTGATTTTCCTACATTTCTACATTTAAGCCACGAGAATCATATGAATCCCATCCAATTATGAAATCCTCATCTCCACCTCTAGGCTATCTCTTTTAGCTCCATTAAGCATCTAGTTGCATGCAGCAGACATGCCCATGAATGGTGATGCTTATAAATCCAAGTTGAAAATCGATTGCTGCCTTGCCATCAGCCAAATAGACTTGTCTATTTCATATTAACATGACTAAGTGGTTACAACCATTGAAAGAACATGGTCCCTTGGATTTAATTTGATCAATCTAGGACATTAAATTGAAATTAGTTACCACGCATCCATTACTTGCACCTTCTTATTCCCTTCAATTGGTCTCTTGAAATGTAGCATTCAATTCTTGAAGCACATCTGTGAGAATGATGGCCAAGGATTGACACACAAGAATAGATTGGGTGAGTGTGTTGTGTGGTAGGATACCAATCATATTGTGTTGATGTACATAAATGATTGAACAGTGAGATCAAAACTAGTCGCAATTACCTATTGACTCGACAAAATCATCTTAACGTCCAAGTAGCTACATTGTACAACTTGCACGTGATGCTAAAAGAGAAAACTATTTCTTTAGGATCATTCAATGTTATGCAAGAGAATAGAAGAACCAACCCTTGAAGAAGCGAGTTTATGGTGACAAATTGGCAAGAGGGAGATGCAACTTGTTCTTTTGGCATCTGGATCCATCTTTGACTATAGGTATCTCCTCCTTCGATGAAAAGAAGCCAAGCTTAACATGGTTCCTTCCTCCAAAATGCTTGCACATTTCTCCTTGTCAAAACTCTTTTTGCTTGCCTCTCTACCATTTTTGAAAATGTCTTATGCTTGCATGAGATGCTCAATACAAAATGCAAATGGAATCAAAGTTTGTTACTACTTTACTCCGCATTTGCAAATGATTCACTTGCTCACTAATTCTCCTCATGAGCATTGTCTTGATGTTGCAACATTACTTTGGTTTGGGTTGGTTGGTTGGCTAAGGCGACATAGTTTGGTCAGTTGAATCAACCCTAGCTAGATTGGTTAACCCAATCCATTGATTGGGTGGATGGCTAGCCTGACTCACCTTAGACGAAAAGTAATAGTCATCCCTGATTGCCCTTAACCAAGCCTTTATGATGCCATAAATGAGGCCCTATTCTAGCTATTAACTCATCCCCTAACCACCATGACTACTTGCTTGAGCTAAATGCCTTGGCACAACTCCCAACTAAATGTGTATTTTATTAGAAGGGTCTACTACTATCTTTGGGTGGGCATACCCACAAATCATCCCTCACTCTCTACAGTACATACAAGAGATGCTCAAAACTATAAGACCCCTTCTTAGCTCCTAGATGTCAAATCAATCCAAGGGATCTAGTATCTTCAACCTCTATTGATGACAAGGCCACAATAGGTTGCTTCTTGCCTTGCTTGAGATTGCTCCCAAACCAAGCATAATCTGATGTAGATCCCCTTGTGTCACTCCCACTTTGAGGCTGTGCTCCAACTCCACCATGTTAGAAATGCCACAAATCATGGAAACGAGTACTTTTAAGAGAAGAAAGTAAAGGGATTTTGTAGATCCCATTGTCAAATGCTCCTTCCTAAACCAATGGGCTTGTCACTTTGTCCCTAATAACTAGTGACTCCTCTTGAAACTCCATGTGCTTACTAGTGTTACAAGCTTCATGCCCTAACACAGGCGGAAAATAAGTGCCAAAACATATAGAATTTGGGTAGTACGCTTCATCCCTTTGCCACCATCGGGAAGTATTTTCAATCTTCTCTCACCGTAAACTAGTACTGTGGACTTATCATCAATGCAAATATTACTTAACCACCACCAAAGGTCCTAGAAGTTCTCCTGGAAAGGATTCTTATGCCTAAATTCACTAATGTCCACAATCCAATCCCAAGACTCACCTATGTTGTGACCTACTGCCTCCTCACTCGACAATGATGGAGCTTTAGTGTCCATCATCTCCACATGTACAAACATTATTGTCACTAAACTGAGGAATCGATACCCTTCTTATTGCTCCACTCATGGCATCCACTCTAGTACTGACTCTTCTTACTCTGATTCACATTCAAGCTCTCATAATCCGCATAGGACTTCTTTTTTGACGACTTTCCTTTATCCTTGTTGTTCTTTGCTTGTTTGATAGCACGATGGCCAAGGCCTCCAATACTCTATCATGGGAAGTATTCTCAAACAACTCCCCCTAGTCTTACACCATTGATACAAGCTCCTCCCATTTGAGAGTGTTGAGTCTCCCACTGGAAACATGGGATATAAACATGATGGCCATATCATCAAGTGATCTCTCTTTCTTAGCTTGAAGGATAGGATAGCAACATGATGGCCATATTCTTGGGTGATATCTCTTTCCTAACTTGAAGGACCTCCTACTAAAGAGCTTTCATCTTGTTAATGTGCTCCCACATGGTTGCAATCTTTTAGGGCTCAACCCATGCATTTATATTCCTAAGAAACACAGTTCATGGTTGATACCTTGTTGTAGAAAGTTTATTAAAGGGCTAAAAATACCAAAGGATCTATGCGATTGGAAAAACTTGATACAATGAGTTGAATGGGTGGAGCCTCTAAGTAGGTATCACACCCAAGGGCCAACATAGCATCATCATAGGAACACAAATACATAAAAATGTATGGACTCATGGAGAGGGTTGAAAATTGTGTTGTGAAGTCATTGTAATGACCTTCTCCAAGCTAGCACAAGGATCAAGCCCAGGGTGATCTTGACAATGTATAAGGCTACAATAGAATTAAATATATGATGGAGCATTGGAATTGGTCACTATGTGTGGTTTGGCCCTACATTGAACAAGTTCCACTATGATCCTTTTTAGCCACGCCTCCAATCTGGTAAACATGGAGGGAACTTTGCCAAGCTTGATCTATGTCTCAACCTGTTGGAGCATCTACCATGTCTCTCGCTTTGGGCCTTAGATAGGGATTCCCTGGAGGCCTACTGGTCTATCCTATCTGGCTATAAAAACTCAGTGATCATGCTTTAGGTGGAGTCTGGTTGTACACCTTGATCTTGCCTATGTGTCTCGAGCAAAGGCCCTTTGTGTTGAATGCCCTCATGAATAATAGTTGTTATGCATCCTTTATCTAGGTTAGACAAGATACTAGATGGGGGTCTAAAACCTTACCTAAAGAGATAGTGATAACAACCTTGTATGTCATTTTATACAAGACATCTGAAAGTGAAGTGCTCCTCCAAATATATCTTGTTCCAATCATAAATAGTACGATGCAACCCTCCTTAGGGAGGTCATTAGCTCACCCACCCTCAACTCAAAGTTGGTGTGATGAGATAAAAACCTGTCCAATTGATATCCTCAAGGAATTGGCGAGCTAGATCAGTGAATATCCTAGTGGGTCAATGAAGCCCTCCTTTGAAACCCACAATAGTGGTCTATGTAGAAGTTGCACTTCATAGGAATCTTTCTCAGTGACAACCAGGTCTCGAATATGTGTATCTAATAAGAGATTATCCTACATAACTTAGTTGACTTGGGAAATGTGAGTGGAATAGAGGGGGGGCCTCAATACTATACTAAAAAAGGGGTAACCTGTCCATGTAGAGAGATTCCAAATGCTCCAAAATTCCTTTGGCCAATGTCATGTGCTTCACATGATTGAGAACCTGAGTTGTATAGTTGAGGAAGATGAAGGAATCTATTGGGTATTGACATGGTTCCACAACTATGCTAAGGTCTCCTGCTCCATTAAATTTTGGTCCATAATCCCTTTCTCCTCTACATCTAGATCTTGCCTCATAACTCCAAGGAGATTGAAATTGGCTAAGTCATATGATTGCAACACTAATTCCATCATTGTCATCCATAGATGGTTTCATATTTTCTTATGCAACCTAATAAGCAAAAACAAATGTGGGCATATAGGGGAATGAATGTTGGAGAACCAGAAAGAAGGAGACCTAATATCCAAAACCACATGTCTGTATGTTCAGCTCTGAAGAGAGCGAATACAGTAACAAAATAATGAAAAAGGAACAATCAATGTCGAAATTGAACCTGAAGCTCTACCAAGGGTAGAAGACATGGTCTTAATTGCATCTCGATAAGAATTAGAGATAGCAAGCTCAAAAGATCAATTTAAAAAAAATCCAGAGATTTCCACCATTTTGATGTTTGATGATTTGGAAACAAGAAGAACCAATCATCGACTACCTTTCAATCCTCGAATTAACAAGACTAATTATGAAGATATACCACGAGACCTCCTAACACTTGAGGAACTAGAAACAATGTTCTCAAGAATTTTGAGGAGTGACACCAACATCGAGTATCACAAAATTCAAAGAAAAAAAAGAAGAATCATAGAGAATCTAAACAAAAGATAGATGAGTTGAGCAAAAGATCCAACAAAAAGATAAAAGAATCAGCTGTGATCGAAGACAAAGAAAGGCTAGAAAAGGATTCAAGAAATCTGGAAACAGAGTTTGATCAAGACAATGACAACTCAGCTTTTCACACCTTGCCAAACAGTCTAAGAGATGAGAGTGCAAATCTAGGGTCATTGCTACTTGTAACTCCACTACCAACCAGACCCCCCCATAGTCCCACTGCCAACAAAACCTCCCACGGCTCCATCACCAACCAGATCATAGGTGGTCAATCCAAAATGTAAGTTCTTCATATTTTGAGGTAAAGATAAAGAAGACACAGATAGTCATGTGGCTCAATTTGAAATATGATGTGGCAAGCTAGTAGCTTTGACACCTTGTTTAGAGATCCAAAAAGTTACAATAGTTTGCAGGGGGGCACTTGGGGAAAAGGCAATGTGATGGTTTACTCCATATGGGGTGGAACATTGTCAAACATATGATGAGCTAAAATATCATATTTGGAAAGGTTTTAAAAGGAGAAAACTCCCAGTGATATCCAAAAAAAGCTAAGCGAGTTGAAGCGACAAAGCTATTGTTGGTTACAGATATGCTCAACTATTCTTGAATTTAAATCCAAGGCTAGCCACACTTAGTGAATCCAACCCAAGAAATGATGGGGCAAAATATGTTTGCAAAGGGCTATAACTAGAAATTCATAGTGTAGTGGGTAATTTAGCCATTCCAACGAGGGAAAATGGATTCAATTCCTTAACAAAATTGGCCATGTTGTATGTGAAGCCTGATATGTTTTTAGAAAATATTTTTTATCTGTGCTTTGGACCCAGGTGTGTGTATACCCATTCCATGAAGGAAGGTAGGGGGGATAACACTCCCCCTAGTACTGTCATCAGGGGTTCCAAGGGGGGCCAGCAACATGCCTTAGGCTCCCCTTTGGCGAGGGTGCATAAATATACATGAAAATTGATGCATGAGTTGCTTATGAGTTATGTGGTAAAAATTGTAAGATAAGGATGTGGCTCACATAGCAGGAGAGCAATGGATATACTACTTGTATCTTGTATCTTCTCACTTGCTGCATAAGAAAGACACAAGACTACTAGTTGTTTCTCTGTAAACCTAGCCCACACTTGGTGAACTGCAGTTAAGCTAGACAACTCCAATTATGGCACACGAAAATTCCGAATGGATATTATTCTTGTACTTCGGGACAAATGGGAGTATGCCGATGGATCTACACCTAGACCATTAGATGATCCAACCAGCAGTAGCTCTACTCCACCTATTGTCACAGCACGAGCAACAGGATCTAGAGTGGGATCTCCAACTACACAATTAGTTTCCACATCTGTAGCAGATCTTGCCATTGCCTAAGCTTAGGCAGAATGGGATAAGAAAGATAAGTATGCATCAACAACAACAACTATCAAACTCTTTGTTGCAGTATTCACCTTCATTATCATATTTGATAGCCTTTAACTTCTTTATTACCTCATTATCATCCAAAGCTTTTCATTTCTTAAAAGTTTCAAAGACATTATATTCTCATTGAATGCAATAAACACAATAAACCTAAGATTTTCTAATTGCATTGTCAATAAAAGTAAGATAATAGTGAGAACCACCAAGAGATGATACATCAATAGGACCCCATACATTTGTATGCACAAGCTCTAACTTTTCTCTCTTTTTTTCTTTCCTAACTTTGATGAATCTAACTCTCTTCTATTTTCCATAAACACATCTCTCACAACTTCAAATCAACCTGCTTCAAACCTAGCAATAGCTTTCTTGCATGAAGAATCAGCATCCCCTCCTCACTATGTGTCCAAGCCTATGATGCCATAAAGAGTTGTATCTACTCCCATAGAAGATAAAGCAATAGAGTAGTAAGCAATACCGGTATATAAATATAATATACTTACCTTGGGTCCTTTAGCTATTACGATTGATCCTTTTGTGACCTTCCACACTGCAATTTTATCAAATACTTTCTCTTTCCAATAACCTTCAATGCTTCATCATCACCTACATGAACAACTTTAAAATCACCTTGAACATAGACTTAAAAATATTTTCGATGAGGTGTAGCATGAAATGAATCAACTGAGTCCTACTCATGCATCAATGGTAGTATCTAATGAGAGAATCTTACAACACACTACCTACTACATTTACTTCTTGTATATTCTCTAATTGTCCATCTCCTTTCTTTTTCCTTTGTGACAAACAATCTTTCTTTAGGTGTTCTTTCTTCCCACAATGTGAATACTCTAGGTTTGCTTTGGATTTGGATTTGCTTCTTCTTGACTTGTCATGATGCCTTGGACTCTTTCCTCTCTGTCTTTTTCTTCCCTTGTTCATAAGATTGAAAGCATTACCTGATGTTTTCGTTGCATTTCCTCACTAAGGAGAACACCACCAACATAATCAAAATTTAAAGTGTTTGACCTAGAAATAGAGTTACTCATAGCCATGACCAAGCTATCCCAACTTTCTAGGAATGAGCACAAAATCAAGAGAGCTCAAACCTCATCATCAAATTTTACTTCTACATACCTTAGTTGGCTTGTATTAATATTGAACTAATTCAAATGATCCGCTATAGACCCACCTTATGACATCTTCAGATTGAATAGATGCTTCATAAGAAATACATTGTTAGAAGCTGATGGTTTTTCATATAATGTATCCAGTGTGCTCATCAAGTTCTTTGGTGTCTTCTATTCAAGAACATTGGAATCCACACTGATTCTTTCAAACATAGTCATATCATTCCTAGTGCCTTTCTATCAAGAACCTCCCAATCTTCAGCCAACATACTTGCAGGCTTCTTTACAATCCCATCTAATGGCAAGAAAACATCCTTTTGGTATATTTAATCCTCAACTTGTATATTTTAATGCTGTTAGTTCTTGCCATTGAACTTCTCAATTTTAACTTGCCTTCTTCTATCATTTCTCCCACTCAAACTAGGAACTTTCTTGAGCCTCTCAATTTTTAACTTGCCTTCTTTTGCCATTAATCCCAGTTGAACCAAGAACCTCCTTTCTAACAAGTCAATGAATGTTGCTCAAACAAACTCTCTGATACCAGTTGTTAGTAGTAATATGATAATAGAGCAACAAATGCAAGAAATGGAATGGGTAAAATACATAATATAGAAAATGCACGAAATGGAAGAGATAAGGAGGCACGGATATACACGGCTCACCTAGTGTGGGCTAGGTCCATGGAGAAATAGCCAGAGGCTTGTGTCTTTCTTATGTAGCAAGTGAGAAGATACAAGATATAATAAGTATATCCACTGCTCTTCTACTATGTGAGCCACATCCTTATCTTAGAAATTTGATCACCCAACTAATAAGCAGCTCATGTACCAATTTTCATGTATATTCATGCACCATCATCAAAGGGGGGCCAAAGGCATGTCGGTGGCTCCCCTTAGAACCCATCGATAAGGGGAGCATTGTCCCCCTACCTCCCTTCATGAAATGTGTATAAACATGCCCGGTTCCAAAAAATAATCTCTAAAAAAATATCACGCTTCACATACAACATGGCCAATTTAGTTAAGTAATTAAATTCATTTTCCCTCATTGGAATGGCTAAATTGCCCACTAGACTATGAATTTCTAGTTGTAGTCCTTTGCAAAAATATTCTGCCCCATCATTTCTTGGGTTGGTTTCACTATTATGGCTAGCCTTGGATTTAAATTCAACAATAGTTGAGCATATCTTTGACCAATAGTAGCTTGTTTTGCTTCAACTTGCTTAGCGTTTTTTGGATATCACTAGGAGTTTTCTCCTTTCAAAACCTTTCCAAAAATGATATTTTAGCTCATCATATGTTCAAAAATGTTCCACCTCATATGGAGTAAACCATCACATTGCATTTTTCCCAACCGTCCCCCCGCAAACTATTGTAACTTCTTTGGATCTTCGAACAAGGTGTCAAAGCTACTAGCTTACCATATCATATTTCAAATTGACCCACATGACTATCTGGGTCTTCTTTGTCTTTACCTCAAAATATGAAGAACTTGCATTTTAGATTGGCCACCGATGATCCGACTAGCAGTGGAGCTATGGGAGGTTTTGCTGTGGCAGTGGGGCTATGGGGGGTCTGTTTGGCAGTAGAGCTACAAGCAACACTAACCCTAGATTTGCACTCTCATCTCTTGAACCATTTGGTAGGGTGTGAAAAGCTGAGTTGTCGTTGTCTTGATCAAACCCTATTTCCAGATCTCTTTCTTCTTTCTTCAATCCTTTTCTAGCCTTTCTTTGGCTTTGAATTTCAGATTCTGTGCCTGATTCTTCTATCTTTTTGTCGAATCGTTTTCTCGACTCATCTATCTTTTGTTTGGATTCTATTTAATTCTTCTTTCTTTTCTTTGAATTTTGTGATACTCATTGTTTGCATCACTCCTCAAAATTCTTGAGAACAATTTTTCTAGTTCCTCAAGTGTTAGGAGGTCTGGTGATATATCTTTGTAATTAGTCTTGTTAATTTGAGGAAGATAGAAAGGTAGTCTTGTTAATTCGAGGAAGATTGAAGGGTAGTCGATTATTGGTTCTTCTTATTTCCAAATCATCAAACATCAAAATGGTGGAAATCTTCGAATTTGTTCTAAATTGATCTTTTGGGCTTGCTACCTCTAATTCTTCTTGAGATGCCATTAGGACCATGTATTCCACCCTCGATAGAGCTTTAGGTTCAATTTCAACACTGCTTATTCCTTTTTCATTGTTTTATTGTTGTTTTCGTTCTCTTTAGAGATAAACTTGCAGACATATTGTTTTGGATATCAAATCTTCTTCATTTTGGTTCTTTGACATTCATTACCTTGCATGTGCCTTGCCATGCCCACATTTACTTTTTCTTATTAGGTTGCAAAAGACAATATGAAACCATTTTATTTCATTGATGCTGGGAAATGAATCCACCTCTTTTCAGAACTCTAGATTGGGGTGATCCCAGTCTATGGACTATAACCAAAATCACTACCTTCTGGTTATTGTGACACTACAAATTCCCTTCTTATTGCACAAGGATCTTCATGGCTTTTAGCATAGCCTCTCAATCCACCCAAGCTTTTTGGACAACCAAATGTCCATGAATACCAAATTTGATTGAGCTTTTGAACCCGCAAGATTACTAATATTAATAGGATTAACACTCTAGGTTTGAATTTGAATTGATTGAGTTGTATCGCATGGTTTGGGTACCGCATAGTGCTCTCCACTCTTCTCTCTGAATATACATTAGTAGATAATCAAGCACAGGCTCTCTCTCTCTCTCTCTCTCTCTCTCTCTCTCTCTCTCTCTCACACACACACACACACACACACACACACACACACACACACACACACACACACACACACACACACACACACACACACACACACACACACAAAAACACACACACACACACACATTTCGGATGACAGTGCTAAGATCCAATGAAGCTGTTACACAACATGACCAGAGAATATGCAAAGGTATCCACATGCTTTCATAATAAATCCAGAATAGACACACACACACAGACACACACACACACACACACACACACACACACACACAAAAACACACACACACACACACATTTCGGATGACAGTGCTAAGATCCAATGAAGCTGTTACACAACATTTCCAGAGAATATGCAAAGGTATCCACATGCTTTCATAATAAATCCAGAATAGTTATAGAATTCAGAATTCCCAAATTTAACGTCCTCGAGAGAGTGAGACCTCTCCTAAGCATCATGTGCAGATATCCCATCATTCTGTAAAACATTCCAAGTAGTTATAGCATTTCATCTATGTCCTTTTGGATCTTGCAAACGTAACTCATACACTTATTTGGGTAGATATTGTGCTTGGTTAGCACACTTCTTAGGATGGCATCTTAATTTTACAATATAAGTACTCTATAGAGATCATGGAGGCTTACAAGATGGAAAATCTCACCCCAACATTAACTCCATAGCAAGTAAATCCAAAAAGGATTGATCTTGAATTAAAGGTAGGGAGAAAAAGCTCAAGAAACTTGTAAAAGCTTTGTATGGTTCAAAACAAACACCTCATGCTTGGTATTCAGAAATTGATGAACATTTTCATGAAAAGGGCTTCACAGTTTCTTAGATTATAGTATGTATTCAATGCAAAAGAAATATAGCTCTCATATATTGATGATATTGTCGTCAACTAGTAATAATGAGGAACTAGTAATGGAATAGGCCAGATAGGACCTTAACAAAGCCTTTGATATAAAAGGCCTTAGCTATATGCTTTATTGTTTGGGAATTGAGGTCTGGAAAGACCAAGATAAAACATTAATATCTCAAACCAACATTGCAAATGAAATCCTTAAATGTTTTAGAATGTAGGATTGTAAGATGATTAATACACTGATGAATCCATTTGAGAATTCAACAAAATCCAAGATAGCCATGGAGTAGTGGAACCTTATATAGGTAACTAGTAGGTGGCCTCATATGTTTGACCACCATTAGAATGGACATACCCTATCCAATCATTGTTGCAGCATTTAAATATGTGTTGATTTGGCTAATTTGAAGGAAATCCATTGGAAGGAATCCAAGAGTATATTCAGGTATGTCAAGGAAACCCTCACTCATGGAATAGAGTACAAAATAATCAATGATCTAATACTATCAAGTTTTATTAGTAGTGGTTGGGAAAAGCAAAGATATTAGTCGATTCCTCCTATACAATATGCAGCTAGCTGCAAGCTGTACTTGGGCATTTACCTAGGACAAGTAGTCATGGTTAGAGGCTAAGTTAAGGGCCCGAGAAGGACCTAGTAATGGCCTAGGTAAGGGCAGTTTAGACCTAGCTTGGTTGGGGCCAGTCAGATTAGCCAACCACCCAACCAATGGGTTGGGTTAACTAACATGATTGGGGTTGCTTAACCAACCAGTCTAGTTAGCCAAATAACTAACCTAGATCTAGTTGGGTCAAGTCAGCCCAAACCCTCCTCCTACAATGTGGACTTATATTGTAGCATTTGCCATTCATGGGCATATATTTTAGCCTTTGGTTGGAGTCTTTCAGGGTATAGTTGCAATCTTGGTTTGTATCTTCTAGTTATGGTTTTTTCCAATTTTCTTAGTAGTAAAGAGTAAGTTTTTCCTTGTATTCCATTGCAGTTTATTGTGCAACTATTCTCTCTCTAGTCAAATTTCTATCTCTCTCTAGTCATAATTTATTGTCTCTCTAGTAGCATTTTTGCATCTCTCTTCCATAGGCATACTTCCATTTCATACTTTAACATAGTATTAGAGACCAAGGTAGCCTAAGCTAAAGAGATCTCTTAGGTCAGAAGGTGTTCGCTACTGATCAGAGAAGGATTGTTCAAGACTAGGAGGAGTGGCTAGAAGGGGGCCTCACTATAGATTGCTAAGTTCCTATAGCCTCTTCTCTCTTTTTATTTCCCTACCACTCTCCCTTCAAATGAGCAAGGTATCCCCCCCCCCCCCTGCCCCCAAAAAAATTATGGAAACTTTGCTAGAGATAGTTGAGAAGGCGATGAATGTTCCCATTCTTCCTATATTCCTAGTTGATAGTCAATTGGATGAAAACAACTATGGTGTGTGAATGATAATTATGGAATCAGTGTTGCAATCATATGACTTGGCCAATTTCATTCTCTTTGGAGTTGTGAGAAAAGATCTAGATACAGAAGAAAAAGGGATTATGGACCAAAATTTAATGGAGCTGGAGACCTTGTTAGCACAGTTGTGGAACCATGTAAATGCCCAATAGATTCCTTCATCTTCCTCAACTATACCCCTTAGGTGCTCAATCATGTAAAACACATGAGGTTGGCCAAACGAATTTTGGAGCAATTGGCATCTCTCTACATGGACAGGTTACCTCTTTCTTAATATAGTATTGAGGGCCGCCTTTGTTTCACTCACATATCCCAAGTCAACCAAGTTATGCAAGATGATCTCTTATTAGATACACATATTCAAGGCCTGGTTAGCACCGAGAAATATTTCTGTGAAGTGCAACTTCTATAGATACCACTATTGTGGGTTTCAAAGGAGGGCTTCATTGACCCACTAGGATATTCACACATCTAGCTCCCCAATCCCTTGAGAATATCGATTGGATAGTTTTGCGTCTCATCACACTGACTTTGAATTGAGAGTGGGCGAGCTAATGACCTCCCTAAGGAGGGTTTCATTTGTACTATTTATGATTGGAACAAGATATAGTTGGAGGACCACTTCACTTTCATATGCCTTGTATAGTATGAGATCCAAGGTTATTATTCACAATCTCGTAAGATAAGGTTTTAGACCCTCATCCAGTATCTTGTCTAACCTAGATAAAAAATGCCTAACAAATGTCATTCATGAGGCCATTTGACACAAAGAGCCTCTGCTTGAGACACATAGGCCAGATCAGGGTCTACAACTAGACTCCTCTCAGAGCATGATACTGAGTTTTTATAGCCAGATAGGATGGACCAATAGGCCTCAAGGAAATGCCTAGTCCAAGGCCCAAAGTGAGAGACATGGGAGACTCTCTAGCGGGTTGAGACACAGATCAAGCTTGGCAAACTTCCCTCCATGTTTACCAGATTGGAGGCATGGCTAATGAGGGTGATAGTGGCACTTATTCAACGTAGGGCCGAACCACAACAAACCACATATAGTGACCAATTCTAATGCTCCATCATATATTTTATCCTATGGTAGCCTCGTACATTGTCAAGATCACCTTGGGCTTGATCCTTGTGCCACCTTGTACATTGTCAAGATCACCTTGGGCTTGATCCTTGTGCCACCTTGTAGAGGATCATTATAGTGATTCCACAACACAGTTTTCCATCCTCTCCATGAGTTCATACATTTTTATGTATTTGTGTTTCTATGATGATGCTATGTTGGCCCTTGGGTGTGATGCCTACTTAGAGGCTCCACCCATTCAACTCATTGTATCAGGTTTTTTCAATCTCATAGATCTTTTGGTATTTTTAGCCCTTTAATATAAACTTTCTACAACAAGGTATCAACCATGAAGTGTGTTTCCTAGGAAGCATAAATGTGTGGGTTGAGCCCTAAAAGATTGCAGCCATGTGGTAGCACATTAACAAGATGAAAGCTTTTTAGTAGGAGCTCCTTCAAACTGGGAAAGAGATATCACCCGAGGATATGGCCATCATGTTGCTATCCTATCTTTCCAGTGGGACATCCTTCAAGCTAAGAAAGAGATATCACCTGAGGATATGGCCATCATGTTTATATCCAATCTTTCTAGTGGGAGACTCAACACTCTCAAATGGGAGGAGATTGTATCAATGGTGAGGGATCAAGGGGAGTAGTTTGAGAACACTTCCCATGACAGAGGATTGGAGTCCTTAGCCGTCGTGCTCTCAAACAAGCAAAGAACAACAAGGATAAATGAAAGTCATCAAAAAAGAAGTCCACTATGGATTTTGAGAGCTTGAAGGTGAATCATAGCAAGAAGAGTCAGTACTAGAGGAGGTGCCATGAGTGTAGCAACAAGAAGGGTACCGATTCCTTAGTTGTAGTGACTACAATGTTTGTACACATGGAGATCATGGACACTAGAGCTCCATCATCATTAAGTAGGGAGGCATTAGGTCACAATATAGGCGAGTCTTGTGATTGGATTGTGGACACTAGTGCTTTTAGGCAAATGAATCCTTGCCAAGAGAACTTCTAGGACCTTTGGTGACAGTCAGGTAATATCTGCATTGATGATAAGTCCATGGTACCAGTTCAAGGTGAGGAAGATTGAAAATAATTCTCGATGGTGGCAAAGGGAGTAAGCATACTACCCAAATTCTTTATGTTTTGAGACTTGGTTTCCATCTGTTGTTAGGGCATGAAGATTGCAAGACTAGCAAGCATATGGAATTTCAAGAGAAGTAATTGGTTATTAGGGACAAAGTGACAAGCCCAATGGCTTAGGAAGGAGCATTTGACAATGGGATCTACAAAATCCCTATACTTTCTTCTCTTAAAAGTATGCGTCTTTATGATTTGTTGCATTTCTAACATGGTAGAGTTGGAATGAAGCCTCAAAGTGGGAGTACCAGGATGCTTGTAGAGCTTCATACATGATGGTGTGGATGAAGGCTACTTGGCAAGGAGGAAATTTCAACAAAGGACATGAAGTCTCGTCAGGTGCTCCATAATCCCTGGGCTTGATTTGACATCTAGGAGTTAAGAAGGGGTCTTAGAGTTCTGAGCATCTCTTGTATGTACTATAGACAGTGAAGGATGATTCATGGGTGTGCCCACCCAAAGATAGTAGTAGACCCTTCTCATAAAATACACATTTAGCTGGGAGTTGTGCTAAGGCATTTAGCTCAAGCAACTAGTCATGGTTAGGGGATGAGTTAACAGCTAGAATAGGGCCTCATTTATGGCATCATTAAGGCTTGGTTAAGGGCAATTAGGGATGACTTTTGCTTTGCTGATTAAGGCTAGTCAGGCTAGCCAACCACCCAACTAATGGATTGGGTCAGCCAATCGAACTAGGGTTGAGTCAACCGACCAAACTAGGTTGGCTTAGCCAACCAATCAACCCAAACTAGAGTAATGTTGCGGCATCAAGACAATGCTCATGAGGATAATTAGCGAGCAAGTGAATCATTTGCAAATGCCAAGTAAAACAGTAACAAACTTCGATTCCATTTGCATTTTGTATCGATCATCTCATGGAAGCATAAGACATTTTCAAAAATGGTAGAGAGGCAAGGAAAAAGCGTTTTGGCAAGGAGAAATTCAAAAAGTAGATTAACATGTAGGCATTTAGGAGGAAGGAATCATGTTAAGCTTGACTTCTTGTCATTGAAGGAGGAGAAACCTATAGTTAGAGATGGGTGCAAATGCCAAAAGAGCAAGTTGCATCTCCCTCTTGCCAATTTGTTACCACAAAATTGCTCCTTCAAGGATTGGTTCTTCTATTCTCTTGTACGACATTGAATGATCCTAGAGAAATAGTTCTCTTTCTTAGCATCACATGTGAGTTTTATAGCACAGCTACTTGGATGTAGAGATGGTTTCATCGAGTCGATAGTAGGTAATTGCCATTGGATTTCATCTCATTGTTCAATCATTTATGTCTTCAAAACAATACTTGGCTTAAGCATCACCATCTGTTGCATGTGACTGATTGCTCAATGGAACTAAAAGAGTTAGCCTAGAGGTGGAGATGAGGATTTTAGAATTGGATGGGATTCACATGATTCATGTGGCTTAAATGTAGAATGTAGGAAAATCAAAGAAAGCTCCAAATTCTTGCTTGTGACTCATATTTCTTGAGGGTCAACCATGGAAAAAAAAAAGGCAAAGAGCCCATGCATGCATGGAAAAAAGGCAAAGAGCCCATGCATACATGGAAAATATTAGAAGGAGATTGATGAGCTCTTGCAACGATCACACTAGGTTTGGGAGGAATGTCGATGCTTAGTATTCAACATTTTTCCTTATTCTTAAGCTAGTTCCTAAGTCTTGGTCTAGCATCCTCCATATTACCAGAGGATGTGCTCATAGTAGGAAATGCTTACAAACGCTTCAACTTGTTCATTAGAATTGGTTCAATCGATCATGGGAGGGCCTCATCATCAAGCAAGGAGGGCTTTTAGTGGAGGCTTAAGTTGCAATTGTTATTGAAAACACCACGGCTGATATTCTTTCTCACACATCATTTGGATCCAATAATGAGAAAAGCAATGATGTGTTTGAGTAAAAACCATGGCCTTATCATCTTCTCACAAAACTTATCCATCATTGCAATAGGAATTGATTCAGAATTGAAGTAGTATACTGCACTCGATGTGGAAAGCAAACCCATTGCGGAGAGATAGGAGAAGCATAGACTTGGCAAGTATTTTTCAGTGGCCTCGTTGTTGTGGTTGTGTGCCTTTTGTTGTTGTTTAGGAGATGAAATATTTTGCTAATGCAACAAAGGAGAACATGGAGAGCTAAGAACAAAGTAGAAGCTTGAAGATGAAGTAGATGACGAGGAAGGTGGATGAGGAGTTGTTTGGGGGGAGATTACAGCTTGGATAAGTTAGGAAATTTGAATTCATTCGCTAACTTCACTTCCCTCAGAGTGGTGTGGAGGCGGTGGTGGAGCCTCAACTTAGGGCCATGCTCCTATGTATTCCATAAATGAATATTTACATTCTTTCAAATAGGCATGTCTGTTGACTTATGCCTCTTAGTAGGTACATGCATGTGTGTGTGTGTGTGTGTGTGTGTGTTTAGATTCAAATATTCCATCATAATATGAACCATACAATCAATTCAGAATAGAATTGCCAAAATAATTCATATGAAAGAATTTAAGAAACTTGTTAAATATATTAAAAGAAGGTAAATAATTATTGATACAAAAAGACCAAAGTTACAATAGAAGCCAGAGCAGCCACGTCCAATTATTTGAGGAGTGAGGAACTATACATGTCAGCCAACCAAACAACAACCTTTGTTAAAATAAATAGATTATTGTGTGGGTGACAGGTATCCAAGCATCCCCCCACACTTGTTATCGTTGTCAACAAATAATTACTATTAAAAACATGATTACTCTAGGCATAAATAAATAAAAAGGCAATTACTCAGCAACTGGAACACTTATAAGTGGGTGATCATCAAATTTAACCAAATAACCAGAGAATAACAAAATCCCACACTTTATCACCATAGAAAAAAATATAAATCCTAGTACTAACATAGAGTCTTTGACCTAAGTGAAATAGCTATATCCTCATGAAGTAAGTTGTGTACATTAAAGCAAAGTCTAGTCTTCCTAACTTTGATATCCATATATGACAGTCTACTGTGTATAATGCTGGATAAGACCCACGTACAAATCACTCTGTATAATGCTGGATAAGACCCACGTACAAATCACTGAGGGAATGGGGCAGCAAAGTTTAGAAGGCATACTAATGCATAGTCAGAAAGCTGGTCGCAACAAACCTCAGTTGAGGATTTGGAAACGAAGTGCAGACATGTATAAGCAAGAGACATTCTATTAAGAACTACGAGGGATGAGATTGGGTTGGCTTAGAGCATTCGGCATATGAATATGGTAGCGCACGTACACATAGGAAAGAGAAAGTTAATGGCTTTGCTACGTATAGAAGTCCACAACGTGCTGATACAATCAAGAAAGGGATATTGTTGCCGATCAATTTAACGTCAAATACCGGCAATGTAGGGAGAAGTGGTTCGTTGAGTGTAGATGAAACTTGCTCTAGCAATCCGTGGATTTAGTGAATGGTAAGAACGAAGCTCAAGAGAAAGCCAATCATGCAATACGTAAGTAAATGAAACATTTGCAAAAGCTGCGACAATCTTAATCGGAGAAATGAAAGAGGAAGACCGCCAAGGTAGCGTAGGAGAACTTGCCAAGGCAAGCAGATGCTGGGACGCCACGACAATCAAGCAGCCAAGGCTACGATCAAATGCATAGTGTGGCATCGATGGAGAGACGCAAGAGAAGATCAATAGGGAAGCGTAAGCAAGACAATAGCTCACCTACGGGAGCGGGGCAGCCAAGTAAGAACGAGGACAAGTGCAAAAGGAAGAGAAGGAGCGCAATAAGAGAGCTCACTTGAGGGAGCCGGGCGGCAAAGTTAGGACGCAGAAACAAGCAAAGGGGAAAGCTCTACGCAAAGAAGGGATGATCGAGCAATATACGTAGCAAAGGAGTGTAATGTGCCAGTTAAGGGTAAGCAAGTGCATGCAATGAGGGTAGATGAAAACAAGCAGTGGGAGGTAGGTGGTGAGTGGTGGGCAGTGGGGAAACGGCCACGTGGCAGTAGGCAGATGGTAGGGTTAGGTTAGGGGGGTGTTATTGTATATTAAACGAGAGTCATGTCGAGGCTAGTAAGGTTGGCCAACCAAGTGGTATCACGCCTTACTTAATGTCAATCTTTCCTTGTGGATAGTATAAATCTACATGAATATATATGAGGCATTAGTTAAAATCGATTTACGCTTATGGATAATATATCTACTATGAATTATTCTTTAAAATGGTGTCTAATATTAATCTACAATTAAGATATTATATTATAAGTGTATTAGAAGGCATAAAACATCAACTAAACAAAAAGACTTATCTTTTGGTTGTATTCTTAGAGAATATGGTAATAGTTAATTCTATCAAAGTTGGAGATTTCATTAGCCAATTATTTCTATTTTAGTCATGACAAATAACCCTATGCTAGATATGAGTATGATTTTAAATGTAATCAATCAAAGGACTAAGTTAAGAGCCCATATAGTCGTAACATAAAGCCATCACCAGAGACATATAGTCACCACCTTAGAGCAATAGTACCTATCTATATTAATGTTAAACTCTAATTCAAGAAAGTTAGTAAATTAATGTGTGATTGCTTATAGTTGCGACACAAGCACAAGATCGGAGAAGCCCCACATTAAGGGTCTGCATTCAACTCTTTGAGATAGTAACAAAAGTGAATGTTGCATTCAAATAGAAAAACAAAGAAGTAACACAACCGTTGCATACTAAAGAAGTAAAAAAGATAGAAGAAGAGGAAGGACTAGCCATGGCCATGTTGGTGCAACCTATCAAAGAAAAAGAATGATGCAAAATAGAAAAGATTAATACTGCAAGGGCCACAGTTCTAAAGACTACTTTCAAAAAAAGACAACATTCCTCCATTAAAAAAATATAGGTAAAAGAGAAAGAGGATAGAGTTCCAAAGGCTACTTTCAAAAAAAGGCAATGTTCCTTTGCTCAAAAACTACAAGTAGAAGAGGAAGAGGACAACATAGAAAATAAAGAAAAAGAAGAGTCAGATCAAGAGGTTGAGGAAGATAAAGATTAGCTCATGTCAATAAAAAATCTCAATCTGTGTCTTATTGAGATGATCACGGAAGATGATGTTGTATATATATGGGCACAAAAGCCCTATGCTATGAATGCTCGAGATGTGGAGTCAGCAACTATTTTTACCAACAACAGGAATCTTGATATATCTTATTGGATGCAGATATTCAAGGGTTTGGTGGATGGCAAGAAACCCGTGGTCTCTAATGTAGTCTTACATCCAATCATGTTCTGTCCAAATATAGGTAGCCGTGGCCAATGACAATGGAATTATGTTTGAAGACCTACACATTTTGAGGAGACGTTCACCTAATTCTTCACTCAATACCTTCGACAAATTTTGCATGAATAGGGTAAAGACGTAAATTCCGAGAGCGTTTTGTTTAATGGTTGTGCATGACACTGAGGCACAAATAGTGTTTAATGCGTGATATACCATGCAAAGCATATCCGATGGGCATAATAATTTGGATGCACCTCAACCTAGGTGTTATTGAGTTGCATGCAAAGTGGCATGTCCATCTAATAAGTACTTGATCGGATAGTTAACACACCTAGGAGCATGTTTTTTGATATACCATGCAAAGCATATTTGATAACACCTCAACCTAGGTGTTATTGAGTTGCATGCAAAGTGGCGTGTCCATCTGATAAGTACTTGATCGGATAGTTAACACACCTAGGAGCGTGTTTTTTTATGGATGTGCTTGACACTAAAGCAAAGACAGTATTTAATGCTCAATTGACCATGCAATGCATATTTGATGGGCACAATACTTTACTTGAAACTCAACATGTATTTTTAACATCCAACAAAATATTTTATTAAGTTCGAAAGATTGAATCATGATATTTTTGCAAAGCGTAAGATAACCCTAACATCAAAAATCCTAATGAAAGCAAGGTGTCTATGGATGACACTTGGTTCTCCAATAAGACATTTGAAAAGAACTGTCACAAAAGCAGATGTAGACACATTAGTCAATTTTTACACATGCTTAAGTGCAGTTGTACCAACGGGAAATAAAGAATGGGAAGAATCTCTCACAAGCTTCAAGGTAGCAATAGATAGGTATGCAGACTACACAAGTACAATTTTTCAACCTGATGTGGTGTTTGAGCAAGTTGTGGCAACTTTCCATGCATACAAGAAGGGTGACATCACCTATGAAGGTCCTTTGTTATTATCACAAAAGTCAAAGGTTGAGAGAAAAGAGGTAATAGGAAGAATGTGGAGGCTCGTAAAATATTTACTAGATAGCTATGTGAAAATGGCAGTAGAGAAACTCCTCAAGAAAGAATGGTTTTTTGGCAACAACGTAAGAGGATTGGAGATGATCACATGGATGATCTTGATGGCTCCCAAGATAAAGAGTACGTAAATAATGATGAAGAGGATGCATGTAATTATGTATAAATTATCGTAGACAATGACATGGATGATCTTCATGGCTCACAAGATTATGCAAAGAAATCATGGATGTATATCCTGGTATGACAATTTACTTTTCGTTAACAAGCATTATATTTAACTATAACCTATCAATCTCACAAGCTTTTGTATTTTTTATAGACGGCGGAGGGGAAGGATGAAGAAATGATTGCACGTGGATCTAAAGTTGGGAAGGCCAGAGTCTTCCCTTCAAGTTTAATCGATATGGTGATTGCTAGAAAAACTGAAAAGGAAATATTTGAGACAATAAGAGGATCATTGAAAGACTTTTCTAACATGGAGAGTCAACTACTTGGCTTATATGGGAACTCAGACCATATGAGGATGGTGCAGCTGACACTAAAGAATTCTAAAGATTTGTCTAAGCTACAAGATATGGGAAGCAAGTTTGATGTTCTGGTTCTCATTGTATAACAATCTCAATATTTATGATTTGGTGAAAAAGAGATTCAAATCCTCAGATATGGAGAGAAAGACGTGAATGATAAAGTTATAATGACCACCCTCAAGTTTTATACAAACTTTATCTTGGCTTAGTATTTATATTTTGATTAAATCTAATGAGCTAATGTTCGTTTATTATTTAATACAGTATAATTATATATTGGTTTCCTACTACAGTTTTTGGAAAGTGTGTATATGTAATAGATTCCCTGCTTTCTACATGGCTCAATAATAATAAAGATTCAATAGGAGATATGTGCACCTGGCTGCAATCCCTCAATATGGACAATGTACAATTTATCAAAATTTTGCCATATTATGAGGAGTAAGTGACACCACAACCTCATATTTACTTTTTCCAGAAGTAAGATGTAGTCAAATAATAAAGATTCTTAATTGGCCATGCAGTTCACATTGGAGTTTGGTGACTTTGGACCTTCAGGCCAAGAAATGTTGTTTTTTCAATTCAATGGCAAGGTATCATGGCAATGCGTTAGCATAAGTGTACTCTTAATGCATTGTAAATTTCATGGTATGTCTCTTTTGCAATGCACTTATTCATTCTCTTGTATGTTATGCTGTCCAGGTCTACATCAAGGTTAATAAGTGCAATCAAACAAGTCACAAAGTATGATGGTGACTTGCAGGAAACAATGGACTTACAAAGATGTGAGATTATAGAGCATAATGAGGGACACAGTTGTGATTGGAGAGTGTGCTACAACAACAAGTTGCTCCTTGATGAAATATTTGATGTGAAAGGCTCACAATCTTCAATGTCTACATATTCCGATGTAGAATTCAATGTCTACATATTCCGATGTAGAATTATATACATTTGTGGCTCATATCATTCGATACATAATTGCTCAATCTCCAATTGAAGTAAATGAGACACGAAAATTGGCATTAAAGGCTCTTGAGGAAGCAGAGACTCAATATACTCCCAATGCATCATAGCCTTTAAAGGAGTCTACTCCCGAAGCACCACAATCGAGTCCACGAGCAAAACTAGAGATTCAACATATGCTCGAGGAGTCTAAATCAAAAGCATTAGAACGGATTCCTATATAATAAATATCTCATGATAGGAATATGATAATTACATTATTATTTTCTTCAATCACTTTATTTCATAGATTTCAATATACTCAAAATCTATCCTCTCATATGTCTGACAATACGGTCTTGTATCTTTTATTTCACCCAATTGACAACTCATCCTCTCTAAATTTCTTTAATTGGTTTCACTTTATTCGAGGTTTAATTTATTATATACTATAATGCGAATATAATTATTATATACAATTTATTATATATAATAAATATCTCATGATGAGAATATAATAATTGTATCATTCTTGTATTCCATCAATTTATTTTATAGATTTCAATGTAATCAAAATCTATCGTCTCACATGTCTCACATTATGGTCTTGCATCTGGTACTCCACACAACCTGATAGCATTAGGAAAAAGGGAGCTCATTTTGGGGCCTTTTAGGGTTTGGAAAAAATGTCTCTCAACCAATGAGGAGAAGGCCAACATAATGTAGAAAGTCCACATAAAAGGTAAAAATATGAAAAAGAAAATAGTTTTTTATGTTGTTTCAAGCATGTGGCATTAATGAGAAGATTTGTTTTCTATTCTCTTATGGTTAGCCTATCCTATCAAGAGATGTGGACCCAAAATCAAAACAGAGCTCCATTTTGAAACCTTCCCATGTGGTGACACAAAACAACAATCGACTTTCTCTTATTCTCAGGCACCATTCTCTTTTCAACAAGCATTCCTCTACTTTTGCCTCCATGCACCATTCCACGGGGGGGAGGAGTTCTCAAAGGAAGAAGTTTACATGATGGAGGTGTCTCTCATAACACCATCAACATTAAGTACATGATTGCATCGCAAAACTTTATTTTCTCTTTTTACTATAAATGCAACAGAATGATAGGCATAAAACTTGTGGTAATGGACCAAGACGAGAGGTTTTCAGGTCCAATAATTGAAATAAATGTTATTGAGAATGACATCCTTCTAACATTTATCTCACTAGGACGATGCTCAGGGGGTGCATTACTAAGAAACCCCAGGTATCACGTGCGTTCAAAGGGTATTTAAAGAACCCCTCAACTAAAATTGTTTTCCCAATAAAGATACCCCTCTTTACTTATGAACTAATGGATTTTTTTCTAAATTTGAATTAAAGAACCCTCTTGTTATTGTAAATCTATTAATTTTTTCCCAAAAGTTTCATTAAAATACCCCTCCTTTTGAAGGCATGTGGTACACTAAAATTTTGTGAGGTGAATCCCCCAAGGGACAATGCTACACTCTCTCTCAGTTACGCAATGACATAATTATGGAGACTAAGAACAATATCCATAAAGAATTTTCATTCATTTTGAACAACAGGAAAGTAAGTTGGTTTCCACCCTGTGTTTCTCCTAAATCGATTCTCTTTACATTTGCATAATAGATTTATATATTGCTAAAAATTTATTTTTGCAAATACTTCAAAGGAGCGAAAGAAAAATTCAATGCAAGGACATTGTAAATAGAACAATTCAGAAAATACAAAGCTATTGACTCCAAGTTCCAAAAAAAAAAGTTGACATTTGATGTATTAATACAAAATGATTACGTATCATGTGTTTTTCTATTGTTGCTCAGAATCTCTCTCTTGAATTTTTTGCAGTGAAGACTCCTTTTGAGAATCTTCCACATGCTACTCAGGTTGTTGCTGCTATAGATCCTACTACTGTACATCCTCCATCAGTATTGCCTCCTCGTACATCGACTCCTAGTGCTCCTTTGGTATCCCTACTTCCTCATTCATGGGCTTGGGCTCATGCTACTTTGATGTCCCTGCCTCCTCATGCATATGCTCGGGCTTTTGTGGTACCTCTACCTGGAAAGGATCAACTGCAGCTTCTCCTTCCACATTCTTCGAGAATTGTTTGATCAGCTCATCAACACCAACACCTTCTAGAATATCTTCTAAATTGCTAGTGATAGGGACATTTTGAGCCTCTTGTTCAAACCGGAGATCCTTAGGGCCTTTTGAGCTCTTTCCTATATGGATTGTTTGGTCTGATGCTAGACAAGGGGAAGAGACCTCTAGCAGCATCAAAATTGTCTTTACTCTGAAGCTATGTACATATTTAGAGCCAAAACTATCATCTTTCATCTACCATAAAAACAAAGAATGTTTTCAATCTTTTTTGTATCAATGCATTGAATTTAAAACTTCTAAAATAGTATGCAATAAAAGTACTGAAAAATTCAGGCTGTATCTCTAAAACGTTTGTGCCCTACACTTATTAGAGTTCTCCATCCACAAGAAAAAGGATCCTCCTATTGTGGTGTCTATTTTATCAAAATTGAAAGCTAAGATGTATATTGGACTATGAAGAGTGCAAAAATAAGAGGGAGATAAAGATAAAGTGACAATGATTAATGTACCTGCAATTGCATTGGTTGAGTTGAATCTAACATCTTTAAATTTAAATCACAGAGGTCTAGTGCATCCATTAGTCTGGCTTTCACACATGGCAGATGAAAGTTAAGTTTGCATTGATGAGGGAAAACCTCTGGGGGCTTGTCAAACCTGCTTCAACTTGTTCTTCAATAGCCTCTAATGCTGGAGAATCCTTAGCTCGTACATGCCCGGCACGAGATCTTGCTAGAGAGGAGAAAGCCTATGGCATTATTGCTCTTAGAGATGACTATATTCATCACATTTCTGATTTGGAGTCTCCTTCTGAAGCTTGGCAGAAGCTTGATATTATTTTTGGTGCTAGCTCTCACATCTCAAAATTGCCATTTAAGATTGCTTTCTTTGAATTGAAGATGGCTAGTGGCACTCCCTTGGTTGCCCATGTCAATCACATGCAGAGTCTCATGACTCAACTTGCTTCTATCAACTCTCCAATCACTACAGATGATGCAATGGCAGTATTGCTCAAAAGTATGCCTAAAGATTATGATCATGTTGTTACCACTTTGAAAAATCTTCCTAATCCTACTCTTGAAGGTCTTATTACTGCTCTTCAAGAAGAAGAAAGGCACATGGAACTTCGGAGAGGCAATGACATAGCCTATGCCACAAAAACTCAAAAGGGCAAGTTTTCACCTTGCAAACATTGTGGGAAGACTAATCACCTCTCAAAAGATTGATTCAAGATCAATCCTTGCAAATATTGTGGCAAAAACAATCACCATGAAAAGTATTGTAAGGCCAAAAAGGAAGCAACTACAAAACCAGAGACTGCCAATCTACTTTCAATTGATGTGCCTCCATAAGATGAGGCCTCCTATGAAGATTATGCTTTTTGAACCATCTCCATATATGCTCCAGATCTCTGAGATTATGTTGAGTCAAGGTACTTTGCTTGGATAGTCCTCTAAAATGAATGGAATAAACTATTATGTGCTTTGTAAACACCTCTGGTCACCATATGATGTAGGCCATGTGTATGTGTTTTGCTCCATGGTACCTCCTGCAGACATTGTGTGCATGTACATGTAGGGGAGATAACCATTGGAAGGTCTTATGTATCCCTTTTTTTTACTTCACACCCTTGGGAACCCCTTGCTAGCATGAGATCCTAGCCATAGATTTATCCTTGATCACCATGAGATGGCATGAGAAACTATGAGACTAGATGAATCCTTGACATAGCCTGAGGCATTCCCTTGAGGGGGGGTATGATGGGATATCTCAAGGTGTATGCCCCATGCACACCTTGGTTTCTATGTGTGTGTGCTAGAGGCACAGTTAGGTGCCCATAAGCACTATTAGGTGGTAGTAGATGCCACATAGGATGATTGAGACATTCTAGGAGCTAATTGAGGAGATGATTGTGGAGCTTGGTGGCTCATGTAAGAGGTGCCTACATATGAACCTCACCTTTCTTCATTCCATAAGCAAGCAAGCATTCTCATTTCGTGTTCAAATTCATGCTTTCCTTTCAGTTCTTCAACAGTATCAATAGGATATCTCTCATTTTTAGATCATCCCAATCCTCTGCATTAAGGATCTTGCCATATCTATACCTGACCCTTACAAGTGTTTGGATGTCTATTTTCATGATAGTGACCCTGTGTGCATGTGCTGCTACCATCATGGTGTCCATGAAAAAATCTATAAGCCACTCTTCAGTAGCTTCTTGGAGAGTAAGCAATGCAGTCCTTTGCCATCTAAAGTCCACTTGCTAGTTGATGCATATTGCCCTCACAAGATTCTGGAATGTTGCCATGGGTATTGCATACCCTATGGCTTTCTGAGCCTTCTTGATCTCTATCAAGATAGATTTGCTTTGGCTCACTCTCTGCTTCATGTTCCTTGCTAGCATGTGCATAGGCTTCCCCTTCTTTGAGGATTTTGATCTAGATGGAGTTGCGGCAGCCCCTACAATGTCAGGTCCCTTCCCTTTCTTTCTGGCTATTGCTTTGGTCCTTGCCATAGTCTATTGTGTTCTTCTCCTAGATAGAAACCTAAACATAACAAGGAAATGAGCCACCAAAGAGTTTACTTAAAAATGCGATTTGGTGCAAAGATATGGGCAAAATGTTGAAATTTCGTTTTTAAGCAAATAATATTTTATATACTTCAACAACACACTCCATGCAAAAAATTTGCTAGAAAACGCAATATGGAGGAGAAATACAAAGAAAAAGCTGAAATCGCATTTTTGAGCAAATTCCTTTGAAGCATAATCTAATCAATCAGTCGGACTCCACCATCCTCCTACCCTAGAATGCAGATGAGATGTGATCAACAAAAACAGCTCATACAATGTCTTTGAGAGAAAGCTATGGAATGATTTCACCTTAACAATAGGAAAAAACCAATGACTGGTGACAGATTGCTTACCTGGGCTTGTGTGTCTTGATGACAAATAGGTCAAGGTGGTGGTTCAGAATAGAGTTGGAACTAGTGAGGTTGGAGCTGGAGCTAGGAAGCTATGAGATAGAGCTAGGGAGGTTGGGGTTAGAGCTGCAGTGGGTGGTGGAGCTGGTGAGGTTGGAGCTAGAGCTGCAATGGGACTCTATGATGGAGGTGGTGAGCTAGTGAGGTTGGAGTTGGAGCTACAATGGGACTCTATGATGGAGGTGGTGGTGGTGGGATGGTGAGGTTGGAGGCAATTGAAACTAGAGATAGGGATGAAAAGAGGGGCAACTCTACTTAGTGGCAGTGCAAGCAATGATGAGCAATAAATTCACCTGTACCTAGAAGACTATTTTTTGCACATGTGGCTGACAAGACTGATGTGACATCCATTGAAAATTGTGCCCTTTCCTCTTATCTACACTTTTCTCTATCCCTCTAGTAGTTTTGATCTACAATTTTCTCCATCCCTAGACCACATCCTTATCTGCATCACTGCCACCATCCCCCCCCCCCTTACTCCCATCATCGGCCTCCCCTTACTGCACCTGTGCAAGATCCACAAACAAGTCACCAGAGCTACTAGCCCTGGACAGAAAAAATCCAGGTATTCATATATCCCACTTTGGAATCTACTATATTTGTAGGTAGTAGTGTTTTATTGATCTATGATTGTCTAGACCTCACTTTTCCTTAGATCCCAGTCCTTGCTCCATAGAGGATAGGAATATTTCCCAAAAAATGTGATTTGAGGCCCTCTTTGCATAAAAACACCCTATATCATGTTTATCCACAAAACATGCTATGTGTGCTAGTATTTGATAAAAAATGTGATTTGGAGCATTTTTCTTGAACAAACTAGAATATCACATTTTTGAGCAAATTGTTATGCAAGAATCTATAGAATGCATTGAGAAAGACCAGTTTACAAAAGGTACTAACCTTATTAGTATGTAGATAACACGAGCTCATGGGTGGTAGCTTGATGGTTGTCAGCTTGATGGATCTTGAGCTGTAGTGGGTCAGTGTGATAGAGTTGGTGAGGTTGTGGGTGACAGTTTAGTGGGTGCCAGCTTGATGGGTTGAGCTAGAGCTGTAGTGGGTCTGGGTGATGGAGCTTGAGCTATAGTGGGCCAGTGTGATAGGGCTATTGAGGATTTGGGTGATAGTTTGATGGGGTGTCAGCTTGGGTTGAGATAGAGTTGTAGTGGCTCTGGGTGATGGAGCTGGAGCTATATTGGGTTAGTGTGATAGAGCTGTTGAGGTTGGATAGCACAAGACTATAGGGAGGAAGATGAAACTCGAGATGGAGATGACAAGAGGTATGATTAAGTTTGGCGGCTTGGTCTAAAAATAGGTGCATGCAATCACTAGACACTTAACTCACTTGTAGTTTTGAATCTTCATCTTCTTCCTCATCTTCATCTAGACAACACTATACTCGGTCTTGTCTCCCACCATCATCCTCACCTGCATACACTTGTGCAAAAGCCATGGAGAGAAAGGATATAGGTACTTAAATACACCACAGTCTTGATCTACCTTTCCAAGCATTTTCTTGATCTACCTAATTCTACTGCATCAGCTATTAGGCATTTGCTTCATCTTTTGAATGATCAAGATAATTATCTTGAGGATTTACCTGAATTTGTATGGACCTGATGTTTTACATGGAGCCTAGAGATTAATACTGTGTGGCCAAGGAGTTTTCTTGAAAATGCAATTTGAGCCTTCTTTAGTTTAGTATCCATATCGTGTTTATGAGCAAATTTCTTACTATTGCTAGAAGTTTATTTGCATCAATAGAATGTTTTGCTAGAAAATGTGATTTCAGTGTATTTAACTAGAAAGACAGTCATATCACGTTTTTCCACAAACTTTCAAAGAGGAGGAGCTAACCATCTAGGTGATGCAACAAGACCTATTAGGAAGACCATTGACCTCTCAGCTTATGATGTAAGGGAGAAGCAATCTCCTAGTAAGAATTTCTTTATGAGTGCTTCTGTTTCTTTTTAGCTATATGTGCAAGACTCAATTTTAATTTTGTATGATGTAGTCAAGAGAAGAAATCCCAATGACAAGGGTTTAGACAAAGGTGGACAGTCAGTTGCTAAGAGAAAGGAGAAGGAGGAAAAGAAGTCACCCCAACTGCAGCTCTTTGAATTTTGACAAAGTCTAAATGCCAAATGCACTATCACAAATACCATGAGATGTTCAATAAGGAGATGGATTTGTAGTATCTTCTGACATAGAACAAGGATTTTCTTGGAGATTTGTATGAATCCTTCCACAAGCTGACAGTTGAAGGTTCAAAAGTTGTCAACAGTAAGACTTTTGTACATATCAAGGACATTGCCGCAAATGACAGGATGAGGTATCAAATGCACAAGTTGTTTGATAGTTTTAAAGATTGCCACAAGGGAATTTGCACTGTACACAATGGTAATTGCAAGATACTTGAAGAGTCACTTGCATTTGCCATGTATGTACAGTATGCTGATGGATCAGTTGAGGACACAAAAGATAGTGATGAGGAATAGGAATCAGAAGATAAGTCAGACCTACTAGAAGCGGAAGAGAATATCAACCTGAAAGAGAAGGAGCTTGCAATTGCAGCATTGGACCAAGTGGCCTTAAAAAATGAGACCCTAAGAGATGTCATCCTAGTGGATGACATTGAGGCTGAGAGCTCTGACCTCACTGTGCCCATTCTTTCCTCGTTCAATATTGAGGGAAAAGAGTATGTCTTGTTGTATGACATACAATGCCTATTTAATTTGAGAGAAGATTATGCAATTGCCCTTATTACACAATCTTGCATGGTTGATAAGGAAGTAACGATTGATGAGATCCTTTGTTAAGCTACAACACAAATTCAATACTTTGAAAGCATTGTCCATCTGTTTTGAGCAAGCCAAAATGTATGAAGAGGTGGATGGCGGCAATCTTCTACGAAACCCAAGGACGAATGAACCTCACAACAAGCTTGGATATCAGTTAGAGCTACGAGGGGAAGGAGGAGATGGGTATCTCCTTGTTTGGTTATGATATACTGGGCACTTACCTTTCTTGAATTTGGAGTTTAGATATGCAATTTGATGGTTTGTTTTAAATCTAAGTTTGTTTCATGTATGGCAGTCGTTCGTTGAAGATGACACATTCCTCCTGAGGGCAGTTGGAAGTAGGATTCCTAGGCTTGGTGAACTATCAAGCCTTTCTCATTATATTAAAGACCTATCTGCTGCAAAGATATTGATTTTTAGCAAATTGCTTAGCAATGATGGAGTTTCTCTCACTTATTTTTTCAAGTGTTTGTCAAAAGTTTTGGGTGGTCATCCTATATCATGGCAAACAAATAAGATCATTCTGAGATATAGAAGTAGTCTGCTTTAATTATTTTTGGGTGTTATGCTGGAAAGCAAGGCTCAAGAGCTGGTTACTTTTTGACATATATTGCCTGGACACTAGCTTGTGGTGTAAAGTATCCCCTCTCCTTGGAAGCTTATGGAAAGCATAAGCTCGTAAGGAATAGAGAGCCTTCTTTGGTGGCCCTTCCCGACAAAATAGATGAAGAGCAAACTACGACCACAAAAACTCTTGCACAAGATGAGAAGAGTTTGGTTGCTCCTCAGCTCAAGAAAAAAAGGTCTCCAATCAAAGTCACAAGAAGGATTCCAAGCAAAGTTGGCAAACCATTGGAAGGATAGCCTATATGGCATTGTATATTTTACAAGATAGAAGTAGAGTTGAATTGTGAGAACACTGTCATTTTAGGATGTCTTAGTTATGTTCATGTGTATTTGTGACAAAAACAATGTACATTTTGAAATAGAAATATATGTAGTACATTTCAAATATTTCAATGGTTACATACAATGACTTCTTATGAATGAAAGATCCAAGTCTTGTTCATTGCAAAAAAAAAATTTGTTACATTTAATGACACCTATTGATGAACACGGTTTAACAATTAGCTTCTATCTACCCATTTGTGGTTTACAAATATCTTTGAGTGTCTCCACTGAACATGTATTTGTGCTGCATTTGAGTTCTCCAAAATCTACCTCCTTCTTTCCTTTTGAGGCAATTTGAAAGCTAGCTTAACCTGTGATGTACTAACTTTATTCTTGGCTTAAATACTTTGTAGTATCCTTGATAGAGCCACTGGAAGACTTCTTTTAAAGTATTGGCTTTCTGTTTTCCTCCAAAATGTTGTGTATGTCTAAAGAATCCATTTTGTGCCATGTAGTGTGATTTTTTCATTCCTTGTGTGGGCCAAATTGCAGGGCATCCGTATTTTCTTTACAAAGAAAGAAAGGTGATTGTAGGTTATATGAACACACTATTCAAAATTTTTGGACTTGTGTAAAGTCCAATTTGAGAAATGGACTAAAAAACAGTCCAAAAATTTTAAATATACTAGTAATGTTGTTTTTTGAACTAGATTTGATAACTCAAAACAAAGATTTGATGATTAAGTACTAAGGACATCAATGCATAACCAAATCTCTTACAAAGGTGGTCTACATAAACATCTTCATAACCTCACAAAAATCTCTTACAAAGGTGGTCTACATAAACATCTTCATAACTTCTTATGAATTGAGCTACTATCACCTAAGAACATCAATAGATGACCAATAATAGATGACCAATTCTCTTAGAAAGATGGTGTAAATAAATGTTAGATATCAATGCTCCACTCTCGTGTAACTATGCGGGAACTAGCTAACTCTACTTGTAAGCCCCCCATATGAGGAGAAGGCATTTGAGTAGCGCGGTTATCCAGTAGGTCCTGGTTTGGACACCAGATGGGGGCCATGTGTGGCTTGATGGCTGGACAGCTTTAGATAGAGTTGGCACACCGCCAACTAGGCTACATGCAAGTGCGGGAAGGCATCCCTTGATTGACCGCACTGAGGGTAGATGGAGCATTTCCCGGGGCAGTCCACTCTTGGGTTGCGGGGCCCGTTTGAAGCCTCAGATGATCCCGGATGGCTATGGGACGGACGGAGAACGTAGGTCAATTGCTCTGTTTTGTGCACGGGTTCTATTGTATGGTCGGTGGCCTATTTCGAGATCGACACCTAGTTGACCGTTTTGGGCGGACTAGGTCGGCCACCCAATTGAGCCTAACCGACTACGATTGGTGGCTATATAAGAGCAAGCCCGTGAAGCCCATTTCATCATTGGCTATAGCAACCCTTATTCCTTAGCATTCAACCTCTGTCTTCTACTGTTTCTAGCATGCCATCAAAGCTTCTTTCACAGGAGCGCACCGTTGGGAGGCAGCGCCATCTACTGTATCAGTTCTACAGTACTCAAATTCTTTGATTCTCCATACTATCTTGTTTTCTCTCTTGCATAGAGATCTTGTTATCTGTTGAGTATAGATGTTGTATTATTTTCTTACATGGTATCAGAGCCTGGACTCTAGCAAGAAGATTTGGTAGTAAGTTTCTGTTTGCGAGCAGATTGTGAGAGATGGCCCAGCCCGCAAGTCTGCGAATCCCACCATTCAGCGAAAGTGGAAAGTTGGACGGCTCTAACTATCCTCTCTGGAAGTTCAAGATGAAGACCATCCTAAGCACATATGAGCTTTGGGACATTGCTACTAGGGTGGACGTGAGGCCGGCCGGATCCAGCCAATGCAGGACAACAAATAGTACCAATTGCGGATGAGATTCTCACGTGGACAAGAAGAAATGCAGATGCGCTGTGTTCTATTGTCTGCAGTGTTAGTGATTCTGTCATGGCATTAATTCAACATGTCACCACAATGGAGGAGGCATGGACGGTCTTGAAAAATCAGTACGAGACCATGAATCAGACACGGATTCAGAATCTGGAGACTCAACTCGCGAATGAGAAGTTGTCTGAGTCTGAAGCGGCAGAGAAGTTCATCACCAGGGTGAAGAATCTGCGCGATCAGATGACTGTGATTGGCATCACCGTCACCAGTGAGAATCTAGCGCGAAGGTGCATACGGATTCTCCCACCAAAGTATGACGGTCTTGTTACGGTGCTGAATACGTAGAACAGAAATCCGCCCCTCAACTTTGAGGATTCAGCGCGATGCTTCTGGAGGAGGAGATGTGTCAAAAGATGAGGACTGGAGAAGATTCGGCTTTCTAGACCGGATCAAAGAAAGGTAAGGATAAGGACTCTGGTAACCCATCTTCTTCTGATGATAAAAAGAGAAAGAAGAAGATCAAGTGCTTCTATCGGAACAAGACAGGGCACAAGTAGAATGAGTGCTGAAAGAAGATTGTAGATGAGAAGAATAGAGTAAAGAAAGAGTCCAGCAACAGTGCACAGGTAGTACCTATAGAGCTGTTTGTAGCAATTGAGGAGATTTGCAAGGAGGCAGTTCATATACCTGCAGATGAGCCTTGGATCATTGACAGTGGTGCATCATGCCACATGACTAGTCAGAAGGATTGGTATACCTCTCTAATATTCACTTATGCAGCCCACTAATACTCGTTAAGTAGTGAATGGTCGGGCTTATTACAAGGTGCTTCATATGGCAATAAATATGAAAAATAGCGTAGAAGGCTTTACAAGGTTTTTTATGACAATAAATGAGCTTAAATATTTGTACAAATGCAATAAAAATAACCAATAAAGATTTACAATGAAATAAAATGACCACTATAGTCATCAAGCTCCAATATGCCCCAGGACATGTAATCTGTCCACTGATATATGTAATCTATCCACTGATATCTGCTATCTACTCATGCAATGTGCCCATTGATAAACTTCTTGGTAAATGGTAAAAGGTCTTATTTAATAGCACGTTATGAGTGTGAAACCACATGTGAGTGAAGGGACTAACAACGATTAGGAACCAGTTAGAAAAATTTGAGCATGGCTTCGATTGGCAACTTGGAGAATTGTCTCTCCTCTAAGGCAATCTAATCTATGCTAAACCAACCATCGAAGCGAAGAAAAGCAATAAATAATTTCTTTTTTTGTGTTCATTTTAATGTGCTGGGGTTTAAGAGGCTTAAATATGCAAAAGAAGGGGTTTTGATATAGAGGCTAAACCTGCATGTGAGAGAAATGAAGAGCAAGTATCTAAAGAAAAGTTAACATTTTTCAATTTAAAAGATGAATATATATATAAATATTATCTCACCTTCAAAACAAACCATAAATTCACTCTTTTATAAAATTTTAAAAGTATAATATAAAACATGTAAATATATAAATTTTTCTCTCTTTCCTCTGAACTTTCTCTCTCTCTCTCTCTCTCTCTCTCTCTCTCTCTCTCTCTCTCTCCTCCTAATTCTCTCTCTAGCCATAGTCAAGACACCTCATTCTCTCTCTTAATTTCTCTCTCTCTCAACTCTTATGTCTTTCCCTCTCTCTCCTCATCCCACTCATTCTCTCTCTTAGTTTATCCCAAGTCTCTCTTTCTCTCCCTCCCATGGCAGCTAGGATTTATCATTCTCTCTCTTCATCTCTCCCTAGGATTTGTAATTATTTCTCTCTCTCTCTCTCTCTCTCTCTCTCTCTCTCTCTCTCTCTCTCTCTCTCTCTCTCTCTCTCTCTCTCCACCTCTCTCTCTCTCGATTTATTATTCTCTCTCTTAATCTCTCTCTCTAGGATTTGTAATTCTCTCTCTACCTAGGATTTATCATTCTCTCTCTCTCTCTCTCTCTCTCTCTCTCTCTCTCTCTCTCTCTCTCTCTCTCTCTCTCTCTCTCTACCTCCCTCCCTCTATCCTCTTGGCTGCTAGGATTTGTCATTCTTTCCCTCTCTCTGTCTCTCTCTCTCTCTGAATTCTCTCTCTTAATCTCTCCCTCCCTCCCTCCCTCCCTCCCTCCTTCCCTCTCTCTCCCTCCCTCCCTCTCTCCCTTTCTCTCTCTCCTCTGTCCCTCTTTTCACTCTTAATCTCTCTCTCTCTCTCTCTCTCTCTCTCTCTCTCTCTCTCTCTCTCTCTCTCTCTCTCTCTCTCTCTACCCTGCCTCCCCCTCTCGTCACCTCCCCCTACCGCTGCCCCCTCACCCTCCCGTCGCCTCTCCCTATTGTTGCTCCCCCCTCCCGCCTCCCCCTACCCAGTCGCCCCCTACCCCACCTCTCCCCTCACGCCTCCCCCTACCCCATCGCCCCCTACCCCACCTCCCCCCTCCCACCTCCCCCTACCCCCACTCCCCCTACCACTGCTCCCCTACCCCGCTCCCCCCTCTCGCCTCCCTACCCTCGCTCCCCCCTCCCGTCCCCTCAACCTCCAGTCGCCTCCCCAAACTGCCAGTCCCCCCTCCCGCCTCCCTCTACCTCGCCGCCCCCTACCCCATCTCCCCCCTCCCGCCTCCCCCTACCCCCACTCCCCCCTCCCGCCTCCCTACCCCCACTCTCGCCTCCCTACCCCCTACTGTCCCCTACCCTCGCTCCCCCCTCCCGCCTCCCCCTACCCTGCCTCCCCCTCCCACTGCCTCCCCCTATTGCCACCCCCTCACCCTCCTGCCGCCTCCCCCTACCGCCGCTCCCCCCTCTGCCACCGCCTCCCCCTCCCGTCGCTTCTCCCTACCATCGCCCCTCTCGCCGCCTCCCCCTACCGCTGCCCCTCTCGCAGCTTCCCCCTACCGCCTCCCCCTCCCGCCGCCTCCTCCTTTCTTCCCTCTCTCTCCCCCCTCCACCACTCCATTCCCCCACCTCCCTCTCGAACCTCTCTCTCTCATACCCCCCTCTCTCTCTCCTCCCTCCCTCCTTTCCTCCCTCTCTATCCCCCCTCCACTTTCCTCTTCCACCGGGAGGCCGCGGCCCCCAAGGCTCCTCTCCTTCTCTCTAAACTCTCTCTCTCTCTCTCTAGTTTCTCGCACCTCTCTCTCTCATAACCCCCTTGACAAAACATGCGTGCCTCAGGATCTATGGAGCGCTCTAAGGTGGATGGAACCTATGTGGAAACATGATGAAGAGAGTGCTCATGACATGTATCTCAAGTCAATTAGGTTCCAAGATAGATTAACTTGGACTCATAAAGAGAATCTTGAGATAGTGCAAAGTGCTTGATTGATATTACTTCAAATGAACCTCCCTTTTATAGGTGAGGTACTTACATCCATTTGCTTGCTCACATGTGGGATATCTCCTCTATGCCATGTGGCAGCTTATCCTTTGCTCATACCTTTGCTCATACCTTTGCTCTACAAGTGCTCATGGCACCATATCTCTCAACACCTCCCCTTGGTGCCATAATCCTTTGGCTACTGCAAGGTGGTCAGATGTGTGTTACAAATCCATCACCTCCCCTTAGTGCATGCATTGCTACTTAAGGTGGTCAAGTGTGGCTTTTACATGTCAATACCTCCCCTGGGTGCTTTCATAGCTACTCTCAGGTGGTCAGGTTTGATTACAAAACATAGGCAAGGTTGGCAAGGTTTTTGCTTTTCAATACATTCCATTAATGTCACCTTTTGGCTCATGGCTTGATGATGGCTCGTTTGCTTCTTTGTTTGGTGTAGCTACCTGCATGATGCTTTGTTTTTCCATGTGCCTTGATGCTTTGTGTGGATGCCATGCTTCGGGCTATGGTCATCTCATACACTTGTGCTTTCGGCTTGCTTTTTACATCGATGTTTGCATTCATGCTTTGCTTTTTCCAATGGTTGCAAAGGTCTTACCAATTGAATTCTTTCAATATTGGCAGTGTCTAATTGCATACAATGATTCTGATCTGACAGGCGCGTAGAGCTCGGAAAGACGATCACTTTTCCTTTTTGGAGCATGTCCAAATTCTTCCTGGATTGCAAGTTATGGCTTGTCAAAGATTCTATGAAGAAGAGAGCCTTTGATGATGTGACTCAGGCATTCACATGCTGCATTCCAAACTGTGCTTACAAAGGGACTGTGCTTAGGTGGCACAACTTTGACCAAACTGAAACTTAACCAACCTGTAACTGAACCAAACCCTATGTAACCTAACCAGAGTCTTTGAACTCAAGGTTAGCTAAATTCAACCATTGTGTTAACCAAGGTTAGAATCTATCTGCCACGTGTCTTCTTGGTAGAGAACCTTGGAGAAAGAAGAAAGATAAGCGTTGAGCTTACTGCGACGATGGCGACGACGGCCGATGGAGAAGCTTCGGCTGCTGGAGGTTTGTCGCGGGCGTCGCAATGGGGAGAAGATGAGCTTGGAGAATGCGTATTCAGTCGCTAGTGAAAGGGGAGATGTAGGAGCGCTTGGGCGCTGTTGAAGCAGCTCGGCCGTGGGTGTTGCAGGAGTTTCCTGTCCGTGAAGCTCGTGAGGCTCTGGAGACAGCGTTGCAGTTTCGGAAGGTCGCAAGGAGCTCAGAGGCGTGCTGGAAGGTCGTAGCATGTAGCAGATGATTTGACAAGCAGTAGCATGGCGAATGTAGTGAGGATTCCCCTTGCAACGAAGCCGTTGGGAGCCGCCTTTCGTTTGACTGTCTTTAGCACTCCTTTTATGCCTCCCCTCAGCTTGCCAAGCTTTGTTGTCGCAGCCCAAGAGCTATGTGCACAGCCCGTGGCTCTGGTCTTTGAGCTTAGTTGTTGGCTAGGCTGTAGACAGAGAGGCGCTGATGTGGTTTTTGCTGTAGAGTCCGCTTGGAAGGTTGAGGATGCAGTTCGTTGCCGTTGCAGAGGAGCTTATCTATAGAGCTTGGCTGAGGAGCTCGTTGCTTGCATTTCGGCCGAGGTTGCATGTAGGAAAAGCTTGGATAAGCTTGGATGTGTGGGGTTTGGTAGAGCTTCGGGCTCTCTCTCCCTCTCGAAAGCTTTACTCTCAAATCTCTCTCAACAAACACAAGGATCTCTTAGCAAATCTCTAACATGAACAATCACTCAAGAGGCATGAACATGAATCTCTCATGAAATGGATGGACGGAAAATTTCTCTCTCAAGGGACGGAAATTTGTACTCAATCTACCACTAAACTAACCTAGGAGAAAAACATGAGCTCCTAAGACATACCTACAACTAATCTAGGAATGGAAGCAATCCTAGTGAATTACTAATGAGCTAAACTAAAAGACCTAGACCTAAGCTCTGATACCATGACAAAACATGCGTGCCTCAGGATCTATGGAGCGCTCTAAGGTGGATGGAACCTATGTGGAAACATGATGAAGAGAGTGCTCATGACATGTATCTCAAGTCAATTAGGTTCCAAGATAGATTAACTTGGACTCATAAAGAGAATCTTGAGATAGTGCAAAGTGCTTGATTGATATTACTTCAAATGAACCTCCCTTTTATAGGTGAGGTACTTACATCCATTTGCTTGCTCACATGTGGGATATCTCCTCTATGCCATGTGGCAGCTTATCCTTTGCTCATACCTTTGCTCATACCTTTGCTCTACAAGTGCTCATGGCACCATATCTCTCAACACCCCTCTCTCTCTCCTCCCTCCCTCCTTTCCTTCTGATCTCTCCCCCCTCCACTTCCCTCTTCCTCTTGGAGGCCGCGGCCCCCAAGTCTCCTCTCCTTCTCTCTAAACTTTCTCTCTGTCTCTAGTTCCTCTCTCTCTTTCTTTCTCTCTCTTCAAATTTAAAAAAAACAAATCTACAAAACTTAGATAAAGAATTAATCAAAAAAAATTACAAGTACCTGGAAAAAGTTTGTAACTTTGCTCTTTCCTGCTTTCTTGCTCTTTCCTGCTTTCTTGCTCTTCCTTCCTTGCTTTCTTGCTCGTCCTTGCTTTCTTGCTTCAATGAATGAAATGAGGGGAGAATGAATGAAGAAGGAAGACTATATATAAGAAAAACTAGGTTTTCCTCCTCCTCTCCTATTGGCTTTCCATTCCTCCCCTCTCTCCTATTGGCTTTCCATTCCTCCCCTCTCCCATTGGCTCCCATTACTCCCCCTCTCCCAGTGGACCCCCATCCCTCATCCCAATCTTCCATTGGTCCTCCCCCCATCCATTTCTTCTTCCTCCCCCATTGCCACCACTCCCATCCGACATTTCCACCACGTCCCATACTCCTCCCATTTCCCCATCCCACCCTTCCATTTCCCAAAATCCCATATTTCCCCATCTCACCCTCCTCTTTTTCATCCCCTATTAACTCCCCTCACTCATTTCACTCCCTTATTTCTCTCCCATTCCATTCCTCCCTCCCCACTCTCACTTCCACTTCCCATTACTCACTTGCCATTTGCAAACTATCAATATATTATTATACTATTTTTTATACTTATTATCATACACCCCTGTTACCTCCCCTCTCCCATTCCACTCCTCCCTCCTCACTCCCACTTCCACTCCCCATTACTCACTTGCTATACACATTTGCAAACTATTAATATATTATTATACTATTTGCAAACTTACATGTGGGCAAAATCACAGGTGTCAAAGCGATCCTATCGTGGTCATATAAAAACTGTGCTTTTATTCAAGGGCGTATTTACAAGGGCATATTTATCCTCATCAACAAGCTTATTTCAGCTTTTATTTTGACACAATACTCAAGGTATGAAGTGCATGATTTGTGCACTAGGTGTTTCCTTTGTTGTATCAAAATTGTTTGCCACACACACACACATATAGACATACCAAGAATTTGTTGATATTATCGTATCTACATTTCTTTGATGGGCACAAAACTTTGAACATGCCTCAACCTAGGTCGTATTGACTTTCATACAAAGTGGTGCACCCATCCCATAAGTACTTGTTCGGATAACACACCTGCAAATGTATTTTATGACGATTGTGCATAACACTAGGAACAAAATGGCATATAATGTGCGATCGACTATGCAAAGCATATCCAATGGACACAAGACTTTGGACGTTCCTCAACCTAGGCAGTATTGACTTGTGTGCAAAGTGGCATCCCCATCTAATAAGTATTTGTTTGAAAAACACACCTAGGATCATGTTTTTTTATGGTTCTACATGACACCAAGGCAAAAATGGTATTTAATACTCAATCTACCATGCAAAGCATATCCGATGGGCACAATACTTTGCACATGCCTCAAAAGTGGTGGTATGGTGTTCCATGCAAAGTGGAACTCCCATTCTTGGTATGATAATACACCTAAGAGCGTGTTCTTTAACGGATGTGCATAACACTAGGGGGAAAACGATGTATAATGTGTGATCCCCCATGCAATGCATAACTGATAGACACAATAATGTGCACACACATCAACCTAGTTGAAATTGACTTTCTTGCAAAGTGGCTCCCCCATCCGACAAGTACTTTTTTGAATATCACACCTAGGACCATGTTTTTTAATGGTTGTCCATGACACTAAGGCAAAAACGTTGTTTTATGCTTGATTGACAATGCAACGCATATCCGATCATCACAATACTTTGCACACATCTCAACCTAGGTGTTATTGACTTACATGCAAAGTGGCGTGCCCATCCCCTAAGTACTTAGTCGAATAACACATCTAGGACCGTGTTTTTTGACGGTTGTGCATGACACTAAGGCCAAAACGGTGTTTAATGCTTGATCAACAATGCAAAGCATATCCGATGGGCACAATACTTTGCATGAGCCTCAACAATTATGGTATTGCATTGCACGCAAAGTGGTACACCCATCGGATAAGCAGTTAGTCGGATAACACACCTAAATGCGTGTTTTTTAATGGTTGTGCATGACATTGAGGCACAAACGGAGTTTAATACATGATATACCATGCAAAGTACATCTGATGGGCACAATACTTTGCACCCACCTCAACCTAGGTGTTATTGAGTTGCATGAAAAGTGGCGTGTCGGTCAGATAAGTACTTGATCTGATAACACACCTAGGACCGTGTTTTTTTACAAATGTTCTTGACACTAAGGCAAAAATGGTATTTAATGCTCAATTGGCCATGCATTGCATATCTGATCGGCACAATACTTTACTTGCACCTCAACCTAGGTGGTATTTACTTGTTTGAAAAAAGGCACACCCATCAAATAAGTACTTGGTTGGATAACACACCTAAGGGCATGTTTTTTTACGGATGTGCATATCACTAGGGGGAAAACGGTGTATAATGCATGATCGACCATGCAAAAGCATATCCAATGGTCACAATACTTTTCATGCACCTCAACCTAGTTTAACTTGACTTGGGTGCAAAGTGGAGTCCCCATCCAATAAGTACTTGTTTGAATAACACACCTAGGAGCATGTTTTTTTATGGTTGTGCATTACACTAAGGCAAAAATGGTGTTTTATGCTTGATCGACAATGCAAAGCATATCCTATGGACATAATACTTTGCACACACCTTAAACTAGGTGAAATTGACTTACATGCAAAGTGGAGTGCCCATCCCATAAGTACTTGATCGAATAACATACCTAGCAACGTGTTTTTTTACGGATGTGCATGACACGAGCAAAAATGGTATTTAATGCTTGATCGACCATGTAAAGGATATCCGATGGGCACAATACTTTTCCTACACCTCAACCTTGGTGGTATTGAAATATTCTCAAAGAGGAACACCCATCCGATAAGTACTTGGTCAGATAACATACCTAAGGGCGTGTTTTTTTGTGGATGTGCATATCACTACGATAAAAACAGTGGATAATGTGTGATCGACCATGCAAAGCATATCCTATGGTCACAATACTTTGTATGCACCTCAACCTAGTTGAAATGGACTCGTGTGCAAAGTGGAGCGCCCATCCCATAAGTACTTGATCGAATAACATACCTAGCAGCGTGTTTTTTTTACGAATGTGCATGACACTAAGGCAAAAACGGTGTTTTATGCTTGATCAACAATGCAAAGCATATCCGATGGGCATAATACTTTGCACACACCTTAAACTAGGTGGAATTAACTTACATGCAAAGTGGAGCACCCATCCCATAAGTACTTGATCAAATAACATACCTACCAACGTGTTTTTTTATGGATGTGCATGACACTAGAGCAAAAATGGTATTTAATGCTCGATCAACCATGCAAAGAATATCCGATGGGCACAATACTTTTCCTACACCTCAACCTAGGTGGTATTGAAATGTTCTCAAAGAGGCACACCCATTCGATAAGTACTTGGTCAGATAACATACCTAAGGGCGTGTTTTTTTACGGATGTGCATATCACTATGGGAAAAACGGTGGATAATGTGTAATGGACCATGCAAAGCATATCCGATGGTCACAATACTTTGCACAAACCTCAACCTAGTTGAAATAGACTTACGTGCAAAGTGGAGCCCCCATCTTAGAAGTACTTGTTTGAATAACACATCTAAGACCGTGTTTTTTTATGGTTGTGCATGACGCTAAGGCAAAAATGGTGTTTTATGCTTGATCGACAATGCAAATCATATCCGATGGGCCTAACACTTTGCACACACCTTAAACTAGGTGGAATTGACTTATATGCAAAGTGGCATTCCCATCTCATAAGTACTTGATCGGATAACACACCTAGCAGCGTGTTCTTTACGGATGTGCATGACACTAAGGCAAAAATGGTAATTAATGCTCGATCGACCATGCAAAGCATATCCAATGGGCATAATACTTTTCCTACACCTTAACCTAGGTGGTATTGACATGTTTTCAAAGAGGCACACCCATCCGATAAGTACTTGGTCAGATAACATACCTAAGGGCGTGTTTTTTTGCGGATGTGCATATCACTACAGGAAAAACGTTGTATAATGCGTGATCGACCATGCAAAGCATATCTGATGGTGACAATACTTTGCACGCACCTCAACCTAGTTGAAATAGACTTGCGTGCAAAGTGGAGCCCCCATCTGATAAGTACTTGTTTGAATAACACACCTAGGACCATGTTTTTTTATGGTTGTGCATGACACTAAGGCAAAAACAGTGTTTTATACTTGATCGACAATGCAAAGCATATATGATGGGCACAATACTTTTCACACACCTTCAACTAGGTGGAATTGACTTACATGTAAAGTGACGCGCCCATCCCATAAGTACTTGATCAGATAACTTACCTAGCAGCGTGTTTTTTTACGAATGTGCATGACACTAGAGCAAAAATACTATTTAATGCTCGATCGACCATGCAAAGGATATTTGATGGGCACAATACTTTTCCTACGCCTCAACCTAGGTGGTATTGAAATGTTCTCAAAGAGGGACACCCATCCGATAAGTACTTGATCAGATAACATACCTAAGGTCGTGTTTTTTTGCAGATGTGCCTATCACTACGGGAAAAACGGTGGATAATGCATGATCGACCATGCAAGGCATATCTGATGGTCACAATACTTTGGAAGAGTTTCAAGGTTCTCAATACTCTTGTAGAATATTGAATTCATTGAATGGTCCTAAGAGTATGTTAAAAACGAGGATGAGATCAACAGAGGATTATTCAATATTTAACTTTGATTGTGATATGGCCAAGGATGCAACGACCAATCATGGATGCTTGGTTACAAACAAATGTGAGGAGAAGAAGTGCATAAATACAGATAACAACGTGCACGAGAAATGAAAATGGTCATACATATGCATGAAGAGAAAGCAAATCCAGGCAGATCCACAAAAGCAACCAAAGAGGAAGAGAGTAATGAAGGAGGAGAACATGTTAAATGCATTGGGATATCTATGTTGCAAGCGAAGATGTATGCACTTCATTGATCTTGCAGACATCAGGGAATGTAGAGGAAGCGAAAGAAATGAATACCTTCTCACAAGTCTCTCTTGCTTTCTTCAGAATGGCAATAAAAGGCTAAGTTCAAGACAAAAGGTAAAACCTCTCGTAAATGGAAAAAAGATTTGCAATAAGGCATATCGCAATATTACTGGATTATCCCATGGTACATATTAGGATTTAGTCACCAAGGCAAAGGGTGGCAACAAATTTAGCATTCATGGTAATAGAGGAAGGTCCAAATCAAGAATCTCAACTGTCAAGGCAGCAGCAATTTTGCAAGACTTCATACATGAAAATGCTTTACCTCAACCCCATATATCTACCAAACTCCCTAACGGTGACGTGATCACTGAAATGCACCTTCCAATGGGCGAAGTATTTGACTCTATTGTTAAAAACCAAAGGCAAAGAGGGGATGCCATAGCTTCTTCTCATACTTTGTATACTCTTTGGAAGAAGAACTTTGGATATGTTAAAATCCCAAGGAGGCAAAAAATTTCAAAGTGCAATGTTTGTGATGATTTAAAGTAAGCGATTGAGAGTGCAACATGTCCAAATCAAAGGGAATTATACAAAAAAAACCGAAAATCTCATCATGACCTTATTCGACAGTCCAGACAAAAATATGCATTTTGGAAGGAGCAAGCTATTTCGCATCCCGATGACTACATGTGCCTTATTGTGGATGGCATGGATCAGAATACAACAACATTGCCTCGTTTTGTTGCCACTCCACCTAAATTACAAGGAAATCACTTTCTAAAGACACATCTATGTGGAGTGTTAGTGCATGGAATTAAGTTCTTTGCAGATATATGGATTGATTCCTTGCATCTACATGATAGCAATCAAGTTGTAACATCTATTATGAAGGCAATTCACAATGTACATGCTAAAAAAGGTTGCCTACCACCGACTTTGAGAATACAAGCTGATAATTGCTGGTGAGAAAAAAAGAATGTACTCATGTTTGCATTTTGCTCCATGCTAGTTGCTCATCGATGAGGTCAAATGTGGATTTTTGTATGTTGGGCATACACATGAGGATATCGATCAGGTTTTTAGCACAGTCTCAAGAGAGCTTAAATGCAAGGATGTGGAGACAATAGATGACTTGGTAAGAAGATGTGGCAGGCAAGTTAGTGGTCGTAAGGAAAGTACAGTATGTGAGAGGCTCGAAAGAATGTATGATTGGAAGAGCTTCATTCTACCTTTCATACAAACGGGTGGTGATGCATTGACAGGTCATACCAATCCACACTACTTTCGTTTTTTTTTTAAAGATGAAAAACCCGTAATGCAATGGCAACGGTATTCTCATGATACAAAATGGGAACCTGAAGAACCTTATAGTCCCTTAACTTCAATTCCTAGCAAGGGAAGGTATCCAACATGGGATCCTATACAAGAATTCAATGAGAGGTCTAACTGTGAAATAGAAGGATTAAAAGCATTTATTACATACAAAGAGGAAATGCTCCGGAGATATCCTAATTCGAAGACTACTTGGAGAGAACACACTACCACTGTAATTAACAAGACACAAAGATTAATAAAGGACCTTGAGAGAATGCGAGCACATAGCAAAGAGCAGTCGAGCTAAAGGATTGGTTGCACGCTGGTAGAGTGGTTGGTACGGCTAGCAACGCAATAGACAAAGTATGATGGTTAGCCTCTTTTGCTATTTTATCAGCAACAACAACATTACCAAGAGGGGAAGCAAAGTCTGAATGAGGGGTTGTGAGGCAGTCACATATCGGCCCTGTCGATCAACCACGAGGCCAACTGGCTGAGTTGGATGCAAACACATGATGCGATGGTGGTGAACAATTTAAATGAAATGAATTTTTTCAACATTTTGTGTTTAGTTTAAATATTTACACACACGCACACATAACAATTTTGATACCTTTTAGTAATCCTTTTTCAAATGCTTTTCATTTAATTTTTATTTCTTTTTGAAGGCGAGAGAGAGAGAGAGAGAGAGAGAGAGAGAGAGAGAGAGAGGGAGGGAGAGAGAGAAAGAGACTTTATATTATATATACAATATTTACATTTCATGTTTAATTTATATATTTATATATGACACACACACATATAAATCACCTTTTAAAATAATCCTTTTCCAAATTCTTTTTATTTAATTTTCATTTCTTGTTGGAGCTGAGAGAGAGAGATATATATATTATATTATATATACAATATTTATTTATATATTTATATTTCATGTATATATACACACACATACACAAAGAGAGAGAGAGAGAGAGAGAGAGAGAGAGAGAGAGAGAGAGAGAGAATATTATATAATATACGATATTGATTTATATTTCTACATTTCATGTTTAGATAGGGTGGGTTTATCTTTTATTTATTCATGTCTTTTTAATGTGTGCATTGTGAGGGCTCTAAAAGATAGGCTCAAAGGACTCCACATGTAACAAGAAAGGCTAGGACACAAGCTTGACAACCATGTGTGTGGTGTGGGCATGCAGTACAATGGGTGGGCAATTGACAAGGTACTACCATGAAATGCCACATGTGGCCGTTGTGGATTAATTCCACAAGTTGCCACCTTCAAGCCTCTAGCCATGGAACTGCCATGAAATGACACATGTGGCCTTTGTGCCACAAGCTATCACCTTCAAGTGTGTGTGTGTGTGTATATATATATATATATATATGAGAGAGAGAGAGAGAGAGAGAGAGAGAGAGAGAGATGCAATGCCAAAAAATATAATTCTCTCAACTAAACACTCTTAATCGAGATACAATTTGAAATTTTCTTAAAGTTATAAATAAAACCTTAAATTTAATTCCTCAAAATCAAAGGCAACTTATTATCCCAACTTTGAGACCCAACGGAGCGAGTCTCTAACCCGTCATAGATGGGTCATGCTACTTATAAACTATTATGAATCCAACACAAGCATCAATACCTAGATGTCATTCAACCCACATGTGTCCAAAAAACCTCATAGTCACGTACTGAGCTAAGCATCTAGATCTTCATCACACAATTGGATGAACTCACCTTATCTGTGGAAGATCCATACATCAAATATGAAAGACTAGAAACAATATTTTTTTCCAACATGCTAATTTTCCAAATGATCTTTACGCTGTGACTCTCAAGCAAAGATCTTACTTCATTCTACAATATTTTAGTGAGCATGGAGCTTTCAAACACTAATTACAAGTTACTTGAGTAGATTTAGAAACTAATTACAACTTAATTACTCACTGACAAGTTGAGTAAACAATATAGAAGCCAAATATTACCAAAGCTTTCCAAGAATAATCATCATAAACTATTATGAATCTAACACAAGCATCAATACTTAGATGCCATTCAACCCATGTATGTTCAAAATATCTCATCGTTCTAGATCATTTATCACACAATTGGATGAATTAAACTTGTCTGTGGAATAGCAATATAGCAAATATGAAAGACTAGAAACAACATTGTTTTCCAAATGATCTTCACACAATGACACTCAAGCAAAGATCTTACTCATTCTACTATATTTTAGCTCTAGAGTAGAGCTCAAAATTAAGCATGGAGCTTTGAAACACATTTTGACTTGTGTGTTGGTTAATGTTAAATTATTTTTTTCCCAAAACATATTAAACACAAAGTAAAAAGTACATAATTTTAAAAAATGATTACATCCAGTAAATTTTGAAAACAATTACCAACAAGCCAATCCACCTACTTGACTATATCAACACATCAAATTGAAGATAATTTTTAAAAACAAGGTTGCATGATGCAATTCTACAAATTCAAAGTAGGACTTGTGAGGTTACCGTAAAGAATTTCAAGAGCCTACATGTTTCTTGATTGAACTCAAAATGTTTAAATATTTATCCCTAGCTTAAGAATTAAGGGCAAACTCATTTCTTACAAGGACTTGAGGTTACCTTTAATAATTTTAAGAGTATAGGTGTTTCTTGATTGAAACTCAAAATGTTTCTTTATTTACCACTAGGCTTAAGATTTAAGGGCAAACCCATTTCTTACAAGGACATTATTGAAACTATTTTTCTTGTTAATCAAAACCTCTATTGACTTCATTTTTTGGTAACTATTATCCTTGAAAACAATAACACCCGACAGGAATGAAGTCTTGTCAATAGTTTGAAAATTCATCTTACTATTTTTCTTGGCAAGAATTGTTAGTTTTTTTCCGACAGATGGACCATTATGAGATTATGTTTGGGACATAAATTGTAGGTTTTTGAAATGCATTCCTTATCAAAGCAAGAATGCTGAGAATATCATAACCAATAGAGAATTGACACTAGTGAATCCTAGAATGCTAACAATAGCATAAAATTGACACTCATGAATGCTTGAATCCTAACAATAGCATAGGGTGATGACACAATCCACACAATCAACATGTAAGCACCAACAAAGTTGTATCGATCGACCACATGTCACTCAACGATCCTCCGACCACGTGTCACCTAGACATGCAACAATCTCCCATGTGGAAATAGGCCAAGAAAGAGTGAGCCTAATGAAAAGTGATCCATTGGATGATCTATAGCCATTGATGGCTGGTTGTAAGAAGCTGTCTATAGACCTTGGTGCAGGCATGCTAACCAGATTTGGATTGGCTCAAGTTCTTTCTTTCTGTGTCACATCCACCTCTCACACCTTCTCTCACACATGTCGATAGTTTATTGCTCTCTACGTGGCGCATCCTTCCTGAGTCGTTACGTATTTTTGGTAGAGACATGGGGTAGCCTATACGATGGAGTACGAGACATGGGGTAGCCTATACGATGGAGTACGAACAGACACGACACTGCACAAGTAGCTTCCACGACTCATCAGATCACAAAAGAAATTCTTGGAAGTTTTTTCTTTCGGATCTAGTAGTTAAATATGTAACATTTATCATCGAGACAAGCAACAAATTGGGGACATGGAGTGCGACCAAAACCATTAACGGGAGCCCCAAAAGAAGACGTATTTAATTGGCTTCATCGTTTCGCAAATCTGTCAAAATATCATCGCTGGAATGATACTCAGAAGATGGAAGAAATTAAACTGTCTTTCCAAGGACTAGTAGCCACCTGGTATCATCAGCTGGAAAAAATGTCAAAGCTTCATGCGTTCATTTATGTGCAGCGATTACTTCAGCTTTCAGAAGTTCTAACGCGGTGAAAGACGCTATAACAACAAGAGCTGAAGTATTTACCAAGAGAGTCAAGTCTCGCAGTTAAGCTACTTCTATGAGTCGAGGATTTGAAGTTGTACTCTTTTATTACCAGTTCCAACTTATTTTACTATCACACCTATGGACATAGACGTACAACATGCACAACAGTCGAATCGTATAAATTTTAAACCACGATTTCAGACCATAGATAAACAAAGATTGCTAGATAGGGATACACCAGGGAGACCAAGGTGTTTCGCATGTAACAAATATGGCCATGTTACGAAAGACTGTAGAATGTTGCAGTCGATGCAAAATTCACAAATTCAAAACACTTCTAATTCGTTAATTTCGGGAAAAGGCAATCTGGAGCATGCAGCGATCGCCCATGTGGCAATAAGCCAAGAAAGAGTGAGCCCAACGAATTGATCTCTTGGATGATGTATAGCCGTTGATGGCTGGTAGTAAGAAGTCTACATTAGACCTTCGTTCATGCATGCTCATCAAATTTGGATTAGCTCACGTTCTCTCATCCTCTCTGTCGCATTCACCTTCTAGTCTCACACATGTCGATAGTTTATTGCTCTCTGCGTGACGCGTCCTTCCTGAGTCGTTAAGATAGCTAGCATAGCTAATAAAGCAAGTGACAATTTCTTGACTCCGTGGTTCTTGCTCTTAGACTTTGCAATGTTAAAGTAATCACGTTTTTTCCGCACGTTTTATTTAGCCATTCAAAACAAAGAGTTAAACGTAATTCTGCTGACTTCGTATCCCGTGGCAAGCAAAATTAAATCTCCCTTAAATATCCCTTAGCTTGCCAAGAGCAACACACTTGCACTCGTTACCATGGTACAAGGAAAAACAGGTTTGAGCCTAAGCTAAAGACCATGGCGATTAAACCCATGCAAAACCCATGCAACCTAACCATAAACCCAGAGCGTGAAATATAAAACGGTCTAACGTTGAACTTGCGCCTCGATTACTGTACGTATCAAATGCAAATCCGAGCGCCATGGTTAGCGCCAATATGGTTACTGTACCTATCAAGTGCAAATCCGAGCCCACCACAAATGGGGAGCTTGAAACGATAGCCTTGGACTGAACGGGGTAATATGCAAAAAAACTTGCATTCCGACTGTCTATAATCTTACAAAAGGTACACGATCCGAACATATTCGGCACGGCAAAAATGTGCGTAAGTTTCGACAGCTTAAGCCCGTGTAAGGGCTTGCCGGACAGCTGTGTATGTGAAACTGCATATACAAAAGGCAGGCATACAGCCGCTTCTAGAACGGTAAGCAGGTGTTACGACTCTTCATTTCAAGCTTCAAAGTTCTCCATCAGCAGATGGAACATACGCTGATCTACAAAACTCGAGCAGTGTTGCTCTGCTAAGTGGTCATTTTCTCAAAAGGGGACGGAGATCCTCCTGATCGGCTCGACAGCCAGAGGGCATTTCATCTCACAAGACAGCTTCAGAACTTCTTCCAAATGTACAGGATGCGTAGGAACCTGCAACCATTTGAAGTGATGCAGCAAACGAGCAACCCACAGCTGAACAGTAGCTTGCCCCAACGCTCGCCCAGGGCAAACCCTCCTGCCAGCTCCAAAGGGAGCAAGCCTGAGATCGTTTCCTCTAACGTCGATATCAATACCTCCTTCCTCTGCAATAAACCTCTCCGGCATAAACACATCTGGCTCCGGCCAAACTGCTGGATTGTGAGTGATAGACCACATATTTACCATCGCAGTGGTTCCCTCAGGGATGCTATGATCAGCGATGACAGTGTCGTGGGTAGCTAAGCGTGCCCAGGATAGGAGAGGACCAGGGGGATGCATTCTCAACGTCTCCTTTATCACAGCGTGTAAATATGTCAACTTAGGGATATCTGCCTCCGAGACAGCGCGTGCAGAACCCACGACGTCATCTAGTTCTTTGTGCAATCGTCGTTGAACATGAGGATGGCGTACCACTTCTGCTAGAATCCACTCCGTTAGAATAGCTGTCGTATCTGTTCCTCGGAATATCATTTCCTGCAGCCATGATTAGCAACAAGCGTCAGAAATCGGTTGCATGACACTCTATGCAGTATGCGATAACATTCTTAAGGTACAAGCAATCTGAAAGCTGTGGAGCATGCAGTTCCTTACCCAGAGAACGGAGATCATATCCGAATCCTCAAGCTTTTCATCACCCTTCAAGGAGAGCAGCACGCTTGCAAAATCGTTGTCGTGCATTTCTGATTCATTTCTTTGCCGATGCTCTTCAATTATGCTCTGCACGAATTCTCTTACCTTCGGAACTAGAGCCGCGCAGCGCTGTTGAATTTTCTGAGTATCGACGAACTTAAGAATGGGCAGGTGGTCCGCCCAGTTGAAAGTGCCTAAGAGTTCATATCCCTCTTGAACCATAGCTCGTAATGCTTGCAACTCCTTACTCCCATATTCGTTCCTCAGGCCAAAAACGCTTCGCATGATATTATTCAGAGACGCAAGTTGAAGATGCCTTCTCAGAAAGACAAAACCATGAGACTCCGCTTCTGTTTGCATCGCTTGTAACATATAGGAAGTTTCCAATTGGCGATACACCTCTTGAGCAGCAATGCGCTTGGGAGAGAAAAGATGGGTGGCCGCAATCCTCCTCAGATTGCGCCAATATGTTCCATACGGAGCAAAACCAATAGCCCGATGAAACTGCATAAGTTCGGCTGAGAGTTTTAGCGGACGATCAGCAAAAGCAGCACTGTTCAGCAGCTCACGCGCTGTCCCCGGGTCACTGGAGATTACGACACGGGTATTACCCAGACTGAAGGCCATCAAACGGTGCGCACCGAACATATTAGCGAGATCAGCCAAGCGGCGGTGCGCCAAATTACGCATACACGGCAGATTCCCAATGAGAGGCCAACCACTAGGTCCCGGGATTGTTTTCGTTCCTCCCAAGCCACCCCAAGCAGATCCTCCAGGTGCTGCCCACCGAGATAGGACTCCCACAAGGGCGAACAACAGTATAAGAAAAACCGTGCAGACAACCCGAGATGAATCTAAGGATGGCTCCGCAGTACCGCTGAGAAAAGAGGACGTCGGATCCTTTCGCAAGAGAATCTCAATCACGTAAATCCACCATCCACTCGCTTGCTTTGGAGAGTCCATCCGGATGATGTAACAGCCTGATTCTACGCTTCCTCTATTCGTTAAGCAACAAACTACGCAGCACGAGCACCTAAGGACGAGCATCTACAGCCAGCGCTCTCTCTGCCAACGGTGAGGCCGTCTCTATGAACAGACGAACATGCATATTTAAACGAACAACGGGCAAGGAAGTCAATCATAGTGATTCAATGTTTCTGAAGCGGCGGTAATCGATTGTCGCACGAGCCGAAGGATAGTTCACACATGAGGCAATGACAACGGGCAATGGAGGCACGCAAAATAGCACACAGGCAATGATCGAGGAGGCGCGTAGGGGGGGGTGAATGCGCGGTTGAAGAGCACGTAGCCAGCGGAAGAGAATGCCAATGGAGAGGAATCTCAGAGGACTTACGGAGAGGAATGATGAAATATTGTACTAAGGAACGGGGAGAACGTTTGACAGAAGAGGCAGATGAAGATACATTATCATGTCCATCGTCTTCCCCTGGTTGTAGTGGCTATGCAACTAGGTACAGAATAAGATTCAGGAATGCGAGGCTAGGAAGGATGTGACAGGAGAGAACTGCAAGTAGCAAATAGCTCTCTGTCCATCTAAACCGTGAGGGTATGTAATGGAACCGGATAGGAGTCGCTTGCTGCTGGAGCGGTTACTGTGAACGAATGAAGCTTGCTTACTGAGCTGGGCAAGGAGGGCGCCAATGAGCAGAATGAAGAGGGAGAGGGTGATGAAACAGGGGAGAACGTTGTCGCTGAGCAGGTAGAAAATGGAACAGGAACGGAATGCAAGCTAGGTAGGTAGTTGTCTCAATGTGATTCTTCGACGAGCTAGATTACGGGGAGCAATTTGAAATGAACGTGGCGAAGGAGACGCAGGTTAAGGTGAAGGCTAGTTATAGGGGTTGAGAGATGTGAACGAGGAAGAAGACCAGGACGTTGTAAGCACTAGCACTGCTAATAAGAGGGAGAATGATGAGTTTGGAAGTCGAGTTATATGAAGTTATAGCGGATCTCCGCGAGCAGGCTAGCTGTGCATCCAGTGAAGACTGGAGTATAATTTAAATAACTCGTCAAGAAGCGAGGAACTAGCGAGGAAGCATGATTCAAGAGCTCGAAAGAGCGATGAAATGCTGTAGCTAGAAGATAAAGGATGGAGTACTAGTAGAATGATGATGAGTAGAAGCAGAAGAAGTGTTGCTGTGCAGATCAAGGAATCAAGGATCAAGGATGGACTGATTCCTGAGCTTGTGAGTCGTGACGGTGAAGAAGAAGAACATTATCGGCGACTACTACGACGGCTACGTTTAAAACGCTACCATTAATACCCTTAATTAATCTGGCGGCTACCCTAATTACACCGACTCCCATCCACGTCGGCCATATCTTGCTAGGCCCACACTCCCACCTCCGCTGCTTTCACGACACGTGGTCTCCCCCGCCGCCTTACACAGATCTTTGGAACAGCTGCCGCATTTACATGGCTCCTGCAGTTGAGCATGATACGCCTTTACTGTCGACATTCCCTCGCAATCTTTTTAGGGGGTCTAAGGAACGGTCTTCATTAAAAACACCCAAGTTCACTATTATTGTTATTTTTTAAAACACCAAGTTTAATGTCACTTGCGTGGCAAATGTTAGAAATTGCAATTTTTCAGTTAAACACTTTGAAAATTTCAACTTGCAAGTTCTTTATATTTGTTAAGAAAAATGTTTTCTGTGAACACGGCTTTCACGACACATTCTACCAAATTAAGCACGTGCGATTAGCTGAAAGAACTTGTTTTACATTGTATCATTTAAACAAGTCGAGCAATTGAAAAGAATTCAAAAATTAGTAGAACAGGTGGAGGCAGGACCTCTAGGTAGAGTTCACGAAAAGGCGAGGTTTAATGTCAAGTTAACACTAGGAAAATTAGTAAAAATCAGCCTTCGAAATTTAGCATAGAAGGTTTCAAAACCTGCAAGTTTTTTGTTACTTTTTTGCTTAAAACTTTCACAATTTCAATAAGAACCTTTAAATTTTTCAACTTGAAGGTGTGTATCTATTTAGAAAATCTATTCTCTGAACACTTGCTAGGGATTTTAAAAGGGGGTTTGTAAAGATGATTCAATGACGAGGACGTCAATTTATTTATAGGGAAAGGTCCCTCCTCAAGTAAGAATTTAAAACTAGCATCTTGTGTAACTGAATAGAAAGACCCTATGAGTCTATAAAGGATCTCTTGACTTCAAATCCCCAAAATTTAAAGTTATCCCTTCCATCTCACCTAAGAAATCAATTGAATTTCTCCATCCAAAATAAAGGCCTTTGAAATTAAGCTTTTCCCTAAGTCAAGTAACATGTGTGAAATAATTTATTGAGATTTAAGTGAGAGCCATTAGGAGGGCACATGAAAGCCTCCAAAAAGTTTTAGCATTTCTGCCAATGGATTTTGTTAATCCGTTGTAAATTTTAGCATTTTGCCAATAGATTGTGCTCCTTAATCACCATCCTCTAACATCCATCACCAATTTTTGGGTCCTTTTGTGACATCGTTGCAAGAGTATTCAAAAAAATGACATTTAGTGGCATTTCTGCCATAGAATCATTGCAATTTTTTATCAGATGTCTTCTTGTAGTGTGCGACTTGAGAGAATCTTCTCTCTTTCTAAGCTCTCTCTTCCATCTGGTTGAGTTTTAGGTTTGTAAGTTTTATGTGATTGATTCAAATGTGCACAATGCATCTTGAATTAACTTTTCCTCTACATGCTATGTTGTTGAATTATTACCGAATTTTTGAATATGCATCTTGTCGGCTTTCCTTTTCCCCCCCCCTTAAAATTAAACTATCAATGGTGGCCCAAAAAGACCGTAAACAAAAAGTGGCTCACAAAGAGCATACACTACACACAGCACGTAAACTTCAAGAAAGTAACAAAGAAGATTTGATTTCTTACAAGCCTCCTACTAACCACCAGATCCAATGAGCTCACAGTCTAGCTCAAATCCCTCACATTTGATTTAACCAAGGATAGAATCGTGGTCTTAATGAAACCGACCAAATGTAAAAGCTGAAACATGGCTTGATTTCTAACGTCCCAAATGGCCAAAAGGACGATCGCATGAACATAGGGCCATGAGGCTCCAACTGTTGACGGTAGACCTTTCACCTCTACAAGCAGAGTAAGCCGCCAATTGCTGCCAATGTAAAACTTACACGTCAACCCAGAATGGCAGATAGCCACCTCTACCTTCGTCCAAACCTCCCTTGGACTGGTGCAATTCGATAGGGTATGTCTTACCACTTCTATGGTCCTTCCATAAAGTGGGCCGAACAGACTCACCTAGATTCTTTTGGCTTCCCTTAATATAGATAGAAGTTCCTATAGGTGGAGATAAGAAAAGATCTTCCATCCAGATGCCCAAAATAGAGACTTCGAGAAATCATAGTTATGACTTAGGATTCAATTCAGTTGTTGTTTATCTCAACCCAAAGAATTGAATTGTAGATCCGCATGCAACTTTTGTTTGAAATTCTCCAAATTATCTCAATGCTCAACGCTCTTTTGGCTCACTATTTGCTTGGAACGCCCCATAAATCATCTTTGACCACACATGGAGGAATCCCATGATTGCAATTTCCCATGTCTCAAGCTATGATTGTAAGAGCAGTGAACCATTTTGCTAGGGGATGAGGAAGATGAAGCAAAAGGGTGGTAAGAGGGAAGGGCACAAAAGGCCCAAGGTAGTGTGAGAGGGGTGAGGTGAGAGGAGGGGCCAAGGGAGAGGGGCATGCGGCAAGATGAGGTGGTGACAAGGGGGCAAGGGGTGAGCTGCAGCTAGCGCTGTAGGGAGATCAACGTCTGAACTTACCTTAATTTTTTTAGGATTACTTACCTTCCAGAGAAAACTGTGGATGACCTTGGTGCCGTGGGCTCTATTTTCGTTCATTGATGAGAAAAATCATATACATTTACCAAAGTAACGCCTTTGAAGTGTTCCTGCAATTCTGAAATTTCCTTTGAGCTTGAATTAGACCAATTCGTGCAAATTTTCACTTTCAACACTTCTCATATTGAAACTTTTCAACCTTTCAATCAAATTGTTTCCTTATTCAACACAAGTCTATGGCAGCTTGCCCACAATCTCACCAAGTGTCTTCTTGGAGCTATCGTCATCTTCTCCGAGTCCTATAATTATTATATGGGAATCAACCACAATGTTTTGATGCATTACAATAATCCTTTCTGTACTATAATGGATTCTCATCTTTCACAATTACAGGACATGTGAAGCAGAAGAATGAAGAAATAATTATCATTGGAAGGCTAGATTAATATACACTTACCGAAGTAACACCACCTTTGAAGTGATCTTGCAATTCTAAAATTTCCTTTGAGCATGAGCAATCTGACTATAGATAAAATCCAATAAGACCCGTCTCCTAAATTGTGAAAATTCAATCACGAAATAAACATATATCAATCAATACCTCTATTAAGATGAAATCCTTTCATGTGATTTTTCAATTTCAACACAAGTCTATGGCAACTTGCCCACAATCTCACCAAGCGTCTTATTGCAAATATCATCTTCTGAGCGTCTTCTTCTCCAGGTCCTATAATTTTTATCTTTGAATCACCACAGCATGTTGCCGAATTATGATTGTGGACAGGTTAAGCAGAAGAACAAAGATTGCAAACATGTTAAGCAGGCGAAGCATGACATTTGTTATACCTTGAGGCAACCATTGGTGGATCAACTTCCACATCAAAAAGCTAGACTTCACCTTTCCATGTACCCTAGTATTGGCCCTCCACTAGGACCGGGAGCGGCGTAGCCCCCCATTACACTTAAGACCTAAAGATAGAGGTGATACCTCCAAGAGCTTCCGATACAAGCCATACGATATATCCTTTAACCGAGTTCTACCAAGACTCCATTGGTTAAGTCTCCAAGCATGAGACTTAATACATAGGCGAGGACACTCGTAAGTGACTCCACAACTTTTAGAAATTTACAAGCAATAAGCCTCCACAATAGAAAACTCAGTCAATATGGAGTAAATCTGAGAGCCATAGTTTTCAAGAGTCCAATGGCACCACTTTCTTCCAATCAAGAGCTGGGATACCAGTCGTGGAGCCTGTAGAAAGGGGAGTCTTGACAAATGCCTCGGTTATTTACCCAGTTTTGACAAATCCTCAAGCGATGTTTACCGGTGTTAGTTATGAGACGACCGTTAGCACTGGTTTTGAATGTAGCCTTCATCCCAGTTAAATTAGCGCCAACTACTACTGCCTTGTTTTAAGCTTCACTACTTGCAGCCACCCCAAATCCGATATGATTCCACTGTCAAGCCACACAAACCCGCCTTTTATTTGTGCTCACTCGCACGCTTTATTAACTCGCATTACACAGGACACTCGACTCTGGCGTTGCAGCTCTTCTATATACGTTCTGCCATAAATGCGAAATGCTCTTCACCACTATAGATACTCGAAGCGTGTAAATGCTCAAGCCACTCGTGATTTATATTTGGGGAGTCGAGACTCCCCGCTTTACTTCAGTATTATAGCCGGTACGTGCTCTTGTTATAAAAGCCTTGAGCTCTTCACTCCAGCGGCGCAGACTGCTCGCGCTCCAAATTCCCGACTCCGATCGTGAGAGCCGCAGCCCGCAGCAAAACACGCAAACAACACGCTATACCGCCCAACCAAAAACATGCAATTTGCAACGGTGCATGCCACAGTACCCATCAGCTCGTCGCGTCCGACGGCGACTGAGTTTCGTGCGATATATTTGGATGTTCGGTGATGATGTTGACCACTGAATTTTATACTTCACATGTTCAACGACCTTCTTACCCGTCACGTCATGTACAATCTTAAATGAGCTCAAAATATGATGGGCATTGGGGTAGCCAGCTAGCTATGTATCCCGACTTTAGTTGCCCTAGTGTAAGGTATGATTTCCTTCGCGAAAGTGAAGCGCTTTTCATGAGCGGAATGCTATTGGAAATGTTTGAGTTTTCTTGAGACCACAATTCACACGCGGCCTTATTAAGGATCAAAATAACCCAATTTGGCATGTCTTTCACCCATAGTCTGAGATGCGCACACTAGGCTTAATTGGCTTAAACTTGGAGACAGCCCATTAAAGGTGTTTTTCATATGGTTCCAAGAAAATACCAAAGAGAATCAATTGATAGAATCATGGATCAGATCAGAATGGGGGCATAGAGACAAAGTTTTGGCACGTTGCCGACATTTTCCTAAAGCATTTCAAAGAATTGGTAGGACCTATAATAACTCAGGACAATGAATGGTCCTCAGCCCTAGCCGAATGCCTTGAGGGCATGGAGCCCAAGATTATGAGGGGCAGATTGGATGCCAAATTTACTTAGGAGGAGCTAAAAGAGGCCTTGTACAAAATGAAAAAGGAAAAAGCACCAGGGTTAGATGGATTGACCTCTGAATTCTATATTTGCTTTTGGAATCTTATGGGGAAAGATCTTATTGATATGGCTAATGCCTCGGCCAAGAGAAGGGCACTCTCAATTGATGTTAATACGGGACTCATAAAAATGTTCCCTAACAGGCAAAGCAAACTTCAGGTTGGGGAGTGGTGTCCCATAACAATGTTGAACACGTTATACAAGGTAGTAGCCAAGGCATTGGCTCTAAGAATCTGCAAGGTTTGTAAGCAGATCGTAGATAGGGAACAGACGAGATTCATAAAAGGCACATATATTTTTGAAAATATCTTGAATATGAGCTCGGTGATGGATTATGCTACAATGTCTAAGCAAAAAAGTATCCTATTTGGTCTAGACCTTGACAAGGCCTATGATCGAATTCACTGGGATTTTATCCTTACTATCCTTGAGAAGTTAGGCTTTGGCAATGGCTTCTGCAAAAAGGTCCTCATGTTATTCAAAAATGCCTTAGCAGCTTTATGCATAAACGAAGGCATAGTGGGGTACTTTAAGTCAACCAGATCCATTAGGCAAGGGTGCCCATTAGCACCCTTATTGTTTGTTATAGCCTAACTATTAGCATCCTTATTGTTTGCTATCGGCTCGATCCCTCTCCTACACCAAATCAAAATGGCTACTAAGAACCAGCTGATGAAAGTGGTACTTCTCCCATCTAGAAATCAGTTTAATGCCCAAATGTTTGCCGAGGATTTGGTTTCATGCTGCAGGGAAGACTAGCAAAGTGTCGATGCCTTGAAACACATCATCTCCTGTTTTTGCCTAGACTCATGACCTATTTGTAGCTGGTAGAAATCATATGCTATTAGAACTTTAGACGAGTCCTTACTTGACTGGATCAAGGATATGCCTCTTCTATGTGTTCCCCAAGGTCAAGTGGTTCAATATTTGGGTGCACCTTTAGGACTGAGAGTCCTAGCCAAAAGTCGCTTTGATTGGTTCAAGGAAAAAATATGCACTAAGCTCAAAAGCTAGTGTATTCTTCCCCTCAGATGGAATTCAAGATGCCTTATAATCCGCCACTTTTTGACAGCTACTATGACCTATTTAGCATCAGTGTGGCATTTCAAACCCTCACAGTGGCAACAGATCAGGAAGTTATTCTGTTCATTCCTCTGGCTAGAGGAGAATGGTAAGAGACGTATGCCCTACATCCCTTGGGGAGTTTTAAAAGCCCCCAAACATGCAAGTGGCCTGGGCATTCCAGACATTTCTCTAAAGAATATCTCACTCATCAATTAAGTGGTTGCCCCGTTTATTGTAGGGTCGGGCCCTTGGTTAGAAATCACTCATTCGTTCATTGAAGAAGGACACAGGCCTAAAGTGGGTACTTGGAGGAAATTGAAGTGGTATGCACGCACTTTCTCAAACTTCCTGATTTCGATTTATGGCTCAGATCTCACTTCAGGGTTATCAGTTGCTTGGAAGGTAGTTATGGACTATAGGTCATGGAAGGGAATTGGAGGGCTTAGAGGGGACGCTAGTCTTAAAGAATGCATTTGGTGGAGCAAAGCCGCTTAGCTCGATCGACAGTCATTGGTATACATGAATCTGGGTGCAACTCAAAGAATTTTTAGGAAAGGTTTAGTCTATTGGGAACAGATTTGGGACCCCAAGAGAGAAAACTGGTGGTTGCTTGGGGAGATCTCCTGTCATTTCACATTAAGCACTCATGAGATTGCCTTTTTGAGGGAGATATTGCTAAAGTTGTCAGATTGCTCGCCAACTAATTGCATTAATGCAAAAGCCAAAAGCCCTCTCCACTGGTTTGTTGGTAAAACCCCAAGTAGGAAAATCTCTACAAAGGTGGTATATATGAGGTTGATAAATGAATGGGCCGAGCTAGTGGATTTAAATCAGAAATGGAACCTGAGGAGGATGCCTTGATGGTGGCATTGCAAATTCAAAGAGATTTAGAGCAAAGGATTAAGGGTGGGGAAATTCAACTTCCTACTTTGGAAGATTGCCAATCATGTAAGAGCCAGATTGGCAAAGAGATTCCAAGTTAACCCAATGTGTGTATTTTGTGGAAATGTAGCTTAGGTAAGAGCCAAATTGGTGAAGAGATTCCAAGTTAACCCAATGTGTGTATTCTGTGGAAATGTAGCTTAGCACATCCTCCAATTGTTCTAGAGATGTCTAGTGTCGAGGTGCATGTGGACAAGGGTAGAAGCAGCTATTAGGTCTAATGTATTAATGGCTGCTTTTCGTATGAAAGGAAACTTGAATTTAACAATACACTGTCGGCCTCCTATCGACCCTCCAAGCCTGTTGGCTTTCTTGATAGGGGCAGTCTGCTATACTATATGGCAAGTGAGGAATCAGCTTACTTTTCGTGAAAATCCTACTTCAAGTAGCAGAGAGACCATAGTCTTTAAAGTGGTGAGGTGTACTATCCTAGACTTTGCAAAAGTTGTGGAGAATTCTCACCCTCTTGTCAACAAATGTCTTCTTGATATGGGGATCTCACTTTCTTAAAGGGTACTATCAGGCTCTCCTAGTGTAGGCCTAGGGCCTTGCCCTTTTTCTTTGGTTGCCTTTTGTAAAGGGTCTTTTGGTATTGATCCCCTCTATTATAACAATATCCGGCATGTTTTGCTTTTATTGTTTTGTTTTAAGGGTCAAAATAACCTTAAATTGGATCAAATCTAGGCCACATGGCATTTTTTCTAAATGCCCTGAGACGAGAGATCAAATAGCCTCAACAAGGGTGAAGGTACATCCTAGGGATAAGAAGACAATGGGTATATAGAAATGGTTTCTAAGGTAATAGAAAGAGCAAGCAGACCTTTGCATAGCAAGAGGGTATAGTTATAGACAAAGAAGCATGGATTGCTTTTTACCTATTACACAATTATCAGAATGACGATTTGGAGGGTCATGGAGGAGGAGGATCAAAAGAGAACTTGGGTGGTTCCAAATACAGTTGAATGTAAGAAGTGGGTCATGGAAGATGCTAGGAAGGACGATTGAATAGCACATTTTGGCTTTGTTTGTAAGTGACAATAATGTTAATTGGTAGTTATAATCAGCCCATATGTGGAGAGTCTCTTACTTTTAAATTTAAATTGCAGTTAGAGCCCTCTCTCTCTCTCTCTCTCTCTCTCTCTCTCTCTCTCACACACACACACACACAGAGGCGCAAGCTTCCTCTTGCCTACTCCATCACCAAGAATCCTTGTTGAGTGGAGTATTCTCTCGTATGGACTCTCTCTCTCTCTCTCTTTCTCTCTCCAACGACACAAATCATATCACACTACATTAAAGGGGCTACCACAATCTTGTCAACATCTCCTTATAATCAAGCTTTCTTAAAGCTTTGGTAAGTATGCTCACCACAGTCACTAGATCATTAGGAAAAAAGGGAACTCATTTTAGGGCCTTTTGGCCAAAATGAAAAATTCCTCTCCACCAATCACAAGAGGGGCAACATAACGTTGAGAAAATAGAGAAAGGATAAAATAGTTTCACATAATAAGAGAAAGAGACAACTTTTGTAGATGTACAACTATATTAACCTGACAAGGAGTCATTTTCAAAAGAGATCACGGACTCAAACATGATTTCCCTCCTAAACAAGTTTTCCTGTTTGTATGAATCAAAGATTCAAATGTGCTTTCTTGAGTCTAAGATTAGACCTATTTTTCCCCCTAGTTCTCCTCCTCGCACTTTCCATCCATGGCAATAGGCACCCCAGGGTGTCTTTCTTGCTTGCGTTCCTACTTTCCATTTTAGTTCTCTAGCTTACATTTTACCCATTTGAAAGTTTGGTTCTCTTTCACGAATCATCCATGGCAACAGGCATCCCAATGCAAAGTGGTGTGAAACTTAGAATGCAGAAGACCAAGACATAGAGGTGAGTGTTGTTTCTCAATGACCTACAACATGAATATCCTCTATAGAGGTTGCCAATAGGGGAATGCAGATGGTCACTGGCAAAAGATGGTTGTGTCAAATGGAATTCAGGTGCTAATGTAGCCAACGAGGAGTAAAAAACCACAGTCAAATGATATATTTATGGCCTCTTAGAAAGGTAGGGTCAAAGATCTCAGAATAGATGGTAAGAAAGGTATTAAGGAAATCCTAGTCGAGCATGTATATATGCACAATGAACATGTGCTACGTGATTATCCAAATTATCTTCCACGACACAGGCCCAATTATGATTTTTCAACCCTTTCAATTTTGGAATGGTAGTTTCAAACATTTCTATTTTCATCATAACCTAAAACGTGTTTTGGTTTTTCAGATATGTATCCATCATCATATGAAGAACGGCAGCCGGTGGAGTGCATTTTGGGATTCTTAGATGTCTTGCATGGAGCAATAGGAGAATTACAACATCAAGGTAGATCTGCAACTCAATTAGCACAAATAGGTATCTTCTTTTATGATCATTTTTATGAATTCTTGGACAAAGCAAACATTCATGGCATGTTGAGGAAACAAGATCTTATGCCATGGAATACGATAAATTGGCCAGTGCCCCCTAGTAGTGTGACAAAGACATATAGAGCTAAGCTATTCACAGAAGTTCAATGATCTTTACGTCCAGGAATTGCTACAAGAAATTTAAAAATCAATGTATGCATGCCAATCACGGTTTTTGTTGACCTATTTAACAAAAGTATCTACTCAAGGTATGCAAAACAAGGCTCACCTACAAAGCAATTAGAAATGAAGAGAACCTTGACTTCTTGGATGATGGTTGGGATAAATCAATATCGAACAAGGTATACTATGAGGTGGTGGTGCCAAGTACAATTACCATTAAATATATGATTGCAAGCCATAATTATATATTTTCTTTTTAGTACAAACACAGTAGGTTCATTACGGATAAATTAGTTCCAATGGACCAAACCTTAACTTGTTTGGCCCTAAAAACAAAGTATTGGAGGTGAAGGTCTATGAAGATGGAAAATTGGTAAGTGTAATCTCAATAGGACAGTGTTGTACACTAGCCCAATTGCATCATGACATTTGTGTGCAGACAGAGGACAGTATTTCAAAATAGTTCTCATTCATTATCAACAACAAAAAGGTCCATAGAATGTTTACAAATTGGTTCTTTAGTATCTTCATTTGTTATATTTACATGATTCATGCATTGTATTCACTTGTTACTAACAAAACATACAACAGCTACTGCGTAGGAGGGAGAGCACAATTCAATGCAAAAGCATCATTGGAGAGACTGATTATATTATGACAAAAGCACGTTTGGTCGGTCTGCTTTTTGTGCTTAAAAGCATGTGCTAAAAAAGCAGAATTGTAGCACTTTTCAAGAGGTGCTTGCTTGTGACATATATCCACCATCCATGTAGATTATGATTGGGCATTTTGCACATGTGTCCCATGACACTCGTAAGCTTGTATGCTTTCATGATACCACTACTTCAGTTGTAATTGTTGCTTCATCCCTGGCACATCGTCTCCCTCGTCTCCCTTGTCTCCCATGTAGGTCTTCTAGCTCAGTTGAATCCTCTCCTTAGCAGGTCCTGAGCTCAGCTCAATCCTCTCCCCGGCAGGTTCTATGCACTTCTTCTCTAGGGGCTGTCGCATTTGCTCTCCCTCACAGGTCCTGAGCTCAGCTCAATCCTCTCCCTTGTAGGTCCTGAGCTCTACCTCCATTTACTTTCCCTCGCAGGTCCTCTAGCTCAGCTATTGCAGCTCTCACTCTCTTTTTTACTGCACGTCTCTGCCTCTTTGAGAAGGTGCTACAAGAATGTCTCGATCATCCACAAACTACAAGCTAAGAGATTTTGTTGTACTAATGCATATTTTCATGACGTTTATAGTCTTAGCATGGTTGGAAAGAACCCACGAAGGCTTACAGATGATGACCTTCTAGTAAGAGAATGGCTCATTATGTTTAGTTAGCCACGAAAGTTAAAGTACTACAAGGTGAAGGCCAAAAGTCTTCGGAACCTGGACATTCTACAAGAGACTCTAGACCTTCACTTTCGAGTTTACCAGAAGGAACCCCCCAATATGCAGTTTGGGATTGCATTTGCTCGAGGGTTTGCCCTTGAGCATTGCAAGGCTGCAAAAAATGCCCCTACAAAGGACGATTTCACTGTCAACTGGGCTGAATTCGGTGAAAGCATGATTTGTATGGTCCAACAACAAGGTAAGATCCAATGAAAAATTGAACGATTCCAACAAAAGAATAATCTATCAGCTGACTCCTCCGAAATAGCAATGGAGGAAGATGTCAAAAGGGTCTTGAGGTATAGGGAGGGGGAATTGTGGTGGCACTCTATTTCTCATGGGCCACCATCTTCGACTACCCAAATCTCACATGGCTATGGCACATCGTCTGTAAACTACACAATGCCTAAGCTGGTGAACAGTCAAAAAATCCTACATGCTGCAAAGATGAGACTTGACCAAGCAAGTCAAGAGGTGGATGCATTTGTAAAATGCAATAGATAAGGCCAAGAAAGATAGGTTATGCCAAGAGAATTTGCTGACAGCAGTACATACATTGAGGACAAAGCTCCAAGTAGCACAAAATGAAATATCAGTTTTGGCTCCTTCAATTGACCTGGAGCATTTCAAAAGATTGTAGGCAAACATTGCCTCATTCACGAACACATTGGAGATCCTAGGATTCAAAGTAGAAGCCCCAAATTTTGAGGAGAGCATACCTGATTTCGAGGTAAGGCTATATTTTATCATACACTTTGCGTCAGTCCTTTAGTTTTTTTGTAATGTTTCCACAGTCCATTGTGTTTACTTGAGTTCAGTTTTTTTGTTGTTTCAACATGCAGGCGAGTTACTTGAAAAGTCTGCTATCTTTCAAACGAGGCAGCCACAATATTATATGATGGAAAGAGTTCAGTCCAACCAACCTCTTTATATTTTCCCATCCCCACCAACAATTGCCAGTACAGAAGTTGAGGATTCAACGTGTCTTATGATTGCATAGCCCTATGGTGGATGTGGCTTTACTATTGACAGAAAAGAATTTGTTGTGGTGTGTGTGTTTGCATGTGGCCATCCTTACCACCAGTTTTGTTTTGCAAATCCATGTTTGGAAGACACACATTGTAGGGTGCAGGGTTGCTTGGAAAAAATCCCCACAATAGTGAAATCGATGGTTTTAGGCTCATCACTTGGTATGCCTCACTCCCTATTTTGTTTGGCTTTTATGTATTGCATATTTGCTTTGTAACTAGTTTCCCACTACTTTCTATTTTTCTATTTCTATAATGCTTTACATGTTCTTTTCAATGGTTTAACAATGCTTTACCAATGATTTGTGACTGCTTTACCACTGCTTTCTCTTTTTAAAACTACTTTCCTGTAAACAATCATTGCTTTCAGATTACTTTGGCACTGCTTTGTGACTGCTTGCTTTTGTGAGTGCTTTTGCAGTGCTTTAGCACTGCGTGTGCATGGTTTGGTAGTGCTTTGGCACTACTTTTTGACTGCTTGGTCACTGCTTTGCTTTTTTAGACTGCTTTACATGGAATATGCAAAGTACTCTACATGTGCTTTGTGGGTCTCATTGCTTTAGCACTGCTTTGTATGTGTGCTTGTCAATGCTTAGCAATGCTTTGTGACTGCTTTACCACTACTTTCTCTTTTAAAACCACTTTCCTATGTAAACAATCATTGCTTTCAGTATGCTTTGGCACTGCTTGCTTTTGTGAGTGCTTTTATACTGCTTGTGTTGGTAGTGCTTTGGCACTTCTTTTTGACTGCTTGGTCACTGCTTTGCATTTTTAGACTGCTTTACATGGAATATGGAAAGTAATCTGCATGTGCTTTGTTGGTCTCATTGCTTTAACATTGCTTTGTATGTGGGCTTGTCAATGCTTAGCAGTAAGTTTGTGGTTGCTTTACCACTAGTTTTTCTTTTAAAACTGCTTTCCATGTAAACAGTGATTGCTTTCAATATGCTTTGGCACTGCTTTGTGACAGCTTGCTTTTGTGAGTGCTTTTGCACTGCTTATGACTACTTTGTTAGTGCTTTGGCACTGCTCTCAGACTGCTTGGTCACTACTTTGCATTTTTATATTGCTTTACATGGAATATGCAAAGTACTATACATGTGCTTTGTGGGTCTCATTGCTTTAGCACTACTTTGTATGTGTGCTTGTCAATGCTTAGCAGTGCTTTGTGACTACTTTACCATTGCGTTCTCTTTTAAAACTACTTTCCATGTAAACAGTCATTGCTTTTAGTATGCTTTGGCACTGCTTTGGCACTACTTGCTTTTGTAGTGCTTTTGCACTGCTTGTGAGTGGTTTGGTAGTGGTTTGGCATTGCTTTCTGTCTTCTTGGTCACTACTTTCCATTTTTAGACTGCTTTACATGGAATATGCAAAGTACTCTACATCTGCTTTGTGGGGTCTCACTGCTTTGTATGTGTGCTTGTTAATGCTTAGTAGTGCTTTGTGACTGCTTTACCATTGCTTTCTCTTTTAAACTTCTTTTCTGTAAACAGTCATTGCTTTTAGATTGTTGTGGCACTGCTTTGTGACTGCTTGCTTTTGTGAGTGCTTTTGCAGTGCTTTAGCACTACTTGTGAGTGGTTTGGTAGTGCTTTGGCACTGCTTTTTGATTGCTTGGTCATTGCTACTAAGCATTGATTGCTTTAGCACTTCTTTGTATGTGTGCTTGTCAATGCTGCTTAGTAGTGCTTTGTGACTGCTTTACCACTGCTTTCTCTTTTAAAATTGCTTTACATGTAAACAGTCATTGCTTTCAGTATGCTTTGGCACTGCTTTGTGACTACTTGCTTTTGTGAGTGCTTTTGCACTGCTTGTGAGTGGTTTGGTAGTGCTTTGGCACTTCTTTCTGACTGCTTGATTTTATTAGTGCTTTTGTGACTGGTTTGGCAATGCTTAAGCACTAGGTTTAGATTTTTGTTTGCTTTCCTTCTACTTTTGGAATTCTTTCCATATGCTTTGGTGTGCAAGTGCATCATGTGCTTTTTGACTGTTTTCATTTAATGCTTTGTATAATTATTGGAAGTGCATTGTTTCTGCATTGTTTGTGCATGACTACATGATTACTAAATGTGTTCTTGCATTAGTTTGTATGTGTTTTTTCCACCAAGATAAAATCTCCGTTTGAAATTTGGCATGTTCTGTGGATGCAGTCTTTGTTGATAATTCACAAGCAGGATCATCAAACAACCTTAGAGTACTTGGACATGCACAAGCATTTATTGGTGAGCCTGCATCTTTCTTGGGCAGCACAGCCCATGAGAAGATGCTTGGCCTCAGCGCAGGGCCTGAGCCCCATTCTTCTTTTTGGAAAGTTATTTTTGATAATGAATAGGCAAGGCCATCAGAATAGGTTGGAAGGGAACCTAATTGTATGTTTATTGATGATGAGATAACACCTTTGTCGGGCAGCCCAAGGTCTGTGCAGAGTCCTAAAAAAGTGGTTGACTTAGAAGAGGGAACAAATACACAAATGGGTGATGTACCTGCAAGGCAGATTTGGATGATCTCACAGAAGCAGCCACAACTATAGGAGATGCTAGGAGACCAGTCCAGATGGGTTGACTATGGGGCAATGGATAAAGGTACTGACAAAGTGCAAAACCATGCATAACAATGCAACCGAGGCCCAGTCCATGAACTACACAGATGCCTACTAGTAGGGCAAAAAGGACTAAAATGCCAAGTAATGCTGAGAAGGTTCCTGAGAAGGATGCAAGTCTTGTAGCTAACCTGAAAGCAAGTATGCACCATCCACGAGCCCGCAAGAGATTGTAATTTTTAGATTTGGAATTCAGGTTTACCCCATGTAATGAAATGCTATCTTAATCAAGTCATTGGTATTGTGATGTCTCTTATTGTAGTCTAAATGTCTTGTAGTTATTACGCATGCTCTCCATCTAAACAGAGATCATAAACCTTAAAATAATTTGATCATCATACATTAATCTTATATTGTCATGCATTTGAGGTTTGTGACTGCTTACCTTAGCACTCCCCTCAAAGAAATTAAAAGCTGGATAGGGAATTGTATCTTATTGAAATTACAGTTCAAAAATTGGGAGTTGTAGATATTTGGACCCGTGCGTAAATATGTGTTAATGAGAGAGTGAGAGATGAAGACAGGTGCCTTGATGAAGCTCAATCATGTTGATCAAAAATTAGCATGGGTCATGTATACAAAAGGTCCTTTCAAAATCTGGCCTAAGATGACGAGTGCAAAGATAGCATGTGGTTCACATCCAAGTCGGCATAGGAGAGCACTAAAAGGATATGCTACAAAGCTAGGGATCATTCACCGTACCAGTAATATCATAATACCCCTCATGAACTCACAGAGTAGGATTTTTGTTGTCTCTATTACATGATCCTAGAGAGCAAGAATGCAGAACGATGTGCACTTGTGATAGGCTTGAATGGTGTGTTGATTTATCATCACAACCATGAAAAGCAGCTCTTCTAGCCCCAATGGCATCATCACGCACGGCAAGTATGAGACTTCCATGGAGGGACTTGACATTTCTAGTGCCAGAGGATGCATAGACTTTTCTGTGTTGGGTTGCTCAATGGTTCATCGTATATATATGGAGCTCCCAATGCAGATGCAACCTATTGAGGTGCTTTAAGTTGTTGGCCTGGAGAATGTTATCTCATGATTTCTGGATCAAGAATATTGTGACAGGGCACATTTCACCATTTCTAATGGGAAACCAATCTTTTTCAAGCACCGGTGGTATTTTTGGGAGAAATACCCTTTCTATGGTGTGTCGAGCACCATGCTTCTAGATAACTTCTACAAGTGTATTGGAAATCCAGAAGGGACATTTTGTATATTGCCAAAGTTATATTTAGTCCCTGTGCATTGGCAGCACAATTTTCTAGTTAAGCATGTAGGACCCTGGTTATGGCGATGGTTGAACTCATGGGATCACCAACAATTTGCATCTAGAGACTACTTTGGTGCTTGGGAAGATATAGATAGCCTGCTAGTTGCAAAAAAGTATGTTGTGCACCTTGGATGGGTGATAGCCCCAATTGTGGAGCTGATTTCTTTTTGGGCACGTGATGACATGTTTATTAGACCAAGGCAGAGGATGTAGTTTACAAGTTGTTATCTATAAAATTGTTCACGGACTGCAAATACTACTTGTAACTTTTGTCATGTATCTTGTTGTTTCATGAGGTGTGATTTTTGTCTACTAGATCATGTACAATTGATTAGTTGGATCATGGATATAATACCATACCATGTAATTATTCTTTGTGATTTGCATCATGTCTTGCCTAGTTGTATTACTTTTTGACTACTTGCAAATATTATCTTTACCTTGGATCATGTGCCCTATATAGGGTTGGATCACGAAGTATTACTTTTGCTAATGGATCATGACCATTACTTGATTGATGTATATACAACGGTTTCTCACATATTTGGTACAACCAATCATACTTGGCTTCTTTTTTTGGGGGAGAAAAATAAACAATCATAAAAAATGGCAAGCAAATAAACAATCATAGAAAATGAAAGCAAGCGTGGGAAATAAATTCATTAGAATGTGGCCTAGAGATCATAAGGCATGCTATTGTAGACAGCCTCATACTCTTCAAGTGATAGCAAGTACAAGTTTCTCTCTCCCTCAATGGCTTCCACTGGAAACTTGATTAACCTTACAAGATGGGAATATAATGACCTCAGGTTTATGATCAAGAAGCTTGTAGCGGTGGTCATCTTGATGAACATAAAAGAGACCCTTCACAACAAAGGAGCTTGCAGTAATTATGTTGCCCCAAGCACCCTTCATAGCCTTTTGGCTCTTCTCCTTAGCTTTAGTACACTTCAAGATGTAGAAGTTAGCACCCTCTTCATTGTCTACCTCTGCATTCATTATGAAGTTGTCCCCCATGCAAGGAGCATCGCTAAGCATTTCATGATGCCCTTCAAAGAAAGGCTCCTCAATGAGCTCCTCATTATATCTAAAACACTTGCATTGTCAGGAACAATAATGTGATATTCCCAACTAGGCACATGCTTCTTATTGGTGTAGTGTCCCTAAGACTCTTGAATACAAGCATTACAGTAGGATGACAACCTTTTCATTGCTATTTGACTAACAACCCCTTGTGTAGCTCCTCGTATACAATACATGGATTGTGTGTGGCACAAGTTGACAGTCCCACTGTATAGATCTATCAATATCTCCTTCCTTAACCTCCCAAAACGCTCATGCTACATTCCTCTCCTTAGATGCATAGCTGGCTTGAGCCCCATGAGACAAGTTGGTCCTCAAAAAATCCACGACATCTTTGGCATTTTTTAAGGTGGCTCCATTTAGCTTTAGTTGTTCATGTGTCAATGCTCTCTTCACAATAGCCTCAGTCCCATTGTGCTTTCCCTTTCTGCTTCCAGATCCAAAGAAATTCCATGTCATCTTCAAACCCACCAACTATTAAAATCTAGAAATGAAATAGGAAGGTCTTCTAAGCACTGACAAACAGTCAAAAAAATTCAAGCTATCAAAAAGTAGTTTTTAAAAAGAAAGCACTGGTAAAGCAGTCATTGAGCAATTCTTAGCAGAATCTAAGAAGTAAAAAGCACATGAAAATAACATGCCAAACCACATATAGAGCTCTACTAAAACACTACCAAATGAATCACAAAAGCAAGCAATGACAAAGCAGGACCAAAGCATTGTCATAGCACTAAAAAGCACATGTAAAGCACTCTTCAAATAGAAAGTAGTGGACAAGCAGCCACAAATCAATGTTAAAGCACTTTCAAAGCAGTCAAAAAGCACATACAAAGAACTTATAAATTTCATGCAAAGCACATTACAAGTAGAAAGCAGTGGAAAAGCACTCATAAAGCAGTTAAGAAAAGGACAAGCAGTCATAAAGCATTGCCAAAGCAGTAACAAGCACATGTAAAGCACTGCCAAAGCAGTCACAAAGCATTGCTAAAGCACTGATAGCCAGTCAAAAAATCAAGCTATCAAAAAGGAGTTTTTAAGAAGAAAGCAGTGGTAAAGTAGTCACTACGCATGAATCCAATACCATAGAAGCTTCTAAAGTGAAAAGACAATCCTAAAGCACTAGAAAAAGCACTTCTAAAGCGACATTCCTAAAGCACATGCAAAGCACACTATAAAGCACAAGCAGAAACTAGTCACAAACCATTCTCAAAGTAGTTACAAGAGAAGCTATGAGTGACACGGCCACACAAGAGAACCAAGCGGCATTGACAAAGTAGTCCAACAGAAGATCCACTTGAATGTGTGATTCCTTAACTTGGAGTCTACATGGCTCTAAGCAGTCACATAGCAATGAGAATGCAACCTCAAATCACTTCATCATGGCAAAAACCAGTCTAGAAGCAGTTCATTATGGCAAAAACCAGTCTAGAAGCAGTTCATTATGGTAGAAACCAGTCTAGAAGCACTTCATAAAAACTAGTCTAGAAGCAGTTCATCATGGCCAAAATGCATCTAGAAGCAGTTCATTATGACTCAGATGAGGAATCATGGAGAGGTGAATCTAGACCTAAGGTTCCTCAAGAAGATGGATAGGGTGCTTCACATAGGTTTTTCTGCTTATTCTCTTTCTAAAACATCTTTCTTATTGGGGGACACTGTGTTTCTTGAGTCCAAAGTGCAAACACAATATCTTGAACCTCCTGTGTAATGTTGTTGCATCGTTGTTGTTGTCTTTGGTAGGAGGATAGCGACAACATTCCTTGTTCTTTGATGGGTGAGCAATATTTTGCAGAGTAGAAGTTTGTCCTATGGACACCCAAAAGCTTGGAAACCTTTGCAATGCTGAAATCTTGGCATTCTTGCCCCTCACGTTTTGAAGAAAACTTCATCATGGCTCTATGGTTGTTTGACATGGGTCAAGGTGCTGCATATATTGGTTACAATTGCTTCCTGCAATGACTGAACTTCTTCATTGACACTATGCAACTGCTTGATATTGGGATGAAACAAGATTTGTGTGACAATATCCTTTCTAGTTTCTGAGTCCATTCCTCTTGTTTGTTCTTCAAAGAAGGAAACGACCTCCTTTGTTATCTTTCGTCTCTTGTCCATGTTAGATACAACATTTTATTGATTTGCCATAGCTCGCTTCGCCCTTGCTTTCTATAATTTCTTTTTTTTCTTTGTAGCCTCATACTCTCAGATAGTGTCTACCTCTTTTTCTTGACGGATCAGTTGCATTAATGTCTCTACATTGACATCCTCAGGTCCTAGAGACAAATAAACTAGACACACCTACAAAAAGTAGCATAAAGCATCACCACCTGCCATCATTTGCAATGTTATTTAAGAAATAGAAAAGCAAACGTGTTTCCTGCAGAGGCACGTAACCTTTTTCGATAGGAAATCTAAGTATGAACTTTGATGGTCCTGGAAACATTGTTAATTCCGCATGAGTGTTTGCAAATATTTCGTTGGTTTGAACTACTACTACTCTTCTTTGGTCTCAATTTGATTTGTTCCTCACTCGTAGTGGAATTCGCATACTCCACTTCACTCAAGATCTCACCTCTTCCAGCATCTGTTTAAAGTGCTACTACTCTGAGGCTATTTCCAAGAGATAGAATGCAAAGAAAGGACTAGGAGCACCGAGAGAGAGAGAGAGAGAGAGAGAGAGAGAGAGAGAGAGAGAGAGAGAGAGAGAGAGAGATTCCAGAATGCATATTCAAAGGGGGAGGTTTTAGAGAGAGAGGCTTCAGAAAGCAAAGCAGGACTGGCAGTTACAGTGTCTTTATTAGTTACACATTATGAACATGGGACGTGGTTTTTATTTTTAAATTTACACTCTTGACCATTCTCACAATCAGTTTGAAAGACACAAACATGTCTATCAAAACTGAGACTGCAACACACAACTCTCTTAAGAGAGATGAGTGCCAGCCTCAGATTAAAAACAATTATTTATATAGAAATTGAAACTACAACACACAACTCTGGTAGGAGAGATGAGTGCCAGTCTCAAACGTAAATCAAAACAAACATTAATAAATTAAAAAAGGCTATAGCACACAACTCTCACAAAAAAACACAATACAAAACAAACATTAATTAATAAAAAAAGAGTGCAGCACACAACTCTCGTAAGAGAGATGAGTGCCAGTCTAAAACACAATACAAAACAAACATTAATTAATTAAAAAAGACTACAGCATACAACTCTCACAAGAGAGATGAGTGCTAGTCTAAAACACAAAACAAACATTAATTAATAAAAAGAGACTGCAACACACAACTCTCACAAGATAGATGAGTGCCAGTCGCAAACAAGGATGAAGAAGGTCCTCGCACACACTCCAAGATCAGTGGCATTGTGAGATATGCTTAATATCATATCACCTTGACTATATTTCATTCAAGTTTGAATGATCAGTAGAAAATTATGAATCTTACATGGGCATGTGAGATAGGTGGATCTATTGAGCATCAGGAAGCCTAGGGTGGACTCCATCAAAGCTGTGTGCTTTCTTGAGAAGCACCTTCCCTCAATCATTATGATGACTCATGTGCACTTGCTTGTACACATAGTTGATGAGGTCACCATCGCAGAAACTGCTCATAGATGTCAGATGTTTTTCCTTAAATGGTTTATGTAAAATTTGAAGGGACTTGTAAGGCAAAGAGCAAGACTAAAAGCATTCATGGTAGAGGGCTGGCTTGTGCAAGAGTCAACAGTATATATAACAGAGTTTCTTGCATCGATGGATCCTAATATGCCACTTGCTTGGCATAACTAGGATGATGGTCATATCATCATGGAGGTTTCCCAAGGAAAAGGGACTTTAAAAAAAAGATGAGCAAAGAACAAGTTTGGAGAGATATGAAGAGGCTAAAGTAGAAAGAGTAAATGCAAGGTCAGGATTTAGAGTCATGCATAGGCAAACGCAACGATATCCACAAGATCTTGTTCTTCTCCTCAAGGACATGTCAATGGATTGGCTACAACAATATCTTCATAAAGCTAAAGATGATGGGGAGATAGTAAGCGAAAGCGAGAGTAGAAAAAGTATAGTGCATTATGGTCATGTGGATGGCATTTTCCTGTAGAATGCATCGATTCAAAGAGAGTCACATTTGATTGGGGAGTCATGGCCAACTTCATACAAGATAACCAAGCAAGTGCTTTTGATACCAATCTTCTCTCCTCACAATTAGATTATTGTGGGACCATACACAAAATCTATGAAGTTGATTTGACATTTTCATATTTTCATTCTTCATGTAAAATGGTTTAGAATTATCGATAACAATGGTCCTAATGCTATAGTAAAAAAGGCAATAGTGGTTTCTTTCCCATAGACTCCACTAAGCCAAGACAAATGAAAGTTATACTTTTGTTCTTCTTGAGCATTGTGAGAAGTTACATACTAAGGAATTAATTAAGCTAATGCATTCATTTTTAAAGGATTGGTACATGTTCATATATAATTAAGTATAAATTAATACAATTGATAGCATTTAATTTGCATCTTGAACATAGGTGGTCTTCCATCCAGAGCGTGGAGATGACGCCAATGCATACAATTGATCCCAATGGATCTAAGAAAGAAGAGGAAGATCATGATATGGGCCAAGAAGAAAGTGTATATAATGACATCGTAATGGAGGAAGGTGGAGATCATAATATTGGGGAAGAAGATGGGGATCATGTATCACCCGATATTATTGAAGAAGAATTAGAGGATCAAGTCTTAGGTAGATGTACAATAAATGACAATGATACAGGTGATCAATTGACTCTGTAATTAGAGATAAAACTATTTGGTGAACAGGACTTGAAGCCGTTGATGTAAATCCTACTAATTGATTCTTTTACCATCGACAAGGCTTTTTATCTTTGCCCCTTTCACTTTTATAGTGGCAACATACTCCTATATTTTTTATCCTTCAAATGACAAAATTGTAGCAAAATTTATTTCAAGTCTTATTTCAAACCACATTCTATAATTTTGTCAGTATATAATTTTTTTACCAGGGTTAATATATACCAACACTCGTAAATCAACTTCTACTACTGTCAATATATATACCAACATTAAGGTAATATCAAATTATGCCAGCACTAATACCAATGAAAAACCCACCTACATGCCATACCTATGGTTTTTGCATCCGTGCATGTGAAACATCAATAGGAATATGTCAAAAACCTATGAAGGTCTAGTTGGGAGACCATGGACTAATGAGTCCAAAGGAATTTGTCAAGACTTTTTCTCCTCATCTTGTGCCTCTTCTGTTGCATTAGCTCTTCCTAGTGCAGGGCCATCGGGTATGCCTACTCGACAGGGGTTACCTGCCACAATTAGTGAAGCATCATTGCCTGGGGGCCGATGGTGTTGCTCTACGAAGAGTAGGGAGGGTGGTGGTTGTGGTTCAGGTGTAAATGTAGATTCATATGAGATGTAGCTTGCCATTGGCCCCTTGCCTACCCCTTTCATAGAGCACTGTGCCACCCCTCGGTCCACCAACCTTAGATCCACCCCTTGCTCTAGGAAGAGGAGGAAGGGTGGTGGTTGTGGTTCAGTTGAAAGTGTAGATGTAGAGTGAATCTACACATTCTTGCATCCCTCCCTTCTCTCTTTTCCTCTCTACTCCACCACCCCTGGCTCCACCCCAACTCACTTTATCACCCCTCGCTCCACTGCCACCCCATCTAGTAGCTCAAGCTTTAGGCAAGGAGAGTTTATTATGCCCGAGGACCTTCACTATATAATATCAATAGCATGAGCGATATTATTGAGGATGAGAAGGGGCATAAAGTTATCTCTCATATGAGGCGCTTGATGAGCATATATTTTCCCAAAGGTATATTCATAGAGTGGCGCTCTTAGGACCTTACAACAAAGAATGCTCTCATAGCACAGCTCAATCACAACTTTCTAAACCCATAGAATACGAGTTTGGCGACTACATTGCATGTGCATGGACCTTGTACTTAGACATTGTAGATTGGAGAAGAGAGGTAGGATCAAGGAGGGTAAGCCTAGTCCCACATCGGCATATAAAGAGGATTTGAAGGCCACCAAGAGAGAGATTAGACAAATAACAAACAAGTGGGTGAATCAAAGGAAGGATACGAGGAGCCATCTCAACACCTTAGATGCTTTGGACCCCGGGACTAATGGAAGGCTAGGCAGTGAGGCCTTGGTGGTCAGTCTATTTCTTTTATAATTTTTTATTCCATTTGTTTAATTACCCATATATGGTACTTCATCTGACTCTCTTAATTTAGATTGACAATGATTGGCTAAAATCCTACAAATGAGGAGTACATACATGCATGGGCAGTAGAAGCAAAGCCATTCCCTAGACAAATGGAATGCTAGAGACACCCCATTGATTGGGGGATGCGTCAATTTTACGAGCAAAAACCTATGAGCAGGTTTATCCGAGCGTGTTTTTCAAGAGATTTTTAAAAATGTTTTTCTTTAGGAAACATGGTTTTTACAATTTTATTTTCACTAGAACTAGATCCCTTTATCATAAAAATATACAGACTAGTCACTCATTCATTTTTACACAACATAATTTTCTTATTTAGAGACATCCCTTTGTACCCCTGTTATTACCTTAAAAAAGTGTTGATTCCTTTAAGAAACATTCCTCATAATCACTCTCAATGTAATAATACTATGCATATATAATTACTTATTAACACATTTATATCATATGGCAATATCTTTTTAGTGTTTTTATAGCATATTTATGGACATGTTTCTAAAGAAGTTTAAATTACTATAAATAAGTATTAACTTAGGCTTATATATCACTCTCATAAAATAAATGCAATATTTAATACTATATATGAAAGATTTTCCAAAATATAACTCCATAGATGTGCTCAAATGGGGTGTTCTGATCAATTTGAGTGGTTGAATGACTATATTTGGACATTGGATATGAAAGTTATGTCACTTTTAAAAGTGTTGTCCAGCGAAACTACCTTGGGAGACTTGCTTCAAAGGGGTTTCGCTGGCGAAACTACCTGGATGGCTTGCTTCAATGAGTTTTCTTTGAAGAAACTCTTTCATGAAGATAGGTTGAGAGAGGGTTTTCAATGTCACCCCCTATTAAGTAAAAGTTGTAAGAAGGATCATAAGGGAATTTTCATAGAGAAGTCTACTCTACATGTGGGTTTCTTCAAAATCCATCCCATTATGCTCTCACCATTCCTACAGATTCACCTAAAGATATTTGTATAAAATAGGCATTGCTATAATACTTTGCATATTTCTAAGTGAAACTATGTTTTCTTCTGATCGATTTTTGCCATATTTATGCATAGTTGGAAGATTTTTTTTTCCTTTGCTCGGACGCTCGGAAGATTTCGCTCAGAAAATGCTCGTCCCCTTGATTGGGCTATGGTGGCCGTTCATCACGTAAGTCTACTCCACCCATTGATTGGGCTATGGTGATCGTTCATCATTGTTGTTCATAAGCATGTATGCTTGTATAATTGATCTTATGTCAATTAAGTTGTAATCTCATTTTTTAAATTGTTTCATTCTTAGGGTGGTAGTTTCGACCCAACCAGAGCCTAGGTGATGTAGAAGAGGAGGAGCTTGCAAGTGGGGATGTGGGGGAGAGAGACATCAAGGGATCAGGTGGAGGCAAGGATGTGGGCTAGGAAATTCAGGGTGAGGATGCGTCTTACTAGTTTACCTTGAATTTAGCATACCTTTAGCAAGTTTACCATTTTGTATCTCATATTCAAATTTTGTACTACCCTCTTCGAAAGGGAAATTTTGTAATAAGATAGGATTTGAGAGTTTAACATAAAAGAAAATTGCATTACCTCAGATGGCATGTTTTAATACTTACCTTGTAATAAAACACATATAATAGTGGGGCTGAAACAAGCCCCATTTTGCCCCCATGTGTTTGCCCCACCAAGTTTTCTTTTTTGTCCTATTAAGCATTCGTTTATACCAACGGTTTATTAGTGTCAACTAGTATATACCGACGGCTTGGCATGTTGATATATACTGATGGTGATGTTAAATTATACGATGCAACAAAACAGAAACTGAACAAAGAATAGAAAGTACACAGTAAACTGGAGAGGAATAAAATTTTCCTTCAATACTGATGTAGTACAGATGATGGCTCCATCCACGCATGTACTCCCACAGTGGAGTAGATGGCGATCTAGATAGATACTAAGTGAAGAGCTACTAGCTGGAAGATTTGATTTGATCTGAACTGATCTAATGCAATGGACTGGAGAGGTTGCCTCTTTATAGCTATGAGGACGATAGTTGGATAATGTAGTCGGTGGAACCGACCAGTCAACCTAGTCGGTGGAGTCAACTAGTCAACCTAGTCGGTGGAACCGACTAGTCATTCATGGAATATTCAAGGAATATTCGTTATACCATCACCTCGGGGGCTCCTACCCCCAAACCCCTACCAGGGGGGCTGTTGGCCCTTCTAAGACCCCCCAGCTGGGGGCCAACTAGCCCCCAAGCCCTAGTAAGAATAAGGGGCTCCCACACAATCACCTTTCTACCATCAACGGTCTCATTGATAGACCTCATTTGACATGCAAGTCAGGATCCATTCAATGTCCCAGGCTCACACATGGCTTCTCCTCATATGGGGGCCTTACAACTTGAGCATCTTGGACCACTGCTCATTACTAGGAGGGTGGGGTGTGGAGCATATGTAATAGGTGATACTGACTAATCTTTACTGATGGTAATTCCAAAGGTAAAATCGACGCTTTTTCCTTTGGGAAAAAAATAAGTGTAGTTCCTATTGGCATTTGCATTGAAAATCAATCAATACCTTGTAGTGTAAATCTAATGCTTTAATTGATTTTGGGGTCATTTATTTACTAACATACTTTCATATTTTTCATGCCATTCAAAGTTGACCCTCAAAGAAATGAGCAAATTGCTTGCATGGAGAAGTCAACAAAATGAGAGGCTAAGACAATGCCAAGGATATCTTCAACAAATTTGTGTCCAAGCAAGTCACAAATTTGGCCACCGAGTCTTCCAATACCCATTGGAGTGCAATTAGAATTCAATAAACATTATATATATTCAATAGAAGGCTTTACAATTCTAGGTATAGGAAAATGATTGTTTATCCATTCCAAAGGTGCAACAAGGTGTGGATTTGTTTCCATACTATGGAGCACGGTTTGACTTCCATGCGTGGAAATATTTGGTCAATGCAATCCATGACTAAAGAAGTATCCACTTTGTGAGGATCATTGAATACAACCAAATGCAGAGAGGGTAATGATTGTAGGAGAGGTTGAGAAATTTAATGTGGCAAGTTATATTAGTAGCTCCAATAATTGTGTAGAGAAGACAACTGCATGTGGGAAATGTGTTCCATGCTTGGCACCATGGAAGCATTATGTAGGCACAACCTCAAATGACATTGGATACATTATAACACCATACCAAAAAATTTAGCTCTGAGAGAGGAGTTGTTTATGAATATGATTTCTAGGCATGTTCATGCCACTTCCATACTATTATATCACTGCTTTGTTATTGTTGTGGTGCTCATTTATTTTGTTTTTTGCCTTTTCTAAATGACCTTATGAATAATAAATAAATGAAAAATAGACTCTACATGTGTGTGAAATCATTTTATTAATACAAACACAATCTATGAACTTTCATAATTTCATCTCTTTGAAATACAAATAGATAAGATTTAATGCAATATATACAATATGAATAGGTACAAGTGAAATCTAGCATATATCTAGATTGAAGATGTGGGAAAAAGTGAAAGCCAAGCAATAATGAAAAGGATTTCTTGTATCTCTGAAGCTTTTTGGGCCAGTGGAAAGACAGGTTGTGTGCATCTTGGAAATGACTATGAATGTGACATAGTGGGAGCAGGTGACATAAAGTTTTCTTTTGCAAATGGGTCTGCATTTGTTTTGAAACATGTGAGACATGCGCCTAAGTTGACCAAGAGTCTTATTTCAATGGGTTAGCTAGATGATGCTGGTTTTCACACCACTTTTGGCTTTCAGAGTTGGAAAATTCAAAAGGGCTCTATGCTTTTGGCCAGGGGTGCCAAGTGTGGGACTTTGTATCCCTTACATGTATCAGGGGTATTTGATCATGTTGTTGCAATAACCGAGCAGCCAAGCACTTCTTTGTGGCATTGTAGGTTGGGGCACATGAGCCAGAATGGAATGAAACTCTTATGCCATTTGGGTTATGTACCGCATTTGAGTTTCTCTAATTTTGAATTTTGTGAGCACTGTCTCTATGGGAAGCAGACTAAATCAGCCCATAAAAGAAGGGGAAAGAAAGAGTTTGAAAAGCTTGATTTGGTGCATTCAGACGTATGTGGTCCCATGCCTACACGGTCATTAGGCGGGGCTGAATACTATGTGACATTCATTGATGATGCAACTAGGAAAGTGTGGGCTTATGCTATAGCTCGGAAGAGTAATGTGTTCCAGGTATTTCAGAAATGGCGGGCCTTGGTTGAGAATCAGTCGTGTAGAATGCTTAAATGCCTACGGACTAACAATGGTGGAGAGTATCTCTCTCATGACTTTCAGCATTTCTGTGATACACGTGCGATTAAGAAGGAGCTCACATCCCCTCGTACTCCAGAGCAAAATCCAGTTACAGAAAAGATGAACCGTACCATTCAAGAAAGGTTACAATGCATGCTTTCCAATGCAAGTCTTTCTGGTGGTTTTTGGGCTGAGGCAATGAAGACTGCAGTGCATGTGATCAATAGATCACCTAGTAAGAGTTTGGATGGTGGTATTCTTGAAGAGGCATGGAGTGGCAAGAAGCCTTCTTACTCTCATTTGCATATATTTGGGTGTGAGTCATATGCACATGTGCCAAAAGAGCTTCGAAAGAAGCTAGATCCTATGTCTAGGAAATGCATCTTTTTGGGTTATGGTGAAAGTGCAGAGATGGGCTATCGTCTCTGGGATCCAAAAGCAAAGAAGATCATACGCAGCCATGATGTGGTCTTCAATGAGAAGAAGATGCATAAGGCACCCATGAGGGATGTGGAAATGAGGAGAATCACTTTCCAGGATGTGAATCCACCTGCCTATGTTGATAGACAGCAAGCTGTCCATGCACCAAATGTGCAAGAAATGGTACCACCAAGTACTCCCATAGGTATACAATCAAGGGTAGATGATGGATCATCTATTGGTGGAAATGATGAGCCAAATGTGGCTGATATGCAAATGGGACAACAAGCTGAAATGCCCTTGAGAAGATCTTTTAGAGTGTGTAGACCACCTGATAAGTTTATTCCAGGGGTAGACTATGTGATGGTTACTGATTGCAGGGAGCCTTCTTGCTACAGAGAGGCTATGATGCGTGAGGATCAACGCAAGTGGGAGTATGCTATGCAATCAGAGATGAGTTCACTTATGAAGAATAAGATTTGGGACTTGGTTTCTTTGCCACATGGAAAGAAAGCATTGCCATGTAAATGGGTCTACAAGATGGAGGTCACAGGTGATGATGTACCTAGGTACAAGGCCCATTTGGTTGCTAAAGGTTTCAAGCAAGAGAAGGGTGTGGACTTTGATGAGATACTCTCTCCAGTTGTGAAGATGACCACACTTAGATGCATGCTTGGACTAGTGGCATCAGAGGATATGGAGCTTATGCAGATGGATGTCAAGACAGCTTTCTTGCATGGGGATTTGCACGAGGAAATTTACATGGTGCAACCGGAAGGCTTTGAAGAAAAGGGCAAAGAGCATTTAGTTTGCAAGCTAAAGAAGAGTCTCTATGGTCTTAAGCAAGCACCTAGAGAATGGTATCAGAAGTTTGATGCTTTCATTCGGTCCTAGGGTTTTAGGAGGAGTGAAATTGATCACTGCCTCTACACTAAAAGGGCTAAGGATAATAGCCTAATAATCTTGGCACTATATGTGGATGATATGCTATTGGCTAGCAAGAATACTTATGAGCTAGATGCATTAAACGCCAAGTTGCATGAGGCCTTTGATATGAAGGATTTGGGACTTGCAGGTCATATTCTTGGTATGCGCATCATGTGTGATTGGAGTAGGAAACTCCTTTGGCTTTCACAAAAAGAGTATGTTACAAAAGTATTACAGCGTTTCAATATGGAGGGGGGGAAGTCAGCGAGTACTCCATTGCCTCCATATGTGAAACTGAGTCATACAGATAGTCCCAAATCAGATGAGGAAAGGGCCATGATGGCCAAGGTTCCTTATGCATCAGCAGTTGGGAGTCTTATGTATGCTATGATAGCTACTAGACTAGACATTGCATTTGCAGTGGGAGTTGTTAGCCGGTATATGGCTAATCCAAGAAAGAGGCATTGGGAGGCAGTTAAGTGCATCATGAGGTACATGAAGGGTACTAAGGAGATGTGCATCTGCTTTGGTAAAGGAGACATGCGTGTACTTGGGTACATAGATTTAGACTATGCAGGGCATGTGGATAGTATGAGATCCACTTCTGGTTATGTGTTCACCTTTGCAGGTGGTGCAGTGTCGTGGATGTCTCACACACAGAAGTGCATTGCTTTGTCTACCACAGAGGCTGAGTATGTTGCAAGGAGGCTATATGGCTTGATCGGCTAGTGGGAGATTTGGGGATTCATACAAGTGTACCGACATTGCATAGTGATTCCATGAGTGTTATTCAGCTAGCACGGAATCCGGTCTTTCATGCAAAGACCAAATACATTGAGGTCAGGTACCATTTCATTGAGGACAAGCGCATAGAGCTTGTCAAGGTTCATACAGATGATAACCCTACAAATATGCTAACGAAGAGTCTACCTAGTCAGCCGTTTGAGAATTGTCATGTATTGATGGGCATTGGATAGTATGCTCACTGGTTGTTCTCCCTTAAAGATACATTGTCCTTTAAGTGGGAGGTTGTGGGGGTTAAAGGTCACTGTGTCTTTACCCCAGTTATGTACAATACTCAAACACATATATAAATGAATGAAAAAGAAGATTAGGGTGTTCTACACCCACCAAAACTTGTGTGGCTCTCTGTTTCTCTCTCTCCCTCTTTCGTTCTTGCTTCCATTGAGAGCACTCTCACAACCCCTTAGTTGGACTCATCTGACTCCTAGTCAAAATCGCATTCTATCAAACCTTTTAGGCTAGGTTGTGTCTATGAGGGCCTTTTTGGCCATGCCATATATCAAGTTAGACTGCCACCATAGGGCATTCTTGCAATCAGTAGTTCAAAACATCTCTTAGTTTACACGCCTAGCATCGCCCCTTGTAAAGTAGTTGTTGGTGGAAAAGCAAGAATATAAGGTGCATCATCCCTTGTAAAGTGGTTGTTGAACTCTAATTATGATGTAATACAAAGTATTCTCAGCTTTGTGTCTCCAGACATTGAGTGGTTAGACTCCACAATAGCACAGTGGTTGTATGAGTGATTAGACTCTGTAGTAGCACAATGGTCATATTCTACATGCATGCATCTAGATTTCCTTCCAGTTACCTGCTATATTCTTTTTTGTTCTTTAGGTTCAGCATCTGAGATCATGTGTTTTAACTGTGACTTGATCTGAACGTGTTGAGTTTCGCACTCTGACTCATTTGCTTCATTTTTGACTCACGGCATTGTAATTTCTACAAACATTATATCAATACACTAGTTAACAAAGTATAAACAAATACTTTAGCAGCTCCATGGTTTGTGATGCAAGCCCAACTAGCACAAGCCCAATTGTTTGCATCACCAAGCCAAAGCTACTACCACATGGACCGGAAGGACCAGTGTATGATTATGATGACCTTGATGCCAGTGTATGATTATGATGACCTTGATGGGAGAAGCTATTCCAAATGTGTTGCTCCATGGTGGCTCCAATGTGAACATTATGTCTGATGATATGTGTTCACAGCTTAGATTCTTTTGATGGGAGCTAGTCCAATTTGTGATTTCAATGGCATGTACAACCGATGGGCCTTCTCCATGGGATTACCATAATTGTTGCTAACCTCCAATTTGTCATTGCCATTGTCATGCTATCAATATAGTATATTAGTGGTGAAAGGTGCAAATCTTAGTCAAGGCAAAACACCTTGTACACATGCACATACAGGCCTTATACAGCCTTAAGTTGCTGAAGGAGTCAACATGATCACAATGGTTGGTGGATAGTGATGAAGAAGATGAGTTCCTCTACAATAAGCCCAACCTCATCAATCAACAATGGCTTAGAGTTAGCCTAGTTCTTGGGCCAGGTATGGTGGCATAGCCGAATGCTCCAATATCTTGCAGATGTGGCTGCACCTCTACACACCCAAGTACATACAAAGCCCTTCATATGGACCAAGAAGTGTCAGGTATGGTGGCATAGCTAGATGATCCAATATGTTGCAGACATGGCTGCACCTCTTGTTGAGAGTTGTGGTGCCATGAGCACTTGTAGAGAAAAGGTATGAGCAAAGGGTAAGCTGCCACATGGCATGGAGGAGATATCCCACATGTGAGCAAGCAAATGGATGTAAGTACCCTCACCTATAAAAGGGAGGTTCATTTGAAGTAATATAAATCAAGCACTTTGTACTATCTCAAGATTCTCTTTATGAGTCCAAGCTAATCTATCTTGGAACCTAATTGACTTGAGATACATGTCATGAGCACTCTCTTCATCATGTTTCCACACAGGTTTCATCCACCTTAGAGCGCTCCATAGATCCTGAGGCACACATGTTTTGTCATGGTATCAGAGCTTAGGTCTAGTCTTCTAGATTAGTTGTAGGCATGTCTTAGGAGCTCATGTTTTTTCTCCTAGGTTAGTTTTAGTTGTAGAAGGAGAGTTCTTATGAAACTTCCGTCTTCCCATTCTGAAAGAGAGCAATTCCTTCATAATCTTCTGTGAGAGAGAGAGAGATAGAGAGTTCCTTTTAAAGATCTATTTTGTGAGATAGATCTGTGAGGAGATTGTTGAGCCTCAGAGGGTGTCCCAGCAAATAGACAATCATGAAGGTAGCGTGAGTAGAAGCAATAGAAGAGCAGCGGGCTACAAAAGCAAGCTCCCACGACTGAGCCAAGTAGAGTTTGAGAGTTGAGCAAGAAAGCTTGCAGGGAAGCATGGGCTTGTGGAGAATGCAAGAATAGCCACGAGTCCATCAAGACACACATGCAAAACAAGGCTTGACTGGGAACAACTAAATAGAAGAAGCCTCAAACAACGATGGACAAGAAGATCTGAAGCACTGAAGTAGAAAGATCCAAATGATAGCAGCGACCAAGACCGTGAAAGGCAACAGTGGCTCTATCATTACCTCCCCAAATTTTGAACTCAGGACTGGCTTCCCTACGTGTGTAGCGAGTAGGCGAAGCTGTTAAGCTACCAATATCCTCATCCTTGTTTTCAAAGTTCAAGCTAGGACTCTCTAGTAGCAGGTGCTGTCCGCCATAAGATAGCCTACGACCGTCGGAATTGTACGTCGACAGACTGTTGCGAGTCTTTTGGGTAGCGCATCCAGCCGAAGAGAGAGCACGGTGATGATGGACATGTAGCATCTCCATCAAAGAGCTTCTCCACAGCTTTCAACCACAAGCTTCAACGTCAACAAGCTGGCTCAGCAACCTCTACACAGAGGGGTCTCCAACGACAATCAGCCATCCAGACGAGCAAAACGACTTGCAAGGGACCCCTAAGCTCCTCTCCCACGAGCATGCGCTTCAGCCCAAGTTCTCCGTTGCCATGCCCACGCCTCCAACGTCGACGCAGAGAAGCAAGATTTTCTTCTTCTCTAAGGTTCACCACATTTTGACACGTGGCAGATAAGTTTTGACCTGGGTTAGCTCCAAGCAACCATGGGTTAATTGGTTTGGTCAGTGCTCATTTGCACACGCTCCAAAAAGGAAAAGTGACCGTCTTTTCGACCTCTACGCGTCTATCAAGTCAGAATCATTGTATGCAATTAGACACTGCCAATATTGAAAGAAATCAATTGGTAAGACCTTTGCAACAAATGGATTAGTGATGCATGAATGCAAACATCGCTGTCATAAGCATGCCGAAAGCATAAGTGCATGAGATGACCATAGCACGAAGCATGGCATCCACACATACAGCATTAAGGCACATGAAAGAACAAAGCATCATGCATCAAGCTACATCGAGTAAAGATGCGAATGCCATCGACAACATGTATTGAGAAGAAACATCCTTGCCACCTTGAGCCCACACATTTGTAAATCAAACCTGACCACCTGAGAGTAGCTATGAAAGCACCCAGGGGAGGTATTGACATGTAAACCACACTTTACCACCTTAAGTAGCAATGCAAGCACTAAGGGGAGGTGATGGAATGTAACTCACATTTGACCACCTTGCAGTAGCCAAAAGATTATGGCACCAAGGGGAGGTGTTGAGAGTTGTGGTGCCATGAGCACTTGTAGAGCAAAGGTATGAGCAAAGGGTAAGCTGCCACATGGCATGGAGGAGATATCGCACATGTGAGCAAGCAAATGGATGTAAGTACCCTCACCTATAAAAGGGAGGTTCATTTGAAGTAATATAAATCAAGCACTTTGTACTATCTCAAGATTCTCTTTATGAGTCCAAGCTAATCTATCTTGGAACCTAATTGACTTGAGATACATGTCATGAGCACTCTCTTCATCATGTTTCCACACAGGTTTCATCCACCTTAGAGCGCTCCATAGATCCCGAGGCACACATGTTTTGTCACCTCTACATGCCCAAGTGCATACAAAGCCCTTCATATGAACCAAGAAGTGTGATCATGCATTCCAATACCTCAATATATCATGCTGGCAAAAGCTCTAGTCATTTAGCCTCCAGATTGAAAATTGTCCTTTGATGTGTTTGTGGATGCTTTTGATATAGCCATGTCTTGATGCAATAGAAGACAAAAGGGCGGTCTCGACCCCTTTACTATGCAAGTCAAGAGTTGTGCAATGCCCATAGTAATTATGCACAACCGAGACAGAAGCACTAAATATTATTTATGCCATCAATAAGTTTTAGCATTATCTACTTGACAACAATTGGTTCACATTCCATATGGACCACTCAATTCTGTTGTAGCCAAATCTGATAGTTAAGGTAGCTTCTTGGATGTTATTGTTGCAATAATTTGACTATCCCAACTGGAGAGTGGCAAACATGCTGGCCTATTTGTTTATGATTTCTTAGATGCAAACTTGTATGTAGTTGTAGCCATGGAACTTGAAGCACCCGCTGAGGTATCAAATGGAGCACCACTGTAATGACACCAGATGTGCACAAAATGCAAGACAACATTGAAGCCTTCATCTTGACATGGTACAAGGATATGTTCTAGTTTGTAAAAACCAAAATTCTTGGTAGACACTTGTCCGATGACAGGTGCAAGAGACTCGCCCTTTGAAGTCATAGATTTCCAATTATCACAAGTTCTATCCATCATCTTGGTTCCAAGAAAGTTCTCCAACACGTCAAAAGAGTGACGTTGTGCACAACAAAGATAATAAGCTTCATGCACCATAAGGGTAGAGGGAACAATTGTGAGCTGCATCCACAGGAGTGATTTCCTTTGGGTTGGTGTAGGCAACTTTGTAGGACCCATGATTTGCTTGCATAGGTGTTGGCATAAGGTTGCCACAAGATTGAGTAGTTGTTGAACTGACATGCTAATCTTTGCATTCTTTAATGCTTCTCATAGTTCAAAATCTAGATGCGAGGTTGAATCATCACCCACATGACTGGGCACACTTGGGGGAGTGCACGTTTGCTAAACTAACATGCTGATCTTTGCATCCTTCAATGCTTCCCATAGTTTAAAACCTAGACTTGAGGTTGAATCATCACACATGATTACCTCTAAATGCTAATCTTTGAGAGAGAAAAAATGGCTCTTACTACTTTCTTTTTTTGCTGGAATCATCTTTGTAGATCTGAAATCTCTTCTTACATTGCATATGGTCTCCATATGGTTTAAGAAATGATGGTGGAGCAAGGGACTATTCTATGACCTTTGATCCCTCCACACGCATAGAGCGAATCCCAAGCTTTGTTGTTGAGCTTCCGTCATACCTTGAAACTTGAAATTGCCAAGCACAAGGAGATTTGGAGAACACTTATTAATAAAGGGGAGGGAAACCAGATCGCTTTGGCTACAATCATCATGATGATCATCAAGCTAGGTGCATCCCACAACCAAAGGGATGAACTTTTCACTGGCAATGGGCATTTGGCAGATGATTTGATTCCTATGAGCTCACTCTCTTGGAAGATTTTATGATTCTTTCTTCTGTTATCATGTCTTAAATTTGTTGAAGTCAAAAACTAATTGTATCCTCCTCAAATCACTTTTTGGAGCAATCAAAAATCTGGTTATATTAAGGTTGCTGAGAAATTCAAGACCTTCAGTGAGTCACAATTAGTCCTTCAAAATGTTGGTTGTAAGAGGAACACTATGCATGTCGCTTTCAACATGTTGGATGCCCCAATAACTGGTCCCTTGAAAGACCCATCCCTCTCAAGTTACCTCTCAAAGGTTTTCTTGACCCATATCCAATAGATCAGATATGGAAACCAGGCATGTCATTCTCTTAGCTACTTCCTAGTGAATATCTCCTTGTGTCACTTTAATTTCTCACCATGTTTCCATCAATTTCTTGCATGTTATTTCTCCCTATCATTTGTAGGTCAATGGTACACTTACAATTGTAGGCGTAAATTCACAAAATATTCAGGCAGTTGGAGAAGGTGTCATGCATGGTCTATGAAGAAAATTGTTTTTCATAAAATACCCAAGCTAAAAGCCCCTGTCACAACTTTTGGAAGGAGCCAAAATAGAGGTCATTCTCAAAGACACCCTAGATGAAAAAACCCTTCAGCTTCAATCCCCATTTGTCTTCTTCCTAGCTTCTTGAAGAAAACACCCAATTCTTGACATCATAGATGTACAACTAAAAGGTGGAGGGGTGTTTCCTCACAAATATGTATGGATTTGTGAGTAGTTTTGTTCCAGCCAAGGCTAAGGTTGTTTATAAAATATCACATCTGAGATTGCAACATTTGTGTGTGAGAAATACATGTTGCAAAAGTCTTCTCTTCCATCCAGTATGTCGTTATATGTATTTCAAGTTGATTTCTTGGTGTGTTTCCAAGAGAAGTCTATTCAACTAAGTTTACTCAATTACAGAGTTCAGTATTGATGTTTGAAAAGTTCCAATAAACACTTTTGTAGATACCCTTTCATGTCTAGATTGTTGTTGTTGCTGTAAGAATATTAAGGCACATATTTCAAGTATATGCTTAAATGTGTATATAAAATTTTCCTTGATGATTCCAAATTGGTTCTCTCCACATTAGAATTTTATATACCCTTTCATGGGCTGATTACTGCTGATGCAATCAGAATTAAGGCATGTCGTCTTCTATACCTGAAATGTGCAAGGAAAATGTGCCTTGATTTGTACCTTTCTTTATTTCAAATTCGTTATTTTCTATATTGTTATTTCTACATTTTAAAAGTATAGATGCCTCTTTTGTACATAATGGAGAAAATTTTATTATACATTTGTAGTGCTTCTACATCTCGTTGAGATCAAACATGATATCATGAGTGTTCCATTTTGGTAACTATCAAAAGGATCATCTTTCCTTGCTGTTGTGGTGGTGTCGCTAAGAGCAGCTTCACTCCAAATAGTTGTTTACATTTTAATCCTCATATTGCTCAACATACTTCACTTTTTCAAGGATAGCTTCATGGTTGTGAAGGCCTATTACAAACAATAATAATTGATGGGACAAGATTGAATACATCAATGGCAAAAAATTTCATGTCTTTTGCACATCACATGGACGATCAACATTTGCAGCTACTTTTGTGATAGCATTGTGTATCTGCTCTAAAGCAAATGACTGTTTTTCTTAATTCACTTGGGAACATTGGCCTTTCATGTGTTTTCATATCACTTTCAATTCTACAATTTGCACTACATTGCCTTTGCATGCGATTTTTGTCCAAATGCTAGTATTGAGGATATTATCCTACAAGCTAGTGTTGTTCAATAAGAGTGAAAAAATTGTTGCTTTGCATATTCCTTAAAAGATAGATCCAAAATGGATGTCAAGTCCAACATGCTCCCTCTGAGTTCCTGCGCGCGCATTCGCGCGTCTACTGTGTACACCCGCGTGCATCGCGGACAGATCACCAAGCATATGCTTGGATGAGTTGGGACATGTCCGAATACCATGGAGGTTGTGGTATGTTCACCTGCACAGCCAGTTGTGTGAGGGCTAAATGCCAAGACATACCTCTTGGACCGAAAGATGAGGCATTGTTGGGTGGGGTCTAGATCTACCTATAAATTTTGCTACTTACATAGAGCTTTGGGTGCCCATGGATAAGTCAATCATTGCCTCATTGAGCTTGTCCTTTTCATGGGTGAGCTGGAGGATCTAATCCCACTCCATATTCTCCATTTGACCATGAGGCTTTGAAGTAGGTGGGGATGGAGGCGATATCAGTTAGACTAGAGGTGGGGTCATCAAAGCTAGCTTTGGACCGGGATGAAGTTTGGTTGTAGCCTTCTATAACTACAACCTATCCTAGAGCACACATTAGACTTGCTTCAACAAAAATATCTCCTAGTCCAAATCATGATCTTGTTTTCTTAAGGCGTTGCTCTTCCAGTTGAAGTGAAGTTTAATTGCCTCAAGCTCTACTTGAAATTGCAGTGAACAGGCCATAAATGGCCTTCCTTTCGTGGAACATTCGAGGTGTTTGTTCAGTCTGAAAGCAACAAGCCATTAGGAGGTTGGTCCGACAATATAAGCCAAAAGTTTTTGCAATATAGGAACTGAAAATAGGCCCACAAAATGTTGAAGGTCTCCAGTTAGCTAGTTACTCTTGCATCAATAACAACCCTTTTTTGGGTAGAGGAGGAACTGTGTTGTTGATCAGTGACTCTCTCTCGATTCTTGCAGTTCTAAGGGACCCGAAGGGAGAGTTTCCTCTAGTTGATGTAAAGCATCAGGGAATAGACTTCTCTCTCTGCTCGATTTATGCACCCAACACCTCTACATGGAGAGGATGCTTGCGGGAAGTACTTTGACTGGCTTTGGCTAACAAAGCAGCAGTAGTAATGGGTGATTGGAATAGCATTAATGACATGTAGGACAGGTCTCATGGAATTGCAAAAATCATGGTAACTGAGAGGGATGCATGGAATTTACTAGAAGCTTCGAGCGGATTGATAGATGTTATCAGTTTTGAAAGTGTAAATAACATGTGTATCTTCACCTCGCATAATAAGCAAGCAGGTAGTTGCTGGGGGTAGCTCAACTAGACAGACTGTATTTATCTCAAGGAGGATTTGGGATCAAGCCTTATCCCTAGGGAAAGATGATTCTAGAGGTCTTCGATTTTGATCATTTTTTCATTTTGGTATATTTTGATCTACTATCATTGAAATCGACTTGTAGAGGTCCCATTCCCTTTAAATGGAACATCTCTTTGATGGGGAGGAAGCACTTCGATGACACAATTATAGAAGAGTGGATTGATGCATACAAACCTTCAGTGAAATGCTGGAATAAATGTATGAGTGCAGTTATGAAGATCGCTAAAGCCTATGGTAGACCAAGGGCTCAGAGGAACAGATTTGAGGAACAAAATGCAATGTGAACAAGAGTCTCTTTATTGTTGGCCCTACAGGAAAACTCAAAAGATGCCTACGTTTCAACTTTTCTAAATGAGGCTGATCTGTTTATTAGAGCGCATGAACATTCTGGTTAGTAGCTGCTCGTATTCAAGCAAGGATGAACTGGCTAGAAGAAGGGGACATACCATCCTCTTTCTTTTTCAGAGAAGTTGAAGAAAAGAGGTAGTGGGAAACTATTTCAATGTTAGCAGATGATTGCGGGAGAATAGTCACATATGAGGAGGAGATTGCTAGAGTGTTCGCAAAGCACTTGGCAAGCATTGTGGGTGAGAATCCTGTGTTGCTTGAGAGATTTGATGAGAGAATTTCAGTTTTTCTTCCTAGAATGCCAACAAGAGTACAAGCTCATGAGGCATGTTTATTGCAATGACCATTTTTAGAAGAGGAGATAAAGCTCACTGTCATGCAAATGGCTAAAGAAAAGACATCGTGGTTGGATGGAATGCCTGTTGAGTTCTTTCAGCATTACTATTACACGTGCAAGAGTCAAGTGACTCAACCAGTTAACTGGTGTTGTGACAAGGGTCAGATGCCTTGGGAGATTAATGCTAGGATAATCAAGCTAGTACCGAAAGGGCCGAACAGACTAAGACATTTTGAGTGGAGACCTCTGTCCATGTTGAATACAATTTATAAAATTATAGCCAAGGCATTGGCCAATAGAATCAAGTTCTTGCTTGGAATATTGATTCACTTGAACCGGTTTGGGTTTGTTGCAGGTTCATTCTATTCACAGTTCTTTACTGATAATAACATGAATTTCCTTGTTGGAACGAAGAGTAACATATGCAATTTCCTATAAGTCTTTAATGAGATTGCTGCTTTATCTGATTCGAGGATCCAACAATGCTAAAACAACAGCAATCTGGTTAGGTTGGGAAGAGATGCCTGAGTGGGTATGCAACTCTCAGTTTTCTTGTTTGCCTAAAGGCCAAATCCTAAGATACCTAGGATGCCCCAGTGGAGTAGCAATGTCCTTTGAAGAAAAGTTTGAGTGGGCTTTCCAAAAGTTTAAGGACAAGTTGAGGAAATGTGAGGGAAAATCATCTCTCCAGCTGGGAGGTTTACAATTGCAAAACATATGCTTGAGTCCCTTATGGTATATGTGTTATCTGTTATGCCCTTTGCAAATTTGAACTTGAGAAAAGTAGATATTAAGGCCATTGCAGACTTTGTGTGAGAGAAAAGATGGCATGCTATTTTGTGGGATATTATCACGTCTCCTAAAGAAGGTGGAGGGATGGGACTCGTCTCTACGAAGGACAAAAGTGAGAGTCTTTGTACCAAATAGATGCTATGGTTGGGATGTGAGCAACCATGGGCTATAATTGCAAGATATTTGATATGCTGAGGAAAAGGAGGGAGGAGGAGAAGAGAGGAGGAGGAGGAGGGGAGGAGGAGGAGGAGGATTTAGAGGAGAAGGAGAGAGAGAGTGTACAAAGAGTAGTAAATGCAAATGGCTCAAAAGTCAACAAGATGAATTTCATTCATGTGGTTGAGAGAGAGAGAGAGAGAGAGAGAGAGAGGAGAGAGAAGAAAAAGAAGAAGAAGAGAGAGAGAGAGAGAGAGAGAGAGAGAGAGAGGAAGGAGAAAGAAAGAAGAGAGAAAAGGAGAAGAGAAAGGGGAGGGAAGAGAGAGAAGAAGAGAGAGAGAGAGAGAGAGAGAGAGAGAGAGAAGAGGGCAAAAGAGGACAAAGTCATCAAATGCATGCATTAAAGCCTCTTACAAGGAGCATACTTGGACCAATCACCTTAAAATAAAAAGAAATATTAAAAAAAGTACCTATTTTACCTCTGGAAAGCGAACAACCTTTCTTATACCCTTCCAAAGATAGAGGCCAAAAAGTGAATCTTGCCCAAATTGAGAGAGGGAGAGAAATGGAAGAGGAGAGAGAGGGAATGAATGCACGTCCAAAAACATGGAAGAGGAGAGAGAGGGGGAATGAATGCACTCCAAGAAAGCACACCCAAATTTGAAAGAGATACTCTAAAGTCAACACACCAACCAATCGAAGAATTTGAAAAAAAAAACACATTGAAAAATGCTAGAAATTATTTTTGACTTCTAAAGTTGATCACTAAAGGCAGTCCATAAACAAAAAAGCACTGAATCGATCCTTCTTTAAGAGTGCTAACAATAGAGTAACCACAGATTAATCCAACGTTGGCAAAAGTTCAAAGCACAAAATTGAACTTACCACGATCTTCCAGTAGGTAGTCGTCCCTGTCAAAGTTAGGGTTCCAAGCTTCTTGTCTCCATAGCTCAAGCTTTCATGGCTGATTCCTCAAGCCCCGTCCCCTCCCCGCACCGTGCAAGTGATCGAGGCTTTCGTTCCCCCTCGCGCTCGCCATCTCCCTCTTCTTCCCGCTCTGCTTCTGACTCTCCTCCTCCCCCTCGTGTCCGGCATCATGACACCGATTCTCACCCCGACTCTGATGGTGATTTCAAGCCTGGGAAGAAATTCGACCTCTCTGTCCCCATCTGCAGGGACTTCACTCGTGGACGTTGCTCCAGGCCTCCCACGGATTGCCGATACGCCCACCCCCCTCCTAGCGTTGCGATTGACGGGTGAGGGACCCCATTGAGGACTCTTTAGTTGCTCATGATTGAAGAGATTGAAGCTGAATGACAAGTATTCATCGCCTCTGTTCGAATAAACCAATTTAGCTCTCGAAATTCTCGTTGTTACTGATCACGAATTTCGTACATTGGCTCATCCAAACTCATAATAGTTAGCACCAGGTTGACCACACCTTGCTCAACATGGTACTCGATTCCGCTTTAAAAATCCGCATCTCTTAAGAGTTCAATCTGAGATACAGGAAGCTCTCAAAGCTAAAGCAAATGCTATCAAGGCTTCTCTTAGCAATTCTACGTATTTACCATTTTTCTACGGAAATCCGCAAGATAATATAATATCAGATTACTCAATTCTTTACCATTATGGAACATAGATATGGGCCGACCGTGGACCCGAACTGCTGCACTTGGCTGATATATGATGATCCATCAACTGGCTGACATGTGGCTGCTGCCACATCGCCTGCCAACCTGTTTTGTCATGTCACTGAGTCTCGGGGCTGGACTATTGCCTTGGTCCAATGTCAAGAAGCTTCCGCATGTACTCATAAGTTTTCCCAACCGATTGCCTTTGTGAAGATACGTGAAGGGTTCTCCTTGGTTGGACAGTATATGAGATTGATTTCCTTCAGTGATCTTTTCTTGAACAAAGTAGGATGGTCGAATAGTCTGCCCCGGAACCCATGTTGTCCAACATTCACCTGACCTATTTTGCTTTGCATGTCGCAATGCAAGAAGCTTGGTACTCTTCCTTGTCGAAGTGGTTGCTTCTTACTCAACCATGAGGCACACTCTCTGTCACCATAAAACTATGCCTAGAAGTAGACCTGCAGATGTCGTGCCCAATCTGAGTCATAGAAATCAATGAGAATGGCCTCATGAGCTGTACTTGGTGTGGTTCTAGATGAGGCTTTCCAATCAATGGAACATGATCTCCAGGGTGTTGGGTGTGCCATTGGAAGAACAGGAGGAATCTGTCGGATGCTCTGTCGCTCAAGACCGATACAAGTACCGTCGAAAAAGCCCCTCTTGGCACGAACCATCTCAGCAGGATCACTGGAAAAACCTGGTATTGCTGCTTCTAGGCCACATGTGCTAGGCATACTCCTCTGGTCTTGTGTTGCTACAATAATCGAACTCGTACAACAATCCCGCTGATACTACCTGGTTCGAGGTCTGCTTCTTGCATGGGCACTGTATCCCAGAGCTATACAGCCGCCTTTGAAGCCTCCTTTCAGGTCCAAACTGGTACACTTATCCCATCTGTGCTCCTAAAACAATGGACATCCAACTGCTCACTCGGATCAACCTGTGGTGTCCGTATTCCGGCATTTGCAATCATCTAACCCATCCAGATCTTCAGCTGCTCATAAGGCATGAGACAATAGCTGAGCACAAGGAAGCCCTCCGGATCCTCTAGGTCATGACGTCCAAGCAAATACATAGTGGTAAGCATATTGCCACGTGAGTTAGCGGAAACAACTCCTCGTGGCTTGAGGTCTCGTCGGAAAGCCTACCGTGATCAAACTCTCCTTCACCATTGCACTTGTCTAGCAGGTCCTGTTGCCACAAGCAAGCTAGCAATCTTCCATCCGGAACGAGAAAGCCTACTGGCAGCGCATCCTACCTCATGATACTAGAAGGGTGGAAAAAATTGACGTGATGGCTCCAGAATTTCCTTTTACTCACGGGTCCCCTCACTAATCCTCTGAAGGCACTTTTTGGTGCTGCCAATAGTGACCACTTAGTTGACAAAGCCTCTGAGTGAATGTCATAACTATGATCGATAAGCTTTAATATCTCAACAAAACAACAAAAACTTTGATAGCAAAAGTAACAATAAGAAATGCAAAGATAAACCGCGCGGAGAGAGAGAGAGAGAGAGAGAGAGAGAGAGAGAGAGAGAGAGAGACTATATTAACGTCCTTGGAAGACCTCACGGGCCTATGGGACTAAGTACACACCAAAAAGCTGCAAATACATCTGGATACCCAGAGAGTTGAGGGAGCGCTCACGGCAAGTCAGCCCTAATTATTAGATGCATAACTAAGTACTAAATTCTATCTTAGAAAGCCGGATTGAATAACATCAGTTTAAGACTTAGAGTCTTTGGGTTTAGATTTGAAATCTCGAATCAAAGCTAGTCCATCCTGAAGAGTATATGGTAAAACAATTTATTCAAAAACATCAAAATTTACATGCAAGACTGCCCATTTACCCTCCTTGCGTGCTTCCTTTACTTTAGTGAGTTCAACTTGTCTTCGTTTGAGCTGGGTTGGAGTGAGCTCCTCATATATGCAAATTCTTGTACCTTTCAGCTTGTGTGTGTGTCTGAGAATCTTGACTCTTGCTGCTCTCTCATTAAAGCATTTATGCACTTGTGTTCCTTTTAGAGTAACACTGCATACGTCGTTTTCATCCCAATCAATCTGTGGTATTTCTTTCTTGAGGCATGAGAGAGAGAGAGAGAGAGAGAGAGAGAGAGAGAGAGAGAGATGTCCATGGGAGACCTCGTGGGCCTATGGGACAAAGTGACACCAAAAGGGAAAAAAACTCATGCAAGCCACAAAGGGTTGGAGGAAAGGGCGCACTAAGGCCCTTGCCGAGTACTATGCTGAAATAAAGAGAGCTCAATAGCTCAAGAAGTACAACACATATCATATCATATCATATCCAATCATATCATGTGTGCTAACTGCTATCTGGAGCAAGTTGAGAGCATGAGCAAGAACTCAGAATCTGAACCTGCACTGTGGTGGCCCATCTATGAGCGGTGAAAATGTCTTGGATGTGAGTCTATTTGGCTGTCTCATGTTGTGGTGTCGGAGGGGGGCATGGTCTCCTCGATTTCTGAACCCGTTGAGCTATGTTCAGAGTGACCCCTCGCATGTGATAGGGTGGACCTCAGTCCAGTGTACTCTAGGCGCTCCCCATCTCGTGGATGGTGTTTGCAACCGTCTCTTGGTAATCCAGACTGCCCGCATAGCAGCTAGCTCGTCCTCCTCCACTCCATTGTGTCCTGGAGCTGACTCAAATTAAAACCGTAGTTGACGAAACAGCTTTGGCTTTATTTCTACGATGGAAATTAACTCTCCAAAGGCTCTCCCTCACTCCCTCTCTCTGAACATACACTAGGGCCCAGGACAAATTGTCGGGCTGGCCCCCCCCGAAGGTCTTTATTCATTTCAGAAAATCTATTACAGAAATTCAGCTTCAGCTTGGAGCTATCTCGTAAGTCTCTCTCCTTCAACGTGAAAAGAAATTCCTTCTTTTACAAGAGCTTCAAGCTCTATTCAAATTGGCAACATGCCACTTGTCTAAAATCTAGACTAAATTCTTTTACAAGCCTCTAAGGGCCATTCTGGAGTCTTCAAAGCTCTCGGTCACACGAACCGCCTCCTAGATGCTTGTCAGGCTCCCATTTCGCTTAGGAAAAATAATCCTTCCTAGTACCTGCAACAATTAATTAAAAGCGCACCACCATGGTACCCATTAATTGTTAGCACTTTGCATGCAAATAACACACTGTGGACTAATCCTAGTCACGGTGGGCGTCCCCACTGAACACATGTGCACATCTAAACAAATATATATACAATTAAATATATATATATTTTCTCTGGTTGACCGGAGTCAACACTCTTGATTATAATTAAAGAGCTTTGACTAAGGGTCAAGGCGCCTTAATTATAGCCAAGTCTCTCCAACCAGAGTTGGCACATCTTGGTTAACCGGGGTTAACCCTCTTGGCGCATGCCAAGTCTTGTTGACCGAAGTCAACACTCTCTGACCGCAGTCAGGTTTACTTGACTAGTGTCAAGTATCTTTGACCGTAGTCAATCCTTTGACCATTAAAATAACTCTTTGACCATAATTAACACATATAAAACTCTTTAATTATGATCAAATAAATGGTCAACTGTACTTTGACTTAGGATATTTACATTGTGGTGACATCCCCTCGGCTTCTATTCAGTTGACCTCAACTGAAAAGCTTCCTTGTCAACATCCAAAAGCTGTGGATGATCGGATAACATGTCTTCGTCCATCCACTTGGCATCTAATGCCGTATAATTCTTGAATTTTACAAGATACCTGCAAAATTCCTTACCCTGAGGGCCTTTACGTACAGTATGGTACACAATTTGCTCTGGCTGAAGGACTTCCTCCAGCTCATCCACTTCTGGTGGATCTTCAGATACTGGTTCTGTAGGCTCTGGTCCCTGGAATTTCTTTAGAAGACTCACATGGAATGCATTGTGAATCCTCCAATGCTCTGGCAATGCTAATCTGTATGCAACCTCATTTATTCTTTCTGTAACCCTAAAAGGGCCATAATATCTGGGAGATAACTTTGCATACACTTTCTGTTTGCCTTTAAACTTGCGGAGCCTAGCTTTTTCAAACCTCAAAAGTATCCAGTCCCCTTCCTTGAGATCTAGCTGTCTCCTATGTTTATCTGCAGCCTTTTTATGTTTCTCTTGAGACCTTTCAATTGCTGTCCGAACTTGGCTGTAAGTTGTCTGGAGGTCTCTTACAAACTGATCAGCTGCAAATATTTCATCTTTAGTCCTCAATATAGGTGGCAAAATCACCTTCCCATATATGACTTCAAAAGGGGCTTTCCCTGTAGAGCTATGTACTGTATTATTGTAAGCAAACTCTACTAAGGGTAGGTACTTTTCCCAGTCTGAACTCTGGTCACCCACGTAGCATTTCAGCATATCCAAAATGGTAGAATTTGCTACTTCACTTTGACCATCTGTCTGGGGATGGAAAGAAGAAGAAAAATTCAGATTCGTCCCCATGTTATCAAATAAAGCTCTCCAGAATAGACTGGTCATTCTGGGATCTCGATCACTAACAATGGACTTAGGCATACCATGATGTTTAAAGATCTGTGCCATGAACAGCTTAGCCATATGATCTGCCTTTATGGTTTTGCGAACCGGAATGAAATGAGCTTGCTTGCTGAATCTATCAATGATAGTCCAAATCCCATCATTCCCTGACTTTGATCTCGGCAAATCAAAAATAAAGTCCATTGTAATACTTTCCCATGGTGCCTGAGGCACGGGAAGAGGCATAAGTAGGCCAGGTGCCTTCCGTCTATCGTACTTTATCTTCTGACACGTAAGGCATTCAGTAACAAACTGATGTATATCTTTCCGCATTCCTGGCCAAAAGAAATACCTCTCTAGTGCTAGAGTTGTTGCTGTAATTCCTCTATGTCCAGCATAGGGAGGTGCATGGCATTCCCCCAAAATCTTTTTCCTCATCTCCTGGGTGATGCATAGGCAATCATCTTTCATTAAATACCCATCTTTCAGGGAATAGTGACTGGTAGATTGTCCTTCTTGCATCTGCTGTAAAATTTCACCAAAATCAGAATCATGAGCATATTGTTCCCTCATGCCTTCCAGGTCCTGATGATAAGCAATAGTTACATTATTGACCTGGGGTCTTCGGGACAAGGCATCTGCCACTCTGTTCCGAATTCCTGGGGTATGGACAATCTGAAAATGATACATTGACAGCATGTTTGCCCATTTCATATGCTTCTCTGAAAGCTTGGTCTGAGTCAAAAAGTATCTTAGACTTTGGTGATCTGTTTTGACAGTAAAATCTGCACCCAAAAGATAGTGTTTCCATGTATGGATGGCATGAATTACAGCTAATAACTCTTTCTCATAGATTCCTAAATATCTTTCCGCATCCCGAAGTCGCCTGCTTTCATAGGCTACTACATGACCATTCTGATGCAATGCAGCCCCAACACATTCTCCACAAGCATCGCAATCCACATCAAAAGACTGATACAGATCCGGAACTACCAGAATAGGCTCTGTAGTCAACTTTTCCTTGAGTGTATTGAATGCTTTCTTCTGTGATAATCCCCATGTGAAGGCTGCATTTTTCTTAATAAGGTCATGTAATGGAGCTGCGATATCAGCAAAATGTCTGATAAACCTTCTGTAGTAAGAACACAGGCCTAAGAAGCTTCGAACTTCATGCACAGTTTTCAGCTCTGGCCATTCCTGGATGGCACGGATCTTCGCTGGATCCATTTGTATCCCATTCTTGGATATTATATGCCCCAGATAGTGGATTTCTTCCAAGAAGAACTCACTTTTCTTGCTGTTTGCATAGAGCTGATGATTTCTCAGCTCTTGAAACACTATAGCAAGATGTTCTCTGTGCTCTTCCTCTGTCTTAGAAAAAACTAAGATATCATCAAAGAAAGTACCCGTAAAATGCCTGTACTTCCGGAAGATGCGATCCATCATTCTATTGAATGTGGCTGGAGCATTTGTCAACCCAAAAGGCATCACTAAGTATTCATACAACCCGAATGTAGTGCGGAATGCTGTCTTGTGCACATCCTGAGGCTGTATCCTCACTTGGTGGTAGCCACTCTTTAAGTCTATCCTGCTGAAAACTGAAGCTCCATTTAACTGATCCAGGACATCATCAATGCGCGGAATAGGGAATCTATTCTTGATGGTCATTTTGTTCAGTGCGCGATAATCGACGCACATACGGAATGAACCATCTTTCTTCTGTACTAACAGTACAGGGGAACAAAAAGGAGACGAGCTGGGCTGAATCAACCCTCTGGACAGCAAGTCCTGTACCTGAGCCATAATCTCCTCTCTCTGAGTCGCACTGACTCTATAAGGGGGTCTGTTTGGTGGCTCACTACCAGGCATTAACTCTATCTGATGATCTTCTGGTCTCTCTGGGGGTAACTCCCCTGGCAAAACATCAGAAAAGCAATCTTTAAAGTTTACCAGAAACTGAAATCTATCTTTGTCTGCATCATTCATTTCAGCATGCATATCATTCTCTTTTTCTTTTACAAAAACCATGTATGCAGAAATTGCAGACTTTATTGCTTTACCGCATGAAACATCAGATACAATGGGGATAGTATCCCCTTTATTCCTGGCAATCAAACACTGATTTTTTCCCCTATGCACAAACTCCAACACTCTTTCAGGAAGAGTCAACTTCACTGCCTTGCGGTGAAACCAAGGCATCCCCAAAACTACATCATAATGTTTCAGTGGAGAAATGAAGAAGTCTTCCTGATCCACATAACTCTGAACATGTAGACGGAGCTTCCCTATCAAGGGAGTAACTGGCACAGGATTCCCACAAAACATTTGATTGGCATCCAAAGCCCTGCCTAACTCTTCCGTCTTTATTTCCAGCCTCAGGGCTAGATCCTCTGATATGAAATTATCAGTAGCCCCTGGATCAAATAAAATTAGCGCTTGCTGGTCTCTAACTTTGCCCCATGATAGCAGCAATTCTCGTTCTTCTGGGTTCAAAGCATGACCCAGTATATCAGGAATACCCCCCGCCATTGGCTTTTGCGGTCCTCGTGGCTTCTCTGCCTCTTTTCCCTTCGATGATGAAGGCTTTTCTGGGCACTGGGCAGCCACATGCCCCTCTTTACCGCACCTGAAGCATTTCCCATCTCTACGGAATTCCGCTATCTGTTCAGGGGTAAATATAGATTTGCCCTTATAGGTCTTTGAGAACTGAGTACCCCTCGGCTTTTGAGTCTGAAACCCTTTCTTTTCAGCCTTAGGGGACTCTTTCTTTTCTGATTTTTGAAAATCAGTTTTCTTTTTATCAGCACGTCCTGCATGCAAGGATGGCACTGTAGATGGATCTTGTAGCGGCACAAGACTCGCTACTGAGGCTGAATGCATAAGATCTTGAATATTCTTTGCCCCCAAAGCATTCACTACTGCCTGAATTCTTGGAGTGAGACCTGCTCTGTACTTCCTCATCTGGGTACCTTTGGAGATCTTTTTGAACGGTGCAACCTGCAAATAAGCATCCCAAAACTTTTGGTTGTACCCATCCACTGTATCTCCTGCATCCATGTGCAAGCTGTCCCAGTCTTGAAGAACATGGTCTCTAAACTGTTTAGGCATGAACTGTTGGTAGAAGGCTTTCTTGAAGCCCTTCCACTTTCTTGGGGCTGATCCATCTGTGGTCAGTGCACTCCACCATGCACTAGCCGTTGTTGTTAAGTGTAGGCTGACCATTCTTAACTTGGAGGATTCTGAAAATTTCTCAGTACCGAATGCAGCATCAAACTGTCTGATAAACTGCAATGCTTTGTCTGTATGACCATACTGTCCATTGTAGGTCATAAACTTAACAGATTTTCCTCCCTCTTTAAATTCCCTAGTCGCTTTGGAAGACTTTCTCTTCCCAGACTTCTCGTGTTTCCTTCTTTTCCTGGATGGTTTATCTGATGAGGAAGAAGAAGACACAGAAGTCGAACTCGAGGTAGACGGTGATGGACTAGGAGATCGGTGATGACGCCTCGATCTCTTTTTACTATGGGACCGTCTCCTATGAGATCTATGAGATCTCTCTCTCTCAGACTGTACACGAGAGTGTGCCTCTGGCATTGGCACGTCATATACTGGATTAGGCATAGCTTCTGCTGGAAACAAATGCTGAGCCCTGGGATCCCTTTTAAGATTTTCCAGCTCTTGTATACGAGTGCGTACCATTTGTTCAAATTCTTGTTGAGTTTGTGGCACATTCCTCTGTCTTGGATGCACATCCCTATCTTGAGAATCCCACTGGATAGGTGATTGATCCATATTCTGAGATCTGCAGATTTTCTCACACAGTGCGGGTAACTGATGCACACTACTTTTGCTTTTCCAACAGAAAAAAAAAGTACCTCAACAAGAGGTGTTTTGCATTCACAATCTATGCCAGTACTGGCTGTCAGTTCAAGGCATATACCCACACAATTTCCAAAGCATCAACAATTTATATTCCCCTTTTTCTGGCTGCTGCAGATGGCTTCAAAAGGCATCTGTTTCCCCTTTTCTGTGCACAAAGGCATGCATACTCTTTTTTCTGCAAATCTCTGTTTTCTCTGCTTTTCTCTAGTTTTCTGCTACTTTTCTGACAGTAAAAGTCTGACAGGCAGGAGAAAATTGATAGCCAAAACTGTCTCTGCAACTGTCTTTTTTTTTTTTTTTTTTTTTGAAAGAACAGTAACCAGATGGGTAACTACTGGTTACATTAACCAGATCAGTCCTGTTCTGGTCTGGTTAGATGACTGTAACTTGGCCACTAACTGAAGCAAACTGGTTAACTGCACCAGTCCAGTCTGGTTAGGCTGTCCTCTGACCAAATCCCTAACCAGGGTCAGCTAACTGCAGTTAGCTTGAACAAGGTCACACTAACCACAGGTCTACCAGCCTGGCTGCCACGTGTCAGTGTGCCACGTCAGCTCTGAGCTGGATGCCACATCATCTGCCACCTGGCTAGGCGCCACGTCAGCAGTTGCACGGTCTGCCACGTGTCCTGCGCCACGTGTCCCGCGCCACGTCAGCCTAAGGTCAGAGACCGGGGGGGGGTTGCAGGCGACGGAATTCGTAGATCGTCACGCATCGCGCGTTACGCCCCTGGTTCACCGACGCATCTCCTTCCGTGAAGCGTCACAAAAACAGCCATGGAAGAATTTTTGTTGCTCGCGTCTATTTCATGACGAACACCTCAGAAGCTCTTCTCTTGCGGTTCACCAGTCTACACCCCGCGCTGGGCAACCGTCACTGCTCGCGTGAGAATATTTCTTTGGGGTCGTTAGCACCGAATTTAACTTCGCAAACCTCCACGTTGCTAGAAATTCCAAACAACGTTGAAAGGTCTCTGCAGGTCCTTTCGGTCATTCAGCGTCGTGAGACCACCCGGAAATGCATGCCAAGGTATGTGTCACGTGAAGACTTTACTCCACGGAGAGGTGTGTTGCTGCGTGGATGTCTCCGTCATCCAGCTCTTCATCAGACGCGTAAGTCTCTAGTGAGGGCGTGTCTACACCTTCTCGAGGCTTGACCACATATTCGCACCCCCAAATCTCTACCTGCGTCACAATTTCCTGTGCAATACTCTCTTTTTGCATACAACCCGTACTTGAATCGTCACACAGGAATTGTTTTCTCTGATCGTGATTGCCATAGAAGACAATTCAAACCTTGCTCTGATACCAATAAAACCGTAGTTGACGAAACAGCTTTGGCTTTATTTCTACGATGGAAATTAACTCTCCAAAGGCTCTCCCTCACTCCCTCTCTCTGAACATACACTAGGGCCCAGGACAAATTGTCGGGCTGGACCCCCCCGAAGGTCTTTATTCATTTCAGAAAATCTATTACAGAAATTCAGCTTCAGCTTGGAGCTGTCTCGTAAGTCTCTCTCCTTCAACGTGAAAAGAAATTCCTTCTTTTACAAGAGCTTCAAGCTCTATTCAAATTGGCAACATGCCACTTGTCTAAAATCTAGACTAAATTCTTTTACAAGCCTCTAAGGGCCATTCTGGAGTCTTCAAAGCTCTCGGTCACACGAACCGCCTCCTAGATGCTTGTCAGGCTCCCATTTCGCTTAGGAAAAATAATCCTTCCTAGTACCTGCAACAATTAATTAAAAGCGCACCACCATGGTACCCATTAATTGTTAGCACTTTGCATGCAAATAACACACTGTGGACTAATCCTAGTCACGGTGGGCGTCCCCACTGAACACATGTGCACATCTAAACAAATATATATACAATTAAATATATATATATTTTCTCTGGTTGACCGGAGTCAACACTCTTGATTATAATTAAAGAGCTTTGACTAAGGGTCAAGGCGCCTTAATTATAGCCAAGTCTCTCCAACTGGAGTTGGCACATCTTGGTTAACCGGGGTTAACCCTCTTGGTGCATGCCAAGTCTTGTTGACCGAAGTCAACACTCTCTGACCGCAGTCAGGTTTACTTGACTAGTGTCAAGTATCTTTGACCGTAGTCAATCCTTTGACCATTAAAATAACTCTTTACCATAATTAACACATATAAAACTCTTTAATTATGATCAAATAAATGGTCAACTGTACTTTGACTTAGGATATTTACATTGTGGTGACACAAATGCATAGAAATCTGTGACATGCCGCTATGTTTGGTCAGCCTCCGTATCCTGTGGTCTAATCACGTCTTGCTGCTCTCTGATCTGTCCTAGCAAGGTTTCTTTGTGTTGGCGCATCTCAAGCAAGTAGAACCCAATGCAGACTTGGCCATGAAAGTGGATCAATTGTGATAGTGGGCCGCAACCACTCCCATCCTGATAGAGACAATGGTATTGCCCCCGGATTTCGTAGTAGGTTGCGCAGCCGTAGAGAGAATGTTCCTCTGTCTCAACCACTATGAGTGTGCATAGCGTGCAGGTTCCCTGCTCTCTGGATATACGTGCTGCTCTTCCTGTCTCAATCCTCAGATGATGGGATGAAACCCACATTTGGCCCAATGGCGATCCTCATTGCATGTGAGACTCAACACCCCCTCTCACCGTCACATCTCGGCCCAATGCCAACATGTCGATGACGATGCTCCAGTAACTCCGTGGTCATAGTCCTCTAGAACACTTGATGTTGAAATCTTTTCTTGGCTTTTCATCTAGTGGCTCCTGCTCCACCAGGTTTGGTTCCACTTCCGCACACCATCGTGATACATAGGTCCCATTTCTGGTAGCACCTCCTAGCACCACCACCTTCAGTCACGTTCTCGCCTTCGAACTCGAGCAATCCAGCGGTCTCGATCTTCCAGTTGTCCCCCTCATAATGAGTGAACAACCTAGAGTCTTCTAGGCACCATGCTTTGAGGGTCTGTTTCAACCCGTCCTTGCTTTGGCAATGTCCGCAACAAATGAATATCTCTAGATAACATGGACCACGAACTCTCACGGAGCTCTCAAGCAAGTACTCTCCTGGCTTCAGTACACTTTGTCCATCACCTTCCAGCAATTTGTGTATGAGATTTGAAGACGCAACCATACTTCTCCTTCTGCCTTTGAAGAAGGCCAATTCCTTCCAATCTCGCATTACCTGAGACAAATGAAGAGTAGAGTCTCTCCAAAGCACGCTATAAAGGCTCAAATGAAGAACATCAAGTAGATTGTCGTACTGCCTGTGTGCTTGCTTTGAAAGTAAACCATGCACCTCATCGAGGCACATGCCAATAGCCTGTGTAATCTTGTACTGTCCCCTTCTGAAGTACAGCGTCCATCTGAACATGAAACCCCAGGGCACTCCATGGAATCCCCCCTTGTGTCAGTGTCAACAGCCACACACTTGGAAGATACCAAGCACTCCATGCTGTCCATCACCTTCACAAAGGCATTTGACTCCTCGTTGACTCACATCTCAATGTTAGACATCATCACTATGGTTTCTAGGTCGGCATATTTGACATCAGTAACACACGGAGATGTCACCAAGAACAACTCTTCGATTATCACATTTGCTTCGGCTTTCGTGTCACCCTTTGAATCTGAGTTGGATTGCTTCCCCTTGTTTTTCTGATCCGCGTTCTTCTTTTTGCAGTCCTTCGCAAAATGGCATGGTGTGTCACAATAGAAGTGTCATGACAAGAGAAATGATTATTTAGTTAATTAATAGTCATTAGAACTTTACTATTGTTAGGCGCCAATTTGATGGTGCGGTTATATGTTTGTATTTATGATAGATCAAGCGGTGTAAATAGTACCGCCAAAACTATGTAACATTGGCCAATGATTATTAATAAAGATGTGCACACACGTGTCTAGGTCCTAGGGGCAATAGGAAAGGGAAAGGGTGCATTAGAGTGCATTGAATGGTAGGTGCATGGGTCATAGGCTAAGGGTAGGTGTAAATGGGAAGATGGAACTTGAGTGATCTCAAGGGACATTAATGAAAGGGTATCACCCTTTCATTGTGAATCTCACGTAGCATTCTTTCTACCACATTGCATTCATCCGACATCTCTCTCCCACCTTGCATGTAGGTCGAAAAGAAACAAGTACTCTCACGAGGGCGCTCTTCCCCATTGGAGGGCCAATCGGCATTCAAATTCTGCATGCATTGCACACATTTGCATTTTCGAAAAGCGTGGATTTTCACATTTGGTATCAGAGCGGCGACGATCCACGAGCGGAACGAGAAGAGGGCGACAGTTGTGAACGACGGAAGTCGCAAGAGAGGTTGGCGGAAAAGGATCACGATCGACCGATCTCGAGGTTCTGAGACAAGGGGTTTTTTCTGAAAAATTTTGGCCTTCAACGGCGAACGGCGAACGGGGTGTTCTCTTTTGCCCCCCCCCCAATGTGAATGTACCCTTAAACCGTGAGAAAAAGGGATTCCCGTTCTACCCAACCGGAAGTCGGATCGGAATAAGATTTTAAGGGAGTGATCCACCCATCAAGTAACCCCTATAACGGTATCTAGAGCTCCAATCCGCTCAAAACAAGTAGCCCAAATGGAGCGTACCAGTTTACAGCAGAAATACAAGAAGAAAAGCTTCAAAGAGAAGGGAAAGGAGGTCATTTTAAGTGTCTTCTCAACACAAACGAAGCGGGAGTCGGATAAGTACCACCACCTCTACAACACTTGAAGTTTGCTGTAAAATAAACCTTCTTTTTTGAAATTACAGCAAGACATTTTCTCTCTTGTATTAATAAAAGGAAAGAATGGAAGGGGAAGGGACATATAACAATGAACTTATTCCTTTTCCTCCATTACCCCAAGGAGAGAGAGAAAGAACACCTTCACCCCCTCTTGAAGAGGATGGATTAGGTGAGAGTTATACACATCTTGAGTATGATAACCCACAAATAGATTTACAGCAGTCTCTCCTTCAAGAACCTACTGATAGGGAGTTCTCCTTTCGTAATGAAAGAAGAAATGAGACCAGCCAAGAACAAGGTGATGAGTTCACGCCTTTAACTCAAAACCCAATACACATGGATTCTAATCCAAGTGCAAGAGGAAGAGAGGAGACTCCTGTTGATAAGCTGGTTTTCCAGCTTAGCAATATGATTGAGCAGTCCATTATGACAAGATTAGGGACTAAGAGGACTTTAAACTTCGGGGATGAAGAGTTGAGTAACCCTTCTAAGAGGTCCAAATTCCAACCGCGAGAGAGAATTGAGTTCCCCAAATATGATGGGGCAAGGGAGGCTGACAAAATCCTCAATTGGATTCGTCATTTTGAGCTATACTTTGCCCATCAAGACAAGACCGAGCAAGAGAAGCTTGCTCTTGCCACATTGCATCTGCAGAAGGATGCTCTAATGTGGTGGTCCTTGTCACAAACAGGAAAAGAGCCTATTCATGAATGGGCTAAATTTGTGGAGGAACTAAAAACCACTTTCATGCCACCGAGGCATGAAGAGAACCTAACCTTTCGTTGGGAGAGGTTTAGGCAGTTCGATAATGAGAGTAATGCAGATTTTACAGCCAGATTTTGGAAACTCTCTCTAGAGTTACCCGAAAAGAGTGAGGAAGACAGGAGAAAGAAGTATTTAGCAGCTTTAAGCCCAAAAGTAAGGTACGAGGTTGAAATGTTTAACCCGACCACGCTTAAGGACCTCACTAAGCTGGCTGAAATAGCCGAGAGAAAATTGAATCCTCGTAAACCCTTCAATAAGGAGTATGGGTCATCATCTAAGACCAATAATATACCCACTTTTAGGAAACCAAACCGGTTTAAGAATAATAAAGGAAAGGGTAAAGCTCTTGTAAGGAATGTGAATAGCCAATCACGTCCTGGATGGGTGCCATTTCCTTCTATGACTGACGAAGAGAAGAGGAAGTTGATTAAGGAAGGAAAATGTTTCGGTTGTAAGAAACATAAGCCAGGGCACGTATGGCATAAGTGTCCCGTTCTCTTGGCTAAGATTGCCAAGACGAATTCAGTAAAAGGGAAAGCCAAGGCATCCAAGCAGGAGGGTGAGGCTTCTACCTTGTCACCCTCGAAATCTACTGTGACTATTGAGCCAATAGTGAATGCTGTCCATTCAGCCAATACCTTTGGGCCTCATGATCTTTTTAAGGTGTATGGATTCGTGAATGGACAGAGAATAGTGGTTCTCCTAGATGATGGATGTAATTATGACTTAGTAAGTGATAGATTGGCAAAATTACTCCATCTTAAACCAGAACCTATAAAAAACATGTCGCTTTCAGGAGCTTTTAGGGGACACAATGAAGAAGACACATCCATAGTACGAAATATTCCTTTTCGTATACAAAAATATAGAGATTGAAGGGATTTTCTAGTAGCCCCTTTACAAGACGTTGACATGATACTAGGTAAACCATGGCGGTATGATTTTAACCCTGCTATTCATCCTCATACTCATCATTGTTGCTTTGTACATAAGGATGAAAACATAAGGATCGTAGGGGATCGGGACGTGTATACAATTCCATTGATTACTCCTACCCAAGCCAAAAGATTGGTAAAAAGAGGGGTAGATTGTAATCTTGTGTATATACGGGATTCACGAGATCTTCATATCTCAAAAGAAGATCGGAAGAGAAATGAGTTCCTTAGAGCTTATGAGGATCGATTTTCAAGAGATGACTCATTCGAATTGCCCAGGGAGAGAGAAGATGATCATGCCATAGACTTAGAGCCAGGAGCTTCCCCTCCATGTAGAGCCCCATATAGGATGAACAGGATAGAAATGGAGGAGGTAGAAAAACAAATTGAAGATCTGTTGCAAAAAGGCCTGATTCGACCAAGCAGTTCTCCATTTGGAGCACCTGTATTATTGGTTAAGAAGAAGGATGAATCATATCGTATGTGTATAGATTACCGTGCTTTGAATAAACTTACGATTAAGAACCGGTATCCGATTCCAAGAGTGGATGATTTATTGGATATGCTTAAAGGTGCTAAAGTTTTTAGTAAATTGGATTTGAAATCTGGTTATCATCAACTTCGTATGAAAGCTGGGCATGAACATAAGACAGCTTTTCGCACTCTCACTGGACATTATGAGTTTTTGGTCATGCCTTTTGGCCTAACTAATGCTCCAGCCACTTTTAGTAGGCTGATGAGAAGGGTTTTGCGACCCTACTTGGGAAAATTTGTCATAGTCTTTTTTGATGACATTTTAGTGTTCAGCCAGAGTGAGGAAGAGCATAAGGATCACCTTGCTAAGGTGATGGAGCTCCTAAGGAAGGATCGATTGTTCCTAAATATCAAGAAGAGTGAGTTCTTCAAGACAGAAATAGAGTATTTGGGACACATTGTGTCTGCCGAGGGAATTCGGGTTGACCCTAAAAAGGTCAAGGCCATAATTGAATGGCCAATACCCAAAAACTTACATGAGCTGAGATCCTTCCTAGGGATGTGTAGTTATTATCGCAGATTCATTAAGAATTTTGCACGTCTTGCTTCCCCACTAACAGATTTGTTGAAGAAGCATTCCTTGTATGAGTGGGGAGAGGTTCACCAAGTAGCTTTTGAGGAGCTTAAGAGAACATTAGTGACTGCACCAGTGTTAACACTTCCGGACATGGACAAAGAGTTCTTTGTTGTATGTACGGATGCTAGTGGTACCTCGATTGGGGCAGTGTTGATGCAAGGAGGGCATCCCATTGCTTATGAGAGTAGAAAACTTCAAGGGGCTGAATTGAAATATATCACGTATGAGAAGGAGTTATTGGCAGTCATTCATGCTCTAAAGTTATGGAAGCATTATTTATATGGTTCTGCTTTCAAGATTAAGACTGACCATCAAAGTATCAAGCACTTGTTCTCTCAACCCATTGTCTCTTCAAGACAAATCAAATGGGCTGAATTTATTCAATCCTTTGGGCAACCAAATATCGAATATCAGCCGGGAAAGGAGAATTTAGTAGCTGATGCTTTGAGTAGACGGCCCCAAGTTAATCACGTTTCTGTGATTAAGGAGAAATCATTAGGAGCAATGGTTGAAGCTTATCCTTTAGATGAGGACTTCGCTGACATTTATGGGAAGATTCAACGTAATGAGGTTGGGGATTTAGAGGCTTATTCCATCGTGGATGGATACTTATTTTTGGGACGTGCCATGTGTACCCAAAACATTTCGGTATCTAGTCGTGAGTGAGTTACATGCGAGTCCATATTCTGGACATAGAGGTATTAGAGGAACCATTGACAATATTGAGAGATACTTCCATTGGCCTAAACTTCGCAAAGAAGTTTCGACCTTTGTTCAACAATGTGACGTATGTCAGCGCATTAAATCTGACACAAGTAAGACTGCTGGTCTTTTGCAGCCTTTGCCGATTCCTTCGGAAAGGTGGGAACACATTACAATGGATTTTGTGTCTGGTTTCCCCAAGGTTGGTCAGTTTGAGCAGATTTTCACTGTTATAGATAGGCTGAGTAAACAAGCTCATTTTATTCCCTGTAAAAAAGAGTTGTTTGCTCCTGAAACAGCAAGGTTATTCATTAGGGAAATCTTCAGGTTACATGGGTTACCAAAATCCATTGTATCCGATAATGATGGCCGTTTCATTAGCAACTTTTGGACAGCTCTATTAGAGAATCTCGGAACCAAACTGAAATTTACTACAGCCTTCCATCCTCAAGGAGATGGACAAAGTGAGAATGCCAATCAAACCATAATTACTTTACTTCGAGCTTATGTCCATGACCAACCTAGAAGGTGGCCAGAGTTCTTACCCATGTTAGAGTTTGCTTATAATAACATTGTACATACTTCCACCAAGAAAGCCCCATTTGAAATCATCTATGGGCAATGTTTACCCACTCCAATAACACACTTGGGGGAGCGAATTTTTGCTGCTGACCAGTTTGCTGAGGATATGTCACAGGTTATTGAGCAGGTAAAAGAACATATTAAGAAGGCCCAGGTTCAACAATCCAAGGCAGCCAATAAAAAAAGAAAAGAAGTTTATTACAAGGAGGATGATTGGGTTTTATTGAAGATTGATAAAAGAAGAATCAAGTCAGTGAGAGGAAGTACCAAACATGTCAAGCTAGCACCGAAGTTTTATGGTCCATTTCAGATTTCAGCAGCTTTATATCCAGAAGAAGGATCCAGAGCATATGAGCTGAAGTTACCAGCCCACTGGCGTATGAAGAACATCTTTCATGTGAGCAATTTGAAGAGATACCATGGCGATACTTTTGCGTTTTTGGATACTCAGCAGCAAGAAGAACCTGAACTTGAAGATGGGACTGAAGTTCTTACTCCGGAACAGATCGTATACCATAAAGAGAAGAGTACTCGTGGAAAGAAGAGATATATGTATTTACTGAAGTTTAAAAACCAGCCAGCTAGTGATGCACAATGGATGGAAGAAGAGTTCTTTACAGATTTTCCACAGATACTCGCAGATTACAAAGAGGCGATGCAATAGCAGAAGTAACAAGAGAAAGTGCACATAAGAGGAAGAGACAAGCAATAATCCAGAAGAGGACTTCTGCTCATTCAAGCAGGAGGGAGTGTCATGACAAGAGAAATGATTATTTAGTTAATTAATAGTCATTAGAACTTTACTATTGTTAGGCGCCAATTTGATGGTGCGGTTATATGTTTGTATTTATGATAGATCAAGCGGTGTAAATAGTACCGCCAAAACTATGTAACATTGGCCAATGATTATTAATAAAGATGTGCACACACGTGTCTAGGTCCTAGGGGCAATAGGAAAGGGAAAGGGTGCATTAGAGTGCATTGAATGGTAGGTGCATGGGTCATAGGCTAAGGGTAGGTGTAAATGGGAAGATGGAACTTGAGTGATCTCAAGGGACATTAATGAAAGGGTATCACCCTTTCATTGTGAATCTCACGTAGCATTCTTTCTACCACATTGCATTCATCCGACATCTCTCTCCCACCTTGCATGTAGGTCGAAAAGAAACAAGTACTCTCACGAGGGCGCTCTTCCCCATTGGAGGGCCAATCGGCATTCAAATTCTGCATGCATTGCACACATTTGCATTTTCGAAAAGCGTGGATTTTCACAAGAAGCACTTCTTCTGCTTCCTCTTGGAAGTGTCCTCATCATCAGAGTCGTCCTTCTTGGACTTGCCACTGTTAGACTTTCCCTTTCCTTTGCCAGCGTAATCCTTTGCCAGCAACACCTTGTCATCTTTGTCATTGTTGTAAAGCTTCTCCCTAGCTTCTTCTTGTAGCAGTAATGGGCCCAACTCCTCAAAAGTCAAAGGTTTGGTCCTCTGTCCTGTTGTCACAGTCGTAACAAAGCTTTTCAAGCTTCGAGGTAGCCTCTTCAGTACCATCAAGGCCAAATGGCACGAGGCCACCTTCTGACCAACTGATGCCAATTGATCCCTTACCACCTTGACCTTCGTCAAGTGGTCATGTACCAAATCTCGCTCATCCATATCAAGGTTGTAGAGTTGATGTTGAAGAAGCAAGATCCGGGATGTGTTGTATGTCTCGTACAGATCCTTGAGAATGACCCATGCCTCTATTGACGTGTCAGCCAGTTGAATGTGAGGAAGCACAGAGCTCGCCGTAGTCACTATGATCAATGCCAGGGCATGGGCATCTCTGTCTTCCCAAGCTTTGAGCTCCTCTCCGTCTACTGCCATGAGTATATTCCCGTGTCTGTCAATGTCCTTCGGCTTCGCCTCCACCCCCCTTTGCAATTTCCACAGCTTCCGAGCTACTAAATGACTCGGGATCTTCACCTTCCAGATCGGGTAATTTGACCCATCCAGTTTCCCAGACTCTCCAAAGGAAAGAATGAAATCTGGGGGAGGAGGAAGGGAGCGCAGGGGTTGAAGAGGCTGAAGAGGTTGACATCAATGCTGCTGAACCACACAGCAAAGTCGAACAAACTCAAGCTTCAGTAGGCAAGAGCTCTAAACGCACCTGACTGAACCTGAGTCACCCTCCTTCTCGCAAGGGCACTGTCCTCCAGTCGTGGAAGTCGATTCCCAAGAGCCTCTAAATCAAATCAGGGTCGTCCTTCAGCAAGGTCCCTGCCTTCAGGCTCCCATACCTGTGAGCCTCCTACTTGGGCTTTGATACCATGTTAGAAATGACCCAACAGAGGGTACACACAACAAAAGACTGATAGAATAGCCCAAGAGCTCACACAGTGTGCTGTGGGGTGTGGAATCACAAACTTCTGAAACTTATGTGCATAGGATAGATGTGTAGACTCATCAATAGACAATGAACCAGCCAGATATAGAAGACACCAAAATAATATATTTCTGTCCAAAGCTATGGACACAATACAAAAGAGAGATCGAGAGTCCCACCAATGGTGTGGTCCTCGTATCTTACCACAAGGTCCTTCTACTATCTGCCGGCTATCTCTAGACTCGAGCCCGCGTGCTCCACCTCGAGCTTCTGTAGACTTTCCGTACACCTTGCTGTCTTTGCACTAGCCTAGGTGGGCAGCACTCCGCGGGTCTTTAGAAACCCAGTATAGCTGCTTATGCTTGGGCACTAATGACGACATAAGTGTTGCTTTGCTTGCTAAGTATGTCTTCTTTTTGTTTTTCATAAATGTTTTTGTTTACCTCTTTTGTCTTCTCTTTCATTTTCTCTTTTATTTTAACAGCCCACTTGTCTCCTTCTGGATAGAGGCCCACAGGTGGCTGATCTGCTGCTCCTTCTCCCTGAACTGCTGCTCTGTTGGATGATGAATGAGGGCTGGAGGCCCTCCTTTTATAGGCCCTTCAAGGGCTGCAAAAACTGACCAGGCAGGCTGCCTATGGCCGACCCAATTAGGCCGACCAGGCCCTGCCCTGGTCTGCTATAAATGCCCCTTTGGGGCTCACTTTTCCAGGACCTTTGGCCGACACTTTAAGGCAGGAGCACAGTCCCTATGCAGGCCGACTTGTGCCCTGCCTCCCCACTGCCCTGTGGACTATAAAACCAGGGCCATGCCATTAAACCTTGTGGGGTCCAGCCCCCCCATAGTCTGCCCTTGTTCCAGGCCTGGTAGGCTGGCTGTGACCAGCCCTATCAGCCTCCAAACAGGACCTGGCTGCTGGCTCCTCCGCCATCTCCCGCCATCTTGCGCCATGTGTTAACCATGATGCAGGTCGTGTACCTGCCTCCAGCCTCCCGCCATGCTGCACCATCTGTCCGAGATACCCCTCTCACTTTGATTCTTGCCCACATGGCAGCCATGCTGCTGCTCATGTGTCAGTCTCTCAAACCCTAGGTTCATCCCCCCATGCTCTCCTCATATGGGGGCTTACAAATGGGGAGGTGACCTTTCCAACAATAGGGGTCTAATGATGAATCCCTCTTCTGAGACATTCAGGAAGTGGTCGCGGTAGAACTGGGTCTTGGTGGGGAGCTCCTGATCGCCCCCCCAAGCCCGAGATGTGTGGAGCTGCAAAAGATCTAACCCTATGATACGGTTAATTTCATCTCACGGGATCGACTCAGGGGGTGCATCCATAGTATACTGAAAGGGATGGAGCCTGTCCATTTGAATCCCGTGTGTGGCACACCATGTGGATATCTGTGCACACCATGTGTCTACCCCACCCTCAGCTAGTCGTTGGGATCCAAAGAGTTGAGGTAGTGCTCAAGGCAACTCAGCCCCAATTATTTAGATGCATAACTAGCTACTAATTCTATCTTAGAAAAACGGCTTGAATAACATTGGTTTAAGACCGAGAGTCTTAGGGTTTAGATTTGAAATCACGAATCAAGGCTTGTCCATCACAATATACTGCCCATTTTCCAGCTTTGCGTGCATACTTCACTTTAGCAAGTTCAACAGTCCTTTGTTTGAGCTGAGTCAGAGTGAGCTCCTCAGATATCCATATCTGTGTACCTTTCAGCTTGTTTGTCTGTCAGAGACTCTTGGTTCTTCCTTCCCTCTTCGGGAAATAAACTTGTACGTGTGTTCCCTTCTGAGAGATACAACTGATGTAAGTTTCATCCCATTCTATCTGTGGTATCTGTAGGAGAAATGGGGGAGAGACAACGCTGAAACTGAAACTGAAATGGGAGCAAGACTAGAAGGAGACACAAAGCATAGAGATACCTTGAGATGAGTGTAGACAAGACACAAGATTGATACATTCATTGATGTGACACCCACAATATATAGGTGAGAAGTACAAGATAGAGTAGACTCACTGACTTATGGGACAATTATAGAGGTGCCACATGGCACTAGACTAGACTAGAAGTACACCTAGTGTGCACTTATCTCCAACACCCTCCTTAAGTGGACACTAGAAGGAAGACAGAAAGATAAGACTATGACATGACAAAAGATAAGACCAAGACAGATAGACTAGTCAAGGACTGAGAGACAAGCAAGAAGACAAGATAGACAAGATCCTGAGACACCCCTCCTCAAGTGATATCCTCATATGGGTCCACAAGGGTAGGGACAAGAGTGGATCATAGACAAAGAGAGAAAGAAAGACAATTAGCCAGTAGAGAGGTCCCACAGAGAGAGAGACTATCAGATAGACATGAGAGAGTCTGACATATAGAAGATAGATGGGGACATAGACAGAGCATGCCAAGAGAATGTGGGTAGCTAATCCACAAAAGATAGGCATATAGACAAAAGACAGAGTGTCAGAGACATGTGACTATAATTTCACACAAGACACATGAGAGTGAAGAGAAGACTGACTGATAGTAGACAGACTGGACCTTGCAGACAATCCCTCCTCAAGGTCAACCCTCTTGCTAGAATGTGTGATGCAGGGGTGCCTCTTGGATAGGGACAAATGGAGGTCCTGAGAGTGACTGACTGAGATAGACAGAAGATGAGATGGGAAGGTCTTACCATTCCTGGCAGTGTCTAATCCCGTACATGAGAGACAGGTAGATGAAGGGAAGGTCTTACCACTTGCTGAAATGCAAGGGCAGTGTCTAATCCCATGAAAACTGAAAAATAAATTTTTATATTTTGAGTTTTTTGAAAGTAGAAGACTGAAAATTACATCTAGATATCCTGATTTGATTACTCCAGCTTGAGCAGGTCTTCCCTCTTTCAAAACCATATCTTTGACAGTCTATCCAGAGGGGTAAACCATGAATGCTGAAAGTAATCATGAAGCATGAAGAACTTGCTAGTCGTGAAAGTAAGTGGGCATTAGTGCCAGGCTGAGGATTGTTAAACGAAGAGCATCCATACCTCGAAATTTGCAGAACCAGGAGCAGCCTGATAAACTAAAGATGAAGGGGCTGTCCCATGTGAGAAAACAACAGCATAACATGATCCAATGAGGATTCAGAACCGTAGCAAAGTGTCGAGCTGATTCTGACCATAGGTGAGGTATATCCATGGAGTTGTGCAGCCATGAAGTGAGTGGACAAGTTGCTGGAATTGAGGCAACAAAAATCTGAATGTATGCGGGCTGCTTCATGAAGAAAGGGAGCAGCAAATGAAGGCGATGACAGGCTGACTGAAATCGCCCTGAGCCCATGAGATGAGGCCCAAAACTGACGGCAAGCTGATGTAGAATGACGTGGAGCTGAAGCTTGAAAGCCACGAGCTAAAGATGAGCTGTCATGAGGAATTGCGCCACACTTTGAAGCTGAATATGAGCTGCCATGAACTGAAGATAGTTGTCTGGGTGAAGTAGAGTAACCACGAGCTAAGAAACGTTGAGGAATGAGGTCAAGAGAGCTGAAGTAGAAGCAGAGAGCTGAGGCGAGTTGAAGTGGGTTGAAGTGAGCTGAAGCTTGAGGCAAGGATGAGGGGAGCCAGGCTGAAACTGAAACTGAAATGAGAGCAAGACTAGAAGGAGACACAAAGCATAGAGATACCTTGAGATGAGTGTAGACAAGACACAAGATCGATACATTCATTGATGTGACACCCACAATATATAGGTGAGAAGTACAAGATAGAGTAGACTCACTGACTTATGGGACAATTATAGAGGTGCCACATGGCACTAGACTAGACTAGAAGTACACCTAGTGTGCACTTATCTCCAACAGTATCTCCTTCTTGAGACATGTGAGCTTTTCTTCTTCTATGTATCCCTCAGTAAAAACATCAAACGGACAGCCAAGGCAATCCCCTGGCAGCCCCACAATGCACAATATTTTATTATTTTTTGCTATGTTTTCCCGCTCTTTTACCTCTGTATAAAGACCTGCTTTGTTGATTTTGTTGTTGGCTATAATAGCCATCTCTTTCTTGGTTGAGCTGACCTGAGTGGTAATCATCTCTTTGACCATGGAGACAAGTGTTGGTGCTGGTGGAGATGAGCTGCATTTTTGTTGAACTTCAGCAATGATCTCTTGCTTACCATTATTTTCCATCTCCTTCACTTTCTTCCCGAGTGGTGCTACCATAAGCCTGAGCTCTCTTAATTCGTGCTATAGATAGTAGGTTTGCTCTTGCGGGTCTGATCCAATCCTTCGCTTAAAGTATAGTGCATATGGGCTGGGTGTCGCTGATGAGGCTGCAATATCAGAGTACGAGGGCTTGCTGATTGGTGTGGTGATGGAGAGAGAGAGAGAGAGAGAGAGAGAGAGAGAGAGAGAAGTAGAAGTAGAAGTAGAATTTATTAGCGTCCTCGGGGGGCCAAAAAATGACCCATGGGACCCGTCTCGATACAATGTAAAAAGAGTCTCCTCAAGGAGAGGGGTCAGGAGTCTATGAGTTCCCGACGACAGGTAAAAAGACGAGTGACAAAAGATCCCAATGCTGCCGGAGAGGCAGTGAAGAGAACTGATGTCAAGTGAGCGGAGTCCCCCAGTATTTTTTTTTGCCGAAAAAACAGTGCTAATTATATTACTTCGAGAACAAAATACAAGAGGTCAGCTTATAGCTGACGGGCTGCGTTCACAAACCGGACGCAGCCCTAAAAGGTAGCATAATAAATCATACTCTCACGGAGGGATATGCTGAGTGTGAATGAACAGCCATCGGGGTGGTGAGTAGTGCCACCGAAGGCCCTGCGTAGTCTGCTCGAAGAAGAGGCTCTGTGTGTCCCAAGCCTGGAGGAAGCGTCTCCGCTTCTCCTGACCAGCCCGGGAGTCTCCCTGAATCTGGTCCCACTGGCCTCTGAGGGTATGAATAATCTCACTCCATATCTCCGCCATGATCTGGGCAGTCGATAAGGAGGTGCCACCGAGGGTCTGCGCGCAGCGCGAGGTCCAGATGTGCCATCCTGTAATGCTGCTGATAATCTCCCAGACTGGCTGCCTCTCCCGAACTCCTGTATCAGCCTCTGCTAGGTGCTGTGGGATACCCTCGAGCGGCCCCCACGTCCCCTGTGTGATAAGGAAGGTGGGGTCCTGCTGGCATGCCTCGAACAAGTGATGAAGACCAGGTGCGGTGCTGCACCAACAGAACGCGCCCCAAGTGATCACTCCTAGCTCTGGTGCTGCGCGGGTAAGAAGCCCGAAGGTCCACCTCCACACTTCCTGGGCGCGCGTGCAGCTCCACAGGCAGTGTTTTGGTGACTCCTCATCCGCATGGCAAATCTGACAGCAACCGTCCTGGCCTATCTGCCTCAACCAGCTCCCCACTGGAAGACCTTTGTGGGCAAGAAGCCACAGGAAGTATGAGATCTTCCGCGGCCGCCAGCTCTCCCACAAGGCCTTCCAGAATGCCTGCAAAAAGAACCTGGAAATACCCTGTGCGTACCAGCTAGGTCGCTGGGTGGGGGGGCGGCTCTGCATCCTCCCGAGAACTCGCCTGCCCAGAGTCGTGCTGTAAGCGAAGAAGGAAGTCGGCCCCTGTCTTGTCACAATCTCTGGCCACCACCACTCTCTTGGGTCCCACTCAAGCTCTGACAAGGCCCGCCCCTCCCATAGCCAAAGACGCCAAAGCTGCAACTGGTCCTGCTCGATACTAGGGTCGGTACGCCAGACCTTCCCCAGAAGGCCTACGACCCTAACCCTCTGCCACGGGAGTAGGGGGTCGATGAGCGCATCCTCTCTCCTGAGTCGTCCATCCCCTGAAACCGCGAAGAAGGCGATAGAGGAGTCATCCAAACGTCCTGCGACCACCAGTGGGATGCCACGGGGGGTGAACTGTCCCAGCCAACGGGTGTCTCCAGGCATGAGGACCTGAGGCTCAGGTGGAGCCAACCAAGCGGCTGGGATCGCTCCGTCAATCTCCGTGCGTCTCGCTTGGACTCCATGTGCACCTCCAGCTGCGACTGCAAGATCGGTCATCTCCAGATGTCTGTACGTATCCCTCCAAACTCGAAGGGACCGGGCTGGCCCCCTCATCCAGCCGTCCCACATGATATGTGATCTCTCCCCCAACTGAAGGCCCTCGGCGTCTCTGACCTGCCCATTCCAGACGAGCGGCTGGCGATCGATCTCCTCCTGACAGCTGGGCTGGGACTGTATGAGACTGAGACGGAGCCGCCTCCAAACCATGAGGAGGCTACGAACGAGTGGAGAACGGGACTGAGTGAGCGGGGCAGAAGTGAAGATCCACCTGAGGGACGGTGTCCACTCTCCACCTCGGCGCGGGACACAAGAGCCTACTCCCTGCTGAAGTAACATCTTCCACGTCTGCCCCCCCGGGGTCAAACCGCGGATGACAAGCTTGCCTAACAAGGCCTGACTCTGAAGCTCTGGATCGATAACCCCCAGGCCACCCTCAGCCTGCGGAAGAATGACTGTCTGCCAAGCAACCCTGGCTCTGGTATCTCGAAGACCATCCTCCCCAGACCAAAGGAAGTTCCGAACCAACCTCCTGAGCTGTGCCACGCTGGATCTCGAGAAGCACCAGCATGAAGCCACATACCAAGCCGTGGCTAGAAGGACCTGGTTAACTACCAGGGCACGACCTGCAAGAGACAGCTTAGCAGTACTCCAGAAAGCCAGCTTCCGTCGGATGGAGTCTAGCACCGGGAGAAACTGCTGAGCTGGCGTGATGTCTAGGCCAACCTGGAAGCCAAGGTATCTAGCTGTCTGTCCTCGTGGAATCCATCTGAAACCCAGAAATCGCCCCCACTGAGAACACGCCCCAGGGTCTGTGAGAAAACCAACTGACTTGTTCCAGTTGATTTTCGCACCAGCGGCCGAGCAGAAGACCTCCAAGGCCATCCGCACCCTCTCTAGCATCCTCTCATCGTCCTGGACATAAAGGGCTGTATCATCTGCGTACTCCGAGTCCAGAAGCTCCGTGTCCTCCCGAAGTGGAAGGCGAACCCCCCGGATCCCGGTAGACCTCGCCCGAAGGTAGTAAGTCATGGCCTCGGCGAAGAAAAGAAACATGTAAGGAGCAAGGGGGCAACCCTGACGCACTGATCTCTCCAAGCTAAAGCGCTCACCCATCCTGCCTCCAATGATGACCCTGCTAGACGCTGTCCTGTACAAAGCTGAGATACCCTGAATCCATCCTGCCGGGAAACCTAGCCGCTCCAGAGTCCCCTCCAAAAAGGCCCAGTCCACGCGATCGTAGGCCTTCTCAAAGTCGAGAAGTAGAATGGCAAGGTGTGATCCACTGTGCTGAGCCCACTCCGCCGCCTCTGAAAAGGTGAAGACATTATCCAAGATACTGCGATCCTGGACAAAGCCTGTCTGAGTGTCATGAATGAGGTCTGGGAGTAGAGGCCGAACTCTGGCACTGATCATCTTGGCGAGGATTTTGTAGGCGGTAGTAAGGAGAGTGATCGGACGCCACTGGCGGATCTCCTGTCTATCTCCTCCCTTCGGGATGAGGCAAATCAGTCCCGAAGAGAGGCTCTCTGGCATCAAACCGCTGCTGAAAATCCCCTGCAGAGCTGCAAGGAGGGGCTGATGGATCTGGTCCCAGAAGGAAGTGAAGAAAGCTCGGGGAAGCCCATCCTCTCCTGGGCATTTCTGTCCGTCGATAGCCATTAAGGCCTCCAGCATCTCATCCGAGGTAAACGGCGCCAACAACATCGCCTGCATGCTAGGCTGGACCAGGGATGGAATGTGCCTCCACACCTCCTCACGGGCACGACTAGCACAAGGGGCAAGCGGCTCCTGCTGGAAGAGGGTCCTGTAGAAGTCAGTGGCCAACCCCAGGACCTCCCCCGAATCCGTAACGATGTGACCATCCGCTGTCCTGAGACTCCGAAGCTGATCACCTGCAGCTCTCTGGCCATGCGTCCTGAAGAACTCCCTGCACATCCGATCACCCTTCCGGGCCCAGAAGGAGAGAGAGGCGTGATAGGAAAACTCTGAGCGGCGCTGGAGTGTCTCCTCCAGGAGGGCTCTGGCGCGAAGGGCCTGGATCCGAAGCTCCTCCGAGCCCGGGGAAGCCTGCTGGAGTCGCTGAATGGATGCGAGGTCCCTCCGAAGAGCTCTCTCTCTACTCCACCACTCCTGTCGAACCTGTAGGGCTGCTAGCTGGCAGATCTGGCTGGACTCCTGCAGAGCCTGCGCAACTGAGTCCACCAAATCCGTGCACTCCCCCCAATCTCTGTCCCAAAGACTGCAAATACTGCTACGCACGTCCTCCCTCGAGAAAATAGAATCGGGAATCCTGCATGACCGGGGGGGAAGGGTCTGGGCTGCCGAATCTAATGAGAGGAGTACCGGCGCATGGTCGGAAAGTGTCGTCCCTGGAACTATACCCGCCTGACCGCCTCTACTGATGGCCCAATCACTGACATAGAATCTATCAAGCCTCTCCAGGAGTCTGCCTCCTTCCCTGCGGAAGCCGCAAGAGAAGTCCAGGCTCCCGTGCCAACGCCGGAAGGACGGGTCTCTCCAACTGTCCCTACCTCCTGTCGCGAAGATGGAGTCCCAAGCTGACTGCTCTGCCTGAGCCATACCTGTGAACTCCGGACCTCTGCCCTGCTGGTCCTCCAATGTCTCCAGATTGTTGAAGTCACCTCCAACAATCCAGGAATCCATGACTGGAAGAATCCCTGTAAGTGTCCTCCAGAAAGTGACTCTGCAGCGGAGGTCTGTAGGAGCGTAAATGTTGAGTATTCCAATTTTGGATCCCTCCAAATCCAGGCCTACCCAAAGGGCTTGGCCTGGGATCAACGTGCCATGACCGAAAACTCCCTGGGCTAACTGCTCGCACACGGAGGTACAGACACCCCCACTCCTCCCCTGTGCGCCGATCGAGGGCTCCCAGTAAGTGTAGGAACGTCCAGGGAGAACCTTCCCGCAGCTACGGGAATGAGCCGCAGAGAGCTTGTGCTCCTGGAGCAGAAGTACATCCAAACGACCAATCACTGCAGGCTGAAGTTCCTGTCGCAAAATGAGCTTCCTGGGACCACGGGTGCCAGAAGAGTGAAACCCGTTCACATTCCAGGATACGAGGTGTAGGCTCATGGCGAGGGATGGGGAGCTGCGAACAACTGTCTGCTCGCGGTCGAGGTCGATGAAGAATCAGGCATGTCGGAATGGAGGCGCTGCCGCTTATGAGAAGGTTTGGAGGGGGAGACGGGATCGTCCTGCCCGTCCTTCAACACCTTCAACAAAGGCGAGAGGCCTTTGGTGCCATGAACAAATGCTTTCTCGAGCCAGCTCGAGATCTCTGAAGTGGTCATCCCATAGAAGGTGCGGAGTTTCTGATGGGACCAAGCTCTGACATCCTGGGGGAGAGGCCATGACAGGGTAGGTCTGAGGATCACAATCAGTCGGAAGCGTTTGGCGGCGCAGCGCCACCGCAAGCGCACATCGCCCTCGGACCACTGAGTCTCGAGAAGCTGCCCACCGGACGGGCCTATCCAGGAACAGACCTGGGCGTGTGTCTGCTCTCTGAGCGCCTCCCAAACCGAGTCGTCTGTCCAGGTCTCGGTGCCATCGCTGAGGAACGTGAAGGCGAAGCTAGGGCCATCCCTAGGGGCCAAGGCGACAATCTTCCCATCCGCCCCTTTGCGGAGCAGGAAGATGCTGATGTCGAGATAAGCCGGGAAGGTCCCAAGGTCAGCCACGTCCAAGTAGTCCCAGGGGCCTGATCTGTAAAAGTCTCGAGGAAGCGCTCTCTCCTGAGGCTGAGACCCATCAGAGTCTGCCACTCAGGGGCTAGCGGCCATGGAAGCCTGCTCCGGTGGTGGTGTAGACTCCGGGTGTCCTGCCAGCGGGGGGGGAGGGGGAGGAGGCTGAGGGGTAGGCAACTCGAGCTCCACGGAGGCGACTGGCGGAGCAAGTGGAGGAGGCGGAGCGGGGGCTGCCCTCGACTGGGAAGCCGAGGGTGCAGCTAACACTGTAGAGGAGTCGAGGGGAGCGGAGGGAGGGGGGGGATGGGGACGCCTCTGGAGCTGGGGCTGAGAGGGAGGAGGAGGAGACTGAGGAGGAAGAGACGGAGGCTGAGGCTGCGGGTCGGGCGAAGGGAGGGGAAACTGGGGAAGGGACTGGGACTGAGTGGAAAGGGGCGGGGGAGCGGGAGAGAGGGGGATCTGAGGCTGTGAAGGGCGGCCTGCCGTCGACGAAGAAGCTCTCCCAGGTCCCTGGGGCGGCTGCCTGTCAGGTCTCTGGGGTGCTGCTGCCGGAAGGGTAACCTCTGCCTCCTTGCCTTTATCCGAGATCTTCTTGTTCTTTCCTCTTTTCCTTCTAACCTCGGTCCAGCCACCTACTAACTCTGGACTGGGCTCCGCCTGCCTCGTCTCCTCCTGACGTGACTCTCCGGGGGGGGGGCGGGGGCGGGGGCGGAGGAGGCGGGGACGGGGGGGGGTCGAGATGAGCTGGCGAAGCGTGGGCACGCAGCCGCCAAGTGCCCAAAGCCGTGGCACCTCAGGCACTGACCTGGCTGTCCGGTGACTATCATGCTCTGGGTGATGCTGCCGGCATCTGTCACAATCTCGATCACTGCGGGGAGGGTCGCAGGGTCTGCCACAGCCACTCGGACACGGGGGGCTCTTGCCGTGGTCACCGCATCGGCGAAAGTGTCGTGCATAACCCATCCAAAATGGGAGCCCAAGTCCCCGACAATCGGCCGCAGCTCAGCAGCAAGCCCTGGAAAAACTAGTGTCACTGGGTGGCGAGGTATACGGAACCGAACATCAAAATCTGCTGCGCTGAATCCACGGTACCACGGGACTATCATGATAATCTTTCCATCCACCGATGTGGGGGAACCGGCAATCAGGTTGCTCGCAGCTTTCTCATTGGAGAGTTTGAGCCAGAAGATGCCCCTTCCCATAAGGGCCACCTCCTCAATATGGCCATCCTCTAGCAGGAGAGTGGACTGGAGCCAGTCCCTGATGGCTGCTCTGGAGGGAGAGTGTCCAATGACTCTACCGTAAACAGAGGTACGGGCAAAGTCAGTGGCAACCTCCTGCACACGAGATGATTGTTGCTCTGTTAGGATAACGCGGTAGGCATTTGGAGAGGGAGGGTCCGACTGGGCCTCCGGATCCGGGCAGGGGGCCGCCATACCGCCAAGACTAACTGCAAGCTTCCGATGAAGAACAGGCTGCCACCACAAAAGGGGAGACGAAGCGGGAGGGTGGCGCCTGGGTGTGGAAGGGATGGTGGCGGAGGTGGAGGGTGGAGGCGGGGTGGGGAAGTGAAGCAGAGGGGCGGGCGAAGCGAGGTGGGTGAGGGGGGGGGGTCGGGCGAGGCGGGGTGAAGGGTACGGGGCAGGCGGGTAGCGTGGGAGGGCGGGGGGGCGGGGGTGATGTGGCGGGGGCGGAGGGGTGAATCGGAGGGCGGGGGAGCGGAGTGGAGGCGGGGGGGGGCGAAAAGGGCGAGTGGAGCGGAAGGAAGCGGGGGGGAGCGGAATGGAGGCGAGGGGGGGCGGAAGGCGGAGTGGCGGAGAGGCGGGTGAGGGCGCGGGGGACGGGGGGGAGCGGGATGGAGGCGGGAGAGTGAGGGGGTCGGGTGGGGTGAGCGAGGCGGGTGAGCGAGGGGCGGGTCGGGTGAGCGAGGGGGGCGGGTGAGCGAGGGCGGGCGGGGGGGCGAGGGCGGAGAGGCAGGGGGCGGGGGATGGGAGGCGGCGAGCGAGGCGGAGGGATGGGGGGCGGGTGAGCGAGGCGGCGGGTGAGGGGGATAGCGAGCGGGAGGCGAGGGCGGAGAGACAGGGGGCGGGGGGTGGTCGCGGCGGGGGGGGGGGGGGGGGGGCTAGGGAGTGGAGGTAGCTTAGCGATGGGGAGAGGGAAGCTCGCAGGAGCTGGTCACAAGCAACAGGCCACCACCTATCATAGCATAGACATTTGAACCATAATTAGTCCCCCAGTATCTGCTGGTAGTCCTCCCTGATATGTGCATATCGGGGGCATTGTAGAGCTACATGTGCCTCTGTCTCAACTGTCTGCATGTCACAAAGGGTACAGACTCTAGCATGTCTGGGCTGGTGTATCCAAGCTCCCTGCTCAATGGCAAATGTATGAGATCTGGTACGGAACCTGGCGATGTTTCTGCGATATAGAAGGGGGATAGGTGTGCTAATATAAGACTGAGCATGAGTCTCTATGGACATGTATGTAGACCAACGTGTGGGATTTATGTTGTCTTGGTAGTATTCCAGCTTTACCCTCTTTTCACTTGTCAACCAGTGATTCCGCAAAGTGCTCAGTAAAGACAGTTGAAACTCTTGCATGTTGACCTTTTCAGGCGGCATGGTCAAATATGCTTCCACTTTCCATCTGCTCAACCATTTTCTTATGTCGGTTGCCCATCCTGTGCAGATGACCTTACTTTTGTAGTTCTTTTGAAGCTTTGTGTTGGCATTCCATGCTTTATGAGGCAGCCTATCAGGTTGCATTTGCTGCACCTCTATTAGGTATTGCATAACTCTGATCAATGCATGAAATTCAATCGGTCTCCTTCCCGTTTCCAACAGAATTATTGAGTATGGAGTAGTGGGTTTGACACCAAGGTGTCTCCTTAAGAAAGCTTTTTGCATTTTCTCAATATCATTCCATGTAGAGGCTGAAATGCTGCCTCCCCATACTTCCACTCCATATAATACTGTCTGCACTACATATGCATCAAACAATACATTTCGAATTTTCCAGTTCCTAGTGTCGGTGTGCCTGCAATCATTCTCAAGCTGGTAGTACTTCCCCCAACCAGTGTCCATCCTTCTATGTATACATTGCCACCATCTGTGATCTGCCGGGATATCAACCCCTAAGTACTTGAAGGTGTTGACATACTCAATGATCTGTCCATCAAAGGTGATCTCAGGGGATGTTCTGGCTGATTGATACAGATTGCCATCATCTTTGTTTTTCCGACATTTACTTGCAGCCCGCTTTCCCTACAAAAAGTCTTAAGCACTTGTAAAAGTTTGTGCATAGATTCCGGATCGTATGCAAAAAGAACGACATCATCTGCGTATAACAACAATAGCACTGTCCAAAGCCCCAATTGTGGTCCTTGCAACCCTTTCTCTACTGCAAATTCATTGATGAGTTCCTCCAGTTGGTCAGTGCATATTCCGAACAAGGTAGGCGGTAGAGGGCATTCATCTAGGTATATGCTTCTGCCGTATTAGCGGACATGCAAATTTCACCTTGTGAAGTTTTCGTCCAAGTTGCGGCCTGCTGGTATTGTGATAATTGTTTCTATGTTAAATGGTGCGTTGCCCTATCAGCTAGATTTAGATTTAGATGCTCGTTGGGGAGAGACTAAAATGAAAATGTTTAGACTTCACAAGCAATTGTAGCTTGAATGAAGAGATTTTGGACTACCTTTTGATTAGCCTTCTCCTTTAGTGCTAGCCTTCATCATGGTTGAGTCTACCCTTCACCTCCGGAGTGCTGACAGAAACTCAGTACGAAGACTTTGTATAAATGGATGCTCAAGTATGTGTGGGTGTGTGGATTTTTATGTGTGAGAGCATATTTTTATACTATGGTCCACACCCACTGTTGGGCGCTGATGACGTCAGTGGGGATGTCATAGTAGCTAGTCCCTGCTATGCATGATGGAGTTTATGGTTTTCAACCTTGTGAGTGACTATCATGAGAGGATGAGTTTGGGAATGTTCCTGGATTCATCTAGGTATATGCTTCTGCCGTATTAGCGGACATGCAAATTTCACCTTGTGAAGTTTTCGTCCAAGTTGCGGCCTGCTGGTATTGTGATAATTCTTTCTATCTTAAATGGTGCGTTGCCCTATCAGCTAGATTTAGATTTAGATGCTCGTTGGGGAGAGACTAAAATGAAAATGTTTAGACTTCACAAGCAATTGTAGCTTGAATGAAGAGATTTTGGACTACCTTTTGATTAGCCTTCTCCTTCAGTGCTAGCCTTCATCATGGCTGAGTCTGCCCTTCACCTCCGGAGTGCCGACAGAAACTCAGTACGAAGACTTTGTATAAATGGATGCTCAAGTATGTGTGGGTGTGTGGATTTTTATGTGTGAGGGCATATTTTTATACTATGGTCTACACCCACTGTTGGGCGCTGATGACGTCAGTGGGGATGTCATAGTAGCTAGTCCCTGCCATGCATGATGGAGTTTATGGTTTTCAACCTTGTGAGTGACTATCATGAGATTGAAACTGCACTATGTTGTGTTTTTAGAGGATGAGTTTGGGAATGTTCCTGGATTCATCTACGTGTAAGGTAGGCGGTAGAGGGCAGCCTTGCTTCACTCCCATATTGCTCTCAAATACATCAGACATACCTTGTGTTTGTTTGAGTCGGCATAATACCTTTTCATAGATGCGAGAGATGCCTACCCTTAAGGCCAAAGGGACTCCTATTTCTTGCATTCTCTTCCATAATCCTCCTCTTGGAACTGTGTCAAATGCTTTCTTGAAATCCACAAAACAACAAAATAGAGTGCCTCCTCTCAGTCTGCATTCATCCATGAGGACCCTTAAGGTAATAAGGTGGTCGGCTGTCCTGTGCTCCTTGCGAAAGCCTGCCTGTCCGGTGGCTCTTTTCTGTGCCTCTTCTGCCCATGAGCTGATTTTCATTTCAAGCACTGTACTGAAGAGCTTGGCCAATGTAGAGCTGACCATTATAGGTCTGTAATTTGTGACTGAATTTTTGTCTCCACCTTTGTGTAAAGGCTGGACCCAATTTTCTTGCCATTCCTGAGGGAAACCATGGTGTAGAGCATGTGTTAGGATGTGTGAGAGCCATGTTCTTGCTCGGTCTCCTGTCCATTTCACAAATTCTGCCTGTATCTTCATGTGATCTGATGCTTTGCCATTAGCCATCTTCTTTAGTGCAACTTCAATGTCTTCGAAGGTGAAAGGACTAGTGTATGTGACCGATAGATCCTCCTTCCCCATTTCAGTAGCAAGTGCATGATTGTACAACTTGGTAACATAATTAAGCATGGTTGCATCTGATATATCCCCTATGACCTGTTTCCGTCTGCCTTTCACTTGTTTCCAGCCCTTTCTTGGATTTTTGATGAAAGTGACCAAATCAGATTTCTCTCTTTCCAAAATATATTTTCTTTTCTTTTTCCTTGTGAGGGCATTGTATGTCTTCTCCAGTTGTTTATGCCTATCTGCATCCAATATGTATTTCAGCTCTTGGCGTAGTTGTTTGCATTCCTCGTCATACCATTTCTTGTGTGGTAGTCCTTTGACCTGTTTCTTTTTTCTTGTAGTTGCTGCTCCAAATGTTTGTGTGGCTGAGGCAAGTATTGCTTCCTGCAAGGCTGTCCATGTGGGGTTGGTTATTGCTCTCAGCTTTGCATCCAAAGTGTCTGCATAAACTTGGTGTTTGTCTGGGTCTACTTTGAAACCTCCTGCATGTGCTGAAAATTTCTGCTCCCTATGTTCAAGGTGTATGTCAAGATCCATCCATATTGGGAGATGGTCCGATTCCGGATATTTCATCCCTATGTTGACGCTTTTGATAATGGGTATAGTATCCACATGTACCAAGGCATAATCTAGCACACTCTGTCCTCCGCTGGCTGAGAGACACGTCATCTTGTGGGTGTTAGGGAATAATTGCATTCCATTCAAGTCTGTTATGTGCAGCCCATTAATCATGCATCGGAGTGCTATGCCTTGTGTGTTGATGGTGTCGTCCTCGGATCCTCTCTGCCACATGATGTCCGCTTCTGTGACTGCTTCTTTATCCATTTCATCATGCGTAATGGGCTGAAATTGTAGTTGACCAATTCTTGCGTTAAGGTCTCCCATCACGACTTGGCCCTTTTCTCTGAGTTCAGCCACATCAAGACATAGTGCTTCAAACGCAGCACTTGGGTCCACTCCGTGTCTACTGTAAAAGGGTGACTCATGGTGAGGTATGTAGCAACTTGCAAGAAAGATAGGGCATTTGCCAAGTTCTATTTTCAGCCACATGTATCTTTTGTATTTGTCCACTTTATGAAGGCTGACTTTTTTTGCCATGTGTTCCTGTATCATGCATGCAACACCTCCTTGCCCTCTTTTCCCCACTTGCCGTTGGTATATTGAGTGCACCACATATCTCGGTATCTCTGGGATCCTGCATGTTTCACTTTCCCAAGTTTCTCCTAAAAGGATGATGTCTGCATTGTGAATGAAGGCATTTATGCTTATCCCTTTATGCCAAGGGAAGCCCCTACAATTCCAAAACATGACTTGTAAGCATTTGTGTGTCCCATGGGTTGCAAGCCCCTATTTCACATTTTGATTCCCATCTTGTGTTTGGGGCAGCTTTCCTTGTCTCATTAGTCTTTCCGTGTATTGCTTTCTTCGCACTTCCTGGTGTTTTGGGGTGCGGTCTTCACTGACATAGAAAGGTGTGCCTTTAAGATACACTTTACTGCTATCCACGATAATCTCCCTTTTCCGTGGATCTGCTACAGTGCACACAATAGCCCTTTTATTGGGTTTGTCCTCTCGTGCTTTCCCTACACGATGGGCTGCACATACAGTCACTTCAGGCATCGCAAAGTGTTCTGAAAAAAATTCAGTCACCTCCTTGGCTAGAGCGAGCGAGCGAGAGAGAGAGAGAGAGAGAGAGAGAGAGAGAGAGAGAGAGAGAGAAAGAAAGTTTATTAAAGTCTTCGGGAGACCGTGAAGGTCTATGAGACTAAAGATAACTGATACAATGAGCATAACGGTGGTGGTCTCAAAACGGGCCAACCAACCGTTTCTACAAAAAAAGAGGTTATGAAGGACTATGTGTCTAGTCCTGATACAAAAAATATGTGTCTACCTCCAGGTGATACAAAGAAGAAGAAGGGGGGGGCACAAAAAAGTGGGGCAGAGGGGGGAGATACAGTATACATGTGCAGGTGGTGATCGTCAGAGACCAATCATAGAGGGGCCGTCAAATGGGAAGTCGGAAAAAACCCTGCGATAGATGATTGGCCTCTGACGTCACGCGGCCTAGTCGAGCTCGGTCATTGGGGGCGGCGGGTGGCCCTGTGGATGAGGGCAACTGTAACCCCAGTGGGGCGGGCCGAGAGTAGAGACGAGATGTCATGGACCTAGATGTGTGAATCTGTCCGCTGACGCAGCTGTCTTCACTCTGGCTCTTGCTCACGTTCGCGTCGTCGGCTAGACTGAGAAGAGGTATCCTGTGGCTGAAAGAAGTCAGTGATAGGCCGCTGGATATCCTCACGCTGTGTGTGCTGCTCGTGTCGCCGTGCTCGGAGAGAAGTATCTCGGTGGCGGGTCATCTCATGTAAGAAAGCGGCAAGGCACCGCTGATCCGGGAATTGTAGCATGTGTGAGAGGGAGCCGAATCCGTTGCGGAAGAGGCAGTGGTATCGGCCTCGAATGGCATAATAGATAGGACATCTGAAAGCAAAATGCTCCTCCGACTCGATCTCCTGTAAGTCGCAAAGTGGACAAAGGCGGTCCTCTCGTGGGATACCCTCTGCGCGTCCACTCTCGATCCGTAATCGGTGTGACGAGACCCTAAACTGACCGAGGGAGATCCGGAGCGCATGTGGTAGATGAAGTTGTGTGAGAGAGAGAGAGAGATGGAGATGTATTAACCTCTGCGGGAGGCCTCCTGGGCCTATGGACAAAATGCACAGAATAAGAAAACTCATACAAGCCTCAATGGGCTGGAGCAAAGGGCATGCTAGGGCCCTCTAATCTATGCTAGCAAAATCATAATCAATCAAGTACAAATTGAATCAAGTCAGTCTATCAAGTAGAAACTGAATCAAGTCCCTGGGACTCAGAAACCGAAGCCGTATATGCATTTGTCGAGCTGCCTCATGCTACGGCGGGGGGACTATGATCCCTCGTCTTTGTCGGTCTCCCTTGAGGAACGCTGTGATAGGTCAGACCTCAATAGAATGTGCTCTGGGCATTCTCAATCTCGTGCGCGGTCTCTGCGTCTCTCTCGGCGGCATCGTGTCGGCTCTTTGTACTGGTCCTCACTGCCCTCATGTTAGCTAGCTGCTCCTCCATTTTGCTGTGTCCTTGGACTGACTCAAATGTATAGAAGTCTGTGACGCGCCGCTATTGTTAGAAATCGACCAATAGAGGGCACAATGGAAGATTGATAGAATAGCCTAGTAGCTCACACAGTGTGTGTGGGGTGTGGAATCACAAATTAACTTATGTGCATCACATAGATGTGTAGACTCATCAATAGACAATGAACCAGGCAGATATAGAAACCACCACAATAATATATTTCTGTCCAAAGCTATGAACACAATACAAAAGAGAGAGATCCAGAGTCCCACCAATGGTGTGGTCCTCTGATCTTACCTCCACAAGGTACTTCTCCTATCTGCCGGCTATCTCTAGACTCGAGTCCGCGTGCTCCACCTCGAGCATCTGTAGACTTTCTGTCCGGGTCTCGACATCTTGCTGCCCCAGAAAACAGCCAAGGTCCTGCCTCTAGGGAACTTCTGCAGCATACCTTCCACTCTCCTTCACCCCCAGTGTGACAAGGGAGTGGCTTCTGGCTGCTCGTGTCTGCTTCTGCTCTTGCTGAATGGTTGGATGATTAGTGAGGGCACAATGGCCCCTTTATATAGCCCCCAAGGGGCTGGAGAGAAAACCGACCAGCCAGCCTGGTATGCTGGCCGACTGGGTTGGCTGGTCCAACCAGCTCTATATAAGGGCCTATGACAGGCCCTTTTGGCTGCTGCTATTGCCATTTTAGGAGCCTCTTGCTGTCCCGTTGCCTGCCCAATGCCTGTTAGAATTATTGCTATAATTTAGTAGTGACCAATGTAATGTAATAAGTAGGTTAGGGGCACTTTTCCCTCACTTAGAGGTTTTTCCCCCTAACCACAGTTAGTTCACTAACTATGGTTAGTGAAGTGATAAGGTTTTGTCACTTGGACAAAACCCATCACTCCATTTAGTTGTAACACTCATCTATTTGCAACTAAGCTTTCAGCTCTCACTCTCTCTTGCTTCTTGCTCTCAGTGTTTCTCTCTCTCCCATTCTCACTTTTGGTATCAGAGCGGGTTGACCCTGCTCTCTGCTTCTCGCCTCCAGCTCCAGCCCAGCCCGCAAGCTCCAGCTCCATCCGTTCACCGTCCGTACGATTTGTACGGACTGATTCCATACAGTCCCGAATAGTACATGCGCTGCCATTCGTCATCGTACAGCTCTGTCTGCTTCCGTACCATTCCGTACAGCATTCGTTGGCTGATTCATACGTCAGTACAACTGCAGTGCCGTACAAATGTAGTACCCGCTTCCGTACTGTACCTGCGCTAACTTCCGTACAGCTCCATTGCCATCGTCGCAGTACAGCAGAGCTAGTATAGCAGAGCTGTACAAGTCGTTGCTAGACTGTACGGCTATCCGTACAGCTGCGTACAGATCGTCCGTACAGCACGTGTGGCGCCGTACATCTGAGTCCTCCGTACGTCGCTGGCTGCTGCTTGCCGTACAGTGCGTACGGTTGTTCATACATCTTCCGTACATTTTCGTAAAAACTGCCGTACAGACGGACTGACAGTTCCGTACAGTTTGAAGGTGGACTTGGAAATTCGCATTTTTTGCAGGATTTGCTTTGCAGGAGGATATTGTTTGGCAGACATTTCTTTGCAGGAAGCCATTGTTTGGCTAGGCAGGTTTTTGGACAGATTTGAGCACATTTGTGAATTGGGCATTTTGTTAAATTTGGGGCTTTTGTCAAACTGCCCCAAGTTGTGCTCAATTTCAATTTGAAGTTTGGGGCTTTTGTCCATTTTTTGGCACACATTGCAAGCAAATTGCAAAGATTGGCCAAGAAATTGGGGCTTTTGCAGGAGATTAGCTATTTGGGTGAAATTTGGCTCAATTTCAACTCCAAATTTGGGGCTTTTGTTCAGAAATTGCAGATTTGGGGCTTTTAGTAAATTTGCCCCTTTTTGGTTGCAATTTCAAGCCACAAATTGGAGCTTTTGTGTTGGGAGAGCAATTTGACAGGTTTCAGTTCACATGGCCTTTGTGTGAGTGCTTTGAAGCGCTTTTGGCAGGTTTTGGGAGAGATTGAATGCTCTGGCAAACTTCTGACAGAAACATTACAGAGATTTGAGTTGCATTGTTAGCCAGTGTTTGGCTGTGTTTTTTTTTTTTGGGATTTGTGCACTCCATTCCTAGCAAGGGAATTCAGATTTACATTTGCTGTATTTTCTTTCTCAGACATGGCCCAGCAAAATCAGAATGATTTCGGTTTCAGTGGTCTCTCACAAGAGGACAAGCTGGATGGTACCAACTACTCCCTCTGGAGTTTTATGGTACGCAATATTCTGATTTCTCGTAATTTGTGGGACTATGTAAGTGGGGATGAGTTCCGGCCAGCAAATGTGGCACCTAATATCCCTCCCCAACAAGGAGGAGGCAGAGGTCGTGCATAGGGTACAGCTGCAGCACAAGTTATTGGTGCAGTTATATCTACCACTCCAGAGCAGAAGAGATGGGATTCACGTGATGCTTTAGCTTTGTCGTGTATTTCTCTTTCAGTGAAAAGATTCATCATTCCGCATATCCGGTCGTGTAAGACCTCAAAGGCAGCATGGGATATTTTGGAGAGCATGTATGCAGCTCGGAATGATGCCAGGGTGTCTTTTTTGAAAAGAGAAATGTCTCATACACATATGGAAGAGGGTGACTCCATGTCAGTGCACCTCACAAAGCTACAGGATTTACGAGAGCAGTTGCTGAATATTGATGAGATCATTCCTGATTCAGAGATGATTACCACTACTCTGAATTCTCTTCTTGAGTCTTATCTTAGCTTTCATACCTCGCTGAATTTGTCTTTGAAGGGGGGTGCAAATCCTCTCACTTTTCACGAGTTGATAGGACTTTTGCTGCAGGAAGAGTAGACCAAGAAAAACATGGCTTCACGAGGAGGTGAACATGCCATGCTCTCAAAATTCAAGCCTAAAGTAAAGGGACAGGCAAAGACTTCAGCAAATCAGCCTTCCAGTGGTTTAGGACAGCCTTCTCAAAAGGCTAAGGGTGATGCAGGTAAGCCCAAGAAGAAGGGAATATGTCATTACTGCAAAAAGCCAGGTCACTACATTGGAGAATGCAAGAAAAGGCTTGCAAAAGAAAAGAAAAACAGCTCCGGTATGGCTGTCTCAGATTCAGCTCCTCATGCATCTGACAATGAGCAAGCCACAACCAACTTTGTGGAGCACGACTATGTCTTCTTGTCTTGCAATTCAGACTCTTAGTTGGCTGCTTGGGATAGTACAGCCACTTGTAATGATGACACTTATGCTTTTCTGACATGCAGTTATGATTCTTCCAAGGATGCATCAGCTTTCAGTGTCAATGAGACAAATAATACATTATTTTGACAACGGTGCCTCAAAGCGTATCACTTGCAGGAAGTGTCTCTTCACATCTCTGCATCCACCACCTGTTGGTAAAAAGGTCACATGTGCCAACAACTCCTCCTATTCAGTCCGTGGTACAGGAGAAGTTGAACTTACAGCCATTGATGGTTCAACATTCAGAATTTCTGATGTCTTGTATGTGCCTGGTATCACAAAAAATCTACTTTCAGTGTCCACTCTTAACAGAGCTGGATTTCAGGTCATTTTTGAAGATGACAAGTGTGCAGTCCATGATAGAGAGCATGACTATGCCTTGAGATTGTCTGGCACTCTGTTGCGTGGTCTATTTCAGCTTGACATGTATGAGAAAAGACCAGCACATGCTCTTGCAGTTTCCAATCCTACTGCGGCTATGCAGAATGCGGAGTTATGGCACGCGAGATATGGACACATGCATTATGGCAGCTTGATGACGCTTCAAAAACATGCCATGGTTGATGCATTGCCTCCTCTTGAAACACCTCCTCCACATGCCTGTGAAGGGTGCATTCTTGGTAAAATGCACAGATCTCCTTTTAAGAAGGATGGATCAGTTAAAGCTGCTCGAAAATTACAGCTTATCCATAGTGATGTCTGTGGTCCCATGAGGACTCCATCATTGGGTGGTCATCTTTACTTTGTCACTTTTATAGATGACTACTCCAACTACACTTGGGTTTATGGGCTGAAACGCAAATCAGAAGTGTTTATGGTCTTCAAACACTTTGCAGCCATGGTTGAGAATCAATCTAGACTCAAGATACAGACATTACGCACAGATAGAGGAGGGGAGTACTTGTCTGCAGATTTTGATGCTTTTTTGAAAGACAGGGGCATTGTACATCAGCTTACAGTGAGGCTAACTCCTCAGCAAAATGGGAAAGCTGAGAGAAAAAATAGTACTCTTATGGAGATGGATAGATGTATGCTGAAAAGCAAAAATTGCCTCACAAATTTTGGCTTGAAGGTCTCATGTGTGCCAATTATGTTTTGAATCGGGCACCCACAAAAGCTTTGAAGACCAAGACTCCCTATGAAGTTTGGCAAGGGAGAAAGCCTTCTGTGGATCATTTCCGTGTCTTTGGATGCCTTGCTTATGCTCATGTGCCTGTTGAGTTTCGGCATTTAAGTTGTCTGATAAGGCAATCAAATGCATTTTTGTTGGGTACAGTGCAGAGAGCAAGGGCTACCGTCTCTACAATCATGTCACACGCAAGATCATTGTCAGTAGAGATGTAGTATTTTCAGAAAATTCAGCTCACACTCAAGCTGAATTTGAGATGCCTTCTTCTTCCGGTGATGTCTTTGAGGGGTTACTACCCATTGCCTTGGGTTCCCCTGCTGATATATCTGATGAAAATCAGAATTTTCAGATACCTCCACATGCTCATTCAGCCACAGGATGCCATACCACCTCCACAAGCCGCGGAAGAGGTTGTTCAGCAAGAAATTGCAGATATACATGCAGCAAAAACAGTCCCAAATTGGCTGTTACAGACTCTCAGGGAGAGTAAAATTGATGCTCCATTACCTGGCAGAACTCGGAGTGCAGTCCATTCAGAACCAGCTTATGCAGGTACTCTTCTTGATGAGGAGGAACCTGAGACATTTGAAGAGGCACAGGATAATGTGCATTGGATGAATGCCATGCGCGATGAGTTGCAGTCCATTCAGAAAAATCAGACATGGGAAGTTGTCGATTTGCCACCAGGTAAACATGCCATAGGTACACGGTGGGTTTTCAAAGTTAAAAGAAAGCGCGATGGCACCATTGACAGGTACAAGGCAAGGCTGGTCGCAAAAGGATATGCTCAGAAAAAGGGCATAGACTATGAGGAGACTTTTGCTCCTACATCCAGAATGACAACCATCCGGTCAGTCATAGCAATGGCTGCAAATTTTTAGTGGAATGTTCATCAGTCGGACATAAAAACAGCCTTCCTTAATGGAGACTTGTTGGAAGAGGTTTATGTTAAACAACCTCCAGGCTTTGAAATTTCAGGAAATGCACTTCAGGTATGCAAGCTGAATAAAGCTTTGTATGGGCTGAAACAGGCCCCACGTGCATGGTATGCAAAGATTCATGCCTTTCTGACCAGCAAGGGGCTGCACAACAGTGCAACTGAAAGCACCCTCTACATCAAGAAGGATGGGGGGGATATTTTAGTCATCATTCTTTATGTAGATGACTTACTGCTCACAGGGTCAAATGAAGATAATATTGCAGATTTTAAAGCTGAATTGCAGACCACTTTTGACATGTCAGATTTGGGGCTGCTACACTTTTATTTGGGGATCCAGTTCACTCAAGAGCAAAGTGGCATCGGTATGTCTCAATCCAAGTATGTGCAAAAACTCTTTGGATAGATTCAACATGCAGGATTGTAAGCCCATAGCTACTCCCATGGAGCCGGGGCTGAAGCTTACAATGCATGAAGCAGGTGAATCATTTGATGTCACACTCTACAGTCAGGCTGTTGGATGCCTCATTTATCTCTGCAATACACCTGACATTCAGTTTGCAGTTTCTCAGGTGAGCAGATATATGCACAGCCCAAAAACTATGCATTGGCAGGCTGTAAAAAGCATCTTCCGTTATTTGCAAGGTACCAAGTCGTTTGGCTTGATGTTTACAAGGGGGGGTGACTTGCAGATGCATGCCTACAGTGACTCAGATTGGGCTGGAGATTATGACACTAGGCAGTCCACAAGTGGCGAATGTTTCTTTCTGGGGAAAGCTTGTATTTCTTGGTTAAGCAAAAACAATCTACAGTGGCTACCTCTTCATGTGAAGTTGAGTACAGGGCAGCTTTCACAGCGACAGTTGAATGTGTTTGGCTGCGTCGTTTATTTGCTGATCTTCATCCTTCATTGGAGGGTCCTTCTCCAATTCTCACTGATAGTCAGAGTGCTATTGCAGTGGCAAAGAATCCTGTGTTTCATGCTCGCACGAAGCACATTGAGATTCACTATCACTACGTCAGAGAGAAGTTGCATGCAGGAGAGATCAACATGATCTATGTGTGAACACATGACAATGTTGCAGACATTTTCAACAAAGCACTTCCACGTGAAAAGTTTGAGGCATTTCGCGGTGCCCTGAACTTATCTCCTTTTGGTGATTGATCTTTTCCTTGTACATGACATTGGCACTGCAGGGGGGTGTTAGAATTATTGCTATAATTTAGTAGTGACCAATGTAATGTAATAAGTAGGTTAGGGGCACTTTTCCCTCACTTAGAGGTTTTTTCCCATAACCACAGTTAGTTCACTAACTATGGTTAGTGAAGTGATTAGGTTTTGTCACTTAGACAAAACCCATCACTCCATTTATTTGTAACACTCATCTATTTGCAACTAAGCTTTCAGCTCTCACTCTCTCCTGCTTCTTGCTCTCACTGTTTCTCTCTGTCCCATTCTCACAATGCCCCCGCCTTTTGCAGCCCTGTGGAGGCACCCCTTTGGCCCGCCATGCTGCGCCATGTGCTAGCTTCATTTTGCCCCCTGTGCGCCTTTGTTAGAGACCTGTGCGCCTCTGTCAAAGGCCCATTCCAGCCTGTACATGCTGCACCTTTGTCAGCCCTCTCCCAGGCTGCTGTGCTGCCCACATGGCAGCTCATGTGCTGCCCATGTGGCAGCCCCTTTTCTTCTCTCTTGGATGGGAGGTGCTGCCCATGTGGCAGCCCCCTCCCCCTCTCTTTTCTTGTCTGATCCCTGACCTCATGGCAGCCATGATGCTGCCCATGTGGCTTTCTCTTAAACACTAGGTTCAACCCCCCATGCTCTCCTCATGTTGGGGCTTACAGATGGGGAGGTGACCTTTCCAATAGCTATGCCCGGTCAGCCTCTAGTCCAGAAGGGTGCTTCATACATGGCAGTCGGCCGCACAAGCGTATCGAAAAGCCAGCCCGTCATCAGTGGATCTTGGAAGTGCGCTTGGAAGCACTGTTGCTCTAGTCGAGGCAAAGCACTACGCCCTTGTGTGAGTCGTGCTTGAGCTGCATGGGTCATAATTAAGTTCGCTTACAAACTCCCTTCTTTCTTCTGTTCTTTCGCTTGTTCTATTAAATAGGACAATTTGTAAGAGTGGATATATTCTAGTCTTATGAAGGTATATATGTACTTGGATGGCAATAAATATTTTGGTTGCCAAGGAACTTTGTTGGGACTTAGTTGTTGGCGATGACGTTTGTCCCGCTCCTATTGCCGCAAGCGGTCCTCCGCATCAAAGGGGGGGGGGTGGTGGGTAATGAACTCCACTACAAGCACAAGCACTTGTTGGTATCACGCCTAGAGTAGAGAAGATGGGATGCACGCGATGCACATGCTGTTAGGCCCATAAAGAGGCAAGGGTCTCATATTTGAAAAGAGAGCTTGATTTGCTACATATTCATGAAGGAGATTCAATGGCATAGCATGTCATGATGATTCAGGACTTGCATGAGCAACCTTTGAACATTGATGTAGTCAAACCATATATGCAGCTTGTCTATACTACACTGAACTTCTTACCGCAGTCTTGTCTTTCATTTCATACGTCACTCAAAATTACCTGAGGGGGAATCCCTACCCTCTCACCTTTCAGCAGTTGATGGGACTTGTGTTGCAAGAAGAGCAGAGTAGACATAACATGTCATTGCGTATGCAAGGTGGAGAGCAAGTTTTCGCTGCAAAAATAAGGAAAAAAGTAAGTATCAGCCCAAACATGTTGCAAGACAGACCTCTAGTATGGACAGAAAGGATGCTGAAAATCCTAAAAGGAAAGGAAAATGCCGCTACTGTAAATAGCCTGGTCACTTCAATCATCAAGGCCAAGAGAGATTTACAAAAGAGAAGAAGAAAGAGTGTAGTCAGTCACAAATGCATGAAAAGATGATGCCTCATCAAAATTTTGTAGAACATGATTGGGCCTTCTTCACATGTAGTTATGATGCTTCTATGGATTAAAAAAAACCACACTAGGGACTTGGTGGACTTGCTTCTGAACAAGAAAGCAATAGGCACGTCGTCGAGGAGGGTGTCTTGGTCATCCAACTTTAGGACTCCATCGTGAGAGAGTAAAGAGGTTGCTGACATTGGGGACTTAGTACTATCCTAAAATAGGCCCCAAGTGGATGGGAGGATGGACTTCTACTCCTTCAGGAGAATTGGAAACGAGAGTGTCATTGGAAACTTGGGCACATGATGGGACTCTGGCGAGTCCATGTCATCCATAGTGAACTCATGATTGGGATAAACTAAATCTGCTTGGGACCAACATTGGGTTCTGCCTGACAAGTGGCTGGATGATCTTTGAACGAAGCAAACTGTAAGAGAAATACTGCTCTTTCATTGCTATAAGCTTCTTTGTATCCAATCTCAAATCTAGCATTTGGTTGGCGTTAAGCCAACAAAAGGTCCCATTAGTTCTCTATTCGGTAGTTCTTGTACTGCTTGCTGAATCTGTTGCTCGTCTTCAAGAGAGATGATGGGTTGTGGGTGTTGAAGATCCTACTAATACTTTGAACAGATGAAAAGGTCATTTTCTGAAAAGCCTCTCGCCGAATTTTGATGACACCTACTTGGAGAGGGAGTGGAGGGAAACAAAGGCGGAGAGAAGGAGGGAGGGAAACAAAGGAGACGATTTGAGAGTAGAAAAGGACACCAAATTGGTGGTAAGAAGGAAAAAGGAGGGAAAACCCCCGGGCAGTCAAGGGGTTGTCAGAGGGCTGGGAAGGAAGCAGATAGTTGGCGAAATGGAAGGAGGGGGAGGTGCTGGTGGGAAAGGGGCAGGCTGGCGAAAACGGGCCAGCGAGACAGCCTGTTTGTGGGCTATTTGCACTCAGAAAAGGTTGGAGAAAGGCAAGGAAGGTGGAAGAAAGGGAGGCCAAAGAGGGAAATAGAGGGGCGGAGGAGAATTGGGGAGGTGGGGGCGGTGGAAATAAGAAGAACTGCAGGGCGGGTAGGGTGAAACAGGATAGAAGAATTGGAAGAGGGGGGGGGGGGGGACGGAGGCAGGTAGTAGCTGCCTGTTGAATTGCTGCTACTTGCAGCAAGCTGCTCTAGCAGCTTAGCGGGGGCAGGGGTGAGGGGAAGGAAGCAAGGGCTAGGGGGGAATGAGGTGGAGGAGTGACGAGGAGGGAGATGCAAAGCAGGGGTCGCGGGAGCTTGCATGCAGGTATCACGCGAGATGTATTGATGTGGAAACAGTATATCAATTGGTCAGTAAGGCAGGGGTTTTTGGGATTTGGTCTGCAATTTCTTGTTTAGATTGCAGTACATTGGGTCAGATTGCTGGACATTAAGTCACATTTGCAGGACATTGGGTCAGATTGCAATACATTGGGTCACATTTGCAAAATCTCAGAAAAATTTGGGCCTTTTCTGTATTTGCCCTCTTTTTGGCCTATTTGCCCTCATTAAATTTGGGGCTTTTGCTAGATTTGCTGTTTTTTGCAGTGAACATTGCCTGACACAGTCACATTTGGGTCATTTTTGACAGCCATCTCTTTGCAGTGATGGCCTTGAGGCTTTTGTGTTTACAGGTCTCTTCTTTTCAGGGTATCCCATTTGCAATGGCTGGCAACAATCATGATCTATTTGGCATTCTTCGTGAAGATGATAAGTTGGATGGCACCAACCATCCGATGTGGTCTTATCTCATGAAACATATTCTTGTTGCAAGGCATTTTTGGAATATTGTTTCTAGCCAATGCTACAGTGGCTGCCCCTACTGCTGGTCTTCACAAGATATTGCTGGGTATATGCTTTAAAAGCCAAATCTGAAGTGTTCTCATGCTTTCAGAGGTGGTTGAGTATGGTTGAGAATGAATCAGGATGCAAGCTTGTCACCCTCAACACAGATAGGGGGGGAGAGTATATGTCAAAGGAGTTTGATGCATTTTTGTCTTCACGGGGCATTGTTCACTCATGCACTATTCTTTACACTCCTCAGCATAATCTTGTTCCTGAAAGGAAGAACAGGTCCACTATGGAGATGGCCAGATGCATGCTTAAGGCCAAGTCCTTGCCCAATAAATTTTGGCTTGATGTAGTGATGTGTGCCAACTATGTGCTGAATAGATCACCTACAAGGGCATTGAAGACTGTTACACCTTATGAGGCATGGAAAGGCAGGAAGCCTTCACTTTCACGCATGAGAGTTTTTGGGTCTCTTGCATATGTTCATGTACCATCTCAGCTGAGACATAAGCTTGATGACAAGGCAATCAAATGCATATTTATTGGTTACAGCTAGGAGAGCAGAGGGTATAGGTTATACCGACCAAATACTGGGAAGATTATTGTCAGTAGAGATGTAATCTTTGCTGAACATTCGGCTTCTCCTCTTGTGGACTGCAAAGCTAAGCTAGAAGTTGACATGTTTGATGCCTTTGACTCTTGGTTACCTCTTCCTTCCTCAGAGGGGGACTTTGACCAGCAACATGAGCCTCCTGTAGGCCCTCCAACAAGCAATGATCAGCCTATACCCCATGCTGATTTGCAGGTTTCTCTTCCAGCACAAAATGATCCCACTATTCATGATGCAGTGATTGAAGAAAGAGCTGTCAATAGACAGCAAAGGCAAGCTCCCTGATGGCTTCTTGATACATTGAGGGACAGCAAACAAGATCAACCTTTTGCTGCCCGGACAAGATCAGGGAATAGACAGATGCATGGTCACTTTCTTGAGTTTGCACTCCTTGCTACAGCTTGCAATGAAGAGCCTTTGTCCCATAAAGATGCTTTTGACAACAAAGAGTGGATGGATGCAATGAGAGCTGAGTTACAATCTATTGCGAAAAATGACACATGGGAATTAGTAGATCTCCCTCCCGGCAAGCATGCCATTGCTACCCGGTGGGTCTACAAATTGAAAAGGAAATCTGATGGCAGTATAGATCGACACAAAGCCCATCTTGTTGCAAAAGGGTATGCCCAACAACAAGGCATTGACTTTGAGGAGACCTTTGCTCCCACATCTAGGATTACTACTATTAGATGTGTCATTGCCATTGCAGCCCATCACCATTGGCAAGTGCACTAGCTTGATATCAAGACTGCTTTTCTTCATGGGGATCTGCAAGAAGAAGTTTATGTGACACAACCTCTTGGCTTTGAAGTTGTTAATTCTGAAAACAAGGTATGCCGGCTTAGAAGAGCCCTTTATGGTTTGAAGCAGGTACTTTGGGCATGGTATGCCAAAATTCATGCACACTTACTATCCCTTGGTTTTCAGAATAGCCCCACAGAGCCCACTGTTTATGTGCGTGGGAGTGGATCTGATTTTTAAGTGCTGATTTTATATGTGGATGATATGCTAATCATGGGCCTAGATACACAGCATATTGCAGCTTTCAAGGCCGATTTGCAGCAGGCTTTTGAAATGTCAGACATGGGACAGCTACACTATTATTTGGGCATTCAGTTTGCTCATGTTGAGGGGGTATCATGATGTCACAGTCCAAGTATATTGGATAGCTCCTTGATTGTTTTCAGTTCGAGGATTGCAAGCCAATCTCTACTCTAGTGGACCCTGGCTTCAAATTTTCAGCTCATGATGGGAGCCCACCATGTGATATCACCCTTTATCACGAGGTTGTTGGATGTCTCATTTACTTATGTCACACTAGACCCGACTTACAGTATGTAGCCCAGCTCAGCAGGTTCATGCTCATGCCCAGTTCACAGCATTGACAGGCAGTGAAGAGAGTCTTTAGATATCTCAGAGGCACTCAGGATTTAGCCCTCTTCTATGGTAATCAAGGTTCACTTACCATGCATGCTTACACGGATAGTGATTGGGGAGGTTGTACCGACACCAGAGTGTCACATACCGGCAGTTCATGTATCTCTTGGCTCAGCAAGAAGCAACCAACAATTGCCACATCTAGTTGTGAGGCTAAGTACAGGGCAGCCTTCACTGCTACAGTAGAGTGTGTCTGGCTTCAACAGTTACTTACAGATCTTGGTATTCACCAGACATCCTTCACCATGGTCTACATTGACAGCTAGAGTGCTTTGGCCATTGCGCGTAATCCAGTGTTTCATGCGCGTACCAAGCACATTGAAGTTCACTATCATTATGTTTGAGAGTGGTTGTCAGCAGGAGACATAGAGTTGTCCTACCTTCCCACAGAGGACAACATAGCAGATATGTTTACAAAGGCACTTCCTCGTCCAAAGTTCAAAGTCTTCAGACATGCGTTACGCTTGGTTCCCTTTGTTACATGATATGACATACCTTTGTACATCCAGAATACTTCAGCCCATACCATGGAGGGGGGTTTGTAGGCCATCTTCTCCCGGTTCTAGTGATGCCCTATGGGCCATGGTATGTGCCTTGTAGGCATAGTTATAGGCACTTAGTGCCTTTTATGCCACATAGGACATTTAGTCCTATGTGACACCTAGGACACTTAATCCTAGGGTCTACCTTCAAGTACTATGTACTTTTCTTTTTTTCCTATCTAGTTGACATGACGGTTCACACCTTTCGACTCCTGTACTTGCTCCTTTGTGCATCGCCCCTACACAGTACAGCGAGAGTCCGAAAAAGGGACAGAAGATCCAGAAGATGGTAAAACGGACAATAGGGTGGGAGCAACCGACTGGGGGTCCAAGGGAAACGAAGGAGACAACGGGGCTGCAGGCGGACAACAAGAAACAGCAGGGGACGAGGAGGATACAAGAAGGTCCATCTCAAAAGCTCTCCCCCCTCCCCAACCCCCCTCCACCCACCCACCGACCCCCCCCCCCCCCCCCCCCCCCTTTTCCCCCACACACACTTTTTTTTTTGGTAACTTTCCCCCACACACACACACATTTTGACCCATGAGGGCTTGGATCCCGTTTAACAAATGTGAACGGGTCTTTCCTTTATTTTTGAAGCATTGGTAGAAACTTAGTCCAAGGACCGTTATTATTCTTTTATTATATTATCATGTGTGTGAGATAGTAGACTTATTTCTTGGTGGCAAATGTATGGAAAATTGTGAATTATCTTTGCATTATTTAGCTTTGAGAGCCCTGTCTCAAGTTTTCACTTCTGGTCCATGGGAGAGAATTCAAACACCAACTGTAAGTGCCAATATATAGCAGGGTGTGTGGATGGGCATATATAGATCACCCTGATGATTCCCTGGTGAAAACATCTGCAGAGAGAATGCCATATGAACGTTCCTCTTCATGTAATAACCACGGTGATTGATTGTCCAAAACGTTGGTAAAAGCCAAACATTCTGCTCAAAATCTCAAGGAAATTGCAACAAACGAGTCGGAAAGCATGATAAATTTAGTATAATGATTATAGTGTGTTATTCAAAGAGAATAGAATAGTCAATTTCACTGATATTAATTGGTTGAAGTTTTAAAGTGATTAAACACGCACCCCACTGTAAGGTTTTTTTGTGTTGTTTTCCCTTAGGAAACCGTGTTTTTATAATTAGGAATTTATGGAAAGAGATACTGCAGGTTCTCTTTTCTCTGGCCACTTTTCACAAAGGGTGTCTAATACAGATTTTCTTATCCAGGGAGCAGGCAACAGTCTGCTATGATTCACTTCGTGATCGCTGTTCTCGTGGATACGGATGCCGATATTACCATCCGCCCCCACACTTGCGCATGTAAGTTAGGGACTTGAATGTGTGCCTGAGTTTTTGCAACTGTGATTGCATATTGCTATCTGTGGAAGAAATGCTAAACAAAAAAAAGGGCAGAAAGAGAGAAATGCTAAACAAAGTAATGTGGTCAAATTTTCTCGGCTTTACAACCAAAGTGGTGATTATATTACCTCCATCTTAGGTCTTCTCATCCTCTTAATTCACGTTATACATGGTTTGTGTCATTTTCATGCGATTTTTTACTATTTTTGCACTATGGAATAGTATACCTCGGGCTGTATCACGGGCTTCGATCAAATCGGGTCTGTCACCAGACAAGGGGAAGTTACTAAGTTACCACCAAGTCTCCAGTTCAAATGTCAGAATGGCATGTGTGGATTTGAATCGATTGCGTGTCTGGTAGGAAGACAGGATAGTCTCAATGTATGCTATCTTTGGTTTCTAGTAAGGAATTCTAATGTACCCTTCCATACCAGTCCAGTAAGCGGGGAGACGGGGATGATTCTTCGTGATCAAATGTTTCAAAAGCAAGCATTTGTTGTTTGAACTACTGGGAATGGGAAATATAATTTGTATTGCAGGTATGGAGCTTAGCAAGTCAGAATTTCACTCCATGGGATATGGGATTTTCCACTACGACTCCTGAAAGAAATAATTTTGATATGTTAATGATATGTCATTGGATAGTCACTGTTAAAGAGCTTGCTGGAGTTCAAGCAGCATGCATTGGTAGAGCGTGGGCCAATTCAGCGGGAAATTTTACTCCCAAAGAGAAAGGAACTTCCATTTATGCTTGAAATAGACCACCATACAAATCAGCAAAACCAAACCAGTACCGACCATGAGAAAAAGAAAAAAAGAGAATTGGTTGTCACCAATAGAAAGGCCAACTTGTTTCCTGAGAACCCAGCACACTGCGTAGGGAATCTCTAGAACATGGGCTAACAACCAAGGCGCTGGGCTATACAACCACATAATACCTCTCGTGGTGAGAAGATAGAAGATGCCTGCAAGCCATGCCTTGCAGAAACGCTCCTGCCTTTCAGCGGTTGCTCTGTAACCTGGAGTTCCACGCTCCCAAATGGCACGTAGGGTGTAGAGGATGTCCTGCCATATGGCGACAAGAGTGGCCACAGGAGTGTTCTGCTGGCCTGCTTGTTGGCAAGTTCACCTCCCCATCTGTAAGCCCCCATATGAGGAGAGCATGGAGTGGGTGGACCTAGGATCTGAGAGATGGTCACATGGGCAACATGATGGTTGCCATGAGGGCATGGATCAGCAACATGATGGTTGCCATGAGGGCATGGATCAGACAACAATAGAGAGAGGCATGGGCAGCACCTCACAGCCAAGAGAGAAGAAAAGGGGCTGCCACATGGACAGCACACAGGCTGTCATGTGGGCAGCACAAAGATCAAAGCACTAAGGTGGAGGATCCCTGAGGGAACAGTACGGAACAGCAGCGTCTCTAGTATGGGCGAGTACACGTGGCTGTACGGGACTGGTACAGATCCTTGGATGAGTGGACATGCCTAGCAGAGGGCGGAACCAGCAGGTCTTGGAGGCGCTTGCATGGAGGCCAGGTGGAGCAGCAAAGAAGGGCTGCTAATGGGCAGTGGCATGCCCTTATATAGGGCGAAGCTGGCTGGTTGGCCAGCACACAGCCCTAAGAGGTGGTGGGGTTGGTTGGAGGGGCAGTTGAGTCGGCCAGCACCCTGTCGGTCAACTTTGAGGAGCCATTTGCCCCTATAAAAGGGTCCCCTTGGAGGGGCATAATTCATTCAACAGATCAGCCATTAGAGGAGCAGCAGGAGCAGCTATACTCACACCCTCAGGCCTACATCCAGGAGGCAGAGGAGACTAGGAGTTGCTGCAGACAGAGTTCATCTAGGGCTGGAACTTTGCTGTCTTCTAGGGAAGCAAGGTTTTTGGATCTGGACGGAAAGTCTACAGAAGCTCGAGGTGGAGCACGCGGGCTCGAGTCTAGAGATAGCCGGCAGATAGGAGAAGTACCTTGTGGTAAAATCAGAGGACCACACCATTGGTTTGACTCCGGATCTATCTCTTTTGTATTGTGTCCATAGCTTTGGATGGAAATATATTATTTTGGTGTCTTCTATATCTGGCTGGTACATTGTCTATTGATGAGTCTGCACATCTATGGACAAAGACACAGATTGGCCCCAAACCTTGGCGCCCCTTTTCGGTATTTCTTTAATTAAGTCAGAGGCCCTGAAATCCAGGTTACATAAAGGATACACTCCTTACAACTGCGGCATTCCACATCCTAGTGAGCAAACAAATACCCTGCATATGCCCCTTATTGCTCACCGCTCTCACTACTACTGTCAGTAGGTCTCCATTCCTAGTCTAGGAAGCTTAACTGCAGTCTGGAACTGTCACTAGTACCACAATTGGCCATATAGTTGCCCATAGCTGCTACCAGTGCCCAATTAGCCATCCATCTGGCCAATTGCAGAGAAAGAAAGCATACGTACGCTCTCTCAATCGTCCAGGACTGCCATGACCAATAGTCTCTCACCCTATGGGTCGCACATATCGTGATACAATAACTTATCTAGCATCACAATACAGCAAACACTATGGCAGTCACACCCGTACCATCCCTCTCGGGGTTCCAAGGATACTTCCCATTTCAAGCATGGATTTCCTAACCCTTGTCTACTCAACAACGAGGTTGTATCAAAGATGTGCCATTTGCCTAGCAACCATTGCTTGCATGTGACCTATCTCCTAGAGAAGCCAAAAACATATTCCCACACTGAACACGTTACCAGCCAAAGCCAGCAAATAAGATACATAATGAATTCAAACCCGCTTGCATTCAGTGCTCTTCCCAGTCTCAGTAGGCATCAATATCACAAACATTAGCCCTGCGGGCCTTTGCTCTCAGACCCATGTGACTATCGGAATCCATTCATAGTGCAAACACATGCATTTAACGTGAGAGCGTTTACTAGCAGCCCAAACAAGGCCACACGCTCCCCAGACAATGACAAGTGTCTACTGACTCACTGGGATACCCAAACAATGGGTGAAAGCATGATTGATTTGCACACAACGCTCAGAAGCATGAACTTGAACTGCAAGCATTCATTGTGAATCACCTTGCCAAGCAAGACTCTCCAAAACAATTCACAACTTTCTACATTTGCCCTCTTTTTGGCCTATTTGCCCTCAATAAATTTGGGGCTTTTGCCAAATTTGCTGTTTTTGCAGTGAACATTGCCTGTCACAGTCACATTTGGATCAGATCTGCATTTGCCCTTTGATTTGGGTCAGAAATTTGCAGATATTTGCTGTCATTTTTTGGGACAGCCAGCTTTTTTTTGCAGTGATAGCCTTGAGGCTTTTGGTTTTTCGGGTCTTTTACAGGTTATCACAGTTGCTATGGCTGGGAACAATCAAGATTTATTTTGGAGTTCTTCGTGAATATGATAAGTTGGATGGCACCAACTATCCGATGTGGTCTTATCTCATGAAACATATTCTTGTTGCAAAGCATTTGTGGAATATTGTTTCTGGGGCTGATCTGAGGCCAGCCAATGCTACAATGGTTGTTTCTACTGCTGGTCCTTCTGCAGGTAGTACTCCTCCTGATGCCTCTTCCTCTAGCACTCGTGCTGCTGCTCTTCCAACTCAAGAATAGTCAAGATGGGATGCAAGAGATGCAAATGCACATTCATGCATTGCTTTATCATGCAAGAGAATCATTATTCCACACATCCGGTCTTGCAGGACAGCAAAGGATGCTTGGGATAAATTGGCTTCTCTCTATTAGATACGCAATGATGCTCGTGTTGCATATTTGAGAAGGCAATTACAGGAAGTGAATATGAATGAAGGTGAGTCAATGGATGCATATTTGACAAAGGTCAAAGACCTCATGGAACATCTTGCCAACATTGATGAGGTGGTGCCAAATTCACAGCTTGTCAGTACCACATTGAATGGACGGCCATATACATATCAAGGGTTTGCTACAACCCTTCGATTAGTGGCCATGGGTAATCCAGACCACTATTCTTTTGACCAGCTAGTTACTTTGCTTTTGCAGGAAGAGCAAAGTAGAGCTAAGAGAGAAGCCATTATTCCTGATCATGCATTTGCTTCACAGCAGACAGGAAGAGGCAAGGCTTCCAAGCCTATGGGCAAGCCAAAATCTGCGCATAGCAGCTGCATTTCCTCTACACATAGCAGCTGCAATTCCTCCCATGCATCTAAAAATACAGCAGATAAGGGAAAGAAGAAAAGATGCAACTATTGTCGCAAGCCTGGACATGACATTTCAGAATGCAGGAAGCGCATTGCTTCGGAGAAAAAGAAAGCAGGATTGACAGTTAATGCCTCACATGCCATTGAATCCCATGAGCCAGCAGATGCTTCACATGCACATGCTCTTCAGGATGATTGGGCATGGGCTGTCCATTGCTCATTTGATCCCTCCAAAGTTGATGCACTCTTTACTGCTAATGATGCTGAGTCCTGGTACTTTGATAGTGGTGCTTCCAAGCATGTCACATCTTGCAGACAGTTGTTTCATTCTCTGGTTGATGCACCTCGAGGGGGGACTGTTACATGTGCTAATAATGCTCCATATGCTGTAAAAGGAATTGGAGATGCGCAGCTCACATCCAAAGTTGATGCACTCTTTACTGCTAATGATGCTGAGTCCTGGTACTTTGATAGTGGTGCTTCCAAGCATGTCACATCTTGCAGACAGTTGTTTCATTCTCTGGCTGATGCACCTCGAGGGGGGACTGTTACATGTGCTAATAATGCTTCATAGGCTGTAAAAGGAATTGGAGATGCGCAGCTCACATCCATTTCCAGCCATCCTGTCACTCTGACAAATGTTCTTTTTGTGCCTGGCATTGAAGTCAACTTGATTTCAATTTCAGCAATTGCTACTTCAGGTTTCAGAGTAATTTTTGATGGCTACAGATGCCTAGTATATGATCTTCGTGATGACAATGCCATAGTTCTCACTGGCACTTTGCAAAAAGGGCTTTATCACCTTGATCATCATTCAGCTGCACTTTCTATTGAAGCATTGGCTATCTGTGAGAGAATGGAGAGTGAGAGAGAGCAAGAGAGTGAGAGCTGAAAGCTTAGAAGCTGAAAGCTTAGTTGCAATAGAAGAGTGTAGAGTGTACAACACAATGAGTGAGAGATAAGGTTTTGTCCTAGTGACAAAACCTTAGTAGTCACTAACCATAGTTAGTGAACTAACTGCTGTTAGGGGGAAAAACCTCTTAAAGAGGGAAAAGTGCCCCTAACTAGCTTATTAAATTACATTGGTCACTGCTGAATTATATCTATAATTCTAACACCCCCCTGCAGTGCCAATGTCATGTACAAGGCTGATCAATCACCAAACAGATATAAGTTCAGGGCACTGCGAAATGCCTCAAACTTTTCACGTGGTAGTGCTTTGGTGAAAATATCTGCAACGTTGTGAGAAGGGAAGCGAGGTGGAAAGGGAGCAAGAGAGTGAGAGTGAGAGACACACTATTGCTACACCTCCTCTCGACAGGACGGCGGTGTTTTTCCTGTTCGCAGGCTGCTAGGGCATCAGAGCGGCGCACTTCGAGGGCATCAGAGCGGCGCATTTCGAGGGCAACAGGGCGGCGCAGGCGGGCGCATTTCGGCGCAGATCTGCAGGCTTTTTCCGGAGCAGGTCGCTGGTCGCGGGTGACTCCTCATGAGCTGGTCGCTGGTCGCGGGTGGCGCTGTACACATGAGCTGCTAGCTGCAGCTCGTGGCATTTGCATCCAGCAGCAGCTGCTACTAGGCGCAGGCGTCGCCAGCCTGCTGTAGTCCAGCAGCATAGCTGCTGTTTTATTCAGTACGTCAGCTGTACGGACTGTCCGTACAGTCGTACGGAAAGCCGTACACTGGTACGGACGACAGACTGTCCCAGGTACGGACGACAGTCTGTCTGCAGATTGCACAGGGGTTGGCATCGAACGCAGGACTTGGTGTCTTTTGCTGCAAAGTTTTTTTTTGGGAAGCGCGTACTACAACAAGTACAGCAGGACAGCAGGAGTTTCTATGCATTTACTGAGGAAAAATCTCAGTTTTGGGTGAAATTATCAAAGGGCTTTTGCCTAGATGTGTTTGCAGTCTATGCCTTGAGGCAGTGTGTAGCCAGGGAGCACACATTTGCTTTCTTTCCGCAGTGCATTTGGTGACATTTGTTGCAGGTCACATTCTTTGTACACACTCTGAAAATCTCAGTTGAGCCACGCTTGGTCAGGGCGCATCGAGTTTACTCGGTCCCTAACTGCCCATCGTTGACAGTGCTCAAAAGATTTTCTTCTGGGTGTTTGTACTTTGTGGTTTGTGTTGTTACTGAGTACACAGAGGCAGTCTATGCTTTGCACATTGTCAGGTACAAGAGTCAGAGAGATTTTCATATTGCATGCTACCTCATTGTTGAGGTGTCCTCCACTTGATTCAGGTGTCAGATCAAGGGGCTTTTGCCCAGACTTTGTTTGATTGCACTTGGGTTACCGACAGAGATCTTCAGATGCATTTTCTCCCCTTGGTATAAGGGTGATTGCTTGGGATTTATCCCATTTCCTGTTGCAGGTTTTGTGTGACAGGCTGAAGAGTCATTTACTGTTTTTGGGGTGTCAGTCAAGTATTTTCTGCAATTTGAGACAGTGACATACCTCATCTGAGGTGGGAGAAGTGATCAGTACAGTCAGTACAGCAGTGTTTACAGCAGTCTGAGTGGTTTTGTCAGATAATTATGCACTGTTAAGCTCTTGTTGAGCAGCAGCAGCAGTCTGTAATTACTGTTTTTTATGCCTCTTTGAGCACAGAACAGTTTGTCAGAAGGTACAGTACTTGCAGGGACATTTACTGTTTTGCTGCAGATTTTACTGACAGTAAAAACAGCACTTTTGAGAGTGCTACTGGCTCTTGAATAGAGCAGGCTTTTCTGAGAAATCAGAACTTTATTATTCAGTCTTTTTTACTTCCAGGGAGTCAGGTATTTTCCTCATCTGATATGGCATCAGGAGGAGGTGATTCTTCAATTCTGAACATAAAGAAACTGGAAGGAGCACATAACTATGCATTATGGGCAGAACAGTGCTTGAATGTTCTTCTGTTAAAGAAGATTGCTAAGCCCATAAGGGTAAAGGGTGTCAAGCCATCTGATATGGCAGCTGATGATTGGGAAGAGCTTGATTTGTCTGCGAGGGCAGCTATTATGCTTACTATTTCAGACACTCTTGTGTTCAATGTACAGGCTGAAAAGACCTCTTATGGTCTATGGCAGAGACTAGAGGAATTGTATGCCCAAAAGAGCTCAGCCAGTAAGGTTTATTGGCTGAAGAAGCTGGTCGATCTTCGCATGAAGGAAGGTACAGCTATGACCTCACACTTGAGTGAGTTCAATGCTATCTTTACACAGCTGATTGCACAGGGGTTGAATCTTGATGAGGAGTTCAAGGCCACTTTCTTGTTGTGTACTCTTCCTGAGAGTTGGGACACTTTCAAGACCACCCTGTCAAACTCAAATGCCACTCTTATTTATGCTGATGTAGAGAGCTCTCTCCTTATGGAGGAGATGAGCAGGAAGAATAATGCGGGCAGCAAGTCTTCAAATGCTTTGCAGGTACAGGATAGAGGCAGGAATCAGCAGAAGGGGAGATCTGCTAGTAAGTCCAAATCCCGCAGTCAGTCCCGTGGCAAAAAGGACATTGAATGCTTTTATTGTGGCAAGAAGGGACATGTGAAGTCGAAGTGCTTCAAGTTCATACGGGATCAGAAAGCCAAGAAGGCTGAATCACAGGATGCAGGAAATGCAAGCAAAGGCAAAGGCAAGGCCACGCTAGTTGAATTGGATGCAGTCAATGTTGCAGCAGAGGACAGTGACAGTGACATACATGATGTTTTATGCTCTTCTGCTGTAATAGCACATGCTTTGGTTATTGATGGTCATGACATGCACACCTGGCTCTTGGATTCAGGTGCCTCTTTTCATGTTACACCTCACAGGGAGTGGTTTACTTCCTACACAGGTACTCATGGAGTTGTTCATCTTGGGAACAACTATGCATGTCAGATTGCAGGGATTGGCAGTATACAGATAGTATTTCCTGATGGACAGTCATTTATGCTTGATGGTGTTCGCCATGTGCCGGAAATCAAGAAAAATCTGATTAGCACTGGCTTATTGGATGACAGTGGTTACCACACCACATTTGGAGATTCCAAATGGGTGATTACTGATGGCCATACTGTAGTGGCTGAGGGTTTTAAGAGTGATACCTTGTACCCTCTTTATGTTTCCAGTGTGGGTAATCATGTTGTTGCCATAACCGAGCTGCCAAAGGTTTCATTGTGGCATAGCCGGTTGGGACACATGTCTGTTCAAGGAATGAAAGAACTGTCACGTTTGGGTTATCTGCCGTCTCTTTCATTTTCAGATTTGCCTACTTGTGATCATTGCATATTTGGCAAGCATTCTGTGACTCCTCATAAGAGGAGGACTCCCCAGAATAGAGCACCACTTGATCTAGTGCACACTGATTTGTGTGAGATGCCACAGTTATCACTAGGGGGTGCCAAATATTTTATTACTTTCATTGATGATGCTACACGTAAGGTGTGGGTCTATTTCTTGAAGCATAAGGGAGATGCCCTAAATGCTTTCAAGAGATTTGTCGCTCAGGTTGAAAATCGGACAGGTCGTAGGCTGAAATGCCTAAGATCCGATAATGGGGGTGAGTATGTGTCACATGCTTTTGTGCAGTTTTGCCAAGCTAAGGGCATCAAACAGGAACTCACAGCTCCTCATAATGCATCTCAAAATGGTGCCAGTGAGCGGATGAATCGAACTATTCAGGAGAAGGTTCGATGTATGTTGTCTTATGCTGCATTACCCCATGGCTTTTGGGCAGAAGCCGTGCAAACAGCAGTTCACATTATTAACAGGTCACCAAATAAGGCTTTGGAATTGAAAGTGCCAGAGGAGGTGTGGTCTGGCAAGCCACCCTCATATAAGCACTTACGGGTCTTTGGCTGCGAGTGCTTTGCTCATGTACGCAAAGATCTACGCACCAAACTGGATCCAAAGTCTATCAGATGCATCTTTATGGGATATGGTGATGAAGGTGAAATGGGGTACAGATTATGGGATCCCGTTAAACGGAAGATTATACGCAGCAATGATGTCATCTTTAAAGAAGATAGTGTACACAAGGAACCCGTTCAACCTGTGGAATACAGGCGGGTTATTTATGATGATGTTGGACAGCAAAGAATGCCCATTTATATGCAGCAGCAGCCTGCTGCAGATCACCCTGTTCAAGAGGGTATACAGGCTGAAAATCAGCCAGAAAATTTTGCCAATAATGCACCACTAGATGTGCCAACTGATGGGGCTGTAGAACAGCCAGATACGGTGGTACAGCCACCTGTTATGCATGAAGACCAGGCTGGACAGCAACCTAATCCGGAACAGTTTGTTAGGAGGAGCACCCGTGCACAACGGCCTCCTGTCAGGTTTGTTCCAGGAGCCAATAATGTGGCTGATTTTATCATGCTGACAGATTGTGGTGAGCCTTCCAGCTTCAAGGAAGCTATGGGAAGAACAGAGAAAAAGAAGTGGGAGAAAGCCATGCAGTCAGAAATGGACTCTCTACTTCAGAATGATACATGGGACTTGGTGCAGTTACCTGCAGGCAGAAAAGTTTTGCCATGCAAGTGGGTTTACAAAGTCAAAGTGGATTCAAATGCTTTACCTCGGTATAAGGCCCGATTGGTTGCCAAGGGATTTAAGCAGGAGAAGGGCATTGATTTTGATGAGATTTTTTCCCCTGTAGTCAAGATGACTACTTTGAGAGCAGTGTTGGCTCTTGTTGCTCATGCTGACATGGATTTATGTCAGATGGATGTGAAGACAGCTTTTCTTCACGGAGATCTCCATGATGAGATCTATATGAGTCAGCCAGAGGGATATGCTGTTAAAGGGAAAGAGCAGCTTGTGTGTAAGCTCAAAAGGAGCTTGTATGGACTCAAGCAGGCACCAAGAGAATGGTACAAGAAGTTTGATGCATTCATGCAGTCTCAAGGGTATCATAGGTGTGAGACCGATCATTGCTTGTACACCAAACGGGCAAAGGATGGCAGTTTGATGCTACTCATTCTATATGTGGATGACATGCTTATTGCCAGTAAATCTCAGCATGAGATTAGTGCTTTGAAGAAACAACTGCATAAGTCTTTTGACATGAAAGACTTGGGTGATGCAAATCATATTCTTGGCATGCGTATTACTCGTGACAGGTCCAAGGGACTTTTGTTTCTGTCACAGAAAGAGTATATTGACAAAGTACTGCAGCGATTTAAAATGGAGGGGGGGAAGTCCATTAGTACCCCGTTGCCTCCACATTTAAAACTCAGCAGTAAGGACAGCCCCAGATCAAATGATGATAAGGCTGAAATGGCCAAGGTTCCGTATGCATCTGCAGTTGGATCTTTGATGTATACCATGGTTGCCACTCGTCCGGATATTGCTTTTGCGGTGGGAGTTATCAGCCGGTATATGGCAAATCCAGGCAAGCGGCATTGGGAAGCAGTGAAAGGTGTCTTGAGGTATCTCAAAGGTACCAAAGACTTGTGCATATGCTATGGTAGGCAGGATGCTTTGGTGCATGGTTTTACAGATTCAGACTATGCAGGGAATGCAGATAACCGGAAGTCTACTACCGGTTATATTTTTACATTTGCAGGAGGTGCTATATCATGGGTGTCTCGGTTGCAGAAATGCGTTGCACTATCAACCACAGAAGCTGAATATGTTGCAGCCACTGAGGCTTGCAAGGAAGCAATATGGCTTACTCGGCTGGTGGGAGATTTGGGCATTACAGGAGATATGCCAGTTCTGCATTGTGATAGTCAGAGTGCTATCATGTTGGCAAAGAATCCGGTCTTTCATCAGAAGACCAAGCACATAGAAGTGAAATATCATTTTATCAGGGAGGTACTGGAAGACAAGCGTCTTGAGCTTGTGAAAGTACATACTGATGATAATCCTGCAGATTTGCTCACTAAGAGCTTGCCTACAGAGCGGTTTGCACATTGCCGCCACATCATGGGATTAGGATGAGACCATTCTTACTTTATGGTCTTGTATACAGTAACTGTATATTGCTGTATTTTTATTCTTTTCTCCCCTTTAGGCACATTGGCCTTTAGGTGGGAGGTTGTTGGGGTAAAGGCACATTGCCTACCCTTATATTAAAAGAATTAAAGTTAGGACACCTATGACTGTCTTAAGACAGTCATAGGGTAAACCTAATCCTAATAAAACTTAAGTGAGTTTGTGGTGTGGCTCACTCATTACTTCACACCCGCAATAGTGTGTCTCTGATACCAGTTGAGAAGGGAAGCGAGGTGGAAAGGGAGCAAGAGAGTGAGAGTGAGAGACACACTATTGCGGGTGTGAAGTAATGAGTGAGCCACACCACAAACTCACTTAAGTTTTATTAGGATTAGGTTTACCCTATGACTGTCTTAAGACAGTCATAGGTGTCCTAACTTTAATTCTTTTAATATAAGGGTAGGCAATGTGCCTTTACCCCAACACGTTGTCATGTGTGGACACAAAGATCATACTGATCTCTCCTGCATGCAACTTCTCTCTGACGTAGTGATAATGAACCTCAATGTGCTTCGTGCAAGCATGAAACAGTGGATTCTTTGCCACTGCAATGGCACTTTGACTATCAGTGAGAATTGGAGAAGGACCCTCCAAAGACAGATGAAGATCAGCAAATAGACGTCGCAGCCAGACACATTCAACTGTTGCTGTGAAAGCTGCCCTGTACTCAGCTTCACATGATGAGGTAGCCACTGTAGATTGTTTCTTGCTCAGCCAAGAAATGCAAGATTTACCCAAAAAGAAACAATTGCCACTAGTGGACTGCCTAGTATCATAATCACCAGCCCAATCTGAATCACTGTAGGCATGCATCTGCAAGTCACCCCCCCTGGGAAATAGCAAGCCAAAAGACTTCGTGCGCTGCAAATAACGGAAGATGCGCTTAACTGCCTGCCAATGCATAGTTTTTGGGCTGTGCATGTACCTGCTCACCTGAGATACTGCAAACTGAATATCAGGTCTAGTGTTGCAGAGATATATGAGGCATCCAACAGCCTGACTGTAAAGTGTGGCATCAACTAATTCTCCTGTATCATGCATTGTGAGTTTCACAGCCCCGGCTCCATGGGAGTAGCTATGGGCTTACAATCATGCATGTTGAATCTGTCCAAGAGTTTCTGAACATACTTGGACTGAGACATAACAATGCCACGTCTCTCATGAGAGAACTGGATCCCCAAATAAAAGTGAAGCAGCCCCAAATCTGACATGTCAAAGTTGGTCTGCAAATCAGCTTTTGAAATCTGCAATTTTGTCTTCATTGGACCCTGTGAGCAGTAAGTCACCGACATAAAGAAGGATGACTAAAATTTCCCCCCCATCCATCTTGATGTAGAGGGTGCTCTCAGTAGGACTATTGTGCAACCCCTTGCTGGTCAAAAAGGCATGGATCTTGGCATACCATGCACGAGGGGCCTGTTTCAGCCCATATAAAGCTTTGTTGAGCTTGCATACTTGAAGTGCATTTGCTGTAATTTCAAAGCCCGGAGGTTGTTTGACATACACCTCTTCTAGCAAGTCCCCATTTAAGAAGGCTGTTTTTATGTCCAACTGATGAACATTCCACTCAAAATGTGCAGCCATTGCAATAACTGATCGGATGGTGGTCATCCGGGATGTAGGAGCGAATGTCTCCTCATAATCTATGCCCTTTTTCTGAGCATAGCCTTTTGCAACCAACCTTGCCTTATATTTGTCAATGGAGCCATCTGGCTTCTGTTTGACCTTGAAAACCCATCGTGTGCCAATGGCATGTTTACCTGGTGGCAAGTCTACAACATCCCAAGTCTGATTTTTTGCAATGGACTGCAACTCATCGTGCATGGCATTCATCCAATGCACATTGTCCTTTGCCTCTTCGAATGTGGCAGATTCCTCCTCATCAAGAAGAGTACCTGCATATGCTGATTCCTCTGAATTAGCACCTTCCATGTGCCTTGCTGCACTGCGAGTCCTGCCAGGTAACGGAGCATCAATTTTACTCTCCCTGAGAGTCTGTAACAGCCAGTTTGGGACTGTTTTTGCTGCATGTATGTCTGCAATTTCTTGCTGCACCACCTGTTCCACTGCCTGTGGAGGGGGCAAGACATCCTGTGGCGGGACTAAAGTATCTGGAGGTGGCTGTAAATTCTGATTTGCATCAGAAAAATCAGCAGGGGAACCCAAGGCAATGGGTAGCAACCCCTCAAAGACATCCTCTGAAGAAGAAGGCATTTGAAATTCAGCCCGAGTGTGAGCTGAATTTTCAGCAAATATCACATCTCTACTTACTATGATCTTGCATGTAGCAGGATTGTAGAGACGGTACCCCTTGCTTTCTGCACTGTACCCAACAAATATGCACTTAATGGCTTTATCTGACAACTTGTGCCTAAATTCAACTGGCACATGAGCATAAGCAAGGCATCCAAAGACTCGGAAGTGATCCACTGAAGGCTTTCTATCATTCCAGACCTGATAAGGAGTTTTTGTTTTTAAAGCCTTAGTGGGAGCCCGATTCAAAATGTAATTGGCACACATCAAACCCTCAAGCCAGAATTTGTGAGGCATGTGTTTGCTTTTCAGCATACATCTGTCCATCTCCATGAGAGTTCTATTTTTCCTCTCAGCTTTGCCATTTTGCTGAGGGGTTAGCCTGACTGTGAGCTGATGCACAATACCTTTGCCTTTCAGAAAAGCATCAAATTCTGCAGACAAGTATTCCCCACCTCTATCTATGTGCAATGTCTGTATCTTGAGTCCGGTTTCATTTTCAACCATGGCTGAAAAGTGTTTAAACACCGTGAACACTTCTGATTTGCGTTTCAGCCCAAAAACCCAAGTGAAATTGGAGTAATCATCAATAAATGTAACGAAGTAGAGATGACCACCCAACGATGGAGTCCTCATGGGACCACAGACATCACTATGTATAAGCTGTAATTTGCGGACAGCTTTAACTGAACCATCCTTCTTGAAGGGGAATCTATGCATCTTGCCCAAAATGCACCCTTCACAGGCATGTGGAGGAGGTATCTCAAGAGGTGGCAATGCATCAACCATGGAATACTTCTGAAGTGTCATCAAGCTGTTGTAATGCATGTGGTCATATCGGGCATGCCATAATTCTGCATTTTGCATGGCAGATGTAGGGGTAGAAACTGCAAGAGCATGGGCTGCTCTTTTCTCAAAAAGATCAAGCTGAAAAAGCCCACGCAGCAGAGTACCAGATAACCTTAAGGCATAGTCATCTTCCCTGTCTCGGACAGCACATTTGTCATCCTCAAAGATGACCTGAAATCCAGCTCTGTTAAGAGTGGACACTGAAAGAAGATTTTTGGTTATACCAGGCACATATAAGACATCTGAAAGTCTGAAAATTGAGCCATCAATGGCAGTGAGCTCAACATCTCCTGTGCCACGTACTGAATATGATGAGTTGTTGGCACAAGTGACTTTCTTACCAACGGGAGGTGGATGCAAGGAAGTAAAAAGACACTTCCTAGAAGTGATGTGCTTGGATGCACCGCTGTCAAAATACCAAGTGTTCAGTGTTTCATTGGCATTGAAAGCAGATGCATCCGTAGAAGAGTCATAACTGTAAGTCAAAAATGCATATGTATCATCACTGCAAGTGGCTGTACTGTCCCGAGCATCTAGAGCAGCCAGCCTAGAATCTGAAATGCAAGATAAAAAGGCATAATCCTGTCCAACAAAGTTGGCTGCAGCATCCCCATTGTCAGATGCATGAGGAGCTGAATCTGAAACAGCCATACTGGAGCTGTTTTTCTTCTCTTTTGCAAGCCTTTTCGTGCATTCTGCAATGTGATGACATGGCTTTTTGCAGTAGTGACAAAAACCCTTCTTCTTGGGCTTACTTGCATCATTTTTAGCCTTTTGTGAAGGCTGTCCTGACCCACTGGAAGGCTGATTTACTGATGTCTTTGCCTGTCCCTTTGTTTTTTATTTAAACTTTGAGAGCATGACTTGTTCACCTGCACGTGAAGCCAAGTTTTTCCTGGTCTGCTCTTCCTGAAGCAGAAGTCCTATCAACTCATGAAAAGTGAGAGGATTTGCACCCCCCCTCAATGATAAGTTCAGCGAGGTATGAAAGCTGAGATAAGACTCAGGAAGAGAATGTTGAGAGTTGTGGTGCCATGAGCACATAATTAAAGGCTAAGGTATGGTATAGGAAATAATTAAAGTAGCCACCCTAGGATGTGGACTACATGATGTGGAGGTGTGGATTGAGGATATCCACAAGGAGAGATGTGGATGAGAGGATCCCACATAGTTTGACTATTCTAAAGGCTCTCTCTATATAAGAAGCCTATCATGTATTGTTGAGTACACACATTTGGAATAGATTGAGTATTGCCTACCCTATGTCTCTCATGGAGTTTCTTCTATGGTTTGATCCCCCTTGATCTTTTGTTAATTCCACGTTGCACTAGGAGAGCACAATCCACACTTTCACATGGTATCAGAGCTTAGGTCTAGCTCTCTTAGATTAGCTTTAGACATAGTTGGGTATTCTCCTTTTGTATCATTTTGGTTGAAAATTTTTCCGTCCATTGTTCTTTCTTTGTGTGTGAGAAAGAGATAGGGAGAGAAAGAAAGGCTGAGTGTTAAGATATGAGGGTCTTTAGTTTTCAGCTTGAGAGGAGTCACAGAGAAGGAGATGACCTTCTACAAGCCTAGAATATTCTCTAGGCGCATGCAATCCTTGCAACTCTAGCCAGTAGGGCCTCATTCTCTTCTACAGCAAGAAGCCACGACCTCAACAATGAGCTTCGATTTCGAGCTTCACAAGCAAGCTCCAACACGACCACGACAAGCAAGAAAAAGGCAAGTACTCTCTGCAACAGACTACAGCAAGCAGCCAAATCTCCTGAATGCAAGTACCTAGCAGCCTATCTATGAGAAGCCTACTATGGCTCCCTCGGCCTCGACCCTCTACAATCTCTTCATGATACTCCAATCAACAGCAGGTTTGATGCGCACTGTCTACTGGTGAGCTCTATTGATCTTTGTGCCCACCATAGCCAAGCCTCGGAGCTTTGCTCCCATTCCCGCCGTTGCCTCCCTTTCCTGCCTTTTCTCCACCAGATCTTTTGGTGGTTTCTCCAACCTTGGCACCGTCAGCCCAATTTTCTGAATTCAGGGCCTCTCTCAAGAAACTGTCAATGCTCCAACAGCGAGAGCTAGAGTTCTTCCGGCGAGCAGGCTCCATGCAATACAATGGGCCAATAGTTCCGTCAGCAACCTATTGCGAATGCCTCTCCAATGAGCCACTTCATCTACAAAGCTCCAGACGACAGGGCGACTCCTACACAACGAGCAGCATCTACACCAACTGCGTCTACAACCCCTCCAACGCTTTAGTAGCTCCAAGCTTCAGCCGCAAGCACACCCAAGCCTCCATCGACGCTGCTTCCCCGGGCTCCTTCATGCATCGCAACTTGTGTCTACCCACCAGCCAGCCCCCTGACGACTCCGCGCTCCAACTCCGTCATCGAAATTCGTCGTCGTCGCCATCACGATCGACATCAACTCCGTCGTCACCTCAAATCTTTTCTTTCTCCAAGGTTCCCTTAGATTGACATGTGGCAGATAATAACTAACCAGGGTTAGTTAGAAACACCCGTGATTGAGATGGTGGTCGCACTAGGGTTAGTTCACCTTTGGTCAAATGGGTAACTATGGCTAGGGTAACATTAGTTAAGTGCCTTCTAAGCACACAGCCCCTGCCAAGCACAGTATGGAATTCAGCATGTGAATCCCTGTGCCACATCATCAAAGGCCCTCTTCTTCATAGAATCTTTGACAAGCCATAACTTGCAATCCAAGAAGAATTTGGACACGCTCCAAAAAGAAAAAGTGATCGTCTTTTCGAGCTCTATGCGCCTGTCATGTCAGAATCATTGTATGCAATTAGACACTGCCAATATTGAAAGAAATCAATTGGTAAGACCTTTGCAACAATTGGAAAAGCAAAGCATGAATGCAAACAGCGATGTAAAAAGCAAGCCAAAAGCACAAGTGCATGAGTTGACCATAGCAAAAAGCATGGCATCCACACAAAAAGCATGAAGGCACATGGAAGAACAAAGCATCATGCATCAAGCTACGTCGAGCAAAGAAGACAACGACATCGACATCAAGCATTGAGAAGAAAAAACCTTACCACCTTCAGCCTATATGTTTTGTAAATCAAACCTGACCACCTGAGAGTAGCTATGAAAGCACCCAGGGGAGGTATTGACGTGTAAAAACCACACTTTACCACCTTAAGTAGCAATGTATGCACTAAGGGGAGGTGATGGAATGTAACTCACATCTGACCACCTTGTAGTAGCCAAAGGATCATGGCACCAAGGGGAGGTGTTGAGAGTTGTGGTGCCATGAGCACATAATTAAAGGCTAAGGTATGGTATAGGAAATAATTAAAGTAGCCACCCTAGGATGTGGACTACATGATGTGGAGATGTGGATTGAGGATATCCACAAGGAGAGATGTGGATGAGAGGATCCCACATAGTTTGACTATTTTAAAGGCTCTCTCTATATAAGAAGCCTATCATGTATTGTTGAGTACACACATTTGGAATAGATTGAGTATTGCCTACCCTATGTCTCTCATGGAGTTTCTTCTATGGTTTGATCCCCCTTGATCTTTTGTTAATTCCACGTTGCACTAGGAGAGCACAATCCACACTTTCACAGAGAATTCAGAGTGGTTGTAATCATCTCTGAATCAGGAATAATTTCATCTATATTTAACAATTGCTCTCTGAGATCCTGTAGCTTTGTGAGGTGGACTGACATGGAGTCACCCTCTTCCATATGTGTATTACTTAACTCTCTTTTAAAGAAAGATATCCTTGCATCATTTCGGGCTGCATACATGCTTTCTAAAATATCCCACGCTGCCTTGGAGGTCTTACACGACCGGATATGCGGAATGATAAATCTTTTCACTGCATGACAAAGCTAAGGCATCCTGTGAATCCCATCTCTTCTGATCTGGAGTAGTGGCTATAGCTGCACCACCAACTTGTTCTGCAGCTGCCCCTTGTGCACGACCTCTTCCACCTCCTTGTTGAGGAGGGGTATTAGGTGCCATACCTGCTGGTCGGATCTCACCCCCATTCACATAATCCCATAAATTGCGAGAAATCAGAATATTGCGTACCATAAAACTCCAGAGGGAGTAGTTGGTACCATCCAACTTGTCTTCCTGTGAAAGACCACCGAACTGGAAGTCATTCTGATTTTGCTGGGCCATATCTGAGAAAGAGATTTAAGCAGATACAAAACTGAATTCCCTTACTGGGAATGAAATGCACAACTCCCAAAAGACACAGCCAAGCACTGGCTGTAAATTCAACTCAGATTTCTGTACTTGCACTGTCAGAAATCTGTCCAAGCATCAAAAACTCTTCAGAATCTGCCAAAAGTGATGCAAAACACTCCAAGAAAGGCAGCATGAACTGAAAACTTCAGAAATTGCTCTCCCAACACAAAAGCCCCAAAATAGGCCTGAAATTGCAACCGGGAAGGGGCAAATAGATCAGAAGCCCCAAATGTTGCAAGAATTACGCTCTGTCTGCAAAATCCCCAAATTTCACTGCGAGATTGCAGTGTAATTACAAAATCCCCAAATTTCTTCAAGAAATTGTATTGTAGAACTGAAAGCCCCAAATTTCGAGCTTGATATTGCAACCAGAAAGGGGCAAAAGTACAGAAAGCCCCAAATTTTGCAATTTCAGCAGAAAGCCCCAAATTTCAGACCAAATCTGCAATGTTTGCTCCAAGTGTAGCTCCGAAGCTACAAAATGATTGCAGTGTCTGCAACAAACAAAATGCCCCAAATGTACTCCCAAAAAACTGAGCCAAACAATGGCTGTTTGCAAAATGTGCCTGCCAAAGATCACCTGCGAATTTCTCCTGTACGAAATCAAAGGACTACCTGCTGTACGGAAGCAGATCCAGTACGGAAGTACTATACGGAAGACAGTACGGAAGTGTTGTACGGCTGACAGTACGGAAGTACTGTATGGCTGGCAGTACGGACGAAGACAGCTAGCTGTACGGCGAGCTGTGCGACTGGTACGGCACTGTACGGTGAACCGTACAGTCTGATGACGAACTGTACGGTCTGCAACCTGTACGGACGACCTCTGCGACCTGCACGGACGGTACGGTACGGCAGGTACAGTACAGTACGGACGCGATGTACGGACAACCTTTGTGAGCTGTACGTAAGGTACGGATGCAGTTGGAGCAGTACGGCAGGTGCAGACGTGCAGGGACCAAGTCCTGCTGGCGCTGCTGTACGGATGACCAACCGTACGGAGTACGGTTGACAGTTGATGGAAGATATGAAATCTGTATGTCGCTGATAGAGGTACGGACGACTTGCAGTTGCCACACGTGCGGCGCAGTTGTACGAAATCTGTACGTCGCGCAATTGTACGGTGAAGTACGGACGTGCGACGAAGGTACGGCTAATGTACGGGTTGGCGCAGATGTACGGAATGTTGGCAGGCTAGTCGTTGGTACGGATACCATACGGAATGTACGGAAGCAGACGCGGTTGTACGGACAGCGAGAGCTCCGTGAGCTTGTACGGACCTGACGACGTTGTATGGTGGTGCAGGAGTTGATACGGCGGTGCAGGAGCTGAGTCCGTACAGATTGTACGGATGGACTGTACGGACGATAGGCTGTACGGACGACGAGCAGGAAGAGCAGGGAGCAGGGTAACTGGGCAGTAAGCTTGCGGGCAGGGAGCAGGGAGCAGGGTCTTGCTGCTCTGATACCAAATGTTAGATATCAAAAGAGTGAGAGAGCAGGAAGCTAGAGAGCTGAACGTAGTGTTTGCAATAGAAGAAGTAAGTGTTACAAGAAGTGGGATGGGTTTTGTCTAAGTGACAAAACCTTATCCTTCACTAACCATAGTTAGTGAACTAACTGTGGTTAGGGGGAAAAACCTCTAAATGAGGAAAAAGTGTCCCTAACCTACTTATTACATTACATTGGTCACTGCTGAATTATAATAATAATTCTAACAGCTTGTCCATCTGGATACCGTGCTTGGCAAGCCATGTAGATATGCGTGCATACCATGTGTCTGCCTCGCTCTCTTCGAGTCGTTTGGATGACTCTAGGACCAACCTCAGAAGTCTCCAATGAGGTAGGTCCTAGACTTTGTGGATGAAAGTCACTGTCTGAAAGATGGCATCAACCTGGAGAGGTGTCATGGCGAACTTTGCATGTATGATCTCATGTGCAACTGAGGGCTTACATCAGATCATCCTGGATCCCATCATCACCTGTAGCTGCTCGAAGCTCCTCCAGTCTGCCCTCGGAAGATCGGACCCTTAGAAAGGTGCTGCATACATGACAATCGGCCGCACTAGTGTGTCGAAAAGCCAGCCCTTCGTCGGTGGATCCTTGAAGTGCGCCTGGAAACACTGTGCTCTAGTCTAGCCAAAGCACTACGCCCTCGTGTGAGTAGTGCCTGGGCTGCTTGTTTCATCATGAAGATGGGTCCTGTGAAGACTGCTCCCAAATATGTGTATGACTGCACTATCTCCACAGGTTCACCACGATAGGTGAAAGTAAGTCGGTTAGTCACTACTCGTGAGGTGTTGAAGATCATGACCTTAGTTTTCCTAAGGTTGACCGTCAGATCTCTCTCTCTCTACAAAACACCTATAATGCCTCCAGATCTCTCTGCAGCCCCTCCGCTGAAGAGGATATAAGGACTATATTATCGGCATATAACAATATCTGTATGAGGAGATCCCCTAATAATGAGCCCTCGCCACCTAGGCGATCTATGAAAGATGCGATCTCATCAATGTAGAGTCCAAAGAGAGTCGGTGAGAGAGGGCAGCCTTGCTTTACCCCAATTGTGCTCTCAACCCAATCCGATAGACCGTCTGGGGCATGGACCCTACCTCTGATTGACTCATATAAGCTCATCGTACCCCAAATCAGCATCTCTGGGATTTGCATCTCCTGTAGTCTCTTGATCATGCGGGATTGTGGAACAGTGTCGATAGCACTAGAGAGGTATTTCTTTTGGCCAGGGATGTGAAAAGATATACATTAGTTTGTTACTGAATGCCTTACGTGTTAGAAAGTGAAATATGATAGACGGAAGGCGCCTGGCCTACTTATGGCTCTTCCCGTGCCTCAGGCACCGTGGGAAAGTATTACAATGGGCTTCATTTTTGATTTACCAAGATCAAAGTCAGGGAATGATGGGATTTGGACTATCATTGATAGATTCAGCAAGCATCAAATAAAGCTCTCCACAATAGACTGGTCATTCTGGGATCTTGATCGCTGACAATGGCCTTAAGCATACCACGGTGCTTAAAGATCTGTGCCATGAAAAGCTTAGCCATATGATCTGCCTTTATGGTTTTGTGAACCCGAATGAAATTAGCATATGGGGACGAATCTGAATTTTTCTTCTTCTTTCCATCCCTAGACAGATGGTCAAAGTGAAGTAGCAAATTCTATAGCATTGGATGCTACATGGGTGACCAAGGTTTAGACTGGGAAAAGTACCTACCATTGGTAGACTTTGCTTACAATAATACAGTACACAGCTCTGCAGGGAAACCCCCCTTTGAGGTCCTCTATGGGAAGGTGATTCTGCCACCTATCCTAAGGACCAAGGACGAAATATTTGCAGCTAATCAGTTTGTGAGAGATCTCTACACAGCTTACAGCCAAGTCCGGACAGCAATTGAAAGGTCTCAAGAGAAGCATAAAAGAGCTGCAGATAAGCATAGGAGACAGTTAGATCTCAAAGAAGGGATTGGGTACGTTTGAAGTTTGAGAAAGCTAGGCTCTGTAAGTTTAAAGGCAAATAGAAAGTGTATGCAAAGCTATCTCCCAGGTACTATGGCCCTTTTAGGGTTACAGAAAGAATAAATGAGGTTGCATACAGGTAAGCATTGCCAGAGCATTGGAGAATTCACAATGCATTCCATGTGAGTCTTCTAAAGAAATTTCAGGAGCCAGAGCCTACGGAGGCAATATCAGGGGATCCACCATAAGTGGATGAGCTGGAGGAGGTCCTTCAACCAGAACAGATTGTGTATCATACTGTACGCAACAGCCCTCAGGGCAAGGAATTTTACAGGTACCTTGTAAAATTCAAGAATTGTACAGCATTGGATGCCAAGTGGATGGATGAAGACATGTTGTCGGATCATCCACAGCCTTTGGATGTTTACAAGGAAGCTTTTCAGTTGAGGTCAACTGAATAGAAGCCGAGGGGATGTCACCACAATGTAAATATCCTAAGTCAAATTACAGTTGACCATTTATTTGATCATAATTAAAGAGTTTTCCATTTGGGTTAATTATGGTCAAAAGAGTTTTTCTATTGGTCAAAGAATTGACAATAGTCAAAGATACTTGATTTCGGTCAAGTAAGCCTGCGGTCAGGAAGACTTGGTTTATACCAAGAAGGTTAACTGCGGTTAACCAAGATGTGCCAGCTTCGGTTGGAGAGTTGTGCCAACTTCGGTTGGAGAGACTTGACTATAATTAACGCGCCTCGACCCTTGGTCAAAGCCCCTTAATTATGATCAAGAGCGTGACTCTGGTGAACGAGAGAATAAATATATTTATATATTTGTTATGTGTGCACATGTGTTCAGTGGGGACGCCCACCGTGACTAGAATTAGTCCACAGTGAATTATTTGCATGCAAAGCGCTAACAATTAATGGGTGCCATGGTGGTGCGCTTTAATTAATTGTTGCAGTTACTAGGAAGGGTTATTTTTCCCAAGCGTTATGGAGCCTAACAAGCATCTAGGAGGCGGTTCGCGTGACCAAGTGCTTCGAAGACTCCAGAGTTGCCCTTAGTGGCATGTAATTAGGAAAGTAATGCAGAATTTGCGATGGGTGAAATTTTATTTTTTTCTCTTTCGAATAAAATTATGGTGGTTTTGCAAGTTCTATTCTACATAGTACGTGGTATTTTTCTTTTCATGTACTGTCCAACTGATTTTGGGCCTGATTTCTGTGTGAATCTGTGATCTTTATCCATTGAAAGTTTCACATGAATCTGTTGAATGTGCCTGAGTGCATTGTATGTAAACTCTTTCAGAAAAATGCAGGAAACTATTGGAATTCAAGCTGCACAAGCTCCTGCAGGATATCAAGTAGATCCAGTGAGTCAAGCAGGATCTTGAATTACATGGAAGGCTCAAAGTTAATGAATGCTAGAATTGTTAGAAGTGGTGTGCTAGACTGCTTGATATTTTGGAGATTTATTCTTGTTGTATTGTCTACACCATTCTTTCAGATGAGGCCTTCTGATATCCTTTATGGTGCGCATTCTTTGCCTCCCCCTTTGCCAACATCAGTACCAACTTCACAAAGAGCCTTGAACAGGCCTTCCATTGAGGTAAGAAGTGTCCTAAATTGCTCCCTTGGTACAGCTGTGTAGATTCTATTTTGCGTGCGAATTTTCTTCATAGGTAGCAAAACTTGTTGGAAAAAGTTACACAGTTTCTATTTGCTGAACCCTTTTTTTATAGGTCTTTTTGCTTAGGCCCATGAATGCTTTATTGCTCCATTATTGTGGTAAAATTTGAAAGTCCACAATTACTTTAGAGTCATCTTTCTGGCCCTTTCACCTTGTCTCTAATGGCGTCCTCTCATGCCCTCCCAAATGCAGAATGGGGTGATGTGTTGGTGTTGGTCAGGTAACATCTTGTCTCCCAACCCTTGCCTCCCCAATATCTTGTGAATTGCCTGGAGATAAGTGTGTCAATTATTTCGTTCTTCAATGGCTCCATATGAACCTATACTCCCCAAAAGATGTGCATTTGCTTGACCTTGCTAACAGAATTAGGTGTAACTTGTTTTGAGGAACAAACCTTGCTAACACAAGTAGGTGTAAATCGTTTTGAGTTGGGAATTCAGTAACCTGTTTTCTTGAATTCCAAGTTTAAGGTTCTTAATGTATGGATTAGTGTGTCTATTTATGGGTAGTACTGACACCTATAGTGCAACTGAGTAGCCGTCTGAAATGTTGAGCTAGTTCTAGGACCCCAGCCTTCAAATACCTATGGAAGAGGTTGTCCTCGGTAGGGATTTGGCCTTGGAGTCCGAGGGAAAGGGAGGTCGAGTGACGTCGGGTTTGCCAGAAGGTCAAAGGAAATCCCCCCTCAGTCATTTGAGGTTGACCCTAGCAGCCTGCTCCTGCGGTGTGGGGGCCACTGAGCTTGCTGGTGCTTGGCATCTACGGTCGTTCACGGCATGGTTGCCCCATTTTCTCCGACCCACCCAAGTCCAAGCTTCCTCTGATGGCTCAACCCAAGGAGGTTTTTGATTGCATGCTGTTGTCTATTAGAGTGCAGAGGTCTACCTCCCACGCCCCTCTCGTATTTTTCTATGCATTACTACTTGATAGCGAGGTTAGCCGCTTTGCAGAGATGCAGGGGCTAAGAGCAGAGGGGTAAGCTGGGTTTCGACGTGACCATGGGACCATGGATCACATACACTCAGGTGTATCATTCTAGGAGGCCAGGGCATGAAATCAGAGGGTTAATTGCTGCTTCGTGGATTTTTGCAAAGCCTTTGATACGGCATTGAGGGCCTGCCTCATTAGACGATCGCAGGATGTGGGGTATGACTAGGAGATCATTTGGACTGTCATGGCACTTTTCGAGAGAGTCTAGACATGTGTCGGATGGATAGAGACATTATGAGTTACTATTGGGGTCAAACAAGGGTGTCCTCATTCACCCACCCTATTTGGCCTCTACATAGATGAGCTCGAGACCTTTATGCAGGACTTTGAGAGGGGTTGGATGCTCTTTTGCTGGTACTCTGATTCATATCTTGCTGTGTGCTGATAATATGGTGCTTGTATCCCTCCTTTGTAGAGGGCCTCCAGAGAGATTTTGATGCACTACAGTCCTTTTGTGAGTCAAATGATTTGAAGGTCAACCTTGGCAAAACCAAGGTTATGATCTTCAATATCTCCGGAGTAGCCATGCATAGAGAGCAATTCACCTTTGATGGATCGCCGGTTGAGATTGTCTTATCTTATACATACCTTGGGGTTCTCTTTTCTGGTCCTATTTTTACGAGAAGACCGGCTATGTAGGCATGTCTCAGCAGAGGATATGCCTCCTCAGCCAGGTTGGAGAGACTGCCAAGTATCAAAATCACCAACCCAATCTGAGTCATTGTAAGCATGCAAGTAAAAGTCACCCGCTAGGAAAGAGCAAATCAATAGACCAAGTGCCCTACAAATATCACAACGCACGTCGTGCCAATGACCTTCTTGCCGGTAGGCAAGTCCACCAACTCCCAAGTGTGGTTTTTCTTATTAGAGTCACAAAAGGAAGAAATGAGCAGTTCTCTGAAAAAAAGAAGGAAGAAATGAGCAGAAGATTAGAAGAAGAAATGCAAAAAGAGAGAGAGAAAGAAAGAAAGTTTATTGAAGTCTTCGGAAGACCGATGGGTCTATGAGACTGTGAGAAAACTGATACAAACAAGCTGAAAGGGTGGAGCTACTAAGCAAGCATTGACGCCGGGGCCTGGTTTGGGGCAGGAATAGAGACTGGGGCTGTACATGGCCTAGGCTTGTGGCTGCATGCCACGAGGTCAGGTGGGCCAGTGAAAGGCTGGCCAGGGGCAGCCAACCAGGTCGGGCCCCACAGACCAGCAGGTTTATCAGCCAGAATAGGCTGCTGGGTCGGCTCATTTCAGGGGGCCATTGGCCCTATAAAAGGGGAGTCTATTGTACCTTCTTCCATGGATAGGACATTGAGGGGGTGTTAAGTATCAAGGCTTCTGCCTTTGGGTCCTAAGTCAATTTGTAGTTGCTCTAATTTTCAAGCCTCATATAAGGAGAAGCTAATGAGCATATCAAGATAAAGTTGAGGGAACTTGGCAGATCAGAGGGAAACTATATGCGAGGCATAATGCCATGCATTGTAGTGAGAATATTTGGTGGAGATAAGCCACAAAGAGCAGATGGCTAAAATTCCAATGTGCCAGCCATGATATGGCAGGGATTTTGGCAGACATTTGGTCACTAGAAGTGGGCCATTATATAAGGGAAGGTTGGGGAACTGCCAGCAAGTAAATCATCTACCTCTACCAATCCATCAAGAAGATTACATCAAAGAGCTTAGGACGGCGCCAATCAGGTTCTAGATCCAACTTGCTTATCCAATCTTCACTAATATCATGGACACGGATCATATTAAGGTACACGTTAGCGAGAAAAATCTTGCGTGGTGCAACATAAAGAAATCTGATTATGGACTACTTTGAGGATAGACAAGATCAAGCATTGGGAGAATGCCTTTTTGTAATCTTGATGAACTGGTTGTTGGAATATAGCTGGTCACCTCCCCATTTGTAAGCCCCCATATGAGAAAAGGTGTGGGGGAGGTGGCCCTTGATAGGATGAGGCTGCCACAGGGGCAGCACATTGGCTACCACGTGGGCAGCATACAAACAAAGAAAAGACAAGAAAGGGGTTGCCACATGGAGGACCAGGAGCTGCAAGGAAGAGGCTGAATGCTGCAGACATAGCTCAGAAAGTGCCTTCATCCTAGGCTGTATACCAGGGTAGCAAGGACGAGTCATGACGGATCAAAGGGGGAGCTTGGGCCTCATCATGGCTGCATTCCAGAGCATCAAGGAGATCAAGCATCCAGGGCAAAAATTTGCTTTACTAGTGGCTGTCTGGGAGGATCAGCCTGAAGGTGTGTTTGTGGGGCATGACCATGAGGCCCACCTAAGCTCATTAGGAGCATGCAGGCCGAGTGTTTTGGAACTGCCAGGGATGTAGGAGAACAACTGTTTTGTTTATATACAGGGGCGTACATCTAGATAGCACTTTACTACTAGAGGGTGACACACTGGACATTGCTTTTGTATTGTGTCTATTGTGGCCATAAATATAAATTTCGCTGGTTCTACATCTAGAGTGTATTGTCCATTTAGTTGCTGTAAATCTATGCTAAGTACACATAAGGAAACAAGTTTTTTGGATTCCACATATATTAAGCACCCCTGTGTGAGTTCCTGGGCTGTATTAGTCTTCTCTGTGTATAACCTCTGTTGTCTTTTTTTCTAACACTAGTTATTAAAAGGGATATTAAGATCACCCTCAAATTTGTAGGGGACACATGCTACTTTACACTTGGTTTGTAGGACACACATCAGGACACTTGTTCATCATGGATGAGCTCTACCAGCGTCTTGCAAATGTAGAATTGACCTAGGGCACAGGTTTGGGATCATCATGAGAAACTTCCTAGGTGTCCTGGATCTTGCTTATATCATTTGCGTCCAGAGAAGTCTCCATGCTACGCTCTCATTGTCTCTCTGTAGTTTTCTGACATTCTGGGCTCAAGAACTCAGCATATTATGCCAGGGAGCTCTTCTTTTAACTGTGTCTACTTAGGTACCGTTCAGGTTCCAAACTGGGTCAAACCGACTTTTAATGTGTAAAGCAGCCCAGCTTCAAGCACAGTAAACACTAATGTGGAGGAGTCAACGTCTTCTGTCATATATCTATCTATCTATCGATCCATCTACACACACACACACACACTCTCTTTAAGTAAGCATTACCTTTGCAGTGGGTTCAGGTACAATGAATCGGTCAATAAATATAAGGAAGGTGTGTGTATGTGCCCTTGCAGGAATGAAGCCTTCGTAGTTTATGTTACGTCATGTAGGAAATGCTCTAGTTATTTAGTTATTCAGACTTCTTAGAGATGATGTCTTTGTAGTTATGTCTAGATATCAAGCAAAGTTGGCAAAAAAGCTATTGCAGTTTTTGTCAATATAACATTTGTGGACTCTCTGACATTTTCAGAGTTAAGTCATTTCTTTCTTTTTTTCTTGAGGTCTACCTAATAAAAAATTTTATGGGTTAGCATGCCTGCGCGCAGCTATGCCAGTGTCTTGGTATGAGTGGTAATTTGCTAAAGCAGGTTATGTGATTGTAGGTCTGCAGGGATTTTGTTCGTGGACGCTGTGCAAGGAGAGCAGAAGAGTGTCGCTTCGCTCATCATTCTCCGGCTGGTGGTGATGGTGATTATGTAATTGTATGTTCCATTGCTTGTGTTCTTAAAGAGGCAGCATAGTTGGTGGCTTCTGTTTTCATTTTATGGCTAGAAAAAAACTATATCATAGTACCCCCGCAAAATCCAATTCTTTCCAAAATCTCCTCTTATGTTCCTCCTTTTTCCTTTGGATTGTTCTTTTGCATTCACACTCTGGCTCTCTTGAATCATCATCACGTAAGCAGAGATGCTGTGATCTTATGCCTGTATGATCTGAAGCTGTTTTGTTAAGCTGAGCATAAAAGTCTTCATTAGTCTCTTGTAGATGCTTTTGGGGTGCAGAACTCTTTTAGATCCTATATTATGCAGGCTTGATTTCAGTTTCTTGATCTAGGTATTTGAGGCAATGCATTGTTTTGCAGGTTTGTCAGGATTTTCTTCGTGGAAAATGTCAAAGAGATGTGTGTCGCTATTTTCATCCTCCTAGTCATCTGAGGTCCCGAGTAAAGGATGTATGTGTAATTCATGATATTTATGTACTGCTGTTGAGCTTTCCCTACATTTTTGCAGAAGAGCTACAGGCCTCTGTATGTGCTTTTTTATGCAGATTGACTAACATGGTGTTTTGATGAAGCTGTTGCTTGTCTAAGGAGATGGATGCTGTGTGACATGCCTATTTGCAGCTGCCAGTGGGATCTGCTCCAGTTGCTGTTGACCATGGGGGCCATAATACAAGTTTTGAAGGAGGCTATGGTTTCACAGGAGCATCGTATGAGCAACAGGTATTCATATTTGCAAAGCTCTGTGTTTGTGTTCAAAAGAAGCCCCTTTGAAGGAATATTGCACACCTAATGGAAGCACATTAGGGTGTGTAAATTTGGAGCAATGTGTGTGAATATTCGAGTGGATAGATTTTATACATAATCGTTGTATAAATTTATCCGACTGTTGTGCACTGCAATTCATTTTGCTTTCGATTTATTTGAACAGTTATATAAGACATTCTTTGGGTATTTGCGGTAAGAATAAATTGTGTCTTGTATTACCTTCTGTCATGATGGCTTGAGTGCAAGGTCTATCTGCTGGCACACATTTAAAAAGTTATGCCTTCCATAGATGTGCTGGTTGTGCATTCCGGAGGCTAGATGTAGGATTGAAAGCCTTTCTTGAGCAGTGAGGTATGACTTCCCTTTTTGAATTCTCACTATGACATGAAAGGAACACCAGTTTTGAAAACACGAACTATGTTAGATGCAAGATAGATGAGGAATTGGAGCTAGTTCTATGAGTTATCACCAAAAGGCAAATAATCATTGGCTGATCATATTAGGGAGATTATTCGGTGCTGGTGCGTGATATGTGCTCATGAAACTTCTCTTTATAGGTGTTGATAGTCATGACACCAGAGAAGTGTGTGAGGTTCATTCTCTATGCCAGCTACCCAGCTACTTCTTACCTTGGAAGTAGCATATGAGCTTGAATCCTGACATTTCAGCGAGGGTACTGATGTACTGCATACCTCAGATGGGGTTGAGATCTCTAAGGGCTGCTTTAATATGAAGATGCTCCAATGCATCTATCTCTCAAAAGTCCATCAATTCGATCCTTGCCTGGTACTATCCCTTGCACTTGGTCGCATCGTGTGCTTTATATGGGAGTCCATGGTTACTCATTTTTCATTTTTGGGGCCATTTATTCTTTTTTGTGCACATGCTTATTGATTACGTGTGAGAGTTTTGTGTGAGTTCATATCCAGACTCACACAACAGCCCTACTGATCCCCAGTGCAATAGATGAAGTCAAGGCCAGCCATGGCAATCATGCGCCATCCAGATGTCGTGGTGCCTAGGCAGCGACCACCTGAAAGACTGCATCACGCTATAGAAGAGCGTAAAATTTGCTAGTAGAATATGATGTGGGAGTGATGGCTTGCTCTGGATCATCTGACCAAGAAGCTTAACTTATATACCAGTTTGTCTCTGGTAGCTCTGTCCCTCAGGAGGGACTATTATACATTCCCCCTGGGTGGACAAGCGAGTCAAAGAGACTTGGCTTTGGGCTCCTGAAAATGCGCGTGAAAGCATTGATGCTTGAGTCTGGCTAGTGTGGCATACCCTCTGCTCAAACGGGCCTGCATGGCTGGTTGCATTGTGGAGATCGGGCTTGAGAAGAGAACCACCCGGTATGTATAGGATGCAACAGTCTCCATCGAAGCCCCGTTAAAGGTAGGGCCTCTACATATAGTAGACAACTTCCGAGTGTGACAGAGACTACACGAGAATATCGTAGCCTCGTGCGTCCGAAGAAGAGAGACTTTATCTGTTAGAATTAGGAAGAACTACTGAACCTTCTGTTTAGTAACAACTCCAAGGATTTTTTGCGGAAGTTTCTTGAGTGGAGGTTCACATCTCCTATCAACCCGGTCATCTAGCACACCTATGCATGCACACTCTGACATTCCTCACTAGCCCTGACCACACCTCCTACACCTATCACACCCTACTTCAAGTGGACTCCTCACTACTAATGATATCAAACAGGCCACCCTCAAGCTACATATGGCCGAGCAGCAAATTGTACGGAATACATTGCACATGGTATTAGTATAGTAGCCCCGATTTTGGCAAAGCTATTGATTGAAGCAATTTGCACTGTTTTTTCCTGCACCTAGACCTCAACACACTATTATTCCAATTCACAAGGCAGGGGATCCAATGGGTCCCAAGATTTATGCAGCAGCACTTGACATTCATGTTACCCGAGAGGCTAAGTGTGCCACACCTTTAAATTGAGGGCTATCATTGAGAAGGTCCAAGCACAGAAGCAAAGAGTTTATTGTGGCTTTGTGGATTTCTGCAAAGCCTTCAATATTGTACTACGAGCCCGGCTTTTCAGACACCTACTTGATCTTGGGTGCAGTCAGGACACTATATGGGCAGTTTGGGCACTATATGAGCAGGTATGAAGTAGAGTCGGGACCTCGACTGGGTGGACAGAAGAGATCACGGGCACAATCAGAGTCAAACAATGTTGCCTATTATCACCGACCTTGTTTGTCCTGCACATCAACGAGCTTGAGCCAACCTTTTTTGGCATGTATATTGACAACCTTCATCACGACACTAGGAGACACAGGTTCTTCATTCGCTGGCTCATTTGATTCCGAATCTGAGTCATGGCGCAAGGCGTTACACCATCATTGTACGGAAAATCTCGAACAGGCCGAAGGATCTATGAGATTGAAAAAACCAGATACAATGAGCTACTGTACAACGGTAGATGTAGCTAATGCATTTCTTGGTGAAGTTTATTGCTTGAAGCTCTGATTCTCAAAATGATCAATATATGTGGGTTATTATCTTAGTGTTTATGTGGTTGTGTCTTGTTCTTTGTATAGGTTGCAAAGCGTATGCGTATTGATGATGTTCATCAAGGAAATCCTGGTTTTGTAAGTTACCGAGTTCTCCCTCTTATTTTTCCTTCATCAGCTTGCCAAGGCTTATGGCTGTTCTTTCACTACTTTGGGATTTTCTTCAATCTTTAATAATTTGGTTTTTCAATTTTGAAAATTTAAACATACAGATTCATGCTTCTTGTGTGATTCTCAATTGAAGTAAACCTATGTTGTGATTGAGTATTTATTATTGGCATTTTGCTGAATGCATATTGTAAGCAAGTCTCAAATGCGATGTCATAAGTTGTAATATTTTGGGAAGGCATTCATTTCTTGATGCCAAATCCAAAACCTCTGCCTGCTTTCAATTAAAATAAATTTCGAATTGGCATTGGTCTTAAGGTGTTGGTGGGCCTTAGGCAGAATTAAGTGGGATTGCAGTTGCTGAATTTGATTGTGATGTGTGCTGGGAAGAGCAGTGTAGAGAGACCTTACAGAAAGTGAATACGAGGGCATCTAATGCACAAAGGGCAGCCATCTTGGGACTGCTCTCTCAGGAGGAACTGTGGGAGGCTGTTTGTATGATGAAGCTTGAAAAGTCTCTCAAGTCCAAATGATTTAACTGTGAAATTCAGACAGTCTAGGACGACCTTATTAGCATGATTAATCATGCACACTCTAGAGGGTCCTGCCTGAAGATGTGAAAGCTGGTTTATTTAAGATTTTCCTGAAGAGGCTAAACAGGTTGACAGTCGGTGATTGGATGCCAGTTACAGTGCTGAAATACTTTGCACATGATTATGGTAAAGGCTATGGCAGCTAGGAATAAGGGAAATCTGTAGATCTTTAGTTGACAGAGAGCAGAACGGATTTGTAAAAGGTAGGGACATCATACTAAATGTGTCCTTGGCCCTTGAATATCTAGTTGACAGAGAGAATAACTGATTTGTAAAATGTAGGTGTCCTTGCCTCCAAACAAAAATGCAATTCGTTGTATGTCCGGGTAGGATTTAATATCTCCATCAATTGGAGATCCATTATTGCATGACTCAGTAGCCAAGTTCTGCATATGACAGGATCTTCATCAATCGGAGATCCATTATTGCACCACTCAGTGGCCAAATTCTGCATATGACAGGATCTCTTAGCAGTTTATGTTAAAGGTGCTGGCCCACTTCGGGCTTGGGTACTCTTCTGTTTCTATGGTCAAAATCCTTTTGGGAATGCATCTACTATCTGTGCGTTTATGGCGGCACAGTAGGGAGGTGTGTGCTCAGAAGATCGGTTAGGCAAGGGTGTCCACCCTTACTTTTTGCTCGGGTGACTGTCCCCTTGATGGCTTTGCTTAAGGATGCTGCCAGGAGGTGTGGAAAACCTAGACCCTTGTCTAGTTTCTCCATGCATCGGAAATAGAAATGTTTAAGGTGTGTGCAACTGAAGAATCTCGAGAGAAGTGAAAGGAATGCTTTAATACAAAATTTAAATTATGTGTCCACAAGAGAGAACTGACAAGTACTATCTGGGCAGGTTTACTCTCTTCTACAGCTCCTTTGGCAGCCCTAAATCCTGGACTGTGTAGCTGCCCACATGGTAGCCTACATTGCTGCCCACATGATTGCATTGTGGCTGTGCTCTCCTCATACAGGTCTTACAGTTGGGACACTGACCCTATTTTCCAAGACGCCCTCTCATTGTCACATGGTGGGCCCACAATGACCCGAAGGCGTATCCACTCCATCTCCTCTTGTTTAGAAGCTCTTAGGAACATACTGAGAAATGTGTCAAAATTAAGCATACCGTTTACCTCCATGTTAGCTCCGCTTCATCCTCGCTTTTCAAGAACCAAGCCGGTAAACAGGTACAACCACAATGGGAGTGTCAAATATTGTCACGAACACGCCAGACACGCCAAACAACTGAGGTGGTACATCTAGTTGTCCCCCTCTGAACTTCGGAACCATCCAGAGCATGAAAAGTACCAAGTCTCTTGGGTCTGTTTCAACCCCTTATGCTACTTGCATGATCCATAAGACACACCTAGACATCGGAACTACTCTAGGCTGTCTTCAGACACAAGCTCTAAAGGAGCTCGTCTCAGTTTCAAACATAGTTAGGAGGAAACGTTCTTCGGAAGCTTTCCAGAAACAGAAATGGCATTTCTGTGGGAAAATGTCTCCTCAGGGGGGAACATAGGAAAAACTCACTGTTTTTGAGTTGACCGTGAAGAGTATAATTGCCATTGATTGGTGATGCGATTAAATGGCAACGACAGGGAGCATCAATCTGCATCTATATCTTGACTGAGGTTTATAGGTTGGACACTGCAAGAACAGAAAGAAAGAAAGAAAGAAAGAAAGAAATTTTATTAGTGTCTTCGGAAGACCGATGGTTCTATGAGACTGAAAGAAAACCTGATACAAATCACAGTAAGGGTGGAGCTACTGAAGTGAGCATCATCACCCGTGCTGAATCCTAAGTCTGATCATACATAATCAAATACATCTGGATGTAACAATGAAAAGAAAAGGATTGGAGCGGAGCGGAATCCTCCGTATGTCATGTTGCCCTGGCTGGTGCATAGCCGGTGATGGGACGCTGGCGCCCGTCAAGGGGTGCTGTGCGTCTCGGTCTCCTGGACGAGGCTCGACGCAAGACCAGAGCCACCGTGACTCCCGTGGGACGTATGCGGGGTCTAAACAATGAGGGGAGGTCCCCCAGAGTGATCTTTGTGTCCCCTCAATGTGTCGTGTGTCGTGCTGCAGTCGTCGGGTCGGGGTCTCTGTCACGTCTGCGGCTAGAGATTGGACGATCAATGTCACTCGATGGGAAGAATTCTATGATCCTGCTATGAGAGGTGTCTGATAATGTGGCCAAGCCTCGTCGCCTGAGTAAGTACACTCTGTGTCGGACCCCCTTGTGAATGAAGGCTGTGAGGCATCTCTGATGTGGGTAGGCGAGGAATCTGGAAAGGAGCCCCTCCTAGTACACTGGGCACGTGAAAATAAAATGCTCCTCCGACTCAACCTCCTGACAGTCGCACAATCAATCTCTTGACAGTTGCACAATATGCATAAGCGATGCTCCCTAGGAATCCCCTCTGCTTTGCCGCTCTCTATGCGGAGGCGGTGTGATGATACCCGAAACTGTCCGATGGAGATCCGTAGTGAGTGAGGCATATGAAGCTCAGTGTACCCCAGTGGTGTGATGAATCCCTTCTCCGAAATACGAAGACAGTAATCTCTGTAGAAACTCAGCTTCACTGGAAGCTTCCTCGGCTCCAACCAGGTCCTAAAGGTGTGTAGCTGCAGGAGAACCTCTTGAATGACCTAGTTGGTGTGTGGCTCGATCGGGATGCGAGGTGGGAGTACCGGAGGGGCATCTAAAGTGTACTGAAAAGGAGGTATCCTATTGATGTGAAACCCTAGTCTCACAAACCATCTGTGAGTCCGTGCATACCAACATTGCTTGTCTCCCTCTATTGCCAACCTCATGGAGAAATCGAGATCCAACCATGGCAACCTCTGTCTCCTTGATGTGCAGTCCCCATATGATCTAACTATGTGATGGTCTGAAAGGCTGCATCTAGCTAGAGTGGACAAGCACCAAACTCGGCCTGAATGATGTGATGTGATACAGAGTGTTTTCCCCGGATCATCCGTGAGAGCAAGAGGATTTGCAGGCGCTCCACCCGTGTCCACTCTATCTCTGACATGTCAGGCCCCCAACAAGGGCTGCCACACGTACCGGCTGGTCGGACCAAGGAGTCGAAGAGAAGAGCCTTGGTCCGAGGGTCCTGGAAGTGGGAGTGGAAGCATTGTCTCTCTAGCCGAGCCAGTGAGGCGTATCCCCTACTCAGTCTGGCCTACATCACTGGTCTCATCGTGAAGATCGGGCCGGAGAAGATGACCCCCAAGTAAGTGTATTGGATACGATCTCAACTAGTGACCCACTGAAAGTGATTTGCTTCCGTTTCATGCTTGCTCGAGAGGTGTTAAAGATCATGACCTTGGTCTTGCCAAGGTTGACCTCCAAATCATGGGATAAACAAAAAGCCTGCAGTGCATCTAGGTGTCGCTGAGCCCCTCGAGTGTGGACGACAAGAGTGCCACGTCATATGCATAAAGAAGAATCCTGATGATGATACAGGCAAGTGAGCAACCGGTCCCTCTAAACACCCCCATGAAAGTCTCAAGCTCATCGATGTAGAGGCCAAACATGGTTGGTGATAAAGGACAACCCTGTTTGACCCCTATGGTACTCAAGATCTCATGTGTCCAACCTGCGCCTGTCCGAACATGGCCTGAGACTCTCTCATAATGTGCCATGACTGCCCAGATGATCTCTTGATCAAATCCCAGTGTCTGTAGGCGTGTGATGAGACGAGCGCGAGATACTATGTCAAAGGCTTTGCGGAAATCCACAAAGCAGCAATATACCCTCTCCTTCCGTGATCTGGCCTCCTCCATGACGCTCCCGAATGTGAGTACGTGATCCATAGTCCCATGGCCTCGCCTAAAACCGGCCTGACCCACTCCTCTGAGCCCTCTCATCTCTGCGAACAGGCTGACCGACGCATCCAATACAGCTGCATAGATCTTGGACATCACATGTCCAATCATGATAGTCCTGTAGTTACTCGGGTCCATGGGATCCCCTGCCTTGTGGATGGGGGTGATGGTGTTGAGTGTCCAAGTGCGGGGAAAGCCAAGGCAAACAACATCATTGAATAGCTTTGCTAGGATCGGGGCTAACGTGTTGATCCCATATGCGATAAACTCAGTGCATAGCCCCTCGTGATCCTTAGCTCGGCCATTGTGCAGTTTCAATGTCGCGTCCTTGACTCCCCCTCTGGTGAACAACGTGCAAGTGGTGGGGCGAGTTGTGTGTATGAGATTTGGAGTGGGCTGGTGTGGGACATCATAAAGATGGTGTGCATACGTGTGCCAGACTCTCGTGTCAGTGAGGGGTGATGGAGACCTACGCTCAAGGAATCTCCGCCAAAAATTTTTAGAGTTGTTGCTGTACAAGATGTTCAGCAGCTCCTCATTTTGACGAAGAAATGCTTGCTTCTTTCGACGTACGAGACGTCAGTACTTGCGTACCGTGTCTGGTGTGTTCGAGAGGTGACATCTGGTTTCAAGTCGGAGCTGTCGGCGATGAGCCTTTGCACTACACATCATACCAGTTGTTGCAAGGGATAGAACCAAGAGGTGGTCTAGTGAACCGTGTGGCGTGGGGAAAGATTTAGAGGGCAGCCTCGTAGTGTGCAACTAATCAGGGCAGCATAGTCCTCTATGAGTGGTATGTGATCGATGTAGGTTAGGAGTCTGTTTAGGCATCCAGAGTAGGCCAGTGAGAGGCTGTGATCAAAGTGTATGTCGTGGTAGGTGTCGTGCTTCCTATGTGGTGTGGCTAAGCGTGGGGTGGCGTGTAGTGGGGGAAGGGGGTGGAGGGGGCAGGTAGCGGGGGAGGGGGCTGAGAGGAGGCGGAGAGTGGAGGAGGGGGCAGGTAGTGGGGGAAGGGCAGAGGGAGGAAGCGGGGAGAGAGGTTGAGAGGGGCGGGGCTGAGAGGAGGGAGCAGAAGGCGAAGAGGGGTGGAGAGGGGGCAGAGGGCTGAGGGAGGGGAAGAAGAGGCTAGGAGCAAGGAGGCAGCCGGGGAGGAGAGCAGCTCTTGGATGACAAGATCCAGGTTTCGGAGAGAGAACTGCATTTCAGATTACTTTATCTTGCATCCAATCTGCGTAGAATCTATATCCCTTTGTGGGTGTTTGAATAGTTTCCTTCTTTTCAATGATATATTTTTGGATATTGGAATAGTTTCCCCCTTTTCGATAAGTTTGCAAGTCCCGATATTTCATTGGCCATCCCTACCTCACATAATCTTTTCATGAGGTTGCTAGAAATAGTACACCATTCTAGATCTCTTTCCAACTTTAAAGCTGTTGCTAGAAACAGTACTTGATTCTAGACCGGGGCATGACGAGGGCGTGATTTGGTGAATGATCTTATGAACTTCACAAAAATTATGTAGGTCTATTGGAGCAATATTCTCCACTGCCATCGGACCGACGTGTGAGGATACGCAGACTAGTCTGAGTCTCAACCAAGGCTTTGAACAGTTGGAATTTCTGTGTGAAGCTGAGGCGGGAGACCACCATCATCATGGTTGCTAGCTCCTGTTTTGGAATCTCTATAGGCGATGAGCCATGAGATCCGGAAACGGGTGTTTATTCTTGTAGCTGGCAACCTGTTTCTTTTCTTAGTTTTCATCAACAGCCCTTTTGGAAGCTGGTTGTATTAATAGAAGTTACCTTTTTCTGGGGGAAAAAAAATATTATCGTAAATGCATTATGGAGCACTAGGAGGGGCGATGAGGAGAGATGCAGTGGTAGTTACAAGGGGAAATGGTCAGAGGGGGCTTGAGTAAGGTGGGTAGACTAAGTGAGTCTTTCCACCTGTTTGAAGAAATGTTAAGGGATGACATGTTGCATTGTGCAAAAATGGCAAATGTTGTCTTTTTCATGCAATCTCAAATGCGAATACTAATTCTGAATGGTCACTGGTGCCTCCTTTTCCCTCCCTTGAAAACACCTTGTTGAGGTGGCATTTTCCATTTTTGTCCCCCCAAAAATTTCTGGTCCCCATATCCGTTTCTGTTTCTGTTCAAATCATGAGGCCACCAAGGTACAATAGTACTCTCTGTCTGTAGATGCCTTTAGTCCTCCTTGAGAAGTCTTCATCGTGAGCAACACCTGTAGGTAACAAGTCCGTAGAGTTCTCACCACTCTGAGGTCCATCAACCAATTGAAAGATTTTTCCTCCCTCCATCCTAACAAGCGTTGAGTGCCAAGTATTGTATTTTAATCTTCATATAAAAACACACAGATTACATACCCTTGGTTTTTAGCTTGTTGCTTGTTGTCAAAACAAGCCAATTACCTGAATGAAGTATTCCCATAAGCACATTTGCGAGTTCCAGTCACCAATCCAAAATCCATCTCAGAGCCTGTGTCTTAGATGCAGTATGGCTAGTTCATGTTTTTAGGTAGGAGTCGGGATATGGCTGCTGTGCTGAAGTGTTCCTAGCTCTTGCACGAGTACTTATACGGGATGCTGTTAGGCTAGCTGATAAAGTGATAATCTGTCTGTTTGAAGAGGCTAGGAAACGCCGCCTAAGTGTAATATGTGCTTTTGCCTGTGCAGGCCATGGGTGGTTTGTCCCCTAGTACATCTAGCCACACTTTGTATCATTGGTTTCTTTTTATCAGGCTGATCACCCTGTAATAAATAGAATAAAGTTCTCTCAAAAAACAAAAAACAAAAAATACTATAGGCCCAAAAACAAGATCTTAAAAGAATTGTTATGAAAAATGCAGTTTTTTTTTGGGTGGTTGGAAATTCTTGCTCTTAAATATTACTTGAAAATTTTCATGATTTGACACTACCTGTGTGTATGTTTCGTTATGGGTGCTGGATTGCAATTCAGTATTATGGTCAAGTGCAAGGAACATCTTTGTATCCAGTTTCAGCATTACCACCGCCACCGCCACCACCATTACCACCTTTGCCATCTCATCCCATACAACAGCCACCCGTTCTCAAAGGTAATCCTTAGTTACTACTTGCAATTTTTACTTCTCTCTATAAAGTAGCATTTTGAAGTAGTTTTGGTAGTCCACGGGTGCAATTGTAGATACTTTCGACGTTGTCTTGTACACTTTTTGGTTGTGGCTTAAGAAAATTATAAGAGCAAATGTTTGTGTTTCTTATATAAAGATTTCTTCACACTATGAAATAATTTGCTTGATTGTTCAAGTAATCAAGGCTTCCTTTTGAGATAGTTGTTATCTGATTTCCTCTCTGTGTCCTCTGATTTGTTTTTTTTCTTCCTAGAATTGTACCAGCTCCTGCCAATGAGAGGATCTAGTGGGTTAGCTAGTTTATTTGAAAAGGCTTTTTTTTCTTTTTTTTGGGGGGGCACGGGGGGCAGCAGGGGGGGCACAAGGAAACAATCATAAGTGGCATTACTTTTGAGTTGGAAATTTTCTCTTCTTTGTGAAGGCTTAGGCTTGACAAAGCTCACCATTCCTTAGGTGTCGTTTTTTGGCTGCGGTGAATACGGCCAAGTTCAGACAAGGAAATGCTTCAGGCTTTGAGAGAGTGTAGGATGGCTGTTAGATCTAGAAACTTTCTACATCAAAATCATGGGTGCCAAGCTACCATACTCAATAGCTTGCAACAAGGAATACACCATTTTGTTTTTAAGATGGAGAAGGATTAGAGTTGAAGCATTGGATGTTGATGCTTAAATAGTATTTAGTGCTCTAGGGCAAGTCAGGAAGGGGGGGTGGCGGAGGCTTTGCAACTGTTGTGGTCCATGAGCTATAGCAATAGCCATTTTTCTCTTGCAATCTTAAAGAACGGTGTTGAAGTGGTGCATAGTTGGATGTTCTGGTGATTCCTTCTGCTGATGCTGGCTCTAAAAGCGAGGTGACTTGCAATAACCGTACCCATGAACTTAATTACAGGACAGCTTTGTTATCATTGAATGGGCCCTGCTTGCTAGGCCAAGCCCAAATTAATATATATATTGGAGAACTAGTAGATTGCTAACTCTCAAGATCATGCATTGATATGGTTCCTACTGTGCACAAGCATGTATGATAAAACCAGACAGTGAGATACAGCATCCGAAACTGTAACACATATGTCCAAAGATGAAAATAAAATGTCACTGACAGGTACGCCCCAATTTTCACCCTTGCTAGTCCTTGGAGTGCCTGTTTGTGCCGGGAGCAGTGGCTGCCAAGTGTCTTGAACTGGACTGTCCTGAATTCATCCTTCTGAGGCATTAACTAATGGAGGCGATATAGAGTGCACAAAGCCCCCTTAAACTGGTCTGCCTGATGACCAACCAGACCAAGGGTGGGGGCCTATACAAACGTCCACCCCTTTGGTGGCTGGGAGTGGGGTCCCAGCTTTACTGCCTACGATGTGGTCATCTGCCATATGCAGGCTAGTGTGCTAGCCCTATCTTCTCCACATGTAGGGCCCACTGCTCTCTGCTGTCCAGCCCAATATAAGGGACCATGTGTGGCCCAATGGGATGGCTAACAACATCGCTGTCCTGTGGACAGATAGGCCCTGATGGATGGATCATAAACTAATACAGGAAGGAAGCCCGTATGCTGGCAGCCTCTTTGTCCCTCATAAATCTCGCTCCTCATATCAAGGTAGTTCGGGTACAGTGTAGTATGGCATGTTCCATATAGTACAATACATGCACGGAATGATTATTATTATGATATTATTATTTTTGGGTGGGTGGGTGGGTTTGGGCTAGGGGGTGTGTTAAAAAAAAGAAAATTTTAAAAAATAGGTGGGGTTCAAATGTGCCCCTTTCCTTTACATGTGTAAAACATAGCTAAAATCCCTTTGCGAAACTCGTTTGTGTACATGTGCCACCTGTTCCCTTCTCATCCTACCTCAAGGCTGGTTTCTACCCCTTCTTGCAGCCCACACAGTTCCCTCTGCATATCCTTGTCTTCCAAGCCGTAGTCACTCCCATGGTCCACACAGCCCCGTAGACTCGTGAATCATTGCTCTAGTATGCTTTACAAATTTTGATCTAGTAATTGGGTTCAACTTTGATATTTCAGTTTCGATTGAATCTATGATGTATGTACATCAATAGTCAACTATGGTAAAATCTACTTGATTTTTGATGGTGATTAATCGCATTGCATTCGATGGACCCCCCTTCTCTCTCTTCGGTCTTTTGTATACGTTAATAAACTTTCTTTCTCCCTTCCCTCCCTCTAATAATAATAATTTACAAAGCTGGCCTACCTTATGTACCATATTTTTTCCATATGGCGCAATGTACTGATTCTTGTGCCGTATGTATAGTACCCAACCCTTGGTACCACCTGGCCTCATATGGGGGCTTATGTTTGAGGATTTGATCCTTATTCTCCAATAAGCTTGAGGGAATATTTCACAGCAATAGAAGTTTAAATATGCAATGCAATGGGGGATTTCCGAGGGGGCATGGATAAGTACTGGGAAAAGCTCAAAAGTTAGGCCTGTACTTCAAGAAGAATTCACGCAAGCCATTGCACAATTCAAATACAATTGTAACAGTAAATCAAATAAGCTGGAAATACAATGTGAACAAGAAAGGATGGGAATCTTACTTTTCTTTTCTGAAAATTGCTAGCCAGAGAGCTTATAGAATATTCAACATTTTCACAGATGAAGACAGGTTGCCAGTTTGTAGGGATTTTCTGAGGGGTATTTGTTCTCGTAACACCTCCTGCCGATTTGTCCATCCTGAACCTCATACACAGGTAAAGCTTTCTTGGCCAATTCTCTGGTAGAAAGCTACTGGTAGCAGAATTGACAAGCTTGAGTTACCATTCTATAATAAGAGGTACTTAAACTAGTTAAGTGGGCTTGCAGGTGGTTGATAGTTTTGTCACAGTATGTCGTGATTCCTTGCGTGGGAAATGCAACCGCGAACGGTGCCGTTTCTATCATCCACCCTCCAAGACTGGATTTAAAGAGGAGAATGGTGGATCGGGTATCGATGTGAGCCATTCTCACTCTCCAGAGAACGATGAAAATTGGGATCATTCTGGAGACTCGTCACCAGATCGATGAACAGGTAGGTATTGGGTTTGTTTCTTGTTCATGCTATAGATGCTTGCATAATGCGCATGCCTTGATTGTTGACATAAGTGGGGTTTGTTATGACTGTCTCTATGCTGGGTTTACATGTGACCCAAACTAAAACCCCTGCTCTGATGCTGCACCTATTTCCAATTGTTTCTTTCTCTAAGGTGAGGTGCTTTACTCGCTGTTGGCTTGCATATTGCTACAGCAGGCTGCTGTGACCTAGTGCTGCGCAACCCTCTTGCTTCTCGCGCTGCGGCTGGGGATTTGCTGCTGGATTCAAGAATGCGCTTTAATATGCACCACTGATGGATTAATGGAGTCATCCGCATAGCTTTCAGCCATGCTTTGCTCAATGCCAGTTGGATAAGAGAAATATTGGGTTTTGTGTGTGCGTCCTTCTTGCTAGTGCAAGGTCGCATTTTGTTTTGTCTTTGGTTAGCTTTTGGCATATGCAGCTGCGAATGCATCCCAGGGAAGGTTCTTTTGGTGATAGGTTTGCTGAACATTTTCATGGTGTTGTCCAATACTTCTCAATGTGTTGCTTGGGTTTAGCTTATAGATAAAATCCTCTGATTACGGTAGTGAATATAATATTTTGGATTGAAGCTTCTTTGGAAGACTACATGAACAAAGAATTTAATGCACTATAGGTCAAACTAATTTGGATCTGTTCACTAATTCACGTACTTGCCTTGCCAACCTTAATGCTAACACACTCATAGAAGGCCATGAAAGCGATTTCTGCTTCCTTGCATTTTAGAACCTATTTGTCTGGCATACCTGGGCTTTTGTTGAAGCCCACTGGGATCTAGTCCGATTAGATCAGAGCCAGTGCAAGGACACAGCCTTTGTAGTTGTTTAAATCGCAGTTCACAGTGGGGTTTATTGCTAAATCTGTTGTATATTCTGGTTCCCCATGGAAACTGGCAGTTTGCTTTTCTAATTATTCAGCAACATATGTTTAATGCTACTCGGACATTAAGTTCCTTTTAGAAATCTTAAGGAGTTTTTCTTAGGTTTACAATAAATATGTCTAACTATTTGGCCTCGCTTTCATTTCCTTGTTTCCCTGAGAGGCCTTATTTCAGGTGATAGTTTAAGGTCAAGAAACAACTTTGTGAATTGATAATTTATAAGTGCCTGTTCGTGTAAAATTTCTCATGCGTCTTTGTGTGTGGATTTGCATGATTCATATATCCTTCTTGACCATCTTAAGGCATGAGGTAGTGTTGCATGCTTTGTTCTAATTATCCATGAGCTCAAGGGAAGTGTATGGAGTGTATAATGGAAGGTGACATGTCAATTATCATTGGTCTGAATTTATTCAGTGATATCTTTGACCAAGTTTTGGGATTATGTGAGGATTTATGAAAAGATTATGTCCAAGGCATTTTGAAGGCGGAGGTGTTGTGCCAGTCTCTTAGCTAAGATTTGCCTTATTAGGCGCAAAATCCCTTGTGATCATGAGTCAATGGTTGTAAGGATTCCCCTATCACCTAGTGTTTTAAAAAATTCATCAATGTGTTTGTAGGTTCATGATCCATTGCAGCATAATCTAACGTAACACTAGGGTGTTTATTACATTTTTAGGAGCGTCATTAAGCTACTGACGCTCATAGTAATTTACATGGTGCAGTCTTAGAATAAATCATTTTAGCATCTACCATATTACACGTGTACAACTTGATAGATTTGAAGCTTAAGGTGTTCATAGCGTTAGCAAGCTTATTATATTCCACAATATGGATATAAGTGATAAAAAATACGTGTTTCCATGATATTCGTAGTCTCTACAAACACATTTGTATTGCAAGCTATGACATTTCTCAATAACTGTGGCCATCACACGCGTGTTCATAGAATTGAAATTACTTTAATGGTCTAGATAAATTATCAAATAAATTCTCCCCCAAGTGTTAAATGCATCGGATATGAAGCTAAATTGGAAGCTAAGGAATTGAAGGCTCCATGCAAGGCCTTGTTGAGTTTGTATGATATTTGACCTAAAGAGGACTCTTTGAGTGGAGGTTGCTATGTTATAGATACAGGTACTTGTTGTGTAAGTTTGAAGAATGCTGCATTGAAACCTCCTTTTTTTTCTTGGTAAGTCTTGATATTTTGCTGGCTTGTTCCATGTGGCGTCTCGTATTCCTTGTTCTAAATATTATTTTGAAATGGATTCTTCATCTAGTGATATAAGTTTTATTGTTCCCATATTCAACAACAAACCTTGTTTTTAAAGAGGTATACATAGAATGAGTCCATAAAATAGGGATTGGAGTCGTATGCAATTTTTTTCTGTTGCATGCCATTTCAAAGGCAAGGCATGTATAAATGAAAATGGTTTATAAATTTTGTTACTAAGCTCGAGGGCGTGAAATATAGTCGAAATTGTTAAGACCTTTAATCTTTGATAGTCTAATTCTACAATTTTAAGATTGAGCAATGTAAAACTTGAAAAGTGTGCTTGTAAGGAACCCTATTGTTGCTTGAGACCGTTTTCTATCTTAACCTTAAGTAGATGCTTGGATTCTTATGCTTTAGCTTGCCGCCCCACCTATTTATGACAGTTCTTATCCTTAAAACTATCGTGAAAGATTAAGTCTTGATAGTTCTTATTCTTTATACCATTATCGACTTTGATATAATGAAAATTCGTGTTGTTAGCTCAGGTTGAGACCAGTTACCCTCAATTAGATGCTTGAATTCTTGTGCTTCAGCTTGAGCCCCTCCTTTTAATGGTAATTCTTATCGCTTACGCCATTTTTGATGCTCCCTCTCACCTTGAAATGAGAGTTTGCAAGCACGAGTCTCCATACCTCTCAAGCGCAGTACGTGTCTTCCTCTTCCAAGCAAATTATTGAGATAGTGTTTGGAATTGAAGAGGTCCCTATTCTGTGGCTTGATTTTACTTACGTGATTATGATTTTGGAAGAAATTAATGCAAACAAGGTTGATGGCTGATATCTTCCGAGATGCCCATGTAGTGTAGAATGCTTCAAGAGTCTCCTTCGGAGTGAATTGTTGATTTTGGGGAAATGTGGCCTCTTTTTAGCTTTATGAATATTGCATCTTTAATCAATAGAATGAGTGGTAGAGCTATTATCACCAACTAGTATGGTAGATGTGTTGTTTGAAGGAGATCATCCATGGGTATCGATTTGGCCATTCATGCACCTACTTTAATGGCTTCCTCATTTAGGGCGACCGATGACATGTCCAATGTAAGGCTAATTGTTCCTCCTCAATTCTTATAGCATATCAAGATAAGCATGAAATTGACACATGAACATGTTCTACCTCGACTTGTGAAGCTATGATCCTCTTAATTCTTCATCGCATTGTATCCCCCTTAATCTTGCCTCTTAACGTTGGGAGTTGAGATTTTGAATCATATGAGGGATCGAAGGATTTTAACCTCTTGGGTGATTGTTGTTAGAAACTGGTATTAGTTGTTTTGTTTTCATGTATATTTCTAGATACACGAGTCATGTATTTATTATGCGCATATAAATGAGGATGAAATGAAGTCTACCCTATGACAACATGGCTACCAAAACAAAGCACGTGGGTTGCATGATCTTGTCAATAAAATGCAATTTTATTGAGGGGGACATAGCATGGGCATGTGAAGACGAGAGGAATTTCTCGGTGAGCTTTCTATGGTGAGCTATTTGGCGCTCTCTAAGTTTTGGTGAGCTTTTTGAAGCCCACAATTTGGGGAGAGCATAGAAGGCTCACCAATATTAAAGCTCATTTAATAATTAATATTAAATGTCTTAACTCAAAATTATAAATGTATTCAATGGCAATGCATGCTTGGGAATAAATTGTATTAGATGTCTCATCTCAAAGTTATTATATTCTATGCACACTGGCGGTGATTCTTGTCGACGATGCTACTACATGTCTCATGATGAGAATCAATAGGGAATATAATACTATATTAGCCCTTTCTCCAAACAATGTGCCACTATTGGATATAAGAATAAGGTTCTATTCCAAAATTGTGCCTTTTGGTTTGTTTCATGCTCCTAGTGAGCTTCCTCTAAGGCTTTCCAAAAGTAGGGTGATATTGAAACTCTCTATTAGAAGCCAATTTTTTCAATGCTCACTCCCTATCATCATCCTCAATATAATTATAATTAAGAAAGACTACTAGAAACTTAGAGATTCTACGTTGCAAAGCTTAGAGATGTTGAAGATGGTCTTCCAAAATTAATATCGTGTAGTTTCATCATCTCCTTTAATAATTTTTGGGGTGTTTGGTTACAAATTGCTTAATGAGTGCTTAATTGCGAAGATGTACGACACTCTTTTTTATTTTATCTAGATTCGAAGCATTCGATCCCTACTTTGTCCTTAGAGGCTAAGAGGTCCTTATTTTATTCCATTCCTCCTTCCTTTTAGACAATCTTGGCCAATTCAATGTCGAGAATGGGGCAAAAAGACATTCATGGTTTTGTCGACCCCTACTTTGTTCCCCTTTGCCCTTCCCAAGCAAAACAACCAAAGAGGAGCAGCTCCAACATGACAGAGGGAGTCTAGCCAATTGAGTAGGATGAATGGGGACATAAGTTAACAAAAAGAGTTCACAATACATGATACAACCATGATGCCAAGGAAGTGTTTCTTCACACTACTATGACTTAACTATGATCCCATATGTGCTTCACAATACGTTGACTCTTTGGCGACTAAGTATTGAGACAAATAGTGCACTCGAGAGGGTTGGTTGGTGTACAAGCATATCTTGGGTCTTATGGAATCCTAGAGTATATAAGAACATATAATACAAATGCTTACAAGCTAGGTATGGTTTTTGGTCAATTCTGTTTTTTGGAAATCGAGACACTACACATTGGCTCTGCTTGTGCTTGTTCGCAATTCAAAACATGCAAATGCTTTGGAGGCTTAATGGTCATGTGGGGAAATGTAATTGAACTCATTTCCTTTGAATTTGTAATTCTCTTGTCTGTCTCCTTCAAAATTTAATGTCACTATTTGGAGGATCTGGTAGCACTAGTTTTGGCACTATTGTGGTTGTGTTCTCCAAGGATCTGTGAGGTTGCATGAGTGGATGCTAAGGTACTCGATACACTTGAAGATGCCACGTCAACCTATGATGATTTCACATTTTGGATCTTGAACCTAGCTCTTCGCAAATGAGGTATCTTTGAAGATGTAATATGTGTTTAGACAACTAGTTGACACTGTAGCGCAATTCCAAAATGAGCATGAAATAGAATGGAAATTAGACTTACCTTGGATCATACACTTGACATGCCATCGTAGTCCACTCGATGAGTGTATGATACCTTGTTGAGAACATTCGGTTTTTCTCAATGCCCAAGACACAAAGGGTATACTGAGTCGCACCAAGGAATTTCCTTAGTAGCATCATCATAGAGACAATCCATCTCCCTAATGTGGTTTGCGTGCAGCAAGGGGTAATCGTATTTCTAAAGCAGGTCGAGATTGGATCCTTGAAGGATATCGTCAGCCTCATTGACCAAACTTGTAAAGGCATCGATAGATAGCTCTTTGGAGGTAATCCACACCATATAAAATGGTAATGCGAAGACAAGGAGGGTTGGGGAGATTTTTCAAATTGTGGATATGAAGTTAACGATGTACACAGTGTGCATGAGCTACTTATCCTAATCCCATGCTAAATTGAATGTTAATTGTCACGATTAGAGTAAATGGAGCGTACATGCTCATAACTCACTCCTCTATTAACAAACTAGTACTTCACGTCTCTTATCTCACTCTTGTAAATGGAATGTACATGATTATACCACTACCTCTTCAATCATTCCTTGATTAACAAAGTGTTACTTCACCTATCATAATTCTTGGAGATTACACGAATTTCTTGGATCATAAATTCAATAGTTTATTATAAACTCCTTCATGAGGACCCTTGGTGTGGTAGAATGGTGGTACCAAAATCCCATTCTAAAAAAAGCAATGGGAGTTAGTAAGCTTTTAGGGCTCTCCCCAAATGTCCTCATTGAGAAATCTCACCACCTAGAAAGGTTATCGAAAAATCACATTGTAAGAAAAACCACAAAATAACCATCAAGCTAACTTTGCAAAAAACGATAAAAAGTTATACCATCCAATCCCACATTTAGGAGAACCATAAAGCAAGTTCATGTGTTAGTTCCCTTTAAGGATGCATTTAAAAGATTAAAATTAAAAGTAGCAATAGATATAGAATTATGGCAATTGAGAAGGTATGCCATTGATTAAGAATACGGTGATGAAAAAGCACCACCAAAATTAACATAGGATCACAAGAGTAAACATGTTTAAACGTTGATATATGATATCCATAAAGCAAGTTGATAAGCTACTCCCTTTTGAGGATGCATTCAAAAGGTCAAAAATGGATATAGAATCAGAACATTGAAGAGGGACAGATGGTATTGAGGCATAATCAAAGGCTCTTTTAGCATAGCACAACAAAGAACCAATGGAAAAGAAGAAACAAGACATAAGAAAGAAAAAGAGAATAGAAATCAAGGATATTAGCAAGACATGAAAAAAACACCAACGAGATTATCATATGAGAAAAAGCAAAACGATGTAGAAATAACTAATCATGCTTTTATGACGACAACCATAGAGCAGCGTGAAGAGTGAGTTTCTTTTAAATGCATGTGAAAATTTAAAACTCAAGTAACAATAAAAAAACTAGAAACAATGTTTAGGAAATAACATATAGAAATTATGTGATGTATTGGGAAACAAATATGATATAGTACGCAACTTGATAGAGAAAATGAATTGCAACAAAGACAATACGAATGTAAAACACAAAGTAAGATTGGTGGCAAATGTTTTAATGATAACATGGAGAAAATATGAATACACGTATGCAATAAGTAGCTAAGAGTGACACTATAATTCTTAATCTCTGGTAGGCTAATTAGACATATACTAGCTAGATATTCATAGTTCATTTTTTGTATGACTATTTGGATGAAGAAGCACATATCCAAAAACTAGAAAGTTACAACATGAAACATATTATTCATTAAGGAGAGCCTTGCGTGCACTTAAGCAACTAGATTTTGATCCTTGACCACCTCACTTTCATCAAGTTTTTATACCGTCTTTAATTTCCATTGCATTGTTCCATTTCCTTTCATGCATGATGCATGAGCATATAAAATGTGCTAGTGATGTATGAACCAAACCATTTCTTGAGCTACAATAATCAAAGAGAATAGGTCATATTGGAACTACACTATATTTCTGCTTAGCATGACAAGAAGCACTTTATCTTTGATAATTTCACTCAATAAACATCTATTTGGTGAATTTAGCTTGGGAATTAAATATTTTGGACTCGGAAATAAATGTCAAAAGGGTAAGGATAGTTTCTTCATTAGCCAGCACAATCATACAAACATCATCTTGGAGATATGTAGAAAGCAAAAATGTAGAACCCATGGATGCAAAATTGAAAAAAGAAAGACAACCTAACGATTACAATACACCAACTCAATAATCAGTAGACCATGTATATTATTTGGAGAGATTTCAATAACACAATACAATTAAAACACCCAATAAGAAAGTTGAAAGCAATAAAATGTGGGCTCCATGTAACAAAAGAAGACCATTCAAGTAAACATCTCTCTCTCTCTCTCTCTCTCTCTCGCACGCACGCGGTGGCCTTCCATCATGAGTTCGTTTTAGTGCTTGTCTCCCCACTTTGCATCCGTGCGCCCTCTTTGGTCTCCAAAAACGGAATTTCATCACCACCTAGTTGAACATAGATGATCCACATTGCCTTGATCTTGAATAGAAAAGAGGGAATTAAATAAGGGCTCTTCAGGGATCGTCTTATGTGCCATAGATTCTCTTTCTTGCTGTGGACTTATGTTTTTTAGACTATTATATAGATACTCTAAATAAGTGGAGTTGTTCTTTTAACTCCTTGGGACTTGCCATGTGGCCTCCCTAAGTAGATGCACTAGATGGTTCTTTGTTGTCCCATAGCCCTGTTCGTTTCCTGTGGACATTCTCTCTCTCTCTCTCTCTCTCTCTCTCTCTCTCTCTCACACACACACACACACACACACACACACACACACATCCCCTTCCTACGGGAGGATGAGGAAGGTGAGTGTGAAAGAAGTGCCTCTCGGCAAGGCTTCATGATCCTCATATTATATAGAGCATCACAATATTAGTTATGTAGTATTACGGGATCCCTGAATCACTCAATAACCCGTAAATGATAAGGGACGTATAGGAAGTATTTGTTGAGAGGGGCCGATAATGGTTACATGGAGGATCATTAGGCCTCTAGTTAATTAGTTGGTGGCAAAATCATTCGCTCTATGGAATTAGGAAACGCGAACAACATGGTGAATACCAAACAAAGGACCCCTGGGTGACCAATAAGCCACATGGGAGTCACCATACCATGGTTGGAGAGCACCCTTGTTGATTAAGGTAGCGTATGGACATAACTAAATACATAAGGGAGCATCACTCTACACGACCCAAAAGAGTATCCGAATTATGCACACTATTACCCCAAGATGGACACACATGGGATTGGTGGGGTAGAGTAATATTCGGGTCACTAGTAGGGAACATGAGGGTATTAGGGGGCATCCTAGCATGGGACATAGGCCCGTTGTAGAGCAAACACGTGGGAATCGTAGCAGGTACTGAGCCAACATCATGGAAGGAAGGCATGAAGTGGATGGTCTGCACTTTGGTGCCAAAAACGAAGTGAAGATGTAGAAGCGGCGTGTATTAGCCTGAGTATCGATTGATACAAGGCATTTGCTCCAACATGAGAATTGACAGTACTTAGGGAACCTTGAAAGTAGTTTGGTCATTAATTAAGTGACGTTAAGAGAGTGAAGCCAACATTTGTGGAGGACTACCCTTCCCCTTTAGGGGACCAGGCTCCCCTCCCCCTTTGTTGAACCTACATGGACACTCATTTTAACTTGTTCCCACTTTTCTACACTTTGGTTTGGGTGGCATGAATGCCACGATGAGAGCTGGCTCATGCACGCATGAACATGTGGCAAGCATGCACGTGTTCCATGCATCCAAAAGTGCCACGTGGCTAATTTTTGCCAGCGCTGATGGAATCAAAGCGAAAAGCAGGAAAGAACAGCAAACGAGTAAATGAGTTCCATTAATTAAGCTACTAAACATCGAGTAGTGCGTCTGATGCCTCGAGTGGAGCACCCTGACGTTATGGTGGAACATGCTCTTCTAACCTACACTATGACTGCAATTTGAAGTTTATGAGCATATCAATAGAGCCTATGTCCAATAGATGGCGATTATAAAAGAAGGATTTATTGCCCTTGGGTCAAAATACATTAACTAGTGTAGCATGCAGAGAAATGATAGGTACATGAGCCGTGATGCACGCAGTCTATATGCCACGCTTAGTGTTAAGTGGTTATCCTAGTACAGAGGTTGTTCTTGTAGCAGCATGGGGAAACATTAGAAGCTAGTTGATACTTAGAATTTCAGTAATCACATTTTCCACTGTTAATACTAGAAATTTTGGCAAACTTTACTTGCATTTACGTCATAAGAAAATGTGCTGGTATGGGCAATGACCCAATAGTTGTTATGGGGAACATGCTGCTTTTATTTTTAAAAAATCCAGTTCATAAGCCTATAAATCTAGTAACTTACTACATTGGTTGTAGTGGGAGCTTGTGGGGGGGGATTTCTGATTTCTAGTGGGGGTGACTTCTGATTTCCAGTGGGGGGTGACATGGATAACAACTGTTTAGGGGCATTGAGGCCTGCCTTCCCAAATTAAGCTAACTGTGTTTATTTGGATGGTGGCAAGTGAGTCCCTTTACTTCTCCTCACGGTTTTTGGAGTCACACTTCTGATGGAGCCCGTGGGTGCCAATTTGGAGAATCGCAAGTGAACAAGCAGCTCGACTACCTAGATGGACTTCTCCATTTCTCACTTAATATTCTGAAAACAACTCTAATATAGAATGTCCTTGTTATGGTTTCAGTTTTTATCTGAGTTTTAGACACTTATGTGACAGTCCCGAATTGGAAGTCCCTTTCACATATGGATTACTTGACAATGTGTAAACATGGGGATCTAAAGCAATTTTTGGAAAGTATGGATAGTATGTGGGAACATTTTAAGCTAGTTTACTTTGATTATTCCTTCGAAGTTTATAAAACATGGCCTGGGAATTAAAAGTTGTTCTTTTCTATCTTTTGAGATAGGTTAACAGCCTGTTGGGGACTGCTTTTTTTTGAATGACTATAAGGATGATTAGTTCAACATAGCAGTAATTTGAATTCTAAATGGCCTGAATGATAAATAAAGCAAAGAAACCCTTTATGGTTAATGAAGGAAGGCCTGTAATAGTGATTTTTCTGCATGAGAATCTATCGAATTAAATGAAGCTTGAAAAAGAAGGGGTTTCAATTCAATAAGGAGCTTTCACTTTTGGGGAGTATGATATGATTTTTAACAGGCTCTGACTGCTGGAAATTATGCACTTGGTACATATGATAAGGGAGACTAGAAATGGTTGGTGCATTAACTAGCTTGGCAATAATCAAATAATTGTTGGACTGAGAAGGTAATTTAAGGTAAACAATGACCAATGTTTGTATTTCCAAGGCAAGTAGTAGATAGGGATAAACACACACACACACACACACACACACACACACAGAGGATCTTTGGATTAAAGGGGGTGGAAAAAAAGGGCTCTTTGGAGCCCCATTCTGATGTCCACTAGTGTGCATCCAAAGTGTGCTATTTTAGATGGAATTCCAACCCATTTTCCTTGATCCAAAATGGCAAAGGGGGTAAAATTACTAATAAGGCTCTCTTTAGAGCAAAAGGGTTGGAAAAAAGAGGCTCTTCAGAGCTCCCTTTTGATGTGCGTGACCACATCCAAAATGAGCCTCAGAGAGTCCCTAGTTTAGACCCCATTCCAACCCATTTGCCTTGATTTGGAAGGGAAAAAGGGGGTACAATTAGGAGCTCTTTGTAGCAAAGGGGTGGAAAATAGGCCCCTCTTTGGAGGCACTTTTTGATGTGCACTAGCGCACATCCAAAACAATGTTTGCTGAGGGTCTATTTCCAAACCATTCTAACCCATTTGCCTTCATTCGGAATGGTGAAGGGGGGTACAATTAGGAGCTATTCAAATTGAAGGGGGTGGAAAAAAGAGGCTCTTCAAAGTCCCATTTTGATGTGCACTAGTGCACATCTATAATGGGCTTCCAAGAGCCCTTGTTTTAGACCACATTCCAACCCATTTAAAGGCCTTGATCTAAAAGGACAAAGGGGGTTAAAATAAGGATCTTTTAGGGTCAACGGGGGTGGAAAAAGGGGTTCTTAAGAGGCCCATTTGGACGTGCACTAGCAAAACACATCCAAAATGGCTATAGGGAGCCCCTATTGTAGACCCCTATTAAAGGGGCTTATGGCACAGTTGGCCTCTATAAAATCAAACATCGATGAAGAAAATACAATTGTGGTGCGTTTTAAGGCCCCGAATACATCTATTCCAATTTGGTCACGACCATAAAAAATGTGCCTAATCCAACACTCGAAGGGGTCATCTCTTCTCTTCTTGATGACGAGAAGTAAAGCAAAACCACGGGAGTATCTACATCAGGCGCAATCACCTCTAATGAAGCATTGTACACCAAATCCATTCTTTTAAATGCTCTTAGTGTAAAAGGAAAGGCCATGTTGAAGCTAAATGCTTCAAGAAGCACTGTATCCGAAAAAAATGTGGTAAATGTGGTGAGCAAGACCATTTTAGTAGAGAATGTATAGGGAACTTTGCCTCCTCTTTCGTGCCTCATACATTCTCTAAATTTCTTGTACTTATTACCATGTCTCTGTAATAATCCAAAGCCTTGTAATAAAGCCTATTACTGATAAAGGATTTTCCTAATTTTTTTTCATCTGATGTTAGTGCAATACTCCTACCTTCCTATTGAGGGGGAGTGTTTACATTATTACATCAAGGTGTCTAAAGAGGTAGAAATATCCATCATCTTGATTTATTAATGTAAATCGTGGATAGGATTTGGATAGAATGATGGAGGCTTGGGTGCCTATATGACAGTTGGTACCTTGTGGATCTAGTGGATTACAAAGAGCCTTGCATGTGAGGTTGATAGCACTTTGATCGACATCTTCCTCACGTCCTTTTTTTGATACACTTTCAAATATCCCCATCTCCCTCATGTCCCCTTTCCCAAATCCTTCTAAAACACCCTTATCTCTTGCATCCTTCCATCCCCTTCTGAATTTTTTAAAGAAAAGAGAAGGAATATGGGGAGAATATAGGATCTCGTATGACACCCTTCCCTTCTCTATTGTTTACACTAGGCCTTCAGGTGAGCATGTCTTTAACTAACGGATCAGGATCATATTTAGTCCTAAAGAGGTAAGATGACAACTCCGATGGGCATACTAATGAGAAGGCCGAGAGGGCCATCCATTGGTTATCTCTCTAAATGGGAGAGAGAATATAGAGAGAGATGGAGATAGTTGAGAGGATCATAAGCCTCTGATAAATAGAAAAAGTTGTAGAAGATCCTAGATTGCAAGAAGTAACTTAAGGCAACAATGCAAGTGAGGCTATACAAGTTTGTGCCATCCCACTCGACAAGAGGGGTGACTCGATTCCATGTTTTCTTTTAATGATTTGTCCTCTTCTACCCTTTGAATCAGTGCTATGTCATTAATGGACGCACTCTCTAAATTGATTATGTTTGTTAAAGCATGTTGTTTGATGGATAGGAATGCGTGGATAGGAATAAAGGTGGGCCAATAATGCACTAGGAGAAGTATGATTATGTATACTTGCATAACATAATTGAGCTTTTCATTAGATGGTGGAGAATTTACTTCAATGATCTTCTCATTGATGTAAGTACTTAGGCCATGATTTTCCAGCTCTAGCTTTTGTTTGCAACTATGTCCTTGAATTCAAAAGTCAACCTTTGAATTGGTTTTGAGCACGAGAGGACATGGGATGGGTATCTCAATGATGCACATAACGAGACTCAAGAAGGAAGCGGGGCTGATATAAACATGTGGACAAGGACTACAGGTGAATTAGTAATAGTGGCAAGCATTGGAAGATGCAAATTTCGCCTAAACTCACATCCTCAAGTTTAACAAATGTAAAAAATTCAAAAAATATTAATGTGTTATGGATGATAAAAACACATGATCGACACTAAAAACTTTTTATACCAAGCATAAAAGGTCTTCACTACAAGATTGACCCAAACAATCTTGACATGTGATACTTTTCAAAATGATGGTGATCTCGATGTCAAAATATAAAATTCCTTGTGCCCCGCACAAAGAAGGATCACTCTGTAGCATTACATGCACATGTGCATGCTCCATTGAGGCTCAACTCTATCACTCTCCTTATGTTCTATTCTTGCACAGCCTCCACCCAAGGTGCTTCTCAACTCAAATAGGCCAAGTCTCCTTGTCATGCTCCCACTAGCTGGTAGCTTACATCCTCAATTAGTGGGGTCCTTGCACCACCCATGTCGTCATTACAACATTTTGTTTGCCTATTTTACATTGAACGCTAGTACTTATTGTTTCATGTTCTCTTGACATTGATTTGCACCATCCATGTGTCATTACAATGTTTATTTGCCTATTTTCAATTGAACCCAAGCAATTATTGTGTCATTAGGAGAGAATTGGGGTCTCAAAAGGGCCTCATAAGGAATGGGTTGAGAAATGGATTAGGCCTAATGCAAGCCCACTTGTGGGGTCCAAGGGAGTCATAACCCCACCCTACCTAGGTGGGTTAAGCCCAGTTGATCCCACCTCTTACACCTCATACACCTAGGAGGGGGCAACCTCTTACACCTCTTACACCAAGGAGGGGGCACTTTTCCCAAAGTCAAAATTTTGAAAGTTGAATTTGAATTCCCTCTCTCTCCCTTCTCCTCCCATCCTCCGAAGTCAAACTTTTGAATTTTGAATTTTGAATCGGAATTCTCTCCTCCTCCCCCCATCCTCCTCCTTGTCTCCCTCTTCCCTCCTCTTTCATACATCCCATTCCTCCTCCTGCTCCTCCTCGTCCTCCTCCTCCCTCCCCTTGCCTCCCTCCTCCCTCCTCCCTCCCCCCCTCCTCCTCCCTTTGTCCACATGCGTCCTCCTCCCTCCTCCCACATGCGTCCTCCTCCTCCCCCCTGCTGCTTTTTCCTGCTCCTCGTCCTCCCTCATGCTCATCCATTCTTCTCTTCTCTCATGCTCATGCTTACTCCTCCTTCCTCCTACTCATGCAAGCTCCTCTTGCCTCATGCTCATGCTTGCTCCTGCTGCTTTTACCCGTCCTACTCATGTGTATTCGTCTGCCCTCATCCTCGAAGCCTCTTTGTAATACAATTTGAAACACACAGTTTTACTTCTAATAATATTCTTCTATCTAAAGCTAAAATTTTTCATGTATTTATGGCCAAATGGTGAATCTTTTGTTATGTCTAATTTAATTATCTGTTGTTTTTAATATTGCATCTATTTTTATATCAGCTTGTACATAATAGTTCTATCACATTTTGAATTAACTTGCAAGTCAATAGAATGTTGTTTGCCAAGTTTGGCCATTCCAATTTCATATGTAGAAGGGATTGGACCATGGCAACACATTGATTAGATGGAGTGTTAAAAAACCAAAATTTGAGATTTCCCTACATCACCTTGTAAAGTATTGATTCATTTCATGATTTTCTATGAAGAAATATAGATTTTGAAGGGGTAGATGGAGAAATTTAACAACTTTGGCCATTTCAATGTCAATTTTTGCAAATGTAGGAGGAATTTGACTGCGACGGAGAAGGCAAAGTTGGTTGGGACATCATGGGGTGTCCAAAAATGCCAAAACCTGCCATGGCGCAAATTTGGCCATTTGGACACCCTCCAAATGGCCAAATTCGTGCAGTGGTGGGTTTTTGCATTTTTGGACACCCCATGACATCTTGACCAACTTTGTCTTCAGTGCCGCGATCAAATTCCTTTAACATTTGCTAAAAATGGACATTGGAATGGCCCAAATTGTCAAATTCCTTCATCTACCTGATTGAAATCCATGTGTCTTTATAGATGCATTAACTTCAACATAGATAAACATGGAAAAGAAAATATTTAAATGCTTACGTGATGTGATGCTGTGGGGAGGACAAACAGGTCCTGGCAAGCCTACCACTCTAAAGTAACTTAGCAAATGACGGTTGGCCAATATGACAACTTATGCGCCTTGTAGCACATCTCTGGTAAGACCCTTAGGCAATATATTTTCTATATAATTTCTTGCGCTTTGGAGGAACCTTGTAAGTTGGTTATGTCAATGTAATTTTTTATTTAATCCAAAAGACTTTGTTCTTCCACTACATCACCTTGTAAATTTTCATTTTCTTTGTTTATCTTGCCTTTGGAGCCACCTTTTAGGTGTGGCTATGTCAATGAAATATTTGATTTCATATCACTAAATCACCTTGAAATAATTTGATGCATTACATGAGAAAATATATATTTTAAATTTCATTTTTTATGTTTTCTTGGTCATGGAGGTTGTCTATGTCCATGTATCTTTTATTTTAATTTTTAGGTTGGCTACTATATCACTTTGTAAAGGATTGATGCACTTCATGATTTTCTATGAAGAAATATAGATTTTGAAGGGGTAAATGAAGGAGTTTGACAACTTTGGCCATTTTGATGTCTATTTTTGGCAAATATAGGAGGAATTGGACCACGACACAGAAGGCAAAGTTGGTCAGGAAATCATGGGGTGTCCAAAAATGCCCAAACCCGCCACGGTGCAAATTTGGCCATTTGGAGGGGGTCCAAATGGCCAAATTCACGTCGTGGTGGGTTTGGGCATTTTTGGACACCCCATGATGTCCTGACCAACTTTGCCTTCTGCGCCATGGTCAAATTCCTCCTTTATTTGCCAAGAATGGTCACCAAAATTACCAAACTTGGTTGAGAGTATTGTTTTGACTTGGAATATTCATAATATTTTCCCAAATTAATTTTACAAAAATATATATACAAGTAATAGAACTTAATTGCATGGAATATGAAGAGAATAGTAAAATAGCTATAACTTTTGTGCTATAACTCCGATTTAGTTCAAAATCGAGAGCATGAGTAGCTCTATGCTATTTGACCCTATTTTCCTTGAATGTTCAAATTCGATGTAGAAGACCTTCAAAAATAAGTCACAAGTTTAGGGGGTTAAATTTGTAATTAGTATGGATACAAATGAAGGAAAAGGGACAAGTTGGCATATAAAAGGTTCACCTCTCTACACAACAAATTTGGAGATGGTGTATTCAATACTCTACAATTCAAGGCGATATTACCTTATATTGGATTAACAACACATTCAAAATTTCAACCATGACTGAATCAAAATTATTGCTTATGACATGGTATCTTGCAAGGAAGAGAATGTGATAAAATGTATACTTTTATATTATCATATCTCCATTCAAGTACAAAGACTCTTCATAGCCTGTACCTCCTCTTTTCTACCACTAATACATAGAAAAAAGAGGCTTTTGAAATCCCCAAGTAAGATCCTAGAATACTAATAGCATTAAGGCTCTCCTCTTAGGGTAGCCAAGCACAAAGTTTTTTACACCATTGCCAATGGGATACAATGCAATAGGCGAAGCCATGTGATGTGGATCACAATGATCAAGCTTTCAATACTTTGATGCACTTCAGTACTTAAGTAGGCCATTCTAAATATTGGATGTAGAAGACCACAATCCTCAATATAGTGCACCAATGAGTGATATCAAATGCCTCCTGCATCAATTCAACAACCATTACATTAGCAGACCTAAGAAAGCACATTACATTAAAAGACAACAAAATATAAATCAATACATAGGATGCTTTCCATCATGGCATTGTCTCCTGATGCAAGAAAGGCAAATAGGTATAAACTGTTAGCTTTAGAAATGAAAACTTTAGGCATGAAAACTTTAGACATATTACTTGAAAACTTTGGACACGAAACCACACAATAAAACCATCAAAAGAAAATTCATCAATGTTTTTAATGTCCTCCAAGTCATGAAGACAACCTATGCAAATTCCAAAATGCCCAACCTACAACCTACAATTTATGGACATCTTGTACTAGTCAAACACATTGTTTGATGCTGCACAAGGGATAAAATGGACATTTTCATGCATTTCTCTAGGTTCTTGCCTACTATATCACCATTTCAAGTAAAGTTGAAGGACTATACATTTCTTTTTCCATGACTAAAAGGTATTCTTGCACATAACTGACAGACAGTCCATTGTCAGTTATATCAAAAATTCCACTACTTCCCACTCCTATATTAAAATAGGATCTTGTAAAGAAGATAGGCAAGGAAGGTACATAGTCTAAGAAATACATCCTTCCTCTTGGGAAGCTTATGTGGACCCTTAGCAAAACCTTCCATGACTATCTAGTTAGTCAAACTGTAAGTTCAAGTCATCCAATGCATTTTTCATGTTCTAAAACACACTAGAGCTCACAATATTGTCAACTTCTATCACTTTCTTCCTGACCATGCCTCTAGAACACACTAGAGCTCACAATATTGCCAGCTTTGGTCACTTTGATCCTGACTATGCCTCTACAACACACTAGAGCTCACAATATTGCCAGCTTTGGTCACTTTGGTCACTTTGTTCCTGACTATGCCTCTACAACACACTAGAGTTCACAATATTGCCAGCTTGTGTCACTTTCTTCCTGACCATTCCTTTAGAACACACTAGAGCTCACAGCATTATCACCTTGTGTCACTATGTTCCAGACCATGCCTGTTGGGAAAACAATAGCTGTAGGAGAGGAGAGAGTAGTTGTATCCTGTATGAGAAGGAAAAGAAAGAGGGAAAAAGTGCCTGTAAGAGGGCAGAGTTGCTGTAGAAGAAGGAAACGTGCCTGTAGGAGGAAAAAGAGAACATGTACCAGAAGGAAAAGTGCCTGTAGGAGGGAAAAGAGCACCTGTACCAAAAGGAGAAGTGCCTGCAAAAGGGAAAGAGAACCTGTGGGATATGGCAGTTAAGCAAGAGGTCATAGAGCAAGAGAGGGCAGATCAAGAGAGGAAAGAGAAGGTGGAGGTAGAGCATGAGGGGATAGAGCAAGAGGAGGCACGGAAAAAATGAGAAGAGCAGTAGAGAGAAGACCAGTTGTCCCCAATGTAAGAGGAATATCCAATAGGGGATCTCTGCATGCCTACCATCCCTCCACCTCAACATACCATTGCCCCACACAAAGGAGCACTCTCATTGGTACACCTCAAATACCTCTTTAATCCCTTAATTGGAGGCGCTTTTGAGACCCCCTTTCTCCCCTAATGCATGTTTCCTTGACATTGATATTGTGCATTGCACTCATGGGGATTTCCTGCTAGTCGAATCCAAAAGCCCATTGATTTTGTATCGGTTGGTCACACAATTCCTTCTACTCTTTGGCATGGCTCTCAAAGTTAGGTTGATGGTTTTGGCATATTCATATTTTCAAATTGTAAATTAGATGTTCATGTGAATTAATGTGGATCTTGCTTTGTTGCAAGCAAAGATGTACGAAAAGGGGACAACATGCATTTACTTCATTAGTTGCATAACGCGTGTTTAAAAATGTTAAAGAGAATTAAGCATCAATTTTTCTAAACAATTAGTAGGTAGGAAGTTTAATTAAACCTTAAAGCTTCAATTTTACTTATCTACCCTTCTTTGAAAATTCATGTTTGACAATAAACATCCTTGCTTAGAGGTTCTCCACTAGAAAAAAGGATTAAGACATGTCTTAAGATTACGACTCATTCCCTTAAATATTCCTTCAAAATTGGTACCATGGTCTACCAAGGTAAGAATCTAGATCTTTACACCTACTAGCATGAATATCGAAGTTGGCCTTTCAAAAGATCCCCTAAATCTCCAGTGGAATAGCCATATTTTGTTCTCAGGAATAGGAGAGCCATATTTTGTTCTCATGAAAATGCCTTGTGAAGAAGAGAAATTACCAAATGTATTAAGTTGGTTGGAAGTCAAGTAGGGTATTGAGCAAGAAAACACTGGAAAACATACCAATGGTAGTTCTACAACATAAAAAAATATTTACATCCTTGGGGATGGAAGATGCATATAACTTGATCCAAAGGGGATTGGGGGAGAAGAAAAAGTTGTCAAAACTTTAGTGCTTTTGAAAGGCGAATAGGATGAACCCATTGAGTTAGGACTCTATTTTGTGTGTAAGATTCACCCCCCACAAAATAAATATACAAGGATTTATATTGTAGATGATGTGGCTAGATCCTTGAGAAGTCCGACAACCTGCTGGATAGAAGGGCGTTTGGCGGCATAGTCGGCGGTGCACAAGTATGCTATATTTAGCATGTCAAGGGCGAGGTTAGGGAGGTGGAGCCGGGCGTCGATGGCCACGTCGGCGCGCTTCTCCTTGACAAGCTGGCGCACCCAGGCCACGAGCGTGGCACAACCGGGGGCATAATTACCGAGGGCGTGTCGGCCGGTGGCGAGCTCCATCAGCACGACGCCGAGGCTGTACACGTCACCTTTGGCGGTGACTCTATCGGGCGACTGTTCGGGTGCGACATAGCCAGGCAAGGGAGAGCGACGGAGGCCGAAGCTACCACCGTAGTTGGCTAGTCGAGCCTCTACGACAAGAGTGTCGCCGACGACAACAGGCTCCAAGAGGATAGTGGAGGGGTCGACGGAGCCATGGGCGAGCGGGTGGGAACAACCATTGTGCAAATAAGCGAGAGCTCGAGAGACTCCGAGTGCCAAGGTGAGTCTAGTGTCCCAAGGGAGCCCTTGGGTCAAGTTATCTTCTCCACCTTTCTCCCATGTATCCAAGCTCCAATCTTCCACCTCCAAAACACCCCCAGGTAGCTCGTGCATAGCCTCCTCCAAACTCCCCCCCTCCATGTATTTGTAAATCAATAGCTTCTCCTCCCCTACCACACAGTAGCCCAATAGTGGCACCAAATTCTCGTGCTTCATCCTCCCCATCGCCTCAAACACCCTCACCGCCTCCCTCTCCTCCATTTCCCTCCCCCCTTCCACCACCTTGATTGCCACTGACCTTGCCCCCCCTCCTCCCCCCCCCCCCTCCCCCTCCCCCTCCCCCAGCACCCCCGGTAGCTTGCACTTGTACTCCACCCCCCCCCCCCCCGATCCCACTTCTGCATTCCTGTCGAACGAGCCCGTCGCTTGCAGCAGGTCCGCGAACGTGAGATTCAGTAGTGGCTTCTCGAACATCACCACCCCCACCGCCGTCGGGTTCTTCACGTCTGCTACCCAGGTTCCTGAGTCTGCTTCGAATGAGAACGGGCCGATCTCAGGCACGTGCTTGTCGCCATGTGGAAAAGGCAACCGTGGCTTGCTTACCACCCATTTCGTTCGTCGCCTCCTCCTCTTGCACAGGATTGCCGACGTGACAGCGATTGATATGATTCCCAAGGACGCACCCACAACAATTCCCGCAAGAGCAGCGGCTCCTACTCTCAAAGAAGCTTTGCGCACAGATGGAAATGCTAAAAGATGGGAAGGAGGTGGGGCCAAACTGGGAGCGGGAGCGGGAGCAGGAGACGGACAATCTGTGCAATGGAACCCCGAATTATTGAAGAACGATGATCTCCCAAACTTATGAATCGCATTGGAATCCACTGCAACTGTCAAACCGTTGTTGGATATATCTAATCTTGACAGTTTGGAAAGATTTCTATAGCCCTGCTGATCTTCATTGAAATTCCCATTCAAGTCGTTGAAAGACAGATCGAGAATCGTGAGATTGATCAGCCGCTCAAGACTCGGTATTGTTCCAGCCAGTTGATTATGTTTCAACTCTAGAATCATCAAGGAAGTCACCTGGAAGAGGTTTTCTAGAAGTGTTGATCCATTCATTTTGTTGAAAGAGGCATTCAAAATCTGCAGACTGGTACATTGGGAGAAAATCCCTGAATCGATACGGTTGCAGCTGATTTTGAGCACGCTAAGGTTGGTGAAGGAAGTGCAGAAGTTTTTCGACAGGGAACCACCAAGATTATTTGCGGATAGATCCACTCTTTGTAACGGAAACGCGCCTGACAATTTTCCGATACTGTCGATTCGCCCTTGGAAAGCATTCGATGAAAGATTAACATAGGTGAGGTTTGGTAACCTCCAAAGTGTAGGCGAGATCGAGCCGTTGAAATTGTTGCCTGAGAGATCGAGATGGTATAGCCTGCTGGAGTTCCAAACATCCTTCGGGACGTCGCCTGTGAAATTGTTGTGGGACAGATCAAGGTAGGTCAGATTTTGTAATCCTCCGATTGTGCTGCTCGCGATCGTCCCGTTCAGCTTCGATGCGTTCAAGTGCAAACGCGAAATACGTTGCTGTATACAATCTACAAACGCCCACTGGCAACAATCAGAAGTGTTCATAGAGGGCAAGCGTTGCGAACCGAAAAAATTTCTGAGGTGGGAGCAGTCGTCGGTAGAGGAGACGAAGCAGCCCATGCAAAGAAAAATGGTTGCAAAAGCGGGCCAAGCGACTGGGGGAGGACGGGGCTGCATCTGGGAGGTGTAGAGGAAGTGAGAGGAAGCTAGCAGAGGGGGGAAGGAATGTAAGGGGGGGGGGGGGTGCAAACGTGGGGAAGCAGGGAGAAGAAACTGGTAGCGAGGAAAGCCAAAAGGAAAGGCTAGGATGCGAGTGAGCAAAATGAGAGATGGGAGGAGGAGGGGAAGGAAGGGAACAGTAAGCTATTGAAGCAGAGAGAGAGAGAGAGCTGGGAGGAGCAGGCAAAGCTGTGAAAATGGAAGGGTGTGTTGACTGTGGGGAGACGTGCAAAGGTTGGCAAGGTCGAACTTTGGCGGGGACGGTGACGCAAAAGACGGATGGTTTGTCGGACGGCGAAATTTGACCGGTGCAAATTTCACGTTTTTTTTTTTTGACGACGTGCACCCCGGATAGCTCCGCCCGTTTGGGTCTTCTCCTTCCGTGACGTGCTCACGTGAACTTTCATCCACTCCCTCCGTCTCATTTTCATCAACCCACTTTCCTGTATTCTGCCGGAATGGTCCTCGCGAGACGCACTTTCCGGGAAGAAACGCACGGTAGCGATCGTCGCAAGCCCTCGTCGCGCACTTTCCCACCCGGAAATGGCCAACCACTAGCCATTCCTCCATGTGGCGAGTCCTGACGAGGCGGTTGGAATTTACAAAAATCGCATTGTGGGTGTCTAGGAGGTACTTGTTGCAGTGGCGGAGGGCCACGTCACGGAATTGACTCACCTTAAAGCGCCACCCATATTCCTATTCTTTGATCCAACAATTGAGATTTATCTTAATATAAGTGGGACCTTTATGTATTCTCCTTTGCAAATTCATTACTCGTTGGGAACTTGGCCATGTTCCACCCACACCTTCACCCTTTCATATATTCTCCTTTTGACATTAGTTACTCGGGAACTTGGCCATGTTCCACCCATACCCTTCACGAACGCTTTTCCCAACCTTCCCAACTAATCTTTTAAAGCCCTGATGACATGATGGGAAAAGGCTTCTCACTTAAAATTTAATTCCCCATGTTAGATATCTTGAAAAATCTGGATTTATTGTCTCTTTGAACCCTCTTCACAAATAATATGTTAGGTGAAAATGTGGATGTAATGTCTTTTTCAACCCTCTTCACACAAAGTAGTTTTCTCCACGAAACCATTGACCTCAAGAGCAGTGGTTTTGTGGGAAGAAAATGGGAAAAGAAAGGTGGAGGACCCACCATCTCCTTGAATTTTCCATCGGAAAGGCGAGGAGTTCAAGGCATGTAGGTTGGACAAGTTTTATGCCCTTTTGCCATAAGGCAACTGCATGTCAGAGCTAAGGAGCTGGACAATGAATACAAAGAGGACAAAAGGAGACTTGGGGGTGCCCTGGTGGCGACCAATCATGCCCTTAGAGCCACCATGTAGGGTTCAGAGCGGATGCAATCCTCTCGACTTTATTGGTTGAGGTAGAGTCTGCCATGAATGTCAGAGAAATGGAAGAGGCCTAGTTTGTAAGGGTAAGAGCCTTAGCTCTGGTTGGAGGTAGGTGACTGCCCGACCAAGCTCTTCTTCTAGTCCTATAAGCAACGTAGACCAGAGAGCTTGTGGATAGGGTAGAGGATGCTAGAAGGTAATGTTGTAACAAAGTACTGGCATGTGACCGACATTTTTCAGTAGATGGTTGGTGAGGATGCCATGCAAGATGCGGACTAGTTTGGTAGCCTGCAAACGGCTCTTCATAGCCTGGATAGCAATGTATTGGATTCTCAGAGGGCGACCTTGGTGGGCCCATTCACGACCAAGGAGCTGAAGAAAGCTCTAGATGCAATGGAAAAGGACAGAGTTCTGGGCCGAGATGGCTTCACAATGGAGTTCAGCGAGGATTTTTGGCATCTGTTGGGTGTTGAACTTACAAGCATGGTGAATGAAGTGACCAAAAGGGGCTTCCTATCCGAACACATCAATGCACGCCTTGTCAAGCTCTTTCCCAAGAAGCCGAACAGGATCAAGGTGCGAGATAAGCACCCCATCACCATGCTCAATGTCTCGCATAAGATCATCATTAAGACAATAGCTCTCAAGATACAAAGATCTCTATGCGACAGTTACAGAATGGCTTTGTTAGAGGCCATGGAATATATTTATAATGTGTCTCTCACTCTAGATTTCGCCTATAAGATGGGTCAGTAGGTGCTTTTCTTCGGGATAGATTTAGAGATTAGATAAGGCCTATGATCAGATTTGTTGGGATTATCTTCTGGTTGTGATGGATCGCCTTGGCTTCAGGCAAGGGTTTCTCAGGTTAGTTCAACCATTGTTTGGCAATGCCTTTGCAGTTTTATGTCTCAATGACTTGTAGGATGTCTTTCTTGGATACTTCATCCATTCCATGTCAGAGGGGGCACTAAAGGGTATAAGTGGGCTGGTATGATCTCAAGAGGTTGGTAAGGCAAGGTTGCCCACTTGCCCCCTTGCTGTAGTGGGGACTGTAATACACATGTTCAAAGAGTCGGTGGACTCGAGCTGAATTAAAGGGTGAGGCTGTCATCAGGGAGCCACTTGGCAACATAGCTATTTGCAACACTATGTCCTTATCCATGGAAGATTGTGATAGTGTGAAGCACCTTATTGACACCATCGAATAATTTTGGAAGGCGATGTAGCTGGCAGAAAACTTTTGTGCTTAGCGTGAGTGATGACCCGCCCGTAGATTGACTTTGTGAAATGTAGTTCCAAGCAGTACCTAAAGGTAGATTGGTAAGGTATCTCAGGGCTCCCATTGTCTGGGCCACTTCAGTCAGACATACATTTTTGTGGTTCAAAGAGAAGATTGATGCTAAGCTTAGGGCCTGCCCCAGTGTTTGAGCTTGGGGTGGAATGCTCACTTCCTAATCATTCAACAAGTCTTGGTAGCTACTACTACCTACATGTCTTCAATATGGAACTTAAAAAAGACACACTGCATGGAGATCAAAAGGTTGCTGCGAGTCTTCTTATGGATGGAAGAGATAACAAGAGGAGAATGCACTATATCCTGTGGGAGTTGATGAAGTTGCCAAAACAATAGGGCGATTTGGGCCTTCCAGATGTAGGCAGTAAGAGTGTAGCCCTGATAAGCAAATGGTTTTCGAAGCTCTTCACAAAGGGTATCTCTTGGGTTGAGCTCATGAAATACTTTATTGAGCAAGGCAAAGGAAAAGGGGTTGGCTCGCTGGCTTTGTATGACAGACGATCGTCAGATTTTTCGATTTGTATTGTAGGTTAGATTTAGCTACAAGTCTAGTGGCAGAGTGGAAGACTTGTATGAAGCACTTGATGTGGAATGCGCTAGTCTGTGTGAATTTTGGTGGACTCATGCCTTTAGAGGGAAAGGCGAAGCCTTTGGTTGGCATGGTGTAATGCAAACCAAAAATCTCTTTAGAAAAGGAGTCAAAGGAATGTGAGTCAGGTAGTCTGGGTATCTCTAGACAAGCTCAGATAAGGTTTTCCCTTACCCAAGGGGAAGCTAATCTGATGGCACCTACTATGCTGGAATAGGTTCCCAATGAGGAGTGGCCATCCAATTATGTGGCCGCGGTGGAATGGAGGGCGTCGCAATGGAGGTTAGGCAAAACCCGCCTCCAGATTCTGGAAGATCTCGGCCAAGTCCACATTAGTGCAGGGTCAATCCTTGTGAAGGAATTGAATAAGATGTGGTCGGTGTTAAAGGGGGCCAAAGTGGTGCTAGAGGAAGATTCAAAGAAATATGGAAACAATGTTCACTTGGGAAGGCCCGTTTTTTACTATGGAAAGTCATTCATCAATGGCTTCTAGTCAGGGGTCGTCTGGCCAAGAGGATTAGCACCAACCCTTTAGGGGTCATCTAACCAAGAGGATTACCGCCAAGCCTTCTAGTCAGGGGTCGTCTAATAAATCCAAGCAATTGACTAGGTAGGCATGGTCAAGAGTAAAAGCCACAATCAAGGTGGCAGGTTTTATGGGGTGCTTCTATCTGGGGGGTAGCTGGCGTAGGGCCTTACTTGAGGATAGCTCTAAGCTCCCCTCCACTTTCGCCACCTGTTGGCCATACATCCACGTGACTGTTCTATTGTCGATCTAGGAGGTTCGCAATAGCATCATGTTTTACCAGTAGTTTGGCCTAGGTCTGAGGGAGTTTACTTTATTGAGATTGGTTAGAAGCTATCTGAAGTATTTTATTAAGTTGTTGGTAGAGAAGGATCAAAGTGTGAATAAATCCCTTGCTACAGTTGAGGCTAGTTTGTCTGTGTGGTAATAGTCTGAGCTGCTTGTAGCATAGTTCATGGGCCTAGCCCTCTTTTTTGACCAAATTTTGTATGCGGTCTTGCAATTGGGGCTAACCAACCTCGAAATATATATAAAACCTTTTTTGTAAAAAGAAAATGCCATAAGGGCCGTCGTTGAAGCTCTAAGTAATGAGCATTGTCTATGCCTATAGGACACTTGCATGAGGTGTCTTTGCTTTTTCTTCACACTATCTAATCAAAGCCATAAAAAGGTTGTCCTTTCAAGCCCCACCGTAGCTTTGCATGTCTTCATCAAGGACTACTAAAGGAATAATAGCCTTTTCCAAATCTCCATGTGAATGCTCTAGATCCGATGTGCAGCATAGAGTTGAACTGTGTCTTGGTTGTACATGGCTTGTAGATTGAGCTAAAGAGATTGCTGTATCCCCTTTTACTGAAGTTGAAACAAATGATGAAGTTTATTGGAATATGATTATTATGGGTGCCTTAATGGTGGTGGACATGTGATCGATCATAGTGCCATCTTTGTGTGAGTTGTGTTGCCATTTTTAACTTGTCATCTACATCAAATCTTTCGAGTCTTGATAAGATAGTTGGGTCATTAAGACACCAACTAGCAACTTGCAATACAGGAAATCTGTTGTAGTTCCTACCATGCTCTAAGGCCCACATATGCACCAGCTCTAAAACAAGGTGATAAATACCATAATAGCCCCACCAATGAGTAGCACACAAAGGAATACAATTGAAATAGCAAGAAAATTAGAGTTGCAATGTGGAGGATAGAAATGGGAGAGTAGAGGTTGAGCCTATTTAAATAATATAATAACTTATATCTACTACAAACCTTTGGTTTCTCTAAAATATTTTGAGGATTATTTAATAACTTGAGTGCATTTTCCTATGTAGTGCTATGCCTTGTGAAGGAGGAATGTTGGATATTAATAACCCACGTGTGAGCCCCACAACAAGGAGGAAAATGAGGGAGTAGTGGATTCTCAATGGAGATGGATATCAAATACTAACCTCATAGTAACCTTGAGTTGGATCCAAATGAAGACCCAAATTTAGCTCCAAAAGAAACCCTGATTAGGTTTTGGTAGGAAACCTATACTAGGTTTTGGCAGGAAACCTATACTAGGTTCTAGTAGGTAACTCGTATGTGATCCAAAAGGCAATAGTAGCACTAACAAGAAGTTTGAAATACATTGAAAAATGCTAAAGAGAAACTTTCAAGGTGTTTCCTAGTACAAATATATTCAAATTATTGAGAATGTACAAAGTGGGATCCACATGATTAGGTAAACCTGTTGATAACTCGGATGATGAATCATAGCATGGATTTTGGAGGTTGGCTTGTTATCATCCAAGTTTTCATGGCTCAATGGATCTTGGAAGCCATGAAGGTCTTCCAAATTGAGGAAGTAATGGAAATCCTGAAACCAAAAGGTATTCTTTTCAACACACAAATTCACCACTTAATCAATTGGAGAAGAAGAGCATAGTCACACCACGAGAACGACAACAGAATGGGTACAATCTCCCCCCCCTAGATGAGTGGCTCACGCTTCCTCATCTAGAGTATTTATGATATTTCATAAAAAGCACCAAGGAGCCAAAATTATCCCTCTCATCCAAAAATGAGGGATTTGCTTTACATAGCCATCTTAGGGCCCAAAAAATGAATTATGTCCACTGTAAAATATATTACTCAAACTTGCAATAATAAAGAAAATACAAAATTGGCCCATGGCCACATATAATGCACTATGCAACACCTCGATCAGTACCCTCGCACTAACTCCAATCCTCGCTATGAGTTCCATCACCTATACTCAAGCTGCCAATTACATTAGTTATTAACAATCGATTGAATGAATCACTGAATCAACCAATTCCAACATAATCGCGCTCAAAGCACAATATCAAGCACAACATCAATAACACTAGCAACATCAACGTTAACATGGAATCACCCACAATACCGACCATCTAGCATGGCAAAACACAAGCTAGTCAGGCATCCCCAACTAACCACACAAAGTATCCACTAGGACCCCTGCTGCGTCCGGTGTGCTCCTATGGAGTACTTTGCCAAAGTCACACTTGACTGAAATAATAATGTCCAAAGCAAGATATATTAGAAATATAATTTTCATAACAGATCCATAGCAACAATCAAAGTGGCATTATGATGGTGTCCCATGCTAGGACACAACAAATCCATATTCATTGCCGCTTCATCAAGGATCAGATCGAGGATAGGCTAATAAAGTTGATAAACTCCCAAGTGTCAGAGGAGAATGCTCTCATATGGAAAACCCTATTTATCATGTGCATTCAAGTGATATTATTAAATCCCCCTTTTTGTCAATTGTAAGGCTTCAAAATGGCCCCATTTCTATACAAACTTACAAAATTGGAAAACCAATTCTTTTTTTAAGAAATACAAATCTTGGCTACTTGAAATCCCTATTAAACCCATATGCTATATTTATATATGTTGAGTGACTCCCCCTGAGAGAATGCTAGCAATATCTTCACCAAGGCTCTATCTTGGGAGTTGATAGAGCACCTCATGCAATGATTAGGTGTAGATGCACATTCGCTCAGTGAGAGAGGGTGTTGAAGAGAATTGCCCCACATGATTCGAGGGATGCATTGCTAAGAAACCCTATGTATCCTGTGCATTCAAGGGGTATTTAAAAAACCCCTCAACTAAATTCCCCCCTGAATAAAACTACCCCTCTTTACTTATGAACCAATGTATTTTTTTTCTAAATTTGAGCTGAAAAAACTTTCCTATAATTGCAATTTCCCCCTGAGTTGAATTTAAAAACTCCTTTTGAAGGCATGTGGTACACTAAAATTTTGTAACTCACAATGTGAACCTTCTTAACCCACATGTGAGTCCTTATATGAGGAAGACTTGGGGAGTTCACTAAGAAATATGGAAGACAACACATGAGTTCAACAAAAGGGGTTTGATTTTCTTGAAAACTTAGAAAGAATACACATACAGAAGGGATACTTAAAACTCCTTATATTGAATACATGTGATGTAGGGAAACTTTATATAGTGAACTCCATGGGGAGGAGGACAAGGAGACAAGCGATGGAGTAGTCAAGATTCAAGATTCTTAATGCAATTGGATATCAAATGTTAACCTAGAACATATCTAGATGAAGGCTTAGATTTGGTTTTAGAATAAGCCTAGACCATGTTTTGATAGGAAATTGAGACTAGTTTCTGGTAGGTAACTAGTTGTTTGAGAGAGTAGGAGTCCGAACTACGAACAAATGACAATTAAACTTGCTAACAACTCGAATGACAAATTGTAGCATTGATTTTGGTGTTGAATTGTCTGGCAAAAAATAAGGACCTAATCTCCATGATTGTCAAGCTAATCCTATGCATCAATCACCACTACCATTTGCATAACGGTGAGCAAAAGAGAAGCTTAATAGGATATCAATTAGCGATGAATTGCCACCATGAGCAAAAGAGAAGCAAAGAGATTTATAATTTAAAATTTTTATTCTAGGTGGTGGAGGAGAGTGTTTCATATTTTTGGCATCAATTTCTCATAAAGAGAGAAGAAAAATAAAGAATATGTTTATACAAGAGCCCATACAGCTCTTCTCTAGATTGATGGTTAATGAAGGATTATAGTTGTCCTTTGTTCCCATCAATAAAGTTTGTGCTTTGATACATAAATGTCTAATGAGTCAAGAAGGCACAAGATCAAGGAAGTATGAAAGATGCAAACCCACAAAGATATGTTTGAATGAGGAGTCAAAAGCATAGTTTAGCTGGTGCAATGCGATGAAATCCTCATGTTGAGGATTAAGCTCGGGGGGTATACTACTAAAAAATCCTATGTGTAACACACATTAAGGTATTAAAAAGAGCCCTTACTAGAAAAATTTTCATGAAATAAATTACCCCTTTTTATTTATAAACTCATGTTTTTTTTTAAAATTCAGATCAAGAGGAAGACACTAGTAAGTTTGTATAAGATTTACATATAAGGGGTTTTAATAATACCCCTTAAATGCACATGATATATAGGGTTACTAAGTAGTGATCCCCTTGGGTTCAATAAAAAGTATTTGAAGTACCCCTTAGTCCCCTTCTGTATGCGTATTTTCTATGACTACACAAGAAATGAAACCTCTTCCATTGAGCTTACATGCATCTTACATATTGCTTAGTAAACCCCAAAAGTAATGGTCATTTCAAAACTCTTTCAAAATTGAAGAAAAAATGCACAATTTCTTACTTTTGAAGGGAGTATTCCATTTAATTTTCATTTCTATGCAATATTTATCACTTTATACACAATGGTGTTTGAAGGAAAGCTTAGAAGAATACTACTATACTATTATGCTTCTTTCCTATTATTATAGTTTTGAATAAACCCATACAAACCTTAACATTGAGTAATAAACATGGAGTACAGGTAGGGTAAGAGCAATGTGGAAAAAAACTCAAAGAGATTTAGAAAATCCTTGGGCCGCCCGTGTTGGAAACATAATAGGCAATTTATTAATTAGTTACCAAGTAATTTAAGGAATCCATTGCCCCCCTATCCACATTTCTCCTATATATGAGTTGAGATATCTTTTGTACTCCCTAATTCTAACTTCATTTTAAGACTATTTGAGAGTGGTCGAGAAAGTAAATCTCTTGAATATGTGCATAGAGTGGGATGAAATACATTTGTTATGTAAATGGGCACACTCAATGCCTTAATTCGATTGACCTAATCCACTAGATTCATTATTCCATTTAAGAAATCAATCGAATTCATTAAAGTAATGGCTATGATCTCCAACTTAAAGAGTTGATAAAAATTTGACATCCATGTCCATAGATGAGAAAGCAAAGGAGGGCACTAAGGCCTACTTGATAGTGAAGGGCCTTTGTTTGCAAGCTCAAAAAGTAAGAGGAGTCAATTTATGTTAGTGAATGTGTAATGCTAAACCCTTTGAGTTTGAACTTACATCTTTTTTGGCCTCTCCTCTAATAAGCGTATTTGATGTGAAAAAGGGGTGCTTCAATAAAGGCCTACTAATTTCGATAAGAAAAAACTCTGACTTGGTAGCATTACCCTCAATGCCGTGGCAAATGGAAACGTTTCATGTTTAGCCCATAGGGACTTTAGTTCTACTATGTGGAAATATGCTTTATTTGTGTAGGTAGAAGCAAACTAAGGGTAGGTCCATATGTGTGGGTGTTGTGGTAGGCAAACTTAAGTGGCTTCGTTGGTGATTCTTACCTTGATTTTTTTTTGGGTGGAGAGGCCTACCCCCACTTTTAGACGGCATTGGAGGTCAATTTCGAGTTCGTCCTTTATCCGTGCGAGTTCTTGTTCCCTAGTGACATCCTTATTCTTCACGATTTTGACGCACTGCATGCGTTCCACATCCCTCAAAATTATCACCAACACAGTCAAGAATACGTCCACACTTTAGAGCCGTGCGCCCTTGCTTTTGTCTCGATCGCATCCAAAGATGGTCCGCCACTCTGTGAAAGTGATCTGTGAAAGTGATCGTCGACACCGCCTCAAGACGACTCCTCCTCCACTTGTCTGTCCCCTCCCTTTCCTGGATTTCAAGATTCAAGACGCCCATCACCTCGTATCACGTAAGCTGCCGAAAGCAAGCTTCCACCAGCAATTACTTTAATGTCGTTCGCTTTTCTCTTATATACGTTCATGCATTATTGTAAAAGAAGGATTTACTCTGGGGTATTTCCCTCTGGACTCTCGTGACGTGACGAGTCCTCTCTTTAATTTAGTGTACGATCCACTTGACGAACTTGTTGTGTTCTTAGGGCATTCGTATGTGTGGCGTCAATTAAATGACACTTGACACGTTAGAAGGACTCTCCATATGACAAGAGGAGATGAGAAACTCGAATACGCGCTCTATGTAACATGATTTCAACTTTAACACTTTTCTTCTGCTGGTGTAAAATAAAGGAGATTAAAGTGAAGGGGGGGACACTTCTTTTCTTCTTTGGTTTTTAAAAAAAATCATGGTAAGAGCATGAATTACGGGATTGAAACTTAGCTTAGCATTCGATTGTAATGGAAAATCATTATGTGGGCAATCCTCTCAATATTGCCATGAAGCGTTTAAAAATGATAGAGAAACTTAGCTTAGCGTCCAATTGTAATGGAAAATCATTATGTGGCAATTTTGCCATGAAGCTCTTAAAAATAAATCATGGGAAAGAGCGTGAATGGTATGGTAAGAGCATGAATTACCATTGCAAGGGGACTAAAACTTAGCTTAGCATCCAATTGTAATGGAAAATCATTATGTGGGCAATCCTCTCAATTTTGCCATGAAGCTCTTAAAAATGAAGTAATACTTGGCATTTTTCATGGCTAATATCACTACAACTCCTTTATCATCATGTAGAAAATTGTATTGACACCAAGCACCATTAAGCAAATTTTTGATCAGATGTATGCCTGCGTTTGTCCTTTTTGGCATTTAGACTAATCAACATGGCTTTGTAGTGTTTGTATATTAAAGATTGAAAATTTAAACCTCGTACCTTCTCTTTTTCACCTCAACTTAAAATTAGTTTAAATGTTCCAAATTTGATGTTGGATGCACTCATTTTAATATTATACCTAGTATTAACATGTTAATTATAAGAAGATAACAACGAACAACGATGCTTATTATCAATGCAATTCAAGGGGACAATCAAATACTTAACAAAATAGAGTTGCATTCTCCCTCATGGGGGTCTCTCGTAAATATGTAAGCATACCACATGGGTTCAACATAAAAATAGATTTTTTGGGCACATTTAGTACATACAAAGAGGTACCATTTAAATGAGATTTGATAGATTGATATTAAAAGGGTGCGTTTTATTCATGAAAATTTTATAGATAAGGGAATTTTAATCAGATCTTGAACGCACGTGATATAAAAGATTTACATATAGTGAACCCCTTGAGCCTTGTCCTTGCTTACAATTTCAAACAAGTACTTAATCTAACCAAGCATAAACTTTGTTAATAAAGGATTTGTAGAGTTATTCAAAACTCATCTTTGTAAAGATTAATATTATTTTTATACAAAGTCTAATAATTTATACTGAGAACAAAAATTGAATAGAAGATCTTACATTTATAAAAATTCAACAATTGCTGAGAGCCTTAGAGGCCAAAAGATTACATCTAGTGAGCATAACCACTCAGCCACCATTACTGAGTGGCTTATTTAAAAACTAATAGTAGTTTATAGAGCCCTAGCCTCAAATTGAATAAAGAGATTAAATTTGTAAAACTTAGCCATTGCTGAGAGCCTTAGAGACCAAAAGATTACATTCAACAAGCCAAAGTATCGTTGAGAGTCTAATTAAAGGTCAAAAGATAACATCTAGCCACATTGCTAAGTGGTTATGAGTCTCGTTGAGCAAGAGGATATTTGTACAACTCAGTATTTGGTGATTGCTACTGATAGCAAGAGGATATTTATACAACTCACTATTGCCACCAGTCCAGCTTACTGTATTCAAAGTTTTTGGAGAGCCGATGGAGGAGACGATGGAGAGGTCAAAGACTGTGCACATTGCACAAATGTTCCTCTCAGACCACGGTTCCCCCAACAAGACAAGAGTACTCTGTTGTGAAATCCTGAGCCCTTCGTCAATGTCTCCTGGGAATCCATATAGCACAGCCATATAGAGGCCAGAGGTGTGCATGCCATCCAAGGTGGTTACATGCAGATGTGGGGGGAATCCTCGGAGGGTTCACCTCTTAAAATTTTAGTGTACCATGTGCATTCAAAAGGAGGGGTATTTTAATTTGACTTTTCAAAAAAAATTAATAGGATTACAATAACATGAGGGGTTTTTTAATTCAATTTTAGAAAAAAATCACTTAGTCCATAAGTAAAGAGGGGTGTTTTTATTGGGGGGTAAATTTTAGTTGAGGGTTTCTTTTAACACCCTTTGAATGCACATGATACATAGGGTTTCTTAGTAGTGCATCCCCGGAGGAGGAATCGACCAAGGGAACGAAGAAATTCCACAAGAGCGAGCATTTCAAGTCCTAGCGAGTACAACACAATGACCTTATATGAGAAGGAAGACAAGATTGGGATCACGTTACATCGAGGGGTGATAGCAGTAATAGGCATGGTGAAAAGAGTGGGTGAATAGTGGAGTAGATGAACAAGGGAGCAAATGAGTGGATGAGGGTTGGAGGAGGGAGTGTAGAGCAAAGTAGAGCAGGGGCGAAAGAGATTTGGAGGAGGGTGCATGGAGCAAAGTAATAGAGAAGGGGCGGATGAGAGCAAAGTAGCCAAATGCCATGGACCTTATATATTACAAAGTTTGAGCCACTATGGTGACTGAAGCCACCAGGGATCATATTTTTGTTCTTGCTTTTGACCTAGAGGCCCAATGTGCCATCCAAATAATCATGAGCCATTTTAAACCACCACCTTAATTAATTAATCTCCCAAGGAGGGTGCCATCCAAATAATCATGAGCCATTTTTAAGCAAAGTAGCCAAATGCCAAATGCCACAAACCTTATAAGTTATATTAATCAAAGTTCGAGCCATGCTCGGGCATCTTCTTCTTCTTCTTCTCCCTTTTCACATGGAGGCCCGGTGTGCCATCCAAATAATCATGAGCCATTTTAAACCACCACCTTAATTAATCAAAATCTAAGGAGGCTTCACTCCAAATTTAATCATGGTCCATTTTAATTGCATGCCACCGTAGGGCTGGTTTAGGTGCCAAGACACCACCTCACCATCGATGGTAGTGGCAATTAATTACGATGTGGCTAGTGATCATGAAGTAGATGCCACCATCCTAGTAGCTAACTGGTAATTAACTATGGGGATTGTACGCCATTGCAGTGGCCGGTAATTAACTTCCAACTCGATGGAATCTTAGCCACCACCACAAATGTGGCTGGTAATCTCCGATGCCACCTCAAAGCCACCACCACCGATGGAAGGTGGTAGTAATTACCACAAACATTAATCATGAATCTTAATCACCTCTAATCACTCATTGCCATGTACTCTACTGAGCATGCAAGCCCAGTGATGACTAGTAATTAAGTGCACGTTACTGATCATGCAAGCCCATTATCATGCACTCTAGTGAGCATGCAAGCCATGTGACTAGTAATTAACTCTACTCTACATTGTGAAGATAGTGGGAGAGAGGGAAGGAGTCTCACTTGCGGCTTTCTCACATACACAATGGGGGAATACACACACAGGTGGAGGCTGAAAATGATTTTCCTCTTCTTAGTTGTGTAAGCCAAAAGAACTCAAGTACAAAGAAATAGAAGAACCCTATATGTGGGTCTCAAACCAAACTCAGCTAACTAAGGTGGCATACTAACTGAGCCACAAACTAGAATAGATAAGGATAGCTGTCATCCAGCTATTATTCGTGGGCAGTGTACCAACCGCATCTTCAACTAACAAGTCGGTGACATAAATGCACAATGGTCACCCTGGCATATCACGAGTGGAGCTCGATATCTCAACACTCCCCCTTGAGCTCAATCTCAATTCCTGCACACCAAGCAGGTCTCTGAACTTGCACAGCTTCTTTGCACCCAATGCCTTCATGAATACATCAGCTACCTGATCCTCTGTGCTGACATAAACTAGATCAATAAGGCCTAGTAAAACCTTCTCCCACACATAGTGATAATGCACCTCAATGTGCTTTGTTCTAGCATGATAGACTGGGTTATTTGCCAAGTGTATACTGCTCATGTTGTCACAATAAATGACAACTGGCCCATCTATAGACTGATGCATATCATAAAGTAGCTTATGCAATCAAGCTACCTCACATGCAGCCATTGTTGCAACCCCCTGTACTCAGCCTCTGTGCTCGACAAGGCAACTGTAGGCTGTTTCTTGCTACTGCAGGTGACTGTAGCACTCCCACAAGAGAACACTCCACTAGTAGAACGTCTATCAGAAATACTACTTGCCCAATCAGCATCAGTGTATCCTTGCAACTGTATCTGAACCCCAGCCTGAACCCCAGCCTTATAAAATAGTCCATACTGTAATGTAGACTTCACATACCTGAGTATGCATCTGGCCGCATCCAAATGCAGTTTCCTTGGAGCCTGCATAAATTGACTTACTAATCCAACAGCATAGCTCAAATCTGGCTTGGTAATAGTAATATAAGTCAAACTTCCTACTATGCATCTGTACATAGTAGGGTCTTCTAGAAGGTCACCTGCATCTGTGCTCAGCTTCACATTCTGCTCCAAAGGAACTGAAATAGGCTTACAGCCTGTCATCCCATATTTGGACAGCAGGTCCAATCCATACTGCCTCTGCAAGAGCTGTATCCCACTTGGTGATCTAATCACCTCAATGCCCAAGAAATAAGCAACTCTCCCAAATCCTTCATCTCAAACTTCTACTTCAATAGCATTTTCACATGAAGGATATCTTCATCATTATCACTTGTGATGATCAAATCATCAACATTAATGACAAGCAACATAATACCTTTCTCTGTTTTTCTCACATAGAGTGAGAAATCTGCCTTGGAAATCTGAAAGCCAATAGTGACAAGATACTGTCCTATCTTGTCAAACCATGCTCTAGGTGCCTGCTTCAAGCCATACAAGGCTTTCTTCAACCTGCAAACAAACTCAGAATGAATAGCATGAACATAACTTGGTGGCTGCTCCATAAAGACCTCTTCTTGCAAATCACCATGCAAGAAGGCATTCTTTACATCCATCTGATGTAAAGACCATCCCTTTGATGCAGCTAATGACTGCTCTTACAGTTGCCATCCTTGCAACCGGACTGAATGTTTCTTCATAATCAATGCCATATGTCTGTGCATACCCCTTGACAACTAATCTTGCCTTGTATCTGTTCACATAACCATCTGCGTTGTGCTTGATCTTATAAACCCACTTACAGCCAATTGGATTCTTGTCTGTAGGCAAAGACACCAATTCCCATGTAGCATTTGCTTCCAAGGCATCCATTTCTTCATCCATGGCTTTCTCCCATTTTTCATTTCCCATGGCTTGCTCAAAAGAAGTGGGTTAAAGTTCCTGTATCACTTTGACCATATAGGCATAGTGAATGGCTGTAAATCCATCATATTTCAACCTATCCACAGGATACCTAGCTCTGGTAAACCTGTGCAAAATAGGCTCACTTCCAGGTGCTCTCAAAACATCCCTGGTCTTCCTTACTCCAGGTGTAACAATAGAAGGAATATCCAATTCATCATCAATGCTGTGTTCTGAGCCACTGAATTCACCATCCACATAAGAGTGACCTGCATTCACATCAAACATGGGCTGATCTACCTTCTCTTTTCCTTTTCATGATACCTATGTACCACTATCTACATTGCTTTGAGGAGATTCTCCTGATCTCAATCTGCCTATCCATGGCAAAGTATGTGAACCACTGCTAGAAGACACTGTAGGTCCACTGCTATTTCGTGATTGCTGCTGTGAATTCTGTGCAGCATTACCATTTTGTGCATCTACATCAATCATCACATTTACTGGTTTATACCAGCTGCTCATCTCATCAAAAACAACATCTCTGCTCACTGTAAACTTACGAGTAGAAGGGTTATAGCATCTATACCCTTTCTGCTGCAGAGAATAACCAATAAAGACTCACTTCTCAGCTTTTGGATCCAACTTGGACCACAACTCATTTGGTAGGAGAGACATTGTACTCTTGCACTTTTGGATGTGCTACGTGCAGAGATTTGCTTCCAAACTCGACAAAGGAAAGCGACACTGGTCCTCTTACTAGGACACCATGAACTTGGTTTGCTTTCTTGAGCTCCTTACCACGAACAAGGCTCTGATACCATGTGAAGATAGTGGGAGAGAGGGAAGGAGTCTCACGTGCAGCTTTCTCACATACACAATGGGGGAATACACACACAGGTGGAGGCTGAAAACGATTTTCCTCTTCTTAGTTGTGTAAGCCAAAAGAACCCAAGTACAAAGAAATAGAAGAACCCTATATGTGGGTCTCAAACCAAACTCAGCTAACTAAGGTGGCATACTAACTGAGCCATGAACTAGAGTGGATAAGGATAGCTATCATCCAGCTATTATTCGTGGACGGTGTACCAACCACATCTTCAGCTAACAAGTCGGTGACATAAATGCACAATGGTCACCCTGGCATATCACAAGTGGAGCTCGATATCTCAACATACATATCATGCAAGCTCGGTGGTAGTAACTGGCCCGATGGTAGTAGTTGGTAGGTAAGTAATTGCAGGCCACTACCATAGTTGCTAATTAATTGCCAGCCCGGTGGAATCTTAACCGCCACCATAAACATGGTTGGTAATCTTAGATGCCACTTCAATGGAATCTTAGCTGCCACCACTCGTGGAAGGTGGCAGTAATTACCACATACATAAATCATGAAGCCTAATTACCTCTAATCACTCATTACCATACAAAGTATACTCCCACATTGAATTAATCAAAATTCAGGTGAACCCCTATGGTGGCTCTCACCTTGACGGTTCCATCCCCTTCACTATTTTTTCTGATATCCATCTCAACCATTTCTTTCTCCCTTGTAGCCGAGCTACAAAATTAAGCATCCACTCTTCCATAACCTTCATTATTTTGTCATCTAGCCCTCTCGAACATTTCTTTCTCCCTTGCAATTGGAAGGCACTCGAATTAAACTTAAGCCTCCACTATTCCATTTCCTTCATTGTTTTGTCTTCTATTCCTCTCAATCGTTTCTATCTCCCTTGGACTCTCCCTTCAACTTCTATCCCCTCTCATAATGGATCCCCCTAGACACACCGAGATCCAAAATGTGTTTGCATAGTTTGAAAGTCCTCACATAATTGTTCCTCCCCCTTGCACAATCTGAGAGCTCCTCACATAATCTTTCCTCCCCCTTGCATAGTCCGAGAGCTCCTCACATAATCTTTCCTCCCCCTCTACACAGTCCGGGAGCTCCCCATCTACAACATAGATTTTGGTTTTTGACAAATCAAAAAAAAGTTATGGAGCATGCCCTCAAATGGGTATACATCACTTTAGCACAATATTGGAGGCCCATTAACCCATGCATTATGATCTCACTTAGGTGTGTCCTTGGGTTGAGGAGAATCTCATGTAGTGTACTTTATAATGATTACTTGGTTGCATGTATGTATAGAATAAAATTTTGATGTTTTTAAATAAATTACTATATCCTATAGTCTTCAGGGTGCATGCTTCACATGCAGTATAGCACTTGTAATGCTTTAATGGTCTTGTTCCAAATCCTTATTCCATAATTTTTTACTCTCATTTTCAAGTTTGGAATGCGTACTACAACTTCAAGACAAATTCCATTTAGCAATTCATAAGTTATGGGTCATGTGCAATACCTATATACAGAAAAGTCCCTGAACCTTACCAAAAATGGGTACACCCAAGCAAACAATGACCCTAAAATGCAAGTTGATATAAATTCAAAGAAGGGACATTCATTGGTTTTATAATTTTAAGATAAGAAGTGTGCTAGTTACTTTCCTATTAGCTAAATTCAATTTTTTAAAACAAAAGGTATGATTTAATGATATATATAAATTCAAAATTGCTATCATATTACATAATACACTATAAGACATAGGTCCTTTTCTGATGGAAATACCGACGTTTTTTACAATAAAAAGTTTTTTTTTGACGGGCGCGAAGGTCATTATTTACGTCGCAATAAGCATCGGAAAAGAACACTTGCTATATAAGCATCGCTATATAGCGACACTAGTAAATGTCGCTATATAGTGACATTGGTAAACTATATAGCAACACTAGTAAACATCGCTATATAGCGAGATTAACAGAAGCTTTAAAAAAACATTAGTGGGGCTAAACAGGGCCACAAGAAGCCCTGTTTTGCCCCACTAATGTTTTTTATTTAGTAATTACAGAAGAATGTTTTTTATTACAAAATTTCCCTTGTGAAAAGGGTGATACAAAATCACTCAAACATACATCACACTTAAGAATCTATCTTACATGGTAGTAAGAAATACTTTGTGTGTTTTTGACTTTACAATCTTAGCCAATATCCTAGATGGCCCAAAGAAAGAGGAGCTGACACAAGTGTTCGTTACCCAAGTTGGAAATCTTGGATACAGGTGCATGGTAACTTCTATTACTTAGAACTATTGAAAGTTGTTAGTTCTTTCTTTGCAATGACAATGAAATCGTTGTGCAGGTTAGTGGTGTTCTACAATTCACCCATCTAAACTCTCAACTTGTGGAGTATTTGTATGCTGTTTGTGCTAGTACTCGAGTAAGCAGAGACCATCAGTGACCATTTTTCTACACTTGCAACCACGCTTAACAAATTATTCAAAGACCTTGCCCGACTGGAAAGATTGGTTAATGATTTGGTGAAGACCTTGCCATCCATTTGTGTGGATCACATGTGGATACTATTTTGCCTTTAGAGGCCCCTTTCTTGGAACTTCATAGTGAAAGTGTTTTACATGTACACTCAATGCTTCATTGCATTAAGTGTAGCAGCACCTTCCTGTGAATAGTTCTAAACATATAATTGGTTTTGAAGGAAGCTCTTAAATGTATTGAAGATTTTGTCATGTATAAACGCTCTTGAAACAAACATTTTCCCAATCCTCATTTTTGGTTGCGTTTCTAAAGAATTTCTTTCTAATTTTTCTTATTTGTTGTTTGAAAAGATGGACGTATCATTTGAAAAGCAACTCCTAGAGAATCTTAATGCATTTGACCTTGCATCAAACATAGTTTTTTTAGAGAAGCGCCCTTACAACACTAACATTTTGAAGTGTTTAATTGAGCTTATGCCTTTGCAAACATATTCTTCCTTGCTTGAGATAATTAGCACATCTATTGAAGCTAAAGGAAACTATGAGAACTCCCCTTGGCGAACTCTTTCCAATGTTGACATTCAAACATGCAATTTGATTACTTCTCTTAAGGAGATTGAGAAGATGCTAGCGAACATTTCTACCTCAAGATCTTTGTTATATAGTTGTTTAACACATTTTGCTGAACAATTGTAGTGTTCATTTAAAGTAATTTGTAGAACAATTACAATTTCCTATCAAAGCTTCCACGCATGCTTCAAAGATAATAAACCAATCCATACAATTCTACTTGATGAAACTACAACCCCATTGCAAATTTTGCCTTTACTAATGATTCGACGCAAATGAGCATATACATGCCTTGGACAATTGCATGAAGGCCAGCTTCTTGAGGGGGAAGAGGGAGCACTCAGGAAGGGATAAGGAGACACCAAAAGTGGTGGAGCAAAAGCTACTCCAGCTTATTCCTCTATCATATATATATGAGTATACATGGGCACTATACAAGTGGGTGGGCAATAACAGAGATAACTCCAAACAGAACAAGCAATAACAGTGCCCCTCTGAGTCACAGCACAATAGCTAGGCTCCCAGCCACTGAGACACTTCAGCGCCTCAAACTTCAAACAAGCGCCCATGCGACTCAGTCGATCTCAAAGGAGTTTGTAGTAGTAGACATGCCTAGAGTAGCAACCAAGGCTTCAGCTTCTCCAACGAGCTGCAAGAAAGCAGCCGCCATGACGGTTCCTAAGCTGGCCTCTATGCAACAGTAGCTCCATTGATGGAACTACAACGAGCACCTAACGCAAGGCTCCCCGGCTCAACCCACAGTGCACCTTCAACACCTTCATAGCATCTTCAATGTCAATGATTCTCTACCATGATGAATGAGCTCCACGAGCTCCATGCCTCTAGCTGATCTGCAGCGCACTTCCATCAATGAGTGGCCTCTAGTGCCACAACCCTGCAACTTGGCCTCCTCCCTCCGATGACTCCTTCAACGGCCTTCCTATAGTTGTAGGCTAGCAAATGATGCTCCAAACAATGCTAATCTGATAGGATCTCAATACATCACCGTACCACCGTATGTATCCAACATAGGCAAATAACCATGCATCCAAGGAACTGTCAATGCATCTCAACCAGGCATGTACCACTGTCAAAAGCATGTGTCATTGCCACTACCAAAGTGATGTACAGATCGAAAGCTCCTTGTGCAAGATTGCAAAATGGCATATGACCAGTCCCGTAAAGTGTCCAAGCAACAGCCTCAAATCAGCATGTCCTCAGCTCCAAGAGCATAAATGCAATCACTGGCAATCCCCCAAGCATTCAATTGCATCAAACATGCAATCCAGAGGCTTGTGCTCAATGAGCTACTTGGATCATGGGACTTCGCTTGGCTTGTGAGCCCATTCATGGCGATTGTGAGTCATGGTTGCTTTCAGGGTGCCAAAAATGAGATGGCGTTGGACGATGCAAGCTGCATGGAGAGAAGAGTTAACGATGCCGAGGAGCCATTGTAGGGCTGTTTGCTCTATTGAGTCACCGTCTTGAACGTGGCTGGGCCGAGAGGGTGCTTGGAGCATGTATTCCTGTGGAGGCTTCACATTGATGAAGCTGGAGCTGCCTTAGTCTCTGGAGATGTATGAGGCATCGAGTAGTTTCTCTCTCTCAGAGATACAAAGGACCTAGTCTTTCTCTCGCGAACTATTTTAGAATGAGAAACACTCAGCCTTTCTCCTATTTTAGAATGAGAAACACTCAGCCATAGCCATTCTTGGCACTTGCAGGTTCCAGTCTTGGCATAGTTCTTTGCCATTGTCTCTAGCTCATCTGGGAGCTATTGGGGAGCCTCTAGATTGCATGTTTGATGCAGTTGAATGCTTGGGGGATTGCCAGTGATTGCATTTGTGCTCTTGGAGCTGAGGACACGCTGATTTGAGGCTGTTGCTTGGACACTTTGCGGGACTAGTCATATGCCATTTTGCAATCTTGCACAAGGAGCTTTCGATCTGTACATCACTTTGGCAGTGGCAGTGACACATGCTTTTGACAGTGGTACATGCCTGGTTGAGATGCATTGACAATTCATTGGATGCATGGTTATTTGCCTATGTTGGATACATACGGTGGTACGGTGATGTATTGACATCCTGTCAGATTAGCATTGTTTGGAGCATCATTCGCTAGCCTGCAACTGTAGGAAGGCCGTTGAAGGAGTCATTGGAGGGAGGAGACCAAGTTGCAGGGATGTGGTGCTGGAGGCCACTCATTGATGGAAGTGCGTTGCAGATCAGCTAGAGGCATGGAGCTCGTGGAGCTCGTTCGTCATGGTAGAGAAGCATTGACATTGAAGATGCTATGAAGGCGTTGAAGGTGCACTGTGGGTTGAGCTGGGGAGCCTTGCGTTAGGTGCTCGTTGTAGTTCCATCAATGGAGCTACTGTTGCATAGAGGCCAGCTTAGGAACCGTCATGGCGGCTGCTTTCTTGCAGCTCGTTGGAGAAGCTGAAGCCTTGGTTGCTACTCTAGGCATGTCTGCTACTGCAAACTCCTTTGAGATCGACTGAGTTGCATGGGCGATTGAAGTTTGAGGTGCTGAAGTGTCTCAGTGGCTGGGAGCCTAGCTATTGTGCTATGACTCAGAGAGGCACTGTTATTTCTTGTTCTGTTTGGAGTTCTCTCTGCTATGGATGACCTAATCTACTCCAAACTAGATCTAGACCAACCATCTTCGTTGTTGGGGTAAAGGGCAGTGTGCCCACCCACTTGTACAGTGCCCATGTATACTCATATATATATGATAGAGGAATAAGCTGGAGTAGCTTTTGCTCCACCACTTTTGGTATCTCCTATCCCTTTATGTGTGCTTTCCTCTCCCACACTTCTATCAATTATGAATGATAACTCTCAATTAAGTGCTAGAGATGTTGGCAACATGTTCATCAAAACACACAAAGAAGCTCCTTACACTATTTAATCAGTTGCACGAAAGATATATAGATTGGAAGATGCAAAAATAGCAAAATCAGCAGATAACTTTTCTATTGAAAGTGAGATGCCAAATATACAAGCGAATACCAGCCAAAACAATGCCCTCTCAATACAATCCATAATGTTCGATTCAGACAAGGAACAAGAAAAGAGAAAGAAAAGGAAAAATAGATCCTTTGCTATATGCAAATACATGAAATCTATACTGGACACCTCTCAACATTCTTGCAAATGTTGTCAAATGTTAACATTCATGTCCAAGCTACACGCAATAAGTCCTTCTATAGCTCCTTTTTTAATATAAAATAATATTATTAGAAGTGAAGTTCCTTCCAAAAAAATTGCTTGTGCTCCATTTGTTTCAAATATATAAGAAAGAAAGTTGTACCATCATTTTCTCATATTAACATGCCACTTTCTAAGAAAACAAAATACACAAGTCTTCTTAGTGATATTAAAGCACGTTTAATTTCAATAAGAATTTCCTTCACACAAATTCATGAGTTAACTTTTGATGGGTAGTATAGCATTAAGGGAAGCATTGTCAATGTATTTTCCAATGTTGATCATGCTCAATAAGTACTACTAAGATTCTTAATAGATGGTGTAACAACCTTGGTTTGAATTAAGAGAAAGCTAGAATACACACATTATTACATGAGTGGCTTAGTAAGACCTACTTTGACAATGCGTGCATTAAAAGAGCTACTGCCAAATTCTCTATACAAAGAACAAAAGTCACATTGAACCACAAATGGACTAAACACATAGAGTTCTTGCAAAAAAGAAACCTTGAAGAAGACTTTTCAAGAGCCTCTACTATGGAAGATGACAATGACAACATCGAAACTGACACACTAGTACATGGGATTTACAGTGCGATGAATTTGAAGAGAAAATAATAAATATTGCACCTTCTGAAGGATTTTCTCCTTTAAGCATCTTCAAAGACAAACATTGTGAAGAGTTGGCTTTCCCTACACTGTTTTATGGAAACCAATGATCATACAATATACCAAAATGATTTTCTTACCAAGACATTACATAATGGGAATTAGCAAACATTGATCAAAGATTTGCACTATCAATAGAAAACTTATTCTTCAAAACAATGAAATATTGGTGCGTCAAGTTTTGTCTTCTATTTGGGTCTGCATGCATAAAGCACAATTACAAGGGCGTATGTTAAAAGCAAAAGACACACTAGAAAACATGGATGTTGAACGACTTCTACAATCAAATATAGGTTACCACAAAATCACATCAATGAGAACATCATCAGATTACAAGATGAAATTGCAAAAAAACCTTTTTGCCATGGTTAGACAACTAGGTCCACTGACTTTTTTTGTTACTTTTTCATCAATAGAAAGACTATGGGAACCATTATTGCAATGCTTGCGCACACTCCAAGAAGAGCCAAATGACATCTCTAGGTATAGTCCTTCAATTCAAATACAAAACTTGATTAGAAGAGATCTAATAACTTCAGCTCAATATTATGTGCATAGATTTCAAGCAATTAAACACTTGTTGAAACAAGACCCCTCAATCATAGGAAAAGTGATGGACATCTTCTTTCTGATAGAATTTCAAAATCGTGGCAGCCAACATGACCATGGATTGATCTAGATAAAAGATGCACCTACATATGCCAACTCAACAAATGCAATTATAGAAGAATTCATAGACAGGTACATATGCTATGACTTATCAAAGCTTGACTTGCCTAATCTTGAAATTCAAACACATAAGCACTGCGAAACTTGCCACAAGAGAGGTACAAAATGCCGCTTTGGCTTTCCTCATCCACCCACGTGTACAACAAAGTTGTTAACACCCCTTAATAAAGAACAAATAAATAATAATACCAAACAACAAATGAGAAACATCACAAGTTCTTTAGAAAACCTTGCAACACAAAAAAAAGCATTTGATGGTTACCTTGAGCAACTACATTTGAATGAAGAAGAGTACATACTGATCCTATAATCAAGCATTAGTCAACCTACACTTTTTTAAAGACGTGAACCTAAGGATATCTTCACAAACAAATTCAACCCCAAGATATCCAAATTTTGAGGTGCGAATATAGAAATTCACTTCATTTTGAATCCATATGGAGCAGCATCGTACTATACTTCATACATGACTAAATGAGATAAATAAACAATTGAAGCGGTGCATAAGGCATTTACTGAGTGCATGGAAATGCAGCTACCAACCAATAAGCGTCTTTGCAAGGTTGATAATGCAATAAAATACACAACACATTAGCGCTCAACAAGCTATCTACTTAATCTTGTGACTTCCTCTCACCTCCACAACATGTGAATTCTCATACATTAACACTAGCCCCATTGAAGAGCGTATGTTCCTATTGAAGCGAAGAACATACTTAGAGAAATTAGACCCCAAAAGCAATGACATCTTTTTTGCAGATATAATAACAAGGTATTCACAACGTAAAACCAATATGAATGACATATGCCTTGCAACATTTGTTAGTGACTATGGAGGGAATAAGAACGCTTCAAAAAAATGAAAACGTGAAAAAATAATATGTTCCAACAACTACAATAAAAACAAGGATCTTGAAAAGCATTACAAGGAGTTATGTGTTCTATACTTGCCTTTTTCAAAACAAGAGCATGCATTAAGTCCAAAATTTCCAACATGGCATGACATGTACGAAGAAAACAAAGAAGTCATTGAAGAAACACGAAAAATATATAACAAGTTTTTACCTACAAGTGTAGCATCTACTAATTCTATAGCATCAACTTTAACATTATTCCAAAGCTATAAACATCATCAAAAAAACCATGAATATGACTTGAAGGTCGAACAAAATACAATAGAAAACAAGAAACAATTCATTTACAATGTGCATTTCACTTATAAAGTGCAATTAAATGATGAATACTACTCCACAATGCAAAAATTGAATGCAAACCAATGGTCAATAGAAGATGGTCTTCTTCTCAAGAAACCTTTAAGGCCAACAATGCCAATGCACCTTTTCGTAACTAGTAACGCTGACACAGGGAAAACTTTCACTTTACTAGTACTAATCCAAGAATTGCTTAGGCATTACAATCATAACATCACTGTTGAGATATCAAGCTCTACCCCCGATATATCTCCTGGATGACTATCATTTATGTCACCGCCTATGTTAGTTGTACTCGTGGTGTAGTTAGACTACCATGTATGTTTTTGGTTTGGGTTCACATATGAACCACGTATTCTAGGTTTTGACATATAGGGTATTTCCCTCTTCTATTGTATTGTTGTTGTGTGCAAAAGTGAAGAAAGGCTTCACCCTCCAACCTTGTGTCCTCTCTCTTTTGTGTGTTGTGAAGAAAGCTGAACTTGAGTCTCCTATCTCTCTCCCTTATTCTTTACATGGTATCAGAGCCTTGTTCATGGTAAGGAGCTCAAGAAAGCAAGCCAAGTTTGTGGTGTCCTGGTAAGAGGACCAGTGTTGCTTTCCTATTTCGAGTTTGGGAGCAAATCTCTGCAGGTAGCACAGCCAGAAGTGCAGGAGTGCACTGTTTCAGATTGAGAGGCCCTTCGCGGTGTGGCAAGAGCGCAGTATATGCTGCGGGAAAGGGCAAAGCCCTTGGTGACTTTATTTTTTTGATTTGAGGCCGTTTCGGGGCCCGTTTTGAAGGCGGAAGTTCTTCGCAAGCACTCAGAAAAAGGCCCTGTTTTTCGCTGTGCGACCACTGCGCGGCTAGTCGGTGGAAAGGTGCCACCGGAATTGCATCGTATGCCTGTGTGCAGAGATATTGGGAGTTGCAGATTCATGCCTGTTGCCCGTTGATGCAAAATCGTCACTAGGAAGTGACTGTGTGGTGAAAAACCACTTTCGTCAGTGTTGTGGATCTGCCCCTGTGAGGCTGTTTGCAGAAGTTTTGCTGTTTGCCCTTGTGAGGCATTTGCTATGTTTACAGGTTGCCGTTGCAATTCGTGATTTGTAAAATGTCTGAGAATCTGTCTACCATTGTCAGTGAGAAGCTTGACAAGAACAACTTCCAAGCATGGAAGTTCAGGATGACAAACTTCCTTATGGGAAAGGGAGTTTGGGAGTACATCAGTGGTGAAACTGTAGAACCAGTGTTGGGTGCTGCTCCCACTCCTGCTGAATTGAAGGCCTTTAAAGAATGGCATGAAAAAGCCAGAAAATGCTTGTATTGGCTGTCTGTTAGCATTTCAAATTCTATGATTTGCATATACAGGATGTAGAGACACCTAAGGAGGCATGGGATACATTGGTGAAGCTGTATAGCACAAATACCAAAGCACGAAAGATGCAGCTAAAGCAGGAGTTGCACAATGTGCAAAGGAAAAATATGAATATAAATGAGTATTCCTTGAAGGTGAAAGGCCTTGCAGATTCTCTTGCCTCCATTGGAGCACCTGTTGATGATGAGGACTTAGTGTCCGTGACCTTGAATGGTCTTGGGAAAGATTATGCATAGTTTCGGACATCCATTGGAGTCCGTGAAACATTTCCTGATTTTCAGGAACTTATTGCTCTCTTGCTGAGTGAAGAGCAAAGGAATGGTGGTTCAGCCACCTCAACTTCTCAAGAGACTGATTTCTACTCGAATACAGGTAGAGGCAGGGGTAGAGGAAGAGGCCGTTTTGGGGCCGTGCAGGAAATCAGAACCAACAGCAACAACAGGAAAACCAGTCCTATGGAGGAGGACATGGTAGTTCTAGAGGCAGGGGGAGCCAAAGAGGCCGTGGTTCATGGCAAAGGAACCAGCAAGTAAATAGTAGCACAGAATGCTATTATTGTGGAAAGCCTGGACACAAGGAGAATACATGCTATAAAAAACAGAATGACATCAAAAGTGGGAAGTTGCAGCAAAGCAACTATGCATCATCAAGTGGGCATGGTGACGACAGAAATGAGCACATTTTTGTGATGCAGCATATGGTTAACTCCATGTCAGGAGATGCTGCAGCTTGCAATGATGTTTGGTATGTTGATTCAGGTGCCTCTAACCACATGACCAGTCATGGTGAGTGGTTTCATGATGTTAGAAATTTGGATAAGCCAGGTTATGTTGAAACAGGTGATGATACTGCGCACCCAATTACGCAGGTTGGTAAAGTGCCATTGGCTATGCAGGATGGCAAAACGAAGTACTTGGCAGATGTACTTCATGTTCCAAAAATCACTAAGAACCTGGTTTCAGTTGGCCAGATGGTTGAGCAAGGTCTGCAGGTTAGATTTAATCCTGATGGATGCTTTGTTGAGGACTTGAAAAATAAGTGCCGCTTGGTTGCGAAAGGCAACAAAAATGGCAGAATGTTCACCTTGGATGTTGATATGCCTGAAGTGAAAGCTGCTATGTTTGCGCATGGGAGAGGTGTCATTGCAGATATTGAGATATGGCACAAGCGCATTGGGCACGTGAATATACAAAGGCAGAAATCTATGCAAACGAAAAACATTGTTGTAGGTTTGCCTAAATTCAGAGTTGAGGGAATGCAAAAGGTATGTGAAGCATGCCAAATGGGTAAGCAGGCCAGACATGCATTTCCCAAAAATGCTAAGGTGAGCAGAAGACCTTTGGAAGTGATCCATTCAGATGTTTGGACAACCAAAGCTGCTTCTATTGGTGGATGCGATTATTATGTGACGTTTATTGATGACTACACTAGGAAGGTGTGGATTTATTTTATGAAGCACAAAAGTGAAGTGTTCAGCCATTTCAAGGCTTTTAAGGCCATGGTTGAAAAAGAGAAAGGTGTGCATATTAAAGTGCTAAGATCTGATGGAGGGGGAGAGTACTTTTCAGAAGAATTTTGTGAATATCTGAAAGAACAGGGAATTCAAAGGAAGTACTCATGCAGGTCTACCCCTCAGCAGAATGGGGTTGCAGAAAGGAAGAACAGGCATATTGCAGAAGTAGGACGGGCGATCCTAAATGAGAAAAACATGCCTGATTATTTTTGGGCTGAAGCAGTAGCAACTGCTGTTTATATTATGAACAGAACCCCCACTGCAGCTGTCCATGGCATGACGCCTGAAGAAATGTATACAGGCCAAAAACCAGATATTTCTCACTTGAAGGTATTTGGTTGCATAGCTTATGTTCATGTTCCTGATGAGAAGAGAACAAAGCTAGATCCAAAGGCAAAAAAATGCATCTTTATTGGATATGCTCTGCACCAGAAAGGGTATCGCTGTTATAACCCTTCTACCCGCAAAATGCAAGTGAGCAGAGATGTTGTTTTTGATGAAATGAGCAGCTGGTATGCACCAACTGTTATGGTAGGAGATGCAGATGCAGGAAATGGGAATGCTGCAATAAATCCAGAGCAGCAATCTCAAGCCTTGAGTGGACCCAGAGAGTCCTCTACTAGTGGATCTAATGCATGGATAGGGAGATTGAGATCTAGTGAATCGTCACATGGCAGTCCTGATAGTGTTGTGCAGGTATCACATAAAGGAAAAGAAAAAGTGGACCATGCTCCAGTGTTTGATGTGTCTGCTGGTAGCTCTCATGTTGATGGAGAGTCAAGTGGCTTTGAAATGAGCCTTGATGAGGAACTTGGGATTCCTTCTGTTGTTACACCTGGTGCAAGGAAAAGCAGGCATGATTTAAAGACTCCTGCAACTGATCCAGTTGTACGGAGGTCCACTCGTATTAAGTATCCAGTTGACAGGCTGAGATATGATGGGTATACAGCACATCACTATGCTTATATGGTCAAGGTTCTAGAGGAGCCAAAGCCCACATGTTTTGAGGATGCAGCAGGGCATAAAAATTGGGAAGCAGCTATGGATGAAGAGATGGCTGCCTTGGATGCAAACCACACTTGGGATTTGATGCCTTTGCCTCATGATAAGAAGGCTATTGGCTGCAAGTGGGTTTACAAAGTAAAGCACAATGCTGATGGGTCTGTTAGCAGGTACAAGGCAAGATTGGTTGCCAAAGGTTTTGCACAGACATATGGAATTAACTATGAGGAAACTTTCAGCCCAGTTGCAAGGATGGCAACCGTGAGAGCAGTAATTGCTATGGCTGCTGCAAAGGGATGGTCTTTGCATCAGATGGATGTGAAAAATGCCTTCTTGCATGGTGATTTGCAGGAAGAGGTTTATATGATGCAGCCAGAAGGTTATGAGGATAATTCACACCCCGATTTTGTATGCAGGTTGCGCAAAGCCTTGTATGGCTTAAAACAGGCGCCGAGGGCATGGTCAGACAAGATAGGGCAATATCTTGTCACTATTGGATTTCAGATTTCCAATTCAGATTTTTCACTTTATGTGAAAAGGACAAACAGAGGGATTGTGCTTGTAGTCATCTATGTTGATGACTTGATTATTACAGGTGATAGTGATGCAGACATTAATGAAGTGAAGCTGCTGTTGAAGCAGAAATTTGAGATGAAGGATTTGGGAGAGCTGCGTTACTTCTTGGGCATTGAGGTTATTAGATCCCCGGATATGGCTGTTGCAAAGGCAATACGGTTTGGACATGCTGTCCAAATATGGGATGACAGGCTGTAAGCCTATTTCTGTTCCATTGGAGCAGAATGTGAAGCTCAATGCAGAGACAGGTGAGCTTCTTGAAGATATTACTATGTACAGGCGCATAGTAGGTAGCTTGATTTACATGACTATAACCAGACCAGATTTGAGCTATGCTGTGGGGCTGGTGAGTCAGTTTATGCAGGCACCGAGGAAGCCACATTTGGATGCGGCTAGGCGCATACTGCAGTATGTGAAGTCCACATTGCATTATGGACTGTTTTATGAAGCTGGGTGTGCATTACAGGTACATGGATACACAGATGCTGACTGGGCTGGTAGTGTCTCAGACAGGAGATCTACTAGTGGTTTTATGTTTTCTCTTGGGAGTGGTGCCATCAGTTGGAGCAGCAAGAAGCAGCCAACAGTTGCCTTGTCGAGCACAGAGGCTGAGTACAGGGGTGCAGCAATGGCTGCATGTGAGGTAGCTTGGTTACGGAAGCTACTTGCAGATATGGGACAGTCAGTTCATGCAGCAGTTGTCATTCATTGTGACAACATTAGCAGCATCATGCTTGCTAATAACCCAGTTTATCATGCTAGAACGAAGCACATTGAGGTGCATTATCACTTTGTGAGAGAGAAGGTTCTAGCTGGTGAGATTGATCTTGTTTATGTCAGCACTGAGGAGCAGGTGGCTGATATTTTTACAAAGGCATTGGGTACCGAGAAGCTTCGCAGATTTAGGAGCTTTCTTGGTGTACGTGAGATGGATTTGAGCTTGAGGGGGAGTGTTGAGATATCAAGCTCTACCCCCGATATATCTCCTGGATGACTATCATTTATGTCACCGCCTATGTTAGTTGTACTCGTGGTGTAGTTAGACTACCACGTATGTTTTTGGTTTGGGTTCACATATGAACCACGTATTCTAGGTTTTGACATATAGGGTATTTCCCTCTTCTATTGTATTGTTGTTGTGTGCAAAAGTGAAGAAAGGCTTCACCCTCCAACCTTGTGTCCTCTCTCTTTTGTGTGTTGTGAAGAAAGCTGAACTTGAGTCTCCTATCTCTCTCCCTTATTCTTTACAATCACAACAGATGTTACATTAGCAAGAATTCTAGTCTTGGCATACACTAGAAAAGATGCATTCAACATAGGTGGGATAGCAAAGCTACGCTTGCCACTAATGGCTTCCACATACAAGCAACTTTTAGTAGAGACTGCAAACTCTCTCCATGTTATATGCAAATGTAGACTTAATAGTCTTTGATGAGGTTTCTCTAATTGGGCAAAATATGTTCATTGTAGCACATATGCATATGCATGAGATTAAACACAACCACTTACAACCATTTGGTGGTGTTGATGTTCTTCTTTGTAGAGACTTATGCCTAGCAATTCCAACAAAGGATGCTTGGATATTTTCAAATAGATCTATAGCATTATCTATGTTACCATCCACTTGGAAAGAACATGTAATGTACTATGAACTAGAAGAGCTAATGTGCCACAATGACAAGAACTTCCTCACAATTTTGAATTGAATACGAGTAGGCACAAAAGCACATTTGGACCTATAGTATTTGAACAAGCTATACAATCAAATCCCAAAGTCAAAGCATGAGACTCCACACCTATACTACACAAACATAGCAAAAGATAAACACAATGATGAAGTCTTTCAAAAGCTCATATCAAAACCACATATTCTAAAGGCAATAAACATTAGGCATAAGAATTGTAGCAAAACAATAAACATACCAATGGACCCCAAAAGTACTAGAGGACTCCATGTAGAACTACATCTAAAAGTTGGTATGATAATAGAAATTTGTTCGGGATATATGGACATTGCAGATGGCTTAGTTAATGGAGTAGATGCCACTTTCATGGATTCTAACATGGATAACAAAGGACCAATAGTATGGGTAGAATTCAACAATCCTACAATTGGTTTGAGAACATGTAATATGAAGTCAATGTTCTATACTACAAAAATTGATCCACCATGGACACCTATCTTCCAAGTAGGGAAGAATTTCTTGAACAATGTCTGCAGAAATCAATTCTCTATATAGCCACCATCTGCTCAAACAATTCACCGATCCCAAGGCCTTTATATGGACTCCCTAGCATTCGATCCGAGTTCGATCCAAGAGGGATAAAATCGCATGGCTTGACATACAATGCATTATCACATGTGCGTGATCCATCAAACCTATTTATTTTATAGCCTTTGGAAATGAAACACATCAAAGTGGACACAACTATTGCATAAAAAATTGCACATTTGAAGAGCACATGTGAATGGAAGTTTGACAATACAAAATTACAACAACATACTTATTTGTCATTTCTACAATCATTAAACACAAGACCGTTCCACAGAAATGAAGAGAACATTATTTTTGATACAGACATACTTGAGTCCCAGATATTATGCCTGCAAGAAACACACTCCAAAACTTATCAAAACTCAACCATTCTAAACTTCAATCATGTTATAGACACACTGGGAGTCGGGATTGCAACTTGCTACAAAAACAACCTAAACCTACTAAACAAACAATACTATACCAATAATGGACTACAATGTATTCTTACAATCTTTGAACGTGAGACAACTCATAAGATAGCCATCATAAATCTATATAAAAACCCAACAACAAAAAAAATTACACTGACCAATACCTTAAAACATATACTCAACAGTTTCGATACAAACATACCAACATACATTTTAGGAGATTTCAACATTGACTACAAAATTAAAAATTCTAACATGGATAAACTAAGCATATTCATGGAACAATACAACATGAAACAAATAATTTCACAACCCACTATAATCCATGGGTCAACTTTGGATCATATTTGGACCAACACATTTAACAAAGAAAAAATTTTAGGAGCACACTACATATACTCATCAGACCATTCAATAATCTGCACAACCCTTTCAACAAAAGAGCAGGCCCTATGAATCATATTCATCTTGTTTACCTTTTAATACTCATGCAATAGATGCAAAACTTGGGGAGAAAACCGTAAAGGAATGTGTAACATTAAGACTCAATTCATTACGACAGGGAGCCTAGGGAGATGTTTGGGTTTCTCACACCCCCTTGAGCCATGTGTCATGAATGTAAGCTATTGATTTTGTCTGATGTAAAAGCTAAGCTTTTGACTAAAGATTCGTTTAAGATAAAAGCTAAGCTTTTGACTAAAGAACTAGACTACCTGCCACAAATCTAGTTTTCATTCAAGGAAAACCAACACTTGAATCTATTCACATCTACACGTCCTATTTCAATTAATTAATTTATCAGTGCATCTTGTATTGATCGATATTCACGATTAACCTAAGCTCAAGGGCCTGCCCTATTGCTGCAAGTGCTCCCATTTTTGTCAATTCTTGCTCTGGTCCATCTTTTGCCTCTGCTCCCTCCTTCCTCTCTACCTCCTCCCTCAAACCCACTTCCCATACTCTCAGGGGGTGCACTATTAAGAAACCCTAGGTATCACATGCGTTCAAGGCGTATTTAAAAAACCCCTCAACTAAATTTTTTTCCCCAATAAGGATACTCTCTTTCGCTTCCACTCCCTCCTTCCTCTCTACCTCCTCCCTCAAACCCCCTTCCCACACTCTCAGGGGGTGCACTACTAATAAGAAACCCTAGGTATCACATGCGTTCAAGGTGTATTTAAAAAACTTCTCAACTAAAATTTTTTCCCCAATAAGGATACCCCCTTTACTTATGAACTAACAGATTTTTTTCTAAATTTGAATTTACTATAAATCTGTTAAATTTTTTTCCAAAATTTTCATTAAAATACCCCTCCTTTTGAATGCACGTGGTATACTAAAATTTTGTGAGGTTACCCCCCCCCAAGCTCACACTCCTCTCCCTTAGCTGCCCTTCCCTCTGTCCTCTCCCTTCGCTGAGCCATAGCTACCCTTCTCCTCCCTCCATCCTCCCCCGCACTCTTCTCCCTTCCCCCTACCTTTTGCTCAAACTCTTCCTCCTCTTGGAGAGGATGCATCTCAAAGATACCTCTAGCCTACTGTCATAGACTGCTATGCCACCACCATAATCAATCTCAATGAGCTTACCTTAATTGACCATCATGACCCCAAAAACATGAGCTTACCGTAAGTGATCATTGCTCCCCTCTCCCAAAAAAATTAATTAATAGGATGAGTTTCTCTCGCTGGGGGGTCCTATTGCAATAGAGGTTTTTTTTCCTTTTAAGAGTGAGGGTCAAGGTTCATGGGGTAGTATGGATTTGTATGATAACCTAGTTCCCAATTAAAAGTACGAGGTGAAGTGATTCCTGCTAGACATCTGTGCTCCCCTACTCTGTTGGCTAAAGCTCCGTGACATGATGCCTCCCCTGCTCCGCTCCTTGACGCAGTGATGGAGCCATCACAAGTTCAAGATTCTTATGCTCATATTACACGTAATGGTGAATGGGGTCATGCCATGGATCTGGTATTGTATGACTATTTGGCTCATGATCAGAATGACTTAAATGCAAAGCACCGCAAGCAACATGACACTATCTGTCTTTTCAAGCTAATGTGTCTATTTCTCTTGATAGTTTGTGCCATGAGTATAATCTATTACATTCCTGTGGCTTCTACCTCCTTTTTTGGGGCCGTGTTCCTTTGGAAGATGAATTCCAGCGATGGTTTGATCAAACTTTTCAAGGCAAGTGCTCCATTAGGGACTTTCATTCCATTGGGGGGGTTTTTTTTCAAGCATCAGTTGCATCTACTGCAGAAAGAGAAGAGATTTTATCCTGTTCAATTGGTTTCATGGTGATTTGGTTTATTCGCTTCCTTGGTTAGTCACCGTTTCTACTAATGACATCCTACAACATCATTACCCTATATGGGTGCATTTCCCAAGGCTACACAAGCTGTTTCACTCACAATTACATGAAATTGCATCTTCATTGGGATGGGTGCTATATATCCCCGCTTCACAATGCAAACGCTCTAGTCCCAAAGCATGCATTCTCTAGGACCACTAGGAGGAGCCACCCACACAGCTAGCTGTCACTATCCACTCCTCATGACTGGGAGATTTTGCTTAAGGTTTCCTTTTGGATTCTTTCCTGATGCTTGTTACAAATATAAGAAAACTGGTAATTTTGCAAGGCAGTCTCCTAGCCGTGTGCAAAACGAAGGTGATTTGTCTCCTTCCTCTCCAATGCAGACTGTTGCTATGCCTATTCCTCTGGCATTGGATGTCGTTGTACCATCGAACTCCATCATCCAGAAGGTGATTTGTCTCCTTCCTCTCCAATGCAGACTGTTGCTATGCCTATTCCTCTAGCATTGGATGTCATTGTACCATCGAACTCCATCATCCATCACCGCACCTCTGCTAATAGTGGTCACCATGATACAGTGCCTGGTAAGGTTTTACTAAACTATGTTGCTCCACCTCAGCAAACTATAGTTAACTAGAGAAAAACACTACTTACACAATCCTCTACTCAAGTGTGCGCCATTAAAGGCAATGATATGCATGCAAAGCCCCAAGTGGCTGAACCCCAATTGCATGGTGCTATTTCTCATGCTCCTTCCATGCTACAATCTGGAGCTACCAAACCTTGTTCAGTTGGAGCTGCAAAAGGAGTTACTCACTGTCAATCTTCCTTCACAAATCTATATGCACCTTTGCTCAACCTTTCTAAGGCCGATGATGATGCAATGTCTGATCAGTAATCTCATGCACAATCAACGAGAAGTTAGTCTACTAAGTCGGAACATCCATGGTCTATGTTCCCACTAGAAGTAATCATCCCTCCTTCTAGGTTTTCGTTGTTATCAACCTTTTAGGAGTTGAAGGTTAGTACTTTCGGGCTTCATGACCTTTCTATTCTTGGATACTCAGTCTTTGCAAACTACCCTATGCGTGGCAATGGTGGTGTTGTGTTGTTGGCCTACACTGATCTTCAGCCAACGTTCTTAGATCAAGATGAGCATGCACTACTACACACGGGCCTTATTCCGACACTTAATTCTTTTCATACATGTTTGATCCTTTGAAATAATTAAAATACAAGAGCATGTACATCAAGTTTGAAGCTCATATATTCATGTCCAAGTTTGAGATGAAAAAAATCAATCAAGAGCATTTACATCAACGGCTTCATCTTGAGCCAAGTCTAGTGCACCAAACAAGTCTATCTCCAACTCTATACCAAGTTAATCTTCTATGTCATCATCGTAATTTGGTATTGTATGTTCACCTAAGACTTGATCTTTTCAATAAAGTCAGGTGATTCTTGATCGTCATCTTCTTCCTCAATATCATGATCACCATCTTCCTCCCGTATGATGTCATTATGTACATCTTCCTCCTAGTTCATATTGTGATCTTCATCTTCTTCACTAGATCCATCTGGATCAATTGGATCCGGCATTGGTAGTGCCATCTCCATATCTACATCTCTATCTTCAAAAATATGTTTACTTCATGGTGCGACTTGGATAATGTACCACCATCCACCTATATTGAAGGTGGGTGTCGAATGCCATCAATTATATGAATTCATGATTAAGTACATGTACCAATTGATCTTAAAAAATGAAAGCATTTGATTAATTAAATCATTAGTATGCACCTGCTTTCACAATGCTCAGGAAGAACAAAAGTTTAACTTTCATCGGTCCAAATTTTGGTGGAGTCTATCTCAAAGAAACCACTACTGTCAAGATAGGTTGAAGGGTATTAGTTTCTAACAAGTACTTATTTGTTATGCCAAGCCTACGACATATTGGGATCCATGGATGCAAGAAACTCCATGATATATACTAATGACTCTTGCACAAGCCATCCCTCTACCATGCTTGCTTTCGGTCTTGCTCTTTGCCTTACAAATCCCTTCAAAGTTTTCATAAACCACTCGAGAAAAAACAATCACCGACTATGAATGGCCACCTCATCAACTATGTGCACAGGCAAGTGCACTTGAGTCGTCATAATGCTCGAGAGAAAGTGTTTCTCAAGGAAGCATACGGCTTTGATGGAGTCCACCCTAGCATTCTCAATGCTTGATATGGAGATCTCTTTTTGAGATATCCACCTATTTCACATGCCCATGTAAGATATATTCATAATCAGTCTACAAATTATTCAACTTAAATTAAAGAAAATGCAATCAATGTGATTTGATAGTAAGCATACCTCAGAATACCATTGTTCTTGAATATAGCATTTCTAACATCTTCTTGTAAGCACCCTTTCACTGTAATTGGGAGGATGAACTATCCAAGCAACAAAGAAGTAACGCTATACATCTTTGATCTTGGTGGTGGGCTTTTGGACCTATAAGGAAGCTCGTGAAAGATGGATAGCCTCTTCATACCAGGAAGAGGCTCCTCTCCATTGGCCTCCAAGCCTGAATCCAGTCACTTACCTTCAAATATGGTGGTGGTGGATGGAGATGGCCTCCACACGCCCAACACTTGTGCTCCCTCTCCACCCTTCTCCCTCTCTGCTCATGTGAAAGGAAGTTTTTCAAGAAGGTGTGTCTCTTTAAGCAATGTAGGTTTATTTTTTGTGAGATTTTATTTTGTGAGTGTTGAAGCATGTTTCTCCTTACATTACTAAGCCTATGTGCTAATTTTCATGCTTAATTTTCAGAGGTTAAGGACAAAAAATGAGATGTGGTGAAAGAAAGAAGACTCACCTCTTCTCTTTTTTTTGTTTCTCTTCCTCCTCTTTCCCTTCCTTTTGTGCTTTCTCCTTGTTTGTAGGCTTATGCTTGTCCCCTCAATCCAATCCCTTTGGAAAGTTGCTTCTCCAAAATCCTCCTTCCTCTAACTAGTTATCTGAAAAATTGTATGTTTTAGGACTTTTCCAGGTAAGAAAGTGCCTCAACTTTTTTTTCCTATTTTTGCATTGGCCTGTAGCTAGCACCTTAAGTGCTAGCCGTAGTGATGGGTGTAGGAACCCTGTCTTCCCCTCTCTTCTCTTACTCCCTCTTTCCCTCTTTTCCTCCCTCTTTCCCCCCCTCTTTTCCCCCCTATTATTTCCTCTTCTTTTGCATATGCTATAAGTAGATGCATAAGCATATGCTCATATGCTTATGCTCATATGCTCATGCATAAGCATAAGCACATGATTTCTCTTCTTTTTCCCTCTCTTTCATCTCTTTTTCTCTCTTTTCATATGCATATGCATTTGGGTATGCTTATGCTCATATGCTAAAGTAGATCCATGAGCATATGCTCATATGTTTATGCTTATACATGAGCATATGCTCATATGCTCATCCATAAGCATAAGCATTTGATTTAGATCTCTTTTCAACTCTTTTCTTATTTTCCCCTCTTCTTTTTCCTTGTTTTCCCCCCTCTTCCTTCTCTTTTTCCCTCTCTTTTTTCCTCTCTTTTCTTCTTTTCCCCTTGCCTTTTCCCTCTCTTTTCCCCTCTTTCATCCTCTTTTCTTTCTTTTCATAAGCACATAATTTCCATATGCTTATGCTCATGTGCTAAAGTAGATGCATGAGCATATGCTCATATGCTTTTGCTCATACATGAGCATATACTCATATGTCATACATAAGCATAAGCATATGATTTCTGTCTTTTCAACTCTTTTCTTATTTTCCCCTCTTCTTTTTCCTTCTCTTTTCCCCTCTTCCTTCTCTTTTCCCCTCTCTTTTTTCCTCTCTTTTCTTCTTTCCCCTTCTCTTTTTCCCTCTTTTCCCTCTTTAATCCTCTTTTCTCTCTTTTCATAAGCATATGCATTTGTGTATGCTTATGCTCATATGCTAAAGCTTATGCACGAGCATATCCTCTTCTTTTTCCTTCTCTTTTCCCCTCTTCCTTCTCTTTTTCCCTCTCTTTTTCCCTCTCTTTTCTTCTTTCTACCTCTCTTTTTCCCTCTCTTTTTCCCTCTTTCATCCTCTTTTCTCTCTTTTCATAAGCATATGCATTTGTGTATGCTTATGCTCATATGCTAAAGTAGATGCATGACCATATGCTCATATGCTCATGCATAAGCATAAGCACATGCTTTCTCTTCTTTTTCCCTCACTTTTCCCCTCCCTTTCCCCCTCTCTTTCATCTCTTTTTCTCTCTTTTCATACACATATGCATTTGCTCTCTTTTCCCCTCTCTTTTCTTCTTTTCCCGTCTCTTTTTTCTCCTCTTTTCCTTCTCTTGCATTTACGTATGCTTATGCTCATATGCTTATGCTTTTGTTCTTTTCCCCTCTATTTTTTTTCTTCTCTTTTCATGCATGAGCATATGCTCATATGCCAATGCATAAGAATAAGCATATGCTTTCTCTCTTCCCCTCCTTTACTTCTACTCTTTCATTCTCTCTTCTCTCTTCCTTTCTTTCAATCGCTTCCTTCTGTTCTTTTTCTTTCTCTTTTCCTTTCTCTTTCTCTCTTAGAGAGTGCTCTAATGAACTAGATTATAGAAAACTTAGAAAGTGGATGAGTTTATCCAGAGCCTTTGGCCTAAATCTTATGTGCTTAAACCCAAGGAAAAGAATGACCTGGCATCCATAAAACGCCAGACCTATGCAAGATATAACATAGTGGATTATATGCTAAAGTGAAATGGCAAGATAGTAGTTCCTAATAAGAATGATCTCAAGCAGAGAGTCAATTAACAATGCCATGATAGCCCGTGTGTAGGACATCCAAGTGTCGAGAAGTTTTTTCTACTTTTTTCTTATTTTCCCCTCTTCTTTTTCCTTCTCTTGTCCCCTCTTCCTTCTCTTCTTTTCCCCTCTCTTTTCCCTTTCTCTCTTTCATCCTTCCTTCTCTACTCTTTTCTTCTCTTGCATTTACGTATGCTTATGGTTATGGTTATGCATATGCTTATGCTTATTTCCTTCTCCTTAGTTCCTTAGTTGTATTCGGATCTTTTTTTCTTTTGCTCCTTAGCCATATTTGGTTCTTTTTTTTCAAATAGATTCTAAATGGCACAACCACTCCCTCACCTAGGAGTGTCCTCCCTAAACCCAACCCAATTCCCCACATTGCTTCAAGATGAAGGCCATCCTAAGTGCATATGAGCTTTCGGATACTGCTACTGGGGTGGACCTGAGCCGGTTGCGAGACCGAATCCAACCAATGTAGGACAATAGATAGTACCAACTACAGATGAGATTCTCGTGTGGACAAGAAGAAATGCAGATGCACTATGTTCTATTGTTTGCAGTGTAAGTGATTCCATCATGGCATTAATTCAACATGTCACCACAGCAGAGGCATGGACGGTCTTGAAAAATCAATACGAGACCACGAATCAGACGTGGATTCAGAATCTGGAGACTCAACTCACGAATGAAAAACTGTCTAAGTCTAAAATGGCGGAGAAGTTCATCACCACGGTGAAGAATCTGTGTGATCAGATGACTACGATTGGCATCACCATCACCAGCGAGAATCTAGCACGAAGGTGCATACGGATTCTCCCACCAAAGTATGATGGTCTTGTTATGGCACTGAATACGTAGAATAGAAATCTGCCCCTCAACTTTGAGGATTTCAATGCGATGCTTCTAGAGGAGGAGATGCATCAAAAGACAAGGACTAGAGAAGATTCGGCTTTCTGGACTAGATCAAAGAAAGTTAAGGGTAAGGACTCTGGTAACCCATCTTCTTCTGATGATGAAAAGAGAAAGAAGAAGATCAAGTGCTTCTATTACAACAAGGTAGGGAACAAGCAAAATGAGTGCCGGAAGAAGATTGTAGATGAGAAGAACAGAGTAAAGAAAGAGTCCAGCAATAGTGCGCAGGCAGTACCAGTAGAGCTGTTCATAGCAATTGAGGAGATTTGCATAGAGGCAGTTCATGAACCTGCAGATGAACCATGGATTGTTGACAGTGGTGTATCACGCCACATGACCAGTCGGAAGGATTGGTATACCTCTCTACAGCTGGTAGGGAATGACTTCCTGGTAGCAGTCGACAATGATGCAAAGTTCACTTCGACAAGAATGGCGCACAGATTTTGGATCTTCAAGGGAAGGTCATTGGTAAAGGTACACGGCGCAACAACACTACAAACTCTCAATTTTCAGTGCTCAAGTAGATGTGAAGAACACTAACTGTGGCATGAGAGGTTTGGTCATCTAAACCTTAGTTCTTTAAAGGAGATGCATAAAAGTGGAATGATTGCAGACCTACCAGAAATTGTAGATCTGCTCGATGTATGTGAAGCTTGCATGATGGGCAAGCAGCATCGGCATCCATTTCCTAAAGAGGCCAGTAGGGCAAAGGCTCCTCTAGAGCTCATTCACACGAACATCTGCGGAAAAATGGAGACGGAAGCTTTGGGTGGTTGGACAACTACTTCATGACGTTGATCGACGACTACAATAGAAGGATATGGATATACTTCCTGAAGACTAAAGACAAGGCTTTTAGTAAGTTCAAGGAATGGCATGTAATGGTGAGAAAGAATCGGGGAGGAAGGTGAAGAAGTTAAGATCAGACAGAGGTGGAGAGTTCACATCAATTGAATTCGAAAGTTACTGCAAAAGTCACGGAATCAAGAGGCAGAAACCCCTGTCACATACATCACAGCAAAATGGAGTAGCAGAGCGCAAGATGCATATCATCTGTGAAATGGGCAAGAGTATGATGAAAGGGAAATATTTGCCAAAGACTTTTTGGGCTGAGGCATGTAACACTACAGTTTACATTCTGAATCGTAGCTACACGAAGGCTGTGGACTCCACTATAAGCCTTTTCTAGTAAGAAACCTTTAGCTGCACATTTTAGAGTTTTTGGATGTGACTGTTTTGTGCATGTCCCTAATGCTAACAAGACCAAATGGGAACCAAAGAGCTGGAAGTATATTTTCTTGGGCTACAGTGAAGAGGCAAAGGGTTACCATCTCTATAACCTTATTACCAAGAAGGTAATTGTAAGTTGCGATGTGGTCTTCTCAGAATAGCCACATCAATTGGAGGAGGATGCTTCCTTCCTAGACAACTTGGACCAGGATATCCATCAAGTATCGCCACTAACAGCAGACCAAACTCCACCAACGATGCTTGGGAGGATTAAAGATAAAGAAGATGAAGAAGAGCCTGTAAAACCACAATGGCAATGGCCATTCCCGAAGTGGGTAAAACAGCTTTTGGATGGTAGAGAACCTCCAGCCATTGAGGAGGAACCATCTGAACACCGCTAGTCTAAGAGATTAGAGGAGCAAATAAGGGTGCAGGAACACTTGGTCAACTACGTGTTGATGAGAGAGGTGATCTGTGCTGAAGAACCCGTGTCTTGAAGAGGCACAGGGTGATGATAGGTGGATGGAGGCTATGAAGTCAGAGTATGGCTCCATAATGAAAAACACTTGGGACCTTGTGGATCGACCACCAAAATGCAACATAATCAGAACCAAGTGGGTATACAAGACCAAGTACAAGTCCGATGGCACATTGGATAAGTACAAGGCTCGGCTCATGGCAAAAGGATTCACACAGGTACATGGTTTTGATTATCAAGATACTTTTGCTCCCATAGCTCGACTAACAACAATTCACAGTGTTTTGTTGCCTAGGGAAATTGGCCCGTGTTTTAGATGGATGTAAAATCTACCTTCCTGAATGGAGATAATTCCAATGGCTTCTTACTCTCTTGAACATGCCTAGGAAATGGTTTCCTTGCCTATTTTCCAAATTGACAGGCTTCACATAGCATATGCATTTCTGCAACCTTGAACTTAGGCAATCCTACAACAATATGTTGACCCTGCATTGATTTAAGTCGTTGTATATTAAGATGACCAATGCGTTTATGCCAGATATCAATATCTGCAACTACATCGGTCCCATGTGCAAACATTGTTGCACTCAATTCAGGCATGTCCGCATCCAATGTAAACATCCTGCCCTTCTTCTTTCCTTTTGCTATCAAGCGGCCATTATTTTTCATATCCTCAACAAAGCATCCATGAGGATTAAATCTAACCTACAAGCCCTGCTCAACCATTTGGCCAACAGAAACCAGGTTCTAGGTGATATTCGGGACATGAAATACATCAGACAGGTATTTCTTTTTCCCATCTTCCATAGACAAAGGAATTTTACGAATTCGCACAATAGGATGTGCAATATCATCACCAGTCTCCACAAATCCTGGTCTTTCCATTTTCCTTGCATCTTGCATCCATTTTGCATGACCTGTCATGTGGTTTGATGCACCTGAGTCAACATACCACACATCATTGCTTTCTTCTGCACTTCTCACAGAATTGGTCATGTGCTGCACCATAAACAGATGCTCATTTCTGTCAATACCTTGTCTACTAGAAGATGCATAATTCCCTTGCTGCAATTTTCCATGCATGATGTCATTTTGCTTTTTATAGTAGTCTTTAGCCATATGACCCATTTTACCACAGTAGTAGCATTCAACATTCTTGTTTGCATTTTGGCCTCTGTGCCATCCACCATGACCTCTTTGGCTCCCCCTGCCTCTAGAGTTACCACGTCCTCCTCCATAGGACTGCTTTTCTTGAGTTTGCTGCATATTCTAATTTCTACCATGGCCTCCAGGTCGGCCTCCCCTACCTCTGCCTCTACCTCTTCCAGCACTTGAGTAGAAGATAGTTTCTTTTGACGTTCCTCCTGATGAAGATGCACCACCATTTCTCTGCTCTTCAAAAATTAGAAGAGCAAAAAACTCCTTAAAATCAAGAAATTTTTCACGAACGGCAATGGATGTTCAGAACTATACATAATCCTTTCCTAGACCATTCAAGGTAACAGAAACTAAATCGTCATCTTCCACTATCGACCCAATGGAAACAAGTGCATCTGCAATCTTCTTCACCTTCATGTGATAGTCATCGATGCTCATATTTTCTCTTTGCACATTATGCAACTCCTGCTTGAGCTACATTTTCCTGGCTTGCGTATTTGTGCTATACATTTTTGCCAAAGTATCCCATGCCTCCTTTGGCATACTTGCATCCTAAATATGCACAATCATAGAATCCAAAATATTGATAGACAGCCAGTACATAACTTTTCTATCTCTCATGCCATCCTTTAAATTCTTGCATTTCCTGTTGATTGGGAACATTAGGAAGAACTGGTTCTTCTTCATTTCCTGTAATGAACTCCCAATAGCCTTTTCTCATGAGGAAATTTGTCATTCTAAACTTCATGCTTGGAAGTTGTTCTTATCAAGCTTTTCAGTGACCATCTATGAAAGAGAATCAGATGCCATTATAGAACACTGTAAAATATTCTGTCACTACAAAAAACGCAGCTTCTGCCTCACAAGGGTGACTCTGCAAAATTGACGAAAGTGGTATTTGACCACACAGTCACTCCCTAGTGACGATTTACAGGAAATAAGGAGGATTTTGTAACTCCTAATATCTCTGTGCATAGGAATACGATGCAATTTCTATGGCAGCTTTTCACTGACCTGTAGAACAGTGGTTGCATAGCGAAAATAGGGCCTTTTTCTTAGTGCTTGTGGAGAACTTCTGCCTCCAAAACGGACCCCGAAATGGCCTCAAATCAAAAAAATAAAGTCACTGAGGGTTTCGCCTCTTCCTATAGCATATACTGCCCTCTCGCCACACCTCTCGCCACACTGCAAAGGGTGTCTCAATCTGAGACAATGCACTCTTGCACTTTCCGACTAAACTACCTATACAGATTTGCTCCCAAACTCGAAAAAGGAAAGCAACACTGGTCCTCTTACCAGGACACCGCGAACTTGGTTTGCTTTCTTGAGGTCCTTACCATGAACCAGGCTCTGAAACCATGTGAAGATAGTGGGAGAGAAGGAAGGAGTCTCACTTGCAGCTTTCTCACATACATAATGGGGGAATACACACAAAGGTGGGGGCTGAAAATAGTTTTTCTCTTCTTAGTTGTGAAAGCCAAAAGAACTCTAGTATAAAGAAATAGAAGAACCCTATATTGGGTCTCAAACCAAACTCAGATAACTAAGGTGGCATACTAACTGAGTGGGAAGGAGGAGGCAGTGGGAGGGGGGCAATGGGAGCAGCAGCCAGGCTAGAGTAGCTCCTCCAACTGACGGCTTCAGATAGAGTTGTGAGTGGCCTGATGGCTGGACAGCTTCAAATAGAGTTGGCACACCACTGACTAGGCTACATGCAAGTTCAAGAAGGCATCCGATGATTGACTGCATTGAGGGTAGATGGAGCATTTTCCAAGGTAGCCCACTCTTGGGTTGCGGGGCCCGTTTGGAGTCCCAGATGATCCCGGATGGCTGTGGGCCGAACAGTAACCATAGGTTAGTTGCTCTATTTTGTGCACCGGTTCTATCGTGTGGTGAATGGCCTATTTCGGGCCCCAGTCAACCATTTTGGGTGGACTGGGTCGGTCACCATATTGGGTCTAACCGACTACGACTAGTGGCTATATAAGAGCGAGCCCATGAAGCCCATTTCATCACTGGCTATAGCAACCTTGATTCCTTAGCATCCAGCCTCCGTCTTCGACTGTTTCCAGCTTGCCATTGAAGCTTCTTTCATAGGAGCGCATGGCTGGGAGGCAGCGCCATCTATTGTATTAGTTCTACAGTAATCAAAATTTGAATTCTCCATACTATCTGGTTTTCTCTCTTGTGTACGAGATCATGTTATCTGTTGAGCACAGATGTTGTATTATTTTCTTACATGGTATCAGAGCCTGGACTCTAGCAAGATATTTGGTAGTGTGTTTCTATTTGCGAGCAGATTGTGAGAGATGGCCCAGCCCGCAAGACTGTGAATCCCACCGTTTCGTGAAAGCGGAAAGTTGGACGGCTCTAACTATCCTTCTGGAAGTTCAGGATGACGACCATCCTAAGTGCATATGAGCTTTGGGACACTGCTACTAGGGTGGACGTGAGGCCGGTTCCGAGACCAGATTCAGCCAATGCAGGACAACAGATGGTACCAATTGCGGATGAGATTCTTGCATGGACAAGAAGAAATGTAGATGTGCTATGTTCTATTGTCTGCAGTGTAAGTGATTCCATCATGGCGTTAATTCAATATGTCACCACAGTGGAGGAGGCATGGATGGTCTTGAAAAATTAGTATGAGACCACGAATCAGACGTGGATTCAAAATTTGGAGACTCAACTCACAAACAAGAAATTGTTTGAGTCTGAAGCATCAGAAGTTCATCACTAGGGTGAAGAATTTGCGTGATCAGATGACTGCAATTGGCATCACCATCACCTGCGAGAATTTAGCACGAAGGTGCATACGGATTCTCCCACCAAAGTACGACGGTCTTGTTACGGTGCTGAATATGCACAACAGAAATCCACCCCTCAACTTTGAGGATTTTAGCGCAATGCTTTTGGAGGAGGAGATGCATCAAGACGAGGACTGGAGGCTTTCTAGACCGGATCAAAGAAAGGTAAGGGTAAGGACTCTGGTAACCCATCTTCTTCTGATGATAAAAAGAGAAAGAAGAAGATCAAGTGCTTCTATTGCAACAAGTCAGGGCACAAGCAGAATGAGTGCCGAAAGAAGATTGCAGATGAGAAGAATGGAGAGTAAAGAAAGAGTCAGCAATAGCACACAGGCAGTACCAACAGAGTTGTTCGTAGCAATTGAGAAGATTTGCACGGAGGCAGTTCATGTACCTGTGGATGAACCGTGGATTATTAATAGTGGTGCATCACACCACATGACTAGTCGGAAGGATTGGTATACCTCTCTATAGCCGGTAGGGAATGACATCCTGGTAGGAGTCAGCAATGATGCAAAATGTCCAACAAAAGGAAAAGGTACAATTGTTCTCAAGTCAAATGGAGTTGTAAAACAGTTGTCTGATGTTCCTTATGTGCCAGATATCAAGAGGAACTTGTTGTCTGTTTCTGCGATTACGGATCGGGACCTCAAAGTTCACTTCGATAAGAATGGCGCACAAATTGTGGATCTTCTAAGAGTGTTCTCAACAGAAGCAAGAACAGAAGAGGGAGAGAGAGAGACAGAGAGGCACACAAGTTTTGGTGGGTGCAGAACACCCTAATCTTCTTTCTCATTCATTTATATATGTGTTTGAGTATTGTACCTAACCGGGGTAAAGGCATAGTGACCTTTAACCCCACAACCTCCCACTTAAAGAACAATGTGCCTTTAAGGGAGAACAACTAGTGAGCATTCTATCGAATGCCCATCAATACACGACAATACTCAAACCGCTGACTAGGTAGACTCTTCGTCAACATATTTGTAGGGTTATCATCTGTATGACCTTGACAATCTCTATGCACTTGTCCTCAAGTACCTCCCTGATGAAATGGTACCTGACTTCAATGTGTTTGGTCTTTGCATGAAAGACTGGATTTTGTGCTAGCTGAATAGCACTCATGGAATCACTATGCAATGTTGGTACACCTGTATGAGTCCCCAAATCTCCCACTAGTGGATCAAGCCATATAGCATCCTTGCAACCCTCTGTGGCTACAACATACTCAGCCTCTGTGGTAGACAAATCAACACACTTCTATGCACAAGACATCCATGACACTGCACCACTTGCAAAGGTGAACACATAACCAGAAGTGGATCTCCTACTATCCACATGCCCTGCATAGTCTGAATCTATGTACCCAAGTACACGCATGTCTCCTTTACCAAAGCAGATGCACATCTCCTTTGTACCCTTCATGTACCTCATGATGCACTTAACTGCCTCCCAATGCCTCTTTCCTGGATTAGCCATATACCGGCTAACAACTCCCACTGCAAATGCAATGTTTGGTCTAGTAGCTATCATAGCATACATAAGACTCCCAATCGCTGATGCATAAGGAACCTTGGACATCATGGCCGTTTCCTCATCTGATTTGGGACTATCTGTATGACTCAATTTCACATATGGAGGCAATGGAGTACTCACTGCCTTCCCCCCCTCCATATTGAAATGCTGCAATACTTTTGTAACATACTCCTTCTATGAAAGCCAAAGGAGTTTCCTACTCCGATCACGCGTGATGCGCATACCAAGAATATGACTTGCAAGTCCCAAATCCTTCATATCAAAGGCCTCATGCAACTTGGCCTTTAATGCATCTAGCTCATAAGTATTCTTACTAGCCAATAGCATATCATTGAGAGTGCTCTCAACGGAAGCAAGAACGGAAGAGGGAGAGAGAGAGATAGAGAGCCACACAAGTTTGGTGGGTGCAGAACCACCCTAATCTTCTTTTTCATTCATTTATATATGTGTTTGAGTATTGCACAGTGACCTTTAACCCCCACAACCTCCCACTTAAAGGACAATGTGTCTTTAAGGGAGAATAACTAGTGAGCATACTATCCAAGGCCCATCAATACACGACAATACTCAAACCGCTGACTAGGTAGACTCTTCATCAGCATATCTGCAGGGTTATCATCTGTATGAACCTTGACAAGCTCTATGCGCTTGTCCTCAAGTACCTCCCTGTTGAAATGGTACCTGACCTCAATGTGTTTGGTCTTTGCATGAAAGACCAGATTCCGTGCTAGCTGAATAGCACTCATGGAATCACTATGCAATGTCGGTACACCTGTATGAATCCCCAAATCTCCCACTAGCCGATCAAGCCATATAGCCTCCTTGCAACCCTCTGTGGCTGCAACATACTCAGCCTCTATGGTAGACAAAGCAACACACTTCTGTGCACAAGACATCCACGACACTGCACCACCTGCAAAGGTGAACACATAACCAGAAGTGGATCTCCTACTATCCACATGCCCTGCATAGTCTGAATCTGTGGACCCAAGTACACGCATGTCTCCTTTACCAAAGCAGATGCACATCTCCTTGGTACCCTTCATGTACCTCATGATGCACTTAACTGCCTCCCAATGCCTCTTTCCTGGATTAGCCATATACCGGCTAACAACTCCCACTGGAAATGCAATGTCTGGTCTAGTAGCTATCATAGCATACATAAGACTCCCAACTACTGATGCATAAGGAACCTTGGCCATCATGGCCCTTTCCTCATCTGATTTGGGACTATCTGTATGACTCAGTTTCACATATGGAGGCAATGGAGTACTCACTGCCTTACCCCCTCCATATTGAAACGCTGTAATACTTTTGTAACATACTCTTTTTGTGAAAGCCAAAGGAGTTTCCTACTCCGATCACGCGTGATGCGCATACCAAGAATATGACCTGCAAGTCCCAAATCCTTCATATCAAAGGCCTCATGCAACTTGGCCTTTAATGCATCTAGCTCATAAGTATTCTTGCTAGCCAATAGCATATCATCCACATATAGTGCCAGGATTATCAGGCTACTATCCTTAGCCCTTTTAGTGTAGAGGCAGTGATCAATTTCACTCCTTCTAAAACCCTGGGACCGAATGAAAGCATCAAACTTCTGATACCATTCTCTAGGTGCTTGCTTAAGACCATAGAGACTCTTCTTCAGCTTGCAAACTAAATGCTCTTTTCCCTTTTCTTCAAAGCCTTCCGGCTGCACCATGTAAATTTCCTCATGCAAATCCCCATGCAAGAAGGCTGTCTTGACATCCATTTGCATAAGCTCCATATCCTCTGATGCCACTAGTCCAAGCATGCATCTAAGTGTGGTCATCTTCACAACCGGAGAGAATATCTCATCAAAGTCCACACCCTTCTCTTGCTTGAACCCTTTAGCAACCAAATGGGCCTTGTACCTAGGCACATCATCACCTGTGACCTTCATTTTGTAGACCCATTTACATGGCATTGCTTTCTTTCCATGTGGCAAAGAAACCAAGTCCCAAGTCTTATTCTTCATAAGTGAACTCATCTCTGATTGCATGGCTTTTGCCCATTTCCGTTAGTTCCGGGTTCGTTTCAATCACTTATTCGAGTCGCACTCAAAGGTAGGGCATTTCCACTTGAAATACTCTGATTGCATAGCATACTCCCACTTGCATTGATCCTCATGCATCATAGCCTCTCTGTAGTAAGAAGCCTCCCTGCAATCCAGTAAGCATCACATAGTCTACCCTTGGAACAAACCTATCAGGCGGTCTAGACACTCTAGATGATCTTCTCAAGGGCATTTCAGCTTGCTGTCCCACTTGCATATCAGCCACATTTGGCTCATCATTTCCACCAATAGATGATCCATCATCTACCCTTGATTGTATACCTGTGGGAGTACTTGGTGTTACCATTTCTTGCACATTTGGTGCATGGACAGCTTGCTGTCTATCAACATAGGCAGGTGGATTCACATCCTGGAAAGTGATTCTCCTCATTTCCACATCCCTCATGGGTGCCTTATGCATCTTCTTCTCATTGAAGACAACATCATGGCTGCGTATGATCTTCTTTGCTTCTGGATCCCAGAGACGATAGCCCATCTCTCCACTTTCACCATAACCCAGAAAGATGCATTTCCTAGACTTAGGATCTAGCTTCTTTCGAAGCTCTTTTGGCACATGTGCATATGCCTCACACCCAAATATATGCAAATGAGAGTAAGAGGGCTTCTTGCCACTCCATGCCTCTTTAGGAATACCACCATCCAAACTCTTACTAGGTGATCTATTGATCACATGCACTGCAGTCTTCATTGCCTCAGCCCAAAAACCACCAGAAAGACTTGCATTGGAAAGCATGCATTGCAACCTTTCTTGAATGGTACGATTCATCTTTTCTGCAATTGGATTTTGCTCTGGAGTACGAGGGGATGTGAGCTCCCTCTTAATCCCACGTGTATCACAGAAATGCTGAAAGTCATGAGAGAGATACTCTCCACCATTGTCAGTCCGTAGGCATTTAAGCATTCTACCTGACTGATTCTCAACCAAGGCTAGCCATTTCTGAAATACCTGGAACACATCACTCTTCCGAGCTATAGCATAAGACCACACTTTTTTGGTTGCATCATCAATGAATGTCACATAGTATTCAGCCCCGCCTAATAACCGTGTAGGCATGGGACCACATACGTCTGAATGCACTAAATCAAGCATTTCAAACTCTTTCTTTCCCCTTCTTTTATGGGCTGATTTAGTCTGCTTCCCATAGAGACAATGCTCACAAAATTCAAAATCAGAGAAACTCAAATGCGGTACATAACCCAAATGGCATAAGAGTTTCATTCCATTCTGGCTCATGTGCCCCAACCTGCAATGCCACAAAGAAGTGCTTGGCTGCTCGGTTATTGCAACAACATGATCAAATACCCCTGAAACATGTAAGGGATACAAAGTCCCACACTTAGCACCCCTGGCCAAAAGCATAGAGCCCTTCTGAATTTTCCAACTTTGAAAGCCAAAAGTGGTGTGAAAACCAGCATCATCTAGCTGACCCACTGAAATAAGACTCTTGGTCAGCTTAGGCACATGTCTCACATGTTTCAAAACAAATGCAGACCCATTTGAAAAAGAAAACTTTATGTCACCTGCTCCCACTATGTCACATGCATAGTCATTTCCAAGATGCACACAACCTGTCTTTCCACTATCATAAGTGGAGAACCATTCCCTATGGGGAGTAACATGGAATGAAGCACCAGAATCCAAAATCCAATCCTGGGAATATGCATCATCTGAAGTGGTAAGCAACTCTGCAGATAAAGTAGACATGAAGAGAACATCATTGTCACTATCATGTGTGACTGCATTGATCTCCTCGATCTTCACTTTTCCTTTGTCCTCCCTTGGACTCTCTTCCTTTTGATTTGCACCCCAATTTGCATTCTTTTTCTTATCCTTTTGCTCTCTTTTTAGCTTGTAGCAATCCTTTTGCATATGGCCCTTCTTGCCACAGTGGTAACACTCAATGTTTCGAGCCTTGGATCTGCTACGAGACTTCCCTCTTTCTTGGGACTTCCCCCTGAACTGTGATCTGCCCCTTTGCACATTTAAGGCTGCATCCTGCTTGTTGCCATCCATAGACTTCCGTCTAATCTCCTCGGCCAACAAGCTACCCACAACATCATCAAATTTCAGTACTCCACCAGGTGCAGAGTTACTGACAGTTGTATGGAAGGTATCCCATGAGGATGGCAATGAACATAAGAGAAATATTGCCTTAGTTTCCGCATCAAAATTCATTTTCTGAGCCTGAAGCTGGCTGAAAATAATATTGAATTCATTCAAGTGAGAAGCAATGGAGACCCCTTCCTTCATCTGCAGCTCAAACAACCTCTTCATGAGGTAAACTTTATTAGAGGTAGTTTCCTTCTCATAAGTGGCACACAGTTTCTTCCACAAATCTTTAGTAGTCTACTCATTTACTACTGTGAAATAAATTGACTCTGCAAGATGAAGTTTAATAGTAGACTTTGCTAATGCATCCAACTCATTCCAATCATCCTCAAACATATTTGCAGAATTAGCTTCAATCCCTGCCAAGGGTTTAATCTGCTTCTTTTGAATAAGCACATCCCTTATTTGTTCTTTCCACAAAGAAAAGTTTGTCCCATCAAACTTTTTAATGTTGAAAAACTCCTTTTCAGACATGGAAGAGGATGCCATGATGCAAATAAAGCAAAATCCCAAATGCTAGTGCTTGCAAGAGAGAATCACACCAAATACTAGGTGCACCCAAATGTGTATGCCACAATAGAGTGAAATATCACCAAAATTCAAAGCTCAACGCATCAAAAGATGCATGTGACTCATGTGCATATACTATGCATCCATATGAGCAAATCTGGCCCAAAAGGAAATGCCAATAAGTGCCAAATGACTCAAGCATAAACAGCATCCACTGGCATATGCATCAATTATATCTCATCCAAGAGAGCATAGCACTATCAGTGCATCACCAACAATGTGTCAAAGCTGTCCCTCAGCATAAAATAGCATCCATGTGCAAAGCGTCCATAAAAAATAGCATCCCACAAGGCAATTTGGGCCTATCAGCGCATCCAACAAGGACCGCAATGCATCCAAATGGCCTATAAATCATCCATTGCAACCCAATGCATACCACGAATGAGCGCACACTACTCAAACTACAACCAGAGTGATCTGCATAAGGTATGCTCAAGAAATCATAGTCCCACGGTAATGAGCGCTACTGAAAATAGAACTTGAGATGCTTCAAAACATGGGCGCCATTGCATAATTGGACTCAGCAAGAAAATCTGCAAATATCTCTCTTCTGCCAGAACTCTAAAATCCCAACCGATGAGTGAGAAATGGGAGTCAACACTTATCCACTGCCATGTGGCATAAATCTAAGGTTTCAAAACCTTAGAATGAAAAATGCATAACAGAGAGACGAAATCGAATACACAGAGATTTATAACTCTAAAAATCCTCCACCGAATCATGCAAGAACTGATAGGTAGGGGTTTTTGGGCGTCCGAAACGCAATGGGACAGACGGTTTTGGAAACCGTGGTCTCAATCACTGGGTCCAACACACGGATTGAAAAACGTTTTTGGAAACAAAGCTATCTGTAAACTCCACCGGAGTGCAAATGATGAGCAACATAGAAGTTTTAGGACCTCCTGAGTCCACAGGAACTGACAGATCTGCAAATGGTTGCTCCAAACTTGAGTTCCAACACCCGGGCAAAAAACGCAGGAACTGACATAGTGAGTCAGAAATCCACTGAAATGATCCTAGATTCAAGAATGAAGGTGTTTCCAAGCTCCTGAAGTAATGTGGACACTCAAAGCAAGCAATAGTTTCCTCTACAAGTCAATATGGAGTCTCTGTCATCGAACGGAACAGGGAAAAGCTCAAAAAACGACTTTTTCTTTGAAAGCTCTTAACAGGCTCTCAAAACCACTTCGCAAAGCCAAAGTGACTTTTAGAAAGGTTCCTCCAAGGTCTCTACACACTCGGATGCAAGTAAAGTCACCCACAAAGCTTCCCACAAAGCTTCTCCTTCCTCCCACAGAGCTACTGAGCTTCAAGCATTCACGCACGCTTAGCTAGATCACCCGGGCTGTGATACCAGTTGAGAGTGCTCTCAACGAAAGCAAGAACGGAAGAGGGAGAGAGAGAGATAGAGAGCCACACAAGTTTGGTGGGTGCAAAACCACCCTAATCTTCTTTTTCATTCATTTATATATGTGTTTGAGTATTGTACATAACCGGGGTTAAGGCACAGTGACCTTTAACCCCCACAATCATCCACATATAGTGCCAAGATTATCAGGCTATTATCTTAGCCCTTTTATTGTAGAGGCAGTGATCAATTTCACTCCTTCTAAAACCTTGGGATAGAATGAAAGCATCAAACTTCTGATATCATTCTCTAGGCACTTGCTTAAGACCATAGAGACTCTTCTTCAGCTTGCAAACTAAATGCTCTTTGCCCTTTTCTTCAAAGCCTTCTGACTACACCATGTAAATTTCTTCATGCAAATCCCCATGCAAGAAAGCTATCTTGACATCCATCTGCATAAACTCCATATCCTCTGATGCCACTAGTCCAAGCATGCATCTAAGTGTGGTCATCTTCACAACCGGAGAGAATATCTCATCCAAGTCCACACCCTTCTCTTGCTTGAATCCTTTAGCGACCAAACGGGCCTTGTACCTAGGCACATCATCACCTGTGACCTTCATCTTGTAGACCCATTTACATGGCAATGCTTTCTTTCCATGTGGCAAAGAAACCAAGTCCCAAGTCTTATTCTTCATAAGTGAACTCATCTCTGATTGCATATAGCATACTCCCACTTGCGTTGATCCTCATGCATCATAGCCTCTCTGTAGGAAGAAGGCTCCCCACAATCAGTAAGCATCACATAGTCTACCCCTGGATCAAACCTATCAAGCGGTCTAGACACTCTAGATGATCTTCTCAAGGGCATTTCAGCTTGCTATCCCACCTGCATATCAGCCACATTTGGCTCATCATTTCCACCAATAGATGATCCATCATCTACCCTTGATTGTATACTGTGGGAGTACTTGGTGGTACCATTTCTTGCACATTTGGTGCATGGACAGCTTGCTATCTATCAACATATGCAGGTGGATTCACATCTTGGAAAGTGATTCTCCTCATTTCAACATCCCTCATGGGTGCCTTATGCATCTTCTTCTCATTGAAGACTACATCATGGCTACGTATGATCTTCTTTGCTTCTGGATCCCAGAGACGATAGCCCATCTCTCCACTTTCACCATAACCCAGAAAGATGCATTTCCTAGACTTAGGATCTAGCTTCTTTCGAAGCTCTTTTGGCACATGTGCATATGCCTCACACCCAAATATATGCAAATGAGAGTAAGAGGGCTTCTTGCCACTGCATACCTCTTCAGGAATACCACCATCCAAACTCTTACTAGGTGATCTATTGATCACATGCACTGATCACATGATGCACTGCAGTATTCATTGCCTCAGCCCAAAAACCACCAAAAAGACTTGCATTGGAAAGCATGCATTGCGACCTTTCTTGAATGGTACGGTTCATCTTTTCTGCAACTGGATCTTGCTCTGGAGTACGAGGGGATGTGAGCTCCCTCGTAATCCCACATGTATCACAAAAACGCTGAAAGCCATGAGAGAGATACTTTCCACCATTGTTAGTCCGTAGGCATTTAAACGTTCTACCTGATTGATTCTCAACCAAGGCCAGCCATTTCTGAAATACCTTGAACACATCACTCTTCCGAGCTATAGCATAAGCCCACACTTTCCTAGTTGCATCATCAATGAATGTCACATAGTATTTAGCCCCGCCTAATGACTGTGTAGGCGTGGGACCACATACGTCTGAATGCACCAAATCAAGCTTTTCAAACTCTTTCTTTCCCCTTCTTTTATGGGCTGATTTAGTCTGATTCCCATAGAGACAGTGCTCACAAAATTCAAAATCAGAGAAACTCAAATGCGGTACATAACCCAAATGGCATAAGAGTTTTATTCCATTCTAGCTCATGTGCCCCAACCTGTAATGCCACAAAGAAGTGCTTGGCTGCTCAGTTATTGCAACAACATGATCAAATACCCCTGATACATGTAAGGGATACAAAGTCCCACACTTGGCACCCCTGGCCAAAAGCATAGAGCCCTTATGAATTTTCCAACTCGAAAAGGCAAAAGTGGTGTGAAAACTAGCATCATCTAGCTGACCCATTGAAATAAGACTCTTGGTCAACTTAGGCACATGTCTCACATATTTCAAAATAAATGCAGACCCATTTGTAAAGGAAAACTTTATGTCACCTCCTCGCACTATGTCGCATGCATAGTCATTTCCAAGATGCATACAACCTGTCTTTCCACTGTCATAAGTGGAGAACCATTCCCTATGGGGAGTAACATGGAATGAAGCACCAGAATCCAAAATCCAATCCTGGGAATATGCATCATCTGAAGTGGTAAGCAACTCTGCAGATAAAATAGACATGAAGAGAACGTCATTGTCACTATCATGTGTGACTGCATTGATCTCCTCGATCTTCACTTTTCCTTTTTCCTCCCTTGGACTCTCTTCCTTTTGATTTGCACCCCAATTTGCATTCTTTTTCTTATACTTTTGCTCTCTTTTCAGCTTATAGTAATCCTTTTTCATATGGCCCTTCTTGCCACAGTGGTAACACTCAATGTTCTGTGCCCTAGATTTGCTACGAGACTTCCCTCTTTCTTGGGACTTCCCCTTGAACTGTGATCTGCCCCTTTGCACATTTAAGGCTGCATCCTGCTTATTGCCATCCATAGACTTCCATCTTATCTCCTCGGCCAACAAGCTACCCACAATATCATCAAATTTCAGTACTCCACCAGGTGCAGAGTTACTAACAGCTGTACGAAAGGTATCCCATGAGGATGGCAATGAACATAAGAGAAATATTGCCTTAGTCTCTGCATCAAAATTCATCTTCTAAGCCTGAAGCTGGGTGAAAACAATATTGAATTCATTCAAGTGAGAAGCATTAGAGACCCCTTCCTTCATCTGTAGCTCAAACAACCTCTTCATGAGGTAAACTTTATTAGAGGCAGGTTCCTTCTCATAAGTGGCATACAGTTTCTTCCACAAATCTTCCATAGTCTGCCCATTTACTATCGTGAAATAAACTGACTCTGCAAGATGAAGTCTAATAGTAGAATTTGCTAATGCATCCAACTCATTCCAATCATCCTCAGACATATTTGCAGGCTTAGATTCAATCCCTGCCAAGGGCTTAATCTACTTCTTTTGAATAAGCACATCCCTTATCTATTCTTTCCACAAAGAAAAGTTTGTCCCATCAAACTTTTTAATGTTGAAAAACTCCTTTTCAAACATGGAAGAGAATGCCATGATGCAAATAAAGCAAAATTCCAAATGCTAGTGCCTGTAAGAGAGAATCACACCAAATACTAGGTGCACCCAAATGTGTATGCCACAATAGACTGAAATATCACCAAAACTCAAAGCTCAAAGCATCAAAAGATGCAGCTGACTCATGTGCATGTAGTATGCATCCATATGAGCGAATCTAGCCCAAAAGAAAATGCCAACTACAATGGCAATCCAAAATGCCAATAAGTGCCAAATGGCTCAAGCATAGACACCGTCCATGGGCATATGCATCAATAATATCTCATCCAAGAGAGCATAACACGATTAGTGCATCACTTGTAGTGTGCCAAAGCTATCCCTCAACATAATATAGCATCCATGTGCAAAGCGTCCATAAAAATAGCACCCCACAAGGCAATTTGGGCCTATTAGTGCATCTAATAAGGATCGCAATGCATCCAAATGGCCTATAAATCATCCACTACAACCCAATGCACACCAAGAATGAGCGCACATGGCTCAAACTGCAACCAAAGTGATCTGCATAAGGTATGCTCAAGAAATCATGGTCCTACGGAAGACCGCTACTAAAAACAGAACCTGAGATGCCTCAAACCATGGGCGCCATTGCATAATCAGACTCAACCAGAAAATCAACAAATATCTCTCTTCTTCTGAAACTCCAAAATCCCAACCGATGAGTGAGAAATGAGAGTCAACACTTATCCACTACCATGTGGCATAAATCTAAGGTTTCAAAACCTTAGAATGAAAAATGCAAAATAGAGAGACGAAATCGAATACAGAAAGATCTATAACTCTAAAAATACTCCACCAATTTACACAAGAACTGATAGGTAGGGGTTTTTGGGCATCCGAAACACAATGGCATAGACGGTTTTGGAAATCGTGGTCTCAATCACTGGGTCCAACACATAGACTGAAAAACGTTTTTGAAAATAGAGCTATTTGTAAACTCCACTGGAGTGCAAATGATGAGCAATATAGAAGTTTTAGGACCTCCTGAGTCCACTAGAACTGACAGATCTACAAATGGTTGCTCCAAACTTGAGTTCCAACACCTGGGCAAAAAAAATGCAAAAACTGACACAGTGACTCAGAAATCCAATGAAATGATCCCAGATTCAAGAATGAAGGTGTAATAGGGAAAAGCTCAAAAAATGACTTTTTCTTTGAAAACACTTAACAGGCTCTCAAAACCACTTTGCAAAGCCAAAGTGACTTTTCCAAAGGTTTCTCCAAGGTCTCTACACACTCGGATGCAAGTAAAGTCACCCACAAAGCTTCCCACAGAGCTTCTCCTTCCTCTCACAAATCTACTGAGCTTCTAAGCATTCATGCACACTCAGCTAGATCACTCGGGCTCTAATACCAGTTGAGAGTGTTCTCAACAAAAGCAAGAACGAAAGAGGGAGAGAGAGAGACAGAGAGCCACATAAGTTTTGGTGGGTACAAAACACCCTAATCTTCTTTTTCATTCATTTATATATGTGTTTGAGTATTGTACATAACCGGGGTAAAGGCACAGTGACCTTTAACCCCAACATCTTTAAGAGAAGGTCCTTGGTAAAGGTACACGGCACAACAACATTTACAAACTCTCAGCTTTCAGTGCTCAAGCCGATGTGAAAAACACTAAGTTGTGGCATGAGAGGTTTGGTCATCTAAACCTTAGTTCTTTGAAGGAAATGCATAAAAGTGGAATGATTGCAGACCTACCAGAATTTTCAAATCTTCCTGATGTATGTGAAGCTTGCATGATGGGCAAGCAGCATCGGTAGCCCTTTCCTAAAGAGGCCAGCAGGGCAAAGGCTCCTCTAGAGCTCATTCACACGGACCTCTGCAGAAAGATGGAGATGGAAGCTTTGGGTGGTTCCTACTACTTCATGACACTAATTGACGGTCCTACACTACAAAGATATGGATATACTTCCTGAATACTAAAGATGAGGCTTTTAGTAGGTTCAAGGAATGGCATGTAATGGTTGAGAAGGAATCGGGGAGGAAGGTGAAGAAGTTGAGATCAGACAGAGATGGAGAGTTCACATCGACTGAATTCGAGAGTTACTGCAAAAGTCATGAGATCAAGAGGCAGAAGCCCCCGCCACATACATCAAAGCAAAATGGAGTAGCAGAATGCAAGATGCACGTCATTTGCGAAATGGGCCAGAGTATGATGAAAGGGAAAGATTTGCCAAAGACTTTCTGGGCTGAAGCATGTAACATTGCAGTTTACATCCTCAATCATAGCTACATGAAGGCTGTGAATGGGATGACTCCACTGCAGGCCTTTTTTAGTAAGAAACCTTCAACTACACATTTCAAAGTTTTTGGATGTGACTGTTTTGTGCATGTCCTTGATGCTACTAGGACCAAATGGGAACCGAAGAGCTAGAAGTGCATTTTCTTGGGCTACAGTGAAGAGGCGAAGGGTTACCATCTCTATAACCCTGTTTCCAAGAAGGTAATTGTAAGTCACGATGTGGTCTTCTCAGAATAGCCACATCAATTAGAGGAGGATGCTTCCTTCCCAGACAACCAAGACCAGGATATCCATCCAGTACCACCACCAACAGCAGACCGAACTCCCCCAATGGTGCTTGGGAGGATTCAAGACAAAGAAGATGAAGAAGAGCCTGTAGAACCACAACAGCAATGGCCATTCCCGAATTGAGTAAAGTAGCTTTTGGACGGCAGAGAACCTCCAGCCATTAAGGAGGAACCATCCGAACACCGCCAGTCCAAGAGATTAGAGGAGCAAAGAAGGGTGCAGGAACACTTGGTCAATTACACTTTGATGATAGAGGTGATCTGTGCTGATGAACCCAAGTGTCTTAAAGAGGCACAGGGTGATGATAGGTGGATGGAGGCTATGCAGTCGGAGTATGGCTCCATAATGAAGAACAACACTTGGGACCTTGTGGATCGACCACCAAAACGCAAGGTAATTGGAACCAAGTGGCTGTATAAGACCAAGTACAAGTCACGGCACGTTGGATAAGTACAAGGCTTGGCTCGTGGCAAAAGTATTTGCACATGTACATGGTTTTGATTATCAGGATACTTTTGCTCCCACAGCTCGACTAACCACAATTCGCAGTGTTTTGGATTTAGCTGCCCAAGGAAGTTGGCCTGTGTTTCAAATGGATGTAAAATCTACCTTTTGAATGGAGATCTCAAAGCGGAGGTATACGTGGAACAACCACTAGGTTTTCAGATCCCCGGTTTAGAAGGTAAAGTTTGCAAACTAAAGAAGGCACTTTACGAGCTAAGACAGGCCCCACGAGCGTGGTACCAGCAAATTAATGCCTACTTTCTACAAAATGGGTTCAAGAGGATCTCATCTGATGCAAACTTGTATATCTTCAGAGAAGGAGGCAAGTGTATGATCGTGGTCCTTTATGTGGACGACCTTGTCATAATAGGGAACCATGAAGAGAAGATCTCACAGACGAAGCATTTGCTAGGAAGAGAGTTTGAAATGGTAGACCTCGGACTGATGCATTTCTGTTTGGGGATTGAAGTTTGGCAGGAGCCAGAATAGATCTTCATTTCACAGCTAAAGTATGCTGGAGAAATATTGAAGGCATTTGGCATGGCTGAGTGCAAGAAAGTTGGTATCCCTATGGAGGTTGACGTGAAGCTCTCAAACGAGGATTCATCACCACTGGTGGATGAAACAAAGTACAAAAGACTTGTGGGCAACTTGATTTACTTGTGCAACACGAGGCCGGCAGACATCAGCTTTGCAACTGGTATACTAAGTAGGTTTTCCAATAAGCCCCGGGAGAACCATTGGAGGGCAGGGATGCGTGTGCACTTGGTTTCTGTTGGTCAAATGGTTGAGCAAGGCTTGTAGATCAGATTTAATCCTCATGGATGCTTTGTTGAGGATATGAAAAATAAAGGTTGCTTGATAGCAAAAGGGAAGAAGAAGGGCAGGATGTTTACGTTGGATGCGGACATGCCTGAATTGAGTGCAGCAATGTTTGCACATGGGACTGATGTAGTTGCAGATATTGATATTTGGCATAAACGCATTGGTCATGTTAATTTACAATCACTTAAATTAACGCAGGCCCAAAATATTATTGCAGGATTGCCTAAGTTCAAGGTTGCAGAAATGCATAAGGTATGTGAAGCTTGTCAATTTGGAAAACAGGCAAGGAAACCATTTCCTAGACATGTTCAAGAGAGTAAGAGGCCATTGGAATTAATCCACTCTGATGTATGGACTACTAAAGCTGCATCTATTGGAGGCTGTCATTATTTTGTCACTTTTATTGATGACTACAACAAAAAAGTTTGGGTGTATTTTATGAAAAAGAAAAGTGAAGTGTTTGGGCATTTCAAAGCTTTTAAAGCTATGGTTGAGAAAGAAACAAGCGTGCAAATAAAATGCCTAAGGTCAGATGGAGGGGGAGAGTAACTCTCAAATGAGTTTTCAAGGCTCCTACAGGAGCATGGCATAAAGCAGCAATATTCATGCAGTCATACCCCAAAGCATAATGGACTTACAGAAACAAAAAAATAGGCATATTGGAGAGGTATCTCGTGCCATGCTCAACGAAAAAGACGTGCCAGATTATTATTGGGCTGAAGCAGTTGCTACAGCAGTCTACATAATGAACAGGACTCCCATTGCAGCAATACATGGCATGATGCCAGAGGAGAGGTATACTGGTGTGTGATGCCATGGCCCTTGTAATAGTTTTAAAACTCAATAAATTTAATACTATTTTCTATTTTCTTATGTGATCGTGACAAAATGCTCAAAAAACATGGTTTTTTTGTATTTCATTATTGAAAGAATTACACAAAAGATGAGCAAAATTCACATGGGAAAATGGAATCTTTGAACGATTCCCCTAACCCTTTTATTTTGAGGTTGTAGACTATAATTCTTCAATTAGATGTTATGCTAGTTGTAAGACTCTCACAAGCCTTACCATCATTTTTTGTCCTTGTCTTGTCCATAAGTTTATCCATCACAACCTCCATTTATACATCATATATTTTGAGCTAATGTATGGTGATGTAAGGATTATGAAATTTCATGTCCATTGTCTGGTCTATTCAGTTTTTAGTATCCTCTAATAAAGCTTATACTTAATACTTTGTGTTGGGAAGTGGGAGAGAAGATGGGCATCATGGAGAAGAGTGTGGGAACCAAATGGCAAAATGTCCCATTGAGTTGAGAGGAAGTCCTCTCTTTTATAGAATGGGAGAGAGGGTGGCCTAAATCAATGGCACCTCTCCTACATCAAAGGAGGTAACTCCTAAATCATAGGAACTCCACAATCTTAGGCACCACCCCATGTGGGGGCCTTTGCATTACATCATCACCTGTGTCATGATAGCCTATGGAGCTAAGTGTGCCTCTCCTACACATACACACACAACCATATGACTGCTACTGGATGCACACATGCACCTAGCAAGCCCTTGATCATAGATATCCCAACATACGCCCCCTCAAGGGTTTGCTTCTTGCTATGTCAAGGATACATCTAGTCACATAGTTTCACATGCCATCTCATGGTGATCAAGGATAAATCTATGGCTAGGATCTCATGCTAGCAAAGGTGCCCAAGGGTCAAGGTTTAGAAAAATGGGATAGACCCCCCCAAATGGTTATCTCCCTTGCATGTACAAGGATTAATCTTAGGCCTATGTGTGGACCTAGTTTCTCATGTTTGCAAGAGGTACCATTGGTGTAAACACATATCACATGGCCTACATCATATGGTGACTAGAGGTGATTTACAAAAGACAAAACACATAACATTCTTTTTGGAGTACTATTCCAAGTACAGAACCTCAAAATTTGACCAAGTGATGATAAATAAAGTTTAAAAGACAAAGTGCTCAAAAGGCATAGTCTTTATCTTCTACCACAAAGTTTGATTCTTCATTTGTTAATGGAGTTCTCTCTTCAACTAGATTTGCCATGTTTTTCTTCTTCTCATTGCAAAACTTCTCTAAATGATTGTTCTTGCCACAATAAGTGCAAGGATTGATCTTGTAGCAATCTTTTTCAAGATGATTGGTCTTTCCACAATACTTGCATGCCTTTTACTTGCTCTTTGATGAAAACTTTACTGCAAGTGCTTGTGTGTGCACTTCATCCATTCTTGAAGTGTTCTTTCTCTCTTCCTCTTGTAGAGCACTGATGATGCCCTCTAGTGTGGGTTGGGGAAGATTCTTCAAGGTAGTCACAACATAATCATATTCTTGAGGCATACACTTCACGAGCACATCCATAGCATCCTCTTAAGTAACTAGAGAGTTGATTGAGTCCAATTGTGTCATAAGACTCCTCAAAGTATTAACATGAGTTGGAACATTGTCTCCTTAGATCTTAAGTTCAAAGAACTTAATTTTCAAATTCAACTTAGAAGTATGAGAGCTAGCACCAAATAACACATCTAACTCATGCCGGGCCTCAAAAGGGGATCATTCCAAATCTAAAATATGATGCACATAATATCTCCCAAACCTAATGCAATAATTGCATAAGCTTTCTCTAGCCTTTTAGCATTTGTAGGTGTAGTTTAAGAAGAGACACTTCCCTTACCTTTATCTTTGGTTATGGTGGATTCACCTTCTTGAGATGATTGATTCCTTGACTTGACCAAGTCCCACAAATTCTCTTTCATAAGCACAAATTTGATTTTCATTTGCCAAGTCTGAAAACCTTGGCCATTGAACTTGTCTATCTTAAAGGTGGCCATGGGAGGGTCTTACCTTTATGTTTAGGTAGTGTCTGCTCTCTTACAAATGGCTTATGAGTCTCAACCATACAAGTGCATATTGCAAGCATAAAATCAAAAAATTCTAAAGATTTTGTATCAAATAATAATATGGTTTATGTGACTTTTCCTTCACAAGTTTTGTTACCTTCCTATCGACATATCTAGGTGCTTGTTTCTTCTTCTTTGCTTTCATATATGAAGCATTGGAAGATGAACAAGTGATAGGCATTATTAACTAAGAATTTTATGTCAGTAAGTCATCTCCAAGCTTGCATCAAGCATTCAACAATCAAAACTGCCCAAAATTCTAGAGATAAAAATAGAGTAACTTGGAGGCTTGATTCAAGCTCTATGAAGCACAACTGAGAGGGATTTTAATGCACATTTGAAGACCTTATACCAGAAATTGTCTACCTAGGAGGATTGCTCAAAAAACGTGTAGAATTGCTCATGACAATAGTGCCTTCTCCGACTGGTCTTTTGCTTGTTTCTCCTTACTCCAGTCAAGTAGAGGATACTTCAGCTTAGAGGGCTCTAGGAATGGTCACTTAATGGAGGAGAACAGAGGTAAGCAAAATCTAGAGAGAAAGAGGGCATAAATTAAGAAGAAGGTGGAGGGTGGAGAAGAAGATGATGAGGTGGCATATTGAAGCTAGAATGGGCTAGACTCAAGGAGGCTCTGATACCAAATGTTGGGGAGTGGGAGAGAAGATGGGCATCATGGAGAAGAGTGTGGGAACCAAATGGCAAAATGTTCCATTGAGTTGAGAGGAAGTCCTCTCTTTTATAGAATGGGAGAGAGGGTAGCCTAAATCAATGGCACCTCTCCTACATCAAAGGAGGTAACTCCTAAATCATAGGAACTCCACAATCATAGGCACCAACCCATGTGGGGGCCTTTGCATTACATCATCACTTGTGTCATGATAGCCTATGGCACTAAGTGTGCCTCTCCTACACATACACACACAACCATATGACTACTAGAAAAGTAGCAAGCTAAGGGCGTCCACTTTTTGTTCACTCCCCAATCCTTAGGAGGTGGAAAAACAAGCTTTTTAGCACACAAAAATGCAAATCTCACCTACTTCCCTATGGATCTAGTCTTTGAAGTCTTTTGACACAACATCACACTTGCTATTGTGCACACAATCATATAGTCTGATCGAAAATTTGATGCACACACAAAAAATTTCTTTGTGTCACATGGCATGGTTCCAGGTGAGACTGCTCTCAACGGAAGCAAGAACAGAAGAAGGAGAGAGAGAGACAGAGAGCCACACAAGTTTGGTGGGTGCAGAACACCCTAATCTTCTTTTTCATTCATTTATATATGTGTTTGAGTATTGTACATAACCGGGGTTAAGGCACAGTGACCTTTAACCCCCACAATCTCCCACTTAAAGGACAATGTGCCTTTAAGGGAGAATAACTAGTGAGCATACTATCCAATGCCCATCAATACACAACAATACTCAAACCGCTGACTAGGTAAACTCTTCGTCAGCATATCTGCAGGGTTATCATCTGTATGAACCTTGACAAGCTCTATGTGCTTGTCCTCAAGTACCTCCCTGATGAAATGGTACCTGACCTCAATGTGTTTGGTCTTTGCATGAAAGACCGGATTCCGTGCTAGCTGAATAGCACTCATGGAATCACTATGCAATGTCAGTACACCTGTATGAATCCCCAAATCTCCCACTAGCCGATCAAGCCATATAGCCTCCTTGCAACCCTCTGTGGCTGCAACATACTCAGCCTCTGTCGTAGACAAAGCAACGCACTTCTGTGCGCGAGACATCCACGACACTGCACCACCTACAAAGGTGAACACATAACCAGAAGTGGATCTCCTACTATCCACATGCCCTGCATAGTCTGAATCTGTGTACCCAAGTACACGCATGTCTCCTTTACCAAAGCAAATGCACATCTCCTTGGTACCCTTCATGTACCTCATGATGCACTTAACTGCCTCCCAATGCCTCTTTCCTGGATTAGCCATATACTGGCTAACAACTCCCACTGCAAATGCAATGTCTGGTCTAGTAGCTATCATAGCATACATAAGACTCCCAACTGCTGATGCATAAGGAACCTTGGCCATCATGGCCCTTTCCTCATCTGATTTGGGACTATCTGTATGACTCAGTTTCACATATGGAGGCAATGGAGTACTCACTGCCTTCCCCCCCTCCATATTGAAACGCTGTAATACTTTTGTAACATACTCTTTTTGTGAAAGCCAAAGGAGTTTCCTACTCCGATCACGCGTGATGCGCATACCAAGAATATGACCTGCAAGTCCCAAATCCTTCATATCAAAGGCCTCATGCAACTTGGCCTTTAATGCATCTAGCTCATAAGTATTCTTGCTAGCCAATAGCATATCATCCACATATAGTGCCAAGATTATCAGGCTATTATCCTTAGCCCTTTTAGTGTAGAGGCAGTGATCAATTTCACTCCTTCTAAAACCTTGGGACCGAATGAAAGCATCAAACTTCTGATACCATTCTCTAGGCGCTTGCTTAAGACCATAGAGACTCTTCTTTAGCTTGCAAACTAAATGCTCTTTGCCCTTTTCTTCAAAGCCTTCCGGCTGCACCATGTAAATTTCCTCATGCAAATCCCCATGCAAGAAAGCTGTCTTGACATCCATTTGCATAAGCTCCATATCCTCTACTGCCACTAGTCCAAGCATGCATCTAAGTGTGGTCATCTTCACAACCGGAGAGAATATCTTATCAAAGTCCACACCCTTCTCTTGCTTGAACCCTTTAGCAAACAAACGGGCCTTGTACCTGGGCACATCATCACCTGTGACCTTCATTTTGTAGACCCATTTACATGGCAATGCTTTCTTTCCATGTGGCAAAGAAATCAAGTCCCAAGTCTTATTCTTCATAAGTGAACTCATCTCTGATTGCATATAGCATACTCCCACTTGCGTTGATCCTCACGCATCATAGCCTCTCTGTAGCAAGAAGGCTCCCCGCAATCAGTATGCATCACATAGTCTACCCCTGGAACAAACCTATCATGTGGTCTAGACACTCTAGATGATCTTCTCAAGGGCATTTCAGCTTGCTGTCCCACTTGCATATCAGCCACATTTGGCTCATCATTTCCACCAATAGATGATCCATCATCTACCCTTGATTGTATACCTGTGGGAGTACTTGGTGGCACCATTTCTTGCACATTTGATGCATGGACAGCTTGCTGTCTATCAACATATGCAGGTGGATTCACATCCTGGAAAGTGATTTTCCTCATTTCCACATCCCTCATGGGTGCCTTATGCATCTTCTTCTCATTGAAGACCACATCATGGCTGCGTATGATCTTCTTTGCTTCTAGATCCCAGAGACGATAGCCCATCTCTCCACTTTCACCATAACCCAGAAAGATGCATTTCCTAGACTTAGGATCTAGCTTCTTTCGAAGCTCTTTTGGCACATGTGCATATGCATCACACCCAAATATACACAAATGAGAGTAAGAGGGCTTCTTTCCACTCCATGCCTCTTCAGGAATACCACCATCCAAACTCTTACTAGGTGATCTATTGATCACATGCACTGCAGTCTTCATTGCCTCAGCCCAAAAACCACTAGAAAGACTTGCATTGGAAAGCATGCATTGCAACCTTTCTTGAATGGTACGGTTCATCTTTTCTGCAACTGGATTTTGCTCTGGAGTACGAGGGGATGTGAGCTCCCTCTTAATCCCACGTGTATCACAGAAATGCTAAAAGTCATGAGAGAGATACTCTCCACCATTGTCAGTCCGTAGGCATTTAAGCATTCTACTTGACTGATTCTCAACCAAGGCCAGCCATTTCTGAAATACCTGGAACACATCACTCTTCCGAGCTATATCATAAGCCCACACTTTCCTAGTTGCATCATCAATGAATGTCATATAGTATTCAGCCCCGCCTAATGACCGTGTAGGCATGGGACCACATACATCTGAATGCACCAAATCAAGCATTTCAAAATCTTTCTTTCCCCTTCTTTTATGGGCTGATTTAGTCTGCTTCCCATAGAGACAATGCTCACAAAATTCAAAATCAGAGAAACTCAAATGCGGTACATAACCCAAACGGCATAAGAGTTTCATTCCATTCTGGCTCATGTGCCCTAACCTGCAATGCCACAAAGAAGTGCTTGGCTGCTCGGTTATTGCAACAACATGATCAAATACCCCTGATACATGTAAGGGATACAAAGTCCCACACTTGGCACCCCTGGCCAAAAGCATAGAGCCCTTTTGAATTTTCCAACTTTGAAAGCCAAAAGTGGTGTGAAAACCAGCATCATCTAGCTGACCCACTGAAATAAGACTCTTGGTCAGCTTAGGCACATGTCTCACATGTTTCAAAACAAATGCAGACCCATTTGCAAAAGAAAACTTTATGTCACCTGCTCCCACTATGTCACATGCATAGTCATTTCCAAGATGCACACAACCTATCTTTCCACTGTCATAAGTGGAGAACCATTCCCTATGGGGAGTAACATGGAATGAAGCACCAGAATCCAAAATCCAATCCTGGGAATATGCATCATCGGAAGTGGTAAGCAACTCTGCAGATAAACTAGACATGAAGAGAACATCATTGTCACTATCACGTGTGACTGCATTGATCTCCTCGATCTTCACTTTTCCTTTGTCCTCCCTTGGACTCTCTTCCTTTTGATTTGCACCCCAATTTGCATTCTTTTTCTTATCCTTTTGCTCTCTTTTCAGCTTGTAGCAATCCTTTTTCATATGGCCCTTCTTGCCACAATGGTAACACTCAATGTTCCATGCCTTGGATTTGCTATGAGACTTCCCTCTTTCTTGGGACTTCCCCCTGAACTGTGATCTGCCCCTTTGCACATTTAAAGCTGCATCCTGCTTGTTGCCATCCATAGACTTCCGTCTAATCTCCTCGGCCAACAAGCTACCCACAACATCATCAAATTTCAGTACTCCACTAGGTGCAGAGTTACTGACAGCTGTACGGAAGGTATCCCATGAGGATGGCAATGAACATAAGAGAAATATTGCCTTAGTCTCCGCATCAAAATTCATTTTCTGAGCCTGAAGCTGGCTGAAAATAATATTGAATTCATTCAAGTGAGAAGCAATGGAGACCCCTTCCTTCATTTGCAGCTCAAACAACCTCTTCATGAGGTAAACTTTATTAGAGGCAGTTTCCTTCTCATAAGTGGCACACAGTTTCTTCCACAAATCTTCAGTAGTCTGCTCATTTACTACTATGAAATAAACTGACTCTGCAAGATGAAGTCTAATAGTAGACTTTGCTAATGCATCCAACTCATTCCAATCATCCTCAGACATATTTGCAGGCTTAGCTTCAATCCCTGCCAAGGGTTTAATCTGCTTCTTTTGAATAAGCACATCCCTTATTTGTTCTTTCCACAAAGAAAAGTTTGTCCCATCAAACTTTTTAATGCTAAAAAACTCCTTTTCAGGCATGGAAGAGGATGCCATGATGCAAATAAAGCAAAATCCCAAATGCTAGTGCCTGCAAGAGAGAATCACACCAAATACCAAGTGCACCCAAATGTGTATGCCACAATAGACTGAAGTATCACAAAAGACTCAAAGCTCAAAGCATCAAAAGATGCATCTGACTCATGTGCATATACTATGCATCCATATGAGTGCCAAATGACTCAAGCATAAACACCGTCCACTGGCATATGCATCAATTATATCTCATCCAAGAGAGCATAGCACTATCAGTGCATCACCAACAATGTGTTAAAGCTGTCCCTCAGCATAAAATAGCATCCATGTGCAAAGCGTCCATAAAAATAGCATCCCACAAGGCAATTTGGGCCTATCAGCGCATCCAACAAGGACCGCAATGCATCCAAATGGCCTATAAATCATCCACTACAACCCAATGCATACCACGAATGAGCGCACATGGCTCAAACTACAACCAGAGTGTTTTGCATAAGGTATGCTCAAGAAATCATAGTCCCACGGTAATGAGCGCTACCGAAAATAGAACCTGAGATGCCTCAAAACATGGGCACCATTGCATAATCGGACTCAGCAAGAAAATCTGCAAATATCTCTCTTCTACCAGAACTCCAAAATCCCAACCGATGAGTGAGAAATGGGAGTCAACACTTATCCACTGCCATCTGGCATAAATCTAAGGTTTCAAAACCTTAGTATGAAAAATGCATAACAGAGAGACAAAATCGAATACACAAAGATTTATAACTCTGAAAATCCTCCAATGAATCACGCAAGAACTGATCGGTAGGGGTTTTTGGGCGTCCGGAACGCAATGGGACAGACGGTTTTGGAAACCGTGGTCTCAATCACTAGGTCCAACACACGGACTGAAAAACGTTTTTTGAAATAGAGCTATTTGTAAACTCCACCGGAGTGCAAATGATGAGCAACATAGAAGTTTTAGGACCTCTTGAGTCCATCGGAACTGACAGATCTGCAAATGGTTGCTCCAAACTTGAGTTCCAACACCCGGGCAAAAAACGCAGAAACTGACACAGTGAGTTAGAAATCCAATGAAATGATCCCGGATTCAAGAATAAAGGTGTTTCCAGGCTCCTAAAGTAATGTGGACACCAAAAGCAAGCAATAGTTGCCTCTACAAGTCAATATGGAGTCTCTGTCATCGAACGGAACATCGAACGGAACAGGGAAAAGCTCAAAAAATGACTTTTTCATTGAAACCACTTAACACGCTCTCAAAACCACTTCATAAAGCCAAAGTGACTTTTCCAAAGGTTTCTCCAAGGTCTCTGCACACTCGGATGCAAGTAAAGTCACCCACAAAGCTTCTCACAGAGCTTCTCCTTCCTCCCACAGAGCTGCTGAGCTTCCAAGCATTCACACACGCTCAGCTAGATCACTCGGGCTCTGATACCAGTTGAGAGTGCTCTCAACGAAAGCAAGAACGGAAGGAGGAGAGAGAGAGACAGAGAGCCACACAAGTTTGGTGGGTGCAGAACCACCCTAATCTTCTTTTTCATTCATTTATATATGTGTTTGAGTATTGTACATAACCGGGGTTAAGGCACAGTGACCTTTAACCCCCACACCAGGGTGGTCACACGTTTGTCACGAACAGAGAGTGTCATATTAAATTCTAAATTTCTCACTCATTTTAGATTAAATGTTATTGAAACTTTGTAAGTGGTCTCTTTGCATTATGTAGAGCTTAACTTGATTTATTGGTAATTTTTTGAATGATTTATCTAATTATAAATAATTATTTATAATAAATAAAGTCATAAAATACATGCATTTTAGTAGCACACCACATTTTTTTAGTATTTTGAATAATTAAGCAAATCCAATTCGGTGGAAGGTTAGTAGGCACATAAGGGTGTGTGGTTGAATCATCAAATCCCAAATCCAATGGTTAGATTTAGGAAGATTGAAGTTTAATTTTTACTTTTACTCCTTAGAGGATCAACAAAGAATATTAAAAATAAAACTAGTAATTCTCAAACATAACCAAACATTTCAAAAATGTCAATATTTTTAGTCCTCTGCATGATGAATAAGAGGAAAAAATTTTGGTTAAATTTGAGTAAGGGAAACGTACGATATGGCCTCCAACAATTAAATCTCCCTTTTGTGGGGGAAAAAGGGCCACCCAAGCCTAATACCAAGACAAGGTAGGCTTGGTATTAGGCTTGATGAGGTAGGCTAGGAGCATCACCGACCCTAGTGGCAAGCCTTTGGAGTCTGCATGCTGCCCATGTGGAAGGCTGAGTCATCAAAACCATGCCACGTTGTTAGACCATGTGGTGCCATCTCATCAAGGAGATGTGACATCACTCCTTGCCATGTCACCTTACATTGCCATACGTGCTGCCACATCTGCCACCTCATCATTCCACATCATGAGCCATGTGATCACACAATGCCACCTTGGCATACCTCCTCAACCTTGCCACGTCACCAATCCCTCCACCTCAATTTGCCATGTCAATCTACCACCTCATGAATGCCAACTCATCATGCCACATCACCTTTCAATGTCATGGAAGAGACTATATTACCACATCATGACCATGCAGAAAGAGACTATATTACCACATCATGACCATGCATGGTGCCACATCAGCCAGATGTATACACATGACGATGTGTGAGGCATACAATACCTCGATCGAGGTATATGACTTGGGTGAGGCATACAATGCCTCCATCGAGGTATGTGACCGAGGACACCTAGGGATACCTCGATCGAGGTTCATACATGCGTAATGCACTAAATACCTCGATCGAGGTATAAGGTCTAATCGAGGTATATGATCGGGGCTCTGGGCATAGCAGACCTCTCCACCAAAACTTAGCCAATTAGTATCAATCTTAGCACCAAAACTTAGCCAATTAGTTTCAATCTTAGCACCTCTCCACCAATAATAATGAAGAGCAATCTAAGAGCAATCTAGTGGATGAGTTGAGGCTCTCTATAAGACACCACGTTTTGGTTCATTTCACCCATTCTTAGCCATTCTTGCCTCCTCATCACTTTGTCACACCTTCCATCCTACTTTCATTGATAATGGGTTCTCAAAGCCGTAGAGCTAGTAGACGTGAACCCCCCCCCAAATCTCATTGACGAGGAGCACTACCTCTACATCCCACCTCCACCCCCACCTCCACCCCCACGCCCACCTCCATTGTCCCCCCATCCTCATCCGCTCTCCTACCTCTAGCCTCCGCCCTTCCCCTAGCCACCTACATTTTGGCCTCCACCTCTACCTCTTCCCCCTCCACCCTCCCCCCTCCCCCTCCCCCTCCCCCTCCCCCCGCTTTGCTTGGTGCCTCCCTTCCCCCGTCCACCCTACCATCTCCCATTGATCCCCTTGCCCCACCTTGTAGTAGCAGTGTTGCTTCACGACCTGACTTGCCGAAGTCCACTAACCGTCGTCATACTAGCAAGATTGTGCAGTCTTTTTTTTGTGACCTCACGCCAGCTTCGCAGTCTTCTCTTCTCACGTCCCTGATTGATCACCCTAACTTGGTAGAGTGTAGGAGGCTTGCTGGTCTTGGTGCACGTAGAGATAGGGTTGTATCTAGCGAGGTCCTTAGCAGTGTTCGACATTCCTATGCTTCTATTAAGCATAGGAACTCTAGTGATGCCTTGGCAGCACGTCGTGCTATTGTGGCTGCCATTAGTAGACCTCATATGATAGGCCATGTGCGTACCGCTTCACGTCTTCTTCAGATTGCACCGCGCACATTGCGAGCAGGCATCATTAGGAGGCAGAGTCTAGAGGATAGTGAGACTGATGCTCTTTGGGCTTCGAGTGGTTGTGCACCTCGTAGCGATCGATTGTTGGATGATTCCACTAGGTCCTTCATACAACAGTTTTGGGTGGAGCATTGCAGAGCATCCCCGGTGTTCAAGAAGGCATTGCGGAAGAGGATGTCACGTGGTGTGTACATTGAGCATGGTGCATGTTTTTTGGAGTGTACCTAGACTGAGTTGTACACTCAGTTTGTAGAGGCGCACCCGGAGTTCAAGATTGGGCAGAGGTCATTTGAGCGATGCAGGCCATGGTTTGTGCGATGCTCTCAGGAGCCTGACACATGCTGTTGTTGCTACCATGTGGATTTTGGATTGATGTATGACGTATTCCATTCCCTTGATGGTCATAGGGGAGTGGTTCCTACTAGCCCTCGCGACTTCATTCATTCCATATTGTGTACACGAGATGGTTATGCTTTATTCCACTCCCTTGATTGTGTGGAAGGCACGTGTACTTTGTGTGGTGACTTTGCTAGAGTGCCACAAGTTGCACTAGATACTTGTGATGTGCAGATGGTTCGTTGGCAGTAGTATGAGTACTGTACCTTGACATTAGATGGTGGTGCACAGTCGAGGAGGTTGCAGCTTGTGGGGAAGGAGACACCACGTGTTGTATTCATTGACAGTTTTCGAGGGAAGCTGTACCGCTACATACGCCACTCGCACACTACGAAATGGGAGGATAATCAGTTTCGTGCATGTTTGAGGACATTTCCTACAGGGGTGGTTGTCTCAGTGGTGGACTTTGTGGAGAATTACACCTTTGCACCACAGCATGAGATCCAATCGAAGTATTATTTCTCCGAACAGGTGACGTGTGATTGAGTATTGATTTTTTCCCCACCTCATTATATTGAATTATTTCAATAGTCATATTTTTTTTCAATGCCATATTGTAGGTTGCTATATTTGTGCACATTAGCTATCGTCATGCACAGGCTCATGTGGATGGCATTGATAGCACCATGGACTCACGCGTCATTGTGCGAGAGTATCACTTCTACATTAGTGATGATGGATCGCATGATGCCCATTTTGTGCAGCATTGCTTCACTTTGCATGATAGTTTCTTGAGAGATCATGGTGTCACATGGCAGCGACACTGGATCTGGTCAGACGGTTGCAGTGGTCAGTTCAAATCCGCTAGACAGTTTTATTGGTTCTGCAGATGGCACCGTGAGACAGGCATTCCGATTACATGGAGCTACTTTGAGACAGGGCATGGTAAGGGAGAGCACGATGGTGCAGGTGCTTGCGTGAAGCGTGCTTTGAGTCGATACCAGTTGCGTCACAGTGCCGATCGCTTCAAGGATGCACATGATGTGGTGCAGTGGGTGCTAACTCCTCGTTTCAGTCACGTGACAATAGGGTGGTGAGCCGGTATTTTTGGTGCGTGGACATTGGGAGTCTTGATCGGTCTAGGCCTTTTGATTGTCGTTCTGTGCCTGGCACTCTTGATTTCCATTCCATCAGGAGCGTAGGTGAGTCTCACCCCACGATCTTTTCTCGACGGTTTGCATGTTTTTGCTCTGCATGCATTGATGATGATTGGGGAGGGTGCTCCATGATACCATGGGCCGATCCATGGGTACGGCGAGTGCTTTCTCCCTTCTAGCCTTGGGAGGAGGTACATGATGATCAGGATGCGGGATTCAGTTCCTCTAGAGATTATGACCAGCTTACAGATATTTTGCGTATTAGTGATATCTTCGTGGTTATTGCTTCGGAGGGCAATGAGGAGGGTGTGGATTATTACTTGTTGCGATGCTCTATGCTGAAGAGTGTGCTGAATGAGGATACAGTGGATGGGCATGGGATGCACTTCAATGCTCATAGCATGATCGTAGGTGGCCACTATTTTCAGCAAATACAGAGGCGTGGTCGCTATACAATAGATACAGAGGCGTGGTCGCTATATTGAGTTCCAGGAGTACATGGCGGATCAGGAGGCATACATGTATTCTCATCTTGTTGTTGGGATCAAGATTACTTTGAGTCGTGTTCGCACTCGCAAGGTGACGTCCACTCCACGATGGCGCCTTGCAGTGGTGGATCACGAGAGCATACTTGCAACTATTGGCATCAGAGCTGATCCTGAGGAGTAGCACAATACATATATTTTTTGGGATCATCAGTTGATCATATTGATTTTTATTGGGTATCACTAGTTGATTACACTTTTTTGTATTCGATATGTATAGGCTCACTGTGTGACCGTACCATTGTCATTTTTATGGACTCATATTTTGTATTTCACTATGATGGCTGTATACACGTTCATACACATCATTGTATTAGATTCTATTTTTTACATGATGTCCGATGTCTTCTCAATGGGATTTGTTGTGTTTGTAAAACAAAAAATTGTTTATTAGTAGTAATGTTGTAATTTGTTTTGTGCTTTAGGACATTTTAAAAACGTGACTAAGAAAATTCGCGCACGTACTAACGAAATACGCGTGTGGACTTACTTGCTGGGGATGAAACTTCGCACGACTCTTAGGCCACCCTAGACATACATCCACGTGAGATTTGGTCTGAACTGATTTGGTATGCGCCATGTGGAAGGTACAATGCGTACATTTTTACAATCCCTACTAGCACAACTATGTATGAGCTATGGCGCATGTACTAACGAAATACGCATGTGGACTTATCTGTTGGGAATGAAACTTCACACGACTCTTAGGCCACCCTAGACATGCATCCACACAAGATTTGGTCTCCAACTTATTTGGTATGCGCCACGTGGAAGGTATAATGCATACATTTTTACAATCCCTACTAGCATGACTACGTGTGAAAAATGGCGCACGTACTAACCAAATATGCATGTGGACTTATCTATTGGAGATTAAACTCTGCACGGCTCTTAGGCTACCATAGACGTACATCCACGCAAGATTTGGTGCCCAACTGATTTGGTATGCGCCACGTGGAAGGACAACTGCGTACATTTTTACAATCCCTACTAGCATGACTACGTATGAAAAATGGCACACATACTAATGAAATATGCACGTGGACTTATCTGTTGGGGATGAAACTTCACACGCCTCTTAGGCCACCCTAGAAATACATCCACGCAAGATTTGGTCTCCAACTTATTTGGTATGTGCCACGTGGAAGGTATAATGCGTACATTTTTACAATCCCTACTAGCACGACTACGTGTAAAAAATGGCGCACGTACTAACCAAATATGCATGTGGACTTATCTGTTGGAGATTAAACTTTGCACGGCTCTTAGGCTATCGTAGATGTACATCCACGCAAGATTTGGTGCCTAACTGATTTGGTATGCGCCACATGGAAGGACAGCTGCGTACATTTTTACAATCCCTACTAGCACGACTACGTATGAAAAATGGCACACATACTAATGAAATATGCATGTGGACTTATCTGTTGGGGATGAAACTTCACACGGCTCTTAGGCTACCCTAGACATACATCCACGCAAGATTTGGTCTCCAACTGATTTGGTATGCGCCACGTGGAAGGACAAATGCGTACATTTTTACAATCCCTACTAGCACGACTACATGTGAAAAATGGTGCACATACTAACGAAATATGCACGTGGACTTATCTGTTGGAGATTAAACTTTGCACGGCTCTTAGGTTGCTGTAGACGTACATCCACGCAAGATTTGGTCTCCAAGTGATTTGGTATGCGCCACGTGGAAGGATAGCTACATACATTTTTACAATCCCTACTAGCACGACTACGTATGAAAAATGGCGCACGTACTAATGAAATACGCATGTGGACTTATCTGTTTGGGACGAAACTTCACACGCCTCTTAGGCTACCCTAGACGTACATCCATGCAAGATTCGGTCTCCAACTTATTTGGTATGCGCCACGTGGAAGGACAAATGCGTACATTTTTACAATCCCTACTAGCACGACTAAACCCTAAACCCTAAACCCTGAACCCTAAATCCTAAACCCTGTTGGGGACGAAACTTCACATGCCTCTTAGGCTACCTAGATGTACATCCACGCAAGATTTGGTCTCCAACTGATTTGGTTTGCGCCACGTAGAAGCAATCCCTACTAGCACGACTAAACCCTAAACCCTAAACCCTAAACCTTGAACCCTAAATCCTAAACCCTATTGGGGACGAAACTTCACACGCCTCTTAGGCTACCCTAGACGTACATCCACGCAAGATTTGGTCTCCAACTGATTTGGTTTGCGCCACGTAGAAGCAATCCCTACTAGCACGACTAAACCCTAAACCCTAAACCCTAAACCCTAAACCCTGAACCCTAAATCCTAAACCCCGTTGGGGACAAAACTTCACACGCCTCTTAGGCTACCCTAGACGTACATCCACGCAAGATTTGGTCTCTAACTGATTTGGTTTGTGCCACGTAGAAGGAATCCCTACTAGCACGACTAAATCCTAAACCCTAAACCCTAAACCTTGAACTCTAAACCCTGAACCCTGTTGGGGACGAAACTTCACACGCCTCTTAGGCTACCCTAGACGTACATCCACGCAAGATTTGGTCTCCAACTGATTTGGTTTGTGCCACGTAGAAGCAATCCCTACTAGCACGACTAAACCCTAAACCCTAAACCCTGAACCCTAAATCCTAAACCCTGTTGGGGACGAAACTTCACACGCCTCTTAGGCTACCCTAGACATACATCCACGCAGGATTTGGTCTCCAATTGATTTGGTTTGCGCCACGTGGAAGGTATAATGCATACATTTTTGCAAGCACCTTTTCAATGCTTAATGTTTATAATTACGACACACGGCATTATTTTTAAAATACATTATGTATTAGATGTGTGAATTGAGATATTTGAAATTCAAAATCATACTCTCCTCCAAGGCCTGCCTATGATGTGACTCATGCTCAAATAACTATCGAATGGCTCTCCAATCCAAGCCACCACCAGTGATCTCCGCCTCAGCCTGTGCCTGAAAGCTATCCACAACGTCCTCAACTATGTCCAATCGACCCAGAGCCTTAATAACTGAATCCAGACTCGCAACCCGGCGTGCCCTAGCATCCTGCAGTGCCCTCATCTCAGCTCTCAGCATCTTTATCTGCATACGAATAGTGGTGCTAGAACCTGTGCGCTGGCTGGCGCATGCACAAAAAAAACACATGGAAGTTAATATTCTATTTGGGTAATGAAAATAATATTCTATTCAATATGACTTATAATCTATTTACGTAATGAAAACTATTTGTACGTACTCCTTGATGAGGTAGGATGTCGTTGGGATCATCCTATGCACCTACCGGTAGATGGGCCAAATGTGTGGCTCAATATTAATCAATATTATTAATAATTCTTAATTTTGATTAGAATTTTTTCAAACTCTAGTTGTTGCATTTTTAAACTTAGATGTCTCAAATATTTTTTCCTTATATGTTTCCCTTTTTTCACTTTTTATCCAATATGAAACTTTTCCACATGTGGTGTAAGGACCACATTGTCCACTTATGGCCCCTATACTAAGGACAGATAGTGGAGAGGTTTGGTTAATAAGACCTTCTTTGAATGCTTTACTGCCTTGGGTTTGCAATAGATATGGAGGAGATAGAAGGATACCTAATACATTACTTTGAACGATACACAAGCAAGGCGCATCTAGTATTTCTCGGACTACACATTAAAAAAGAGAGCGGGTTCACACTACAAACCTTTTAAAGCGAGAACTTTGAGAAAATAATTAAGCCTTTTCAATATTATCTATTTTGGTTGGGCAATCCACCTCAACTAGTGGCCATTCCTATAGATCATCACTTGGTTCCCATGCTTGGGGAGAGAGGACACCTTTGGACAATCATAAATTACGTATGTGTTTTTGATGCGCTGGTGCATTTACAAGATCCAATTAGCCATATGCTTATGCATCTAACCACTCTAGTGTTGGGGTCTTTGCCGATGTGGTGTGGTGTTTTAGGGATAATGCCCATGTGGTGTTTTATACAGCCTACTTACTCTACCTAAATTATGAAACAACTCTTAACCAACTATATAATCTATAATATTCCACATAAACGATGATTTTTTAAAAGATGGTTTTGAAGACTAAAATTTAAACGTTTTTTTATTTAAATAAAAATAGCACCAATTTCAAAGATAGCATAGAACCTACTTTAATCTCTCTTTTTCTTCTTCTTGTTTTCTTGTTTTCTTGTTTTTAATACATGATTTTCTTATTTTAACAAAATTCTTATTTTCTTGTTCTTGATACATGATTTCTAAAAATAAAATTTAAACGTTATATTAAATTCACAACTTCAGTAATTTGTAAACTTCACTTATAAATTTTTTTAAATATATTATTTTACAAAATAAATTATATACTTTTTGACATTTAAATACTAACTTAAACTCTTATTTTCTTTTTTTTTAAAGATCATTTTTAAAAATAAAGTTTAAACGTTTTTTTATTTAAATATAAATAACACTAATAAAAAAAATATCTTTAATCTCTTTTTTTAAAAAGATGATTTCAAAAAACAAAATATATACATTTTCAGGCTTTAAATAAAAAATTACGTAATTCTAAAAATAATTAAAAAAACTTTAAAATGCATTTCAAATTTAGAAATATTTTATAATTATTCCTATAAACTAAAATTTAAACGTTTCTTTATATTAATAAAAATAGCACTAATTTAAACTTTAATCTCTTTTTTTTAAAAGATGATTTTAAAACAAAATATTTACATTTTCACATTTTAAATAAATAATTACGTAATTCCAAAAATAATTTAAAAAAACTTTCAAATGCATTTCAATTTTAAAAATATTTTATAATTATCCCTATAAACTAAGATTTAAACGTTTTTTATTTCAATAAAAATAGCTCTAATTAAAAAAAATAACTTTAATCTCTTTTTTCCAAAGATGATTTTTAAAAACCTAATTTTTACATTTTCACATTTTGAATAAAAAATGCCTCATGAAACGTTTTTTAAATTTAAAATTTTCACATTTTAAATTATAAATGTCGTAATTCAAAAATTTTAAAAAAAATTTACAAATGCATTTCAAATTTATAAATATTTTATAATTATTCCTATGAACGTTTTTTTATTTAATAAAAATAGCTCTATTTAAAAAAAAAAAAATTTATTTTCACATTTTAAATAAAAAATGTCGTAATTCATAAATTCTACCAAAAAGAAAATGCTACATAAAAAAACAGAAATATAGAACATTTTCACATTTTGAATAAAAAATGCCTCATTAAACGTTTTTTAAATTTAAAATTTTCACATTTTAAATTATAAATGTCGTAATTCAAAATTTTTAAAAAAAATTTACAAATGCATTTCAAATTTATAAATATTTTATAATTATTCCTATGAACGTTTTTTTATTTAATAAAAATAGCTCTATTTAAAAAAAAAAAATTCATTTTCACATTTTAAATAAAAAATGTCGTAATTCATAAATTTCAAAAAAACATTAAAATGCATTTGAAATTTAGAAATTTTTTATAATTTTTCTTATAAACTAAAACTTAATCAAATTTTACCAAAAAGAAAATGCTACATTAAAAAAACCCTACCTGGACTCTCCCGCTCCGCCGGCTCTGTCCATCTCCGTCGATGTCCGTTGGTGGCTCTCCGTCGCTCACGCAATTCCGTCGAAGTCCCGCAAATCTGAAATCGGTGGATGAGGAGGAGCTCGATCGAGGTATGCGGAATGAGGGGGGTCGCTCTCCTTTTATAAGAAAAATTAGGGTTTAGCTACCTCGATCGAGGTATTCTGCATGCATGCCACTATACCTCGATCGAGGTATTGTGACATGCCCATACATCTCAATACATCTACCTCGATCGAGGTATTGACATGCCACGATACCTCGATCGAGGTATTGTGACATGCCCATACATCCACGTCGATGGAGGTTTTGACATGCCACGATACCTCGATCGAGGTATGTCGGTAGCAGCCGGATGCCAAGTCATCGGTCCAGCATACCTCGATCGAGGTATGTCATCTGCCCTGTCGGTTGCCCTGTCGGATGGCACATACCTCGACGAGGTATGCTGGACATGCCACCTTACCTCGATCGAGGTTGAGCTGGATTGCTAGAATACCTCGAACGAGGTAGATGTGGCATGTATAGGTGGCTTGCTAGCAAACCTCGATCGAGGTTGAGGCTCAGTCCGGTGAAAAAAGCCCAGTACCTCGATCGAGGTATTGGCTTGGCTCGGTTGTCCTCGTGTGTGATTTTCATTGGAGCTAATACCTCGATCGAGGTATTGGAAACCGAAGCAAAACCTTTGTATTTTCACTCGAGCGGGTGTCACACTCACCCGAAAGTGGTCCGGAAGTGGACACCCTTAGCTTGCTACCACCCACTAATGGATGCACACAAGCACCTAGCAAGCCCTTGATCACACATATCCCAACACTTTGGTGTCTATTAAAAGAGTGCCCTCCCTAAGCAGTAAAGTTCCCCACATGTCCCAAGGAGATGATTAGATTTGAGAACCAAAAGAGGTAAAGGCACCATGTGAGAGGCAAAAAGTCTAGAGGTAGGAGTTGACCCCTCAATTTCTTTAGAATCTAGATTTGCTTTCAATCTAGGTAGCCCTCTACTTTTGTTTAGAATTTACTTGTCATACACGTTAGTTCTAAAAGTTGAGAGATGCACTTTTAGTTCTAGGTTTGTTTACAATATAATCCATAAATGTTAGTTCTAAAAAGTAAGGGTGCACTTTTAGTGTCTCTAGAAATAAAATTTGCTTTCAATCCAAGTTAATCCTTTATTTTAGTTTGGAGTCTAATATCCATAAATATACGTCGGCATCTTGGTTGTTTTACACATTTGAAATTACTAGTTTTAAATTCATGAGCTAGGAAAATATCCCAAAGCTTAAAGCATAGAAAACTAGGAGGAAATGCTTGTGTGGGGGGCTAGCTCACATGTGCTCAGAAGGATTGAAAATCATAGTTACATATTCATGTGTTAGGCAAGGTTGGAGTGCCTCAACAAAAGCTCAGTTCAAGGCTCAAAAACCAAAGATATAAGAACTCATGTAAACTTACTGGTAAGGCTAAAAAGGCCACATCTCTTTCGGTTGATGCGAGCATCGTTGATTATATCGAAGCGTTTGTGGGAGAAAGGGACATCAACACCTCTTTTAACCTCTTGAATGGGAAATGAGAAAGCCTTTTTGGAAGAGAGGAGATGGGACACAGGTGGGCATTTGGTAGGTTGGAAAGGGTGTGTCATGTACGGTAGGATTCTATGGTTGGAGGAGGATTCTATGGTTGGAGTGTGATGATCTCTTCTTGGAAGGAGGGTATCGTGAGGGGAAATGGTGTAAGAGGAGGATCTCTTCTTGGAAGGAGGGTATCGTGAAGGGAAATGGTGTAAGAGGAGGATAATAAATTAATGACATGAAATGGCTTTATATTTCTGTAGAAAGATGGCTTTTAGAATTGAAGCTATGGCACCGATCTCCAACCTTCCATCTATGGAGCTCCCCCAAGCTTCTGATCCCAGTGTTCTCCTCATCCCTTACCCTGCCCAAGGCCATATCACTCCCCTCATGCACCTCGCCAAACGCCTTGCCTCCCTCGACGTCCCCTCCACCCTTGTCACCATGCAGCACCTCGTCGACCGCATCTCCCAAGTCCATAGCACCCCCCATTCCTCCCCCCTCCCTCCCCTTGTCCGCCTCCTTGGCATCCCTGATGGCCTCCCCCTCGACTTCCAGCTCGACTTCCTTGGCCCTGACCTCGCCTTCGCTTTCATGCAACATGCCCAAGATGCCGTCTTGAACCTCATCCACAACCTCGCCCTCGACAATCAGCCGCCTTTTACCTGCGTTATTGGTGATTTCTTTGCTCCCTGGACGCGAAGCTTGTGCGACAAAGTCTGCATTCCTGAGGTCGTTTTCTGGCCACAGAGTGCGGCCGCCTTTGCCGTTTATTTTCATCTAGACAAAATGATGTCAACTTCTTACGACCCATTCCAAAGACACGGTACATTTTTGCATTCCCATCTACCGGTTGTTTATATCCCCACAGTTGTCTGTTGCAATGTACATACTATCATCTTAAATAAATTTCCCGTCATTGTGTTGTCTGCAGTAAGGGGATTTGGACCCAAACAACCTATGGATCTAGTCAGTTGCATTCCGGGTTTACCGCCTGTACATCCAGCTGATCTTCCTTTCGAAACTCTACTCGGAAAGGATGGCCTCAACTGGGTGCGCGACGTAATGGAAACACGATTTAGCCGTATTGGCGAGGCGGCCCGCGTCCTGGGGAATTCTTTCGAAGAGTTGGAAACAGACGTTTGCAAAGCACTTGGCCAAGACCTATGTGCAGTTGGTCCGCTGATACCTTCCGCATTTATTACGGAAGAAAATAACAAAGACACAGGTAGCGGAACAAGCTTGTGGGTCGAGGAAGCTGACTGCTGTCAATGGCTAGACAATCAGCCGTTATTATCCGTCATCTATCTGTCCTTCGGGAGTTTGACGAAATATTCCGTTGCCCAAATCCAAGAGCTAGCCCTGGGTCTCGAGGCCTCTGATCAACGTTTTCTTTGGGTGATTCGTAAAGATATACTAGTCGAGAAATCTGTCGATGTCTTCGAAGCTTTACCAGAAGGCTTTCTGGAAGAAACTAAAGACAGAGGCAAAATAATCCATTGGGCACCTCAATCGTTGGTTTTATCGCACCCAGCAGTGGGTGGGTTCTTCTCGCACTGCGGATGGAATTCGATAATAGAGAGCATAAGCATGGGGTTGCCGATTTTGGGATGGCCTTATATCATGGACCAGATATTCAATTGTTGGTTGGTATCTACGCAATGGAAGATAGGATTGGAGCTGCAGAGGGACGAAAACAATAATACAGACAAAGGAGAGGTGGAAAGGGCAGTGAGATTGTTGATGGAAGGGCAGCAAGCGGAGGAGATGAGAAGCAGAGCAGGCAAGATGAGGGACGCTGCACGGAGGGCTGTACGCAAGGATGTTGGTAGCTCCCACAAGAACTTGCAACGTTTTGTGAATGCAGTACTCGTGAAGCACCCTCTATGACAAAGAGTTATCCACTTCGCTTTTGAATCCCTTGATTCCCCCTAATATTGCTATATCTTCATAACTTCTATGTTCTACTACTACTTCTCAAATTCTTTAATCTCTAGCATGTGTACATTTTTTGCTCAAAAGCATTGGAATCTACATTTAATTATTGTGTAGTCTATCATGTTGGAGTATTTGCACGTTGCATAAGGTCTAAGGGCAATTTAGTTCGAAAAGATTTTAACTATTGGTATAGTTACATCTTAGTAACACGTAAGATCCTCATGAGGAATTGGATAATCAATCCTACTCAACATTATCAATAAGAACATGACTTCATGCCAATGGAGACCAAATGCTCCTTCCATTTGCATACGTTCTCTCTTAACTAGGAGCAACAAGATGTGTGGCATAGGACGTAACCTTCTCATAGAGGATGAACTTTATGGTCTTCTTTGTAAAGCACCCATAGTTGGAAATCATAGAGAAGTAGTCTAGCGCTTTAAGAGAAAGAACACCCACTCGTGGCTTGCACCCCCTCTAATCCTTTTCCTTTCAGAACCGATAACTAATTTAGAAGCATACTTTCATTTCATTGGGTCAGCATGTACTCGGGGGGGGGGATGGGGGGGGGGGCACTACTTGAAAAACCCTTATATATCACATGCATTCAGAGGGTATACTAAAACCCGTTATCTTTAAATTGTACGGCTTTCAAATGACCCCTTTTTTGGTATAGAATTATGGTTTTTTTCAATACCCCAATTTTAAATCCCTTTCAGTAAGTATATTTGTAATTTATGTAAAATTAAATGAAATTTTGCTATTTAAAAGCCACTTCTATTGTCGCACATACTATATATACATATGATGAAATCCCTCTTGCCTTTGAGAGCATGTGTAGTTCCAAACCATTGAATGACAATGAAACTCAATTGTCCTTACTCTGACTTGTAAATTTCTACCATCTTGTCAAGCCAAAATGGGTGTCCAAGAGGGTCCTCTTGCAAAAGAGTTAAAATCATATAGCCAATCTTCAAATTGGCTATGGTACCTATCCATTTCTCCTCGTGGGAACAATTCTATGCACTTATAATGTAGATCTCCCATGTGCATACATCGCTCAAAGTTTTAACCTCAACCAATAAATGTAGGACATGCTATACTAAAGTAATTAATGATGGCTAGACAAAACGATTTCATGACCTTGTATTCTTATTCTTAAACCAATAGACGTAGACCATGTTGTATAGAAGTAATCAATAATGGCTAGAAAAAATGATTTGTATTCTTATTCTTCAACCAATGAAGGGTGAGGGTTTGGTCTTCAAACTAAGTATTCCACCAGATTGCAACATCTTTGCTTCTGTAATGTATTTTTTCCTTCCCAACAAACCTTTTCTTCTTAGATATGACATCTTTCATAGTTAAGATTTGTCAACTTAAACCCCTCTCTCTCCTCTCTAAAAGTCACTCTAGTCAAGCACCCAAAGAAATCCAAGACAAGTCTAGATCTCCATCACGAGATTTTCGAGTTTTTTTGTATAATTCCCTTTGATTTGGACATGTTGCACTCTCAATCGCTCGCTTTAAATCATCACAGACATTGCACTTTGACATTTTTTGCCTCCTTGGGATTTTAAAATATCCAAAGTTCTTCTTCCAAAGAGTATACAAAGTATGAGAAGAAGCTACGGCATCCCCTCTTTGCCTTTGCTTTTCTACAATAGAGTCAAATACTTCGAGCTTTGTCAAGCCCATTGGAAGGTGCATTTCAGTGATCGCATCACCGTTAGGGAGTTCGGTAGATATATGGGGTTGAGGTAAAGCATTTTGATGTACGAAGTCTTGCAAAATTGCTGCTGCCCTAACAGTTGAGATTCTTGATTTGGACCTTCCTCTATTATCGTGAATGCTAAATTTGTTGCCGCCCTTTGCCTTGGTGACTAAATCCCAATATGTACCATGGGATAATCCAGTAATATTGCGATATGCCTTATTGCAAATCTTTTTTCCATTTATGAGAGGTTTTACCTTTTGCCTTGAACTTAGCCCTTTATTGCCATTCTGAAGAAAGCAAGAGGGACTTGTGAGAAGGTATTCATTTCTTTCGCTTCCTCTTCTTTGCCACACGTGTCCTCTTCATTCCCTGATGTCTGCAAGATCAATGAAGCGCATACATCTTCGCTTGCAACATAGATATCCCAATGCATTTAACATGTTCTCCTCCTTCATTACTCTCTTCCTCTTTGGTTGCTTTTGTGGATCTGCCTGGATTCGCTTTCTCTTCATGCATATGTATAACCGTTTTCGTTCCTCATGCACGTTGTTATCTGTATTTATGCACTTCTTCTCCTCACATTTGTTTGTAACCAAGCATCCATGATTGGTCGTTGCATCCTTGGCCATATCACAATCAAAGTTAAATATTGAATAATCCTCTGTTCATCTCATCCTTGTTTTTAACATACTCTTAGGACCATTCAATGAATTCAATATTCTACGAGAGCATTGAGAACCTTGAAACTCTTCCACTCCTGAGAGAACATCGTTCATTGGGACATCTTGCATGGCTTTCACAAATCCACAAGCTTGATTGACACCAGGTTTGTTAATATGCATGAACTCATCCACACTTGACAAGACATCGCCTTAGCCCTTCTCACTGTGCAAGAATTCATCCACCTCAGATAAGGCTTCGCTTCTAAAATCATTTTGTTTCTCTGAACCAATGAACTCATCCACTCCAGATAAGATGTCACTTCTATAATTGAGTACATTGAAATCATCCACATTTGAAGTGATAGAGCCTGGCACATGGGCACACATTTTAGGTCCTTGGCTTCATTGGAAGAATTGGGAAGCTCTTTTAATGTTAGGGTTATGATTCAACATAGACCTCAGTATCTTGAATTTAGTGGAGAGGAGATTTCAATCCTCTCTAGAGCTTCAAATGAGGTCAATAACAACGTTATGATGGCCATTCTCAGGTTGATACAAAATTTTTCTCTGCTTGATAATTCAATATTTTGATTCAATCTAATAAGCTAATATTCATTTATTTGTTGGTGCAGTATCGTTATCTCACGATTTTCTAGAGCCGTACAAAATCGTGTGTATATGTTGGATTCCCTCCTTTCTCCTATACTTAGCGATAGCAGAAAGACGATAGTCGATGTTTGTAAATGGTTACAACCTTTACATTTACATGGTGTGTGAGTCCTATTTATGGCATATCACGAGATGTAAGTATCATGGCAACATTTATTTTCATCTTATACTGGCAACATTGTGTTAAATAATAATGGTTCTTAATTATTCGTGTAGGGAACATTGGAGTCTGTTGGTTTGGGACCTTGAAGACAACTATTGTTGGTTTGTCAACTCGATTGTAGGCTTTCATGGCTCAGTGCAAACGTAAGTATTCTATTAATCTGTTGTCTCGGGGGGGTCACTCATCATATGTAACCCTATCACGTGAGTTCAACAGAAGGATTTTTTTTATTTCTAAAATTTACAGAAATAAATATACATAAGGGACTATTTAAAATATTTTTAGAAAAAATTTATAGATTTGTATAGAAAAGGGGTACATTTTATTAATGAAATTTTTTACATATAAGGGACTTTAAATATAGACCTTGAACGCATGTGATATAGAGGGTTTATACATAGTGACCCCCCCGAGTCTGTTGTTACTTCTATATTATGTACCTTATGTAATAGGCACACTAAGTTTTTTTAATATGTCATGATGAGTAGGTCGGTTGAGAAGTTGCTATCTACTATCAGAGAAACAGGACAGTACAAAGGCTCGCTAGACTTCCAAAAGTGTTTACTAGTAGAGTAGGAAGATGGGCATAGTTGTGGGTGGAGAGTTGCCTATAACTGCATGTTGATTTTCAAAGAAATTTTCTCACTTAAGCCACAGGTCTCATCGGAAGACTCTTTGGAGCTCAAATATTTAGAGGAGGATATACAATTATTTAAGGCTGAAATCATTCGAGACCTAATTGCTGCCATTAGAATACAACATGCAACTGAAGCAATATCAGAGCTTGCATTTAAGGAAGAGGAGACCGAGTCTACTGTGCAAGCACTACACGCACTACATAAGAAGTAGAGACTCAGTGTACACCTACAGCACCATAGCCTCCACTGGAAGCACCAAAAGAGTTGCCATAGCCTCCACTTGTATTTAAGGAAGAGGATACTAAGTCTACTCCGAAAGCACTACATACTACAGAAGAAGTAGAGATTGGGTGTACATCTAGAGCACCACAGCCTCCATTGGAAGCATCAGAAGAGTTGCCACAATCTCCACTAGAAGCATCAGAAGAGTTGTGATGCATGTATGATGTTGTGTTTGTATATATGCATGAGGAGCATATTCTCATGATGTTGTTTATTCCATGAATATTATGGTTGACATTTATTTGTTGCAATGTATGAATCATGATATAGTTTTTGTTGATTATATACCAATTTGTGACTTATTACTTAAGTGGCATTTAGTCATGATATTTATATATTTATTTCATGCACACAATTTTATGATATGAATGTGTGATGATGTGATTATTTGGAAATATAACCTTGTGTGATGAGAATTTTGATATGAATATGTGATGACGTAATATTTGTAATATATTTCACTCCAAAGTATCAATTCCCAATGCTCCACTCACTTAAAGTATAGCATTCCCAATGCTCTGCAAAATTTTATTCAGTTGGATAGTCTCCACTCACTTAAAGTAGAGCATTCCCAATGCTTCTCTCACTTTATTCCAACCCTTATCCTTATCATAGCAAACACATCGTGCCTTAGTGCACTTGTATTCTTCCATCCTAGTCCTTCCACAAACACTCTCTTATTTCTTACATCCTAGTCCCTCTAATTAACTTGTATTCGTCTTTTACTTTACGTCTTCCCTCACTTTCTATCACTCTTGAAGGAGGGGCGGCTCACTGTGCATCCCTCGCTATCGCTCCCTCACTCTCCTTCTCCCACTTTCCCTCTAAGACAATGACTAGTTACTACCCGACTTCATTTACTGAACTCAAATTCTATCTTAGATCCCTTTTGTATGGACCAATGAAGGGAAAATCATTCGAGGAGGATATGTTACACACATGAATGCTTGATTTAAACTCAGTAGAAGAGGTGAATATCCCTAGCTTTCTTTTTCGCTTCTTTTAAGCACGTACTTCTTATGCTAACAAGTTAAATTTTCGTACAGGATATGGTGGTGGCTAGAAGCTATATTGAAAAAAATGGTGAAGATGAGGAAAGCCAAGAGAGAAAAGAAGAGTTGTTGAATGCTTACAAGTCGGCGGAAGATTCGAAATAGGTTGTGAGGAGAGTTTGTGAGGAGATTTACGATGCCAGCCCGGGTTACGCATGGCCTACAGGTTTAAAGACTGCTTATTTTATGAAGCCAATGCCATAGTAGGCACTTTCGAGGACATATGCTCTCTCTAATGACTTAATAGTCAAGTGATGGAAATTTAATTCCATAGAGACTTATGTGTTTTCTAAAGTAACTGTAATAGACAAGAAATGAAACTATAGTTCCACAAAGACTTTTTAGTTCTCCAATGTAAAGTTGTAATAGACAAGAGAGACAAAGATGAGATCTTCTAGGCTGAGCTAATGGAAGGTGTTTTTTAACACCATATGGCTTTGAGTTATATGATCTACTTCTTGTACAAATGTGTCATGCTTTTTTTTAAATGTACCCTAGTTTTAATAACATGTCACTCCATTTTTTCTAATTTGATTTTTTAAAATCTTACTTTTTGTCTCTTTTAACAATGTGATGTCCTCTTTTTTTAATGTACTCTAGTTTTAATAACATGTCACATCATTTTTTCTAATTTGATTTTTTAAAATCTTACTTTTTGGCTCAAAGTTTTGTTTCATAAGAGCCTCTTTTTTTTAAATGCTTTATCCAAAATTATCTCACAAAACGAATTTGGATAGTGCACCAGTCCAAAATTAATGAAATAGGTGTTTTATGCAAGATGGACATCCAATAGCATATGAGAGCCGAAAATTAAAACCAGCGAAATGCAATTATAGTACATATAATAAAGAATTAACCGCTGTTGTGCATGCTTTACAAATGTGGAAACATTATTTGATGGGAGCTGAGTTTTTTATCAAAACCGATCAGCAAAGTATCAAGAATTTGCTGACTTAGCCACTAAAATCTGATAGACACATCAAGTGGGCATCATTTATACAAAGTTTTCAGCCCATGATTCAGTATCATCCTGGAAAGGAAAATGTAGTTGCTGATGCTCTTAGCAGAAAGCCAAGTATTAATCACATCATTGCTGTAGAGACCCAGCCTTTTGAAGGTATGAAGAATTCTTATCAAGGGGATCCAGACTTCTCCGATATATGGAACAGATTATAAAATAACAGTTGGAATCCTATGTTGGACTATTCATGCAATGATGGATACCCCTTTTATCAAAAGAAATTATGCATCACTCGACCCTTTAGAGAAATTGTAATGGAGGAAATGCACCAACCACCATATATGGGACATAGGGGAGTGACTGCCACTTTACAAGTGATAGCAAGAGAATTTCATTGGCCTATTATAAGAAAAGATGTGGCTAAGTTTGTAGCCAAATGCATCACTTGTGAGAAGACCAAGAGTTACAAAGAAAAGACCCCAGGATTGCTTATGCCTTTGCCTATTCCTATGCAACCTTGGGAACAAATATCTATGGATTTCATAACAGGTTTTCCTACTACAGCGAACCAAAACAATATGATTTGGACAATAATAGATCGCTTTAGTAAGCAAGCTTATTTCATCCCATGCAAGAAGAATTTAACAGCTCAATAAGTTGCACATTTATTCATCAAGCATATCTTTGTTCATCATGGTTTGCCAAAGATTATAGTGCCTGATCAAGATTCAAAGTTTTGCAGTAATTTTTGGACTACATTATTTCATAATCTAGGCACTAAGTTAGACTTCTCATCAGCTTTTCATCCATAATCAAATGGACAAACTGAGGTTACAAACAATACTTTTCTGGATATGATAAAATCTTATGCGGGAAGTCAACCAAAGACTTGGGACAAATACATTCATCTCTTACAGTTTGCTTATAATAATACTCCTCATTCTGCAACTAGAAGAGCACCCTTTGAGATTATCTATGGGAAGGTTTTACCTATTCCTATCACATGATTGACCCATAGAGTGGAAGCAATAGATGCATTTACCCATGACTATCAAAATATTCTCAAAGAGGTTCAAGAAGCCATTGCAATCGCTCAAGAGAAGTACATGAAAGAAGCTAATAAGAAACGCAAACATATGCTTTTTAAAGAAGGCGATTATGTGCTTCTTCGGATTGAGAAAAGAAGATTGAAGAGTGTTGAGAAATGGCCAGTAATAAAGATGTCACCACGTTTTTATGGACCATTCAAGGTGATTCAGAAAATCAATGATCTAGCTTATAGGCTTGAATTACCTGATAATTGGAAAATACATAATGCTTTCCATATCAGCCTCTTAAAGCCCTTCAAAGGACCTTTACCTATTCATCCTATCTATGAAGAGGCCCCATTGATTGTTGATGAAGAAGAAATTCTAGAACCCGAATGCATTGTTGATCATCAACGGACCTCGACCTGAAAAGGAAATGTCTATACTAAATACTTGCTCAAATTTAAGAATCATCCAAGAGATGATGCTCAGTGGATGCATAAGTAGCTCTTTCAAACTTTTCTAGACCTCCTTAGTTTCCATAATCAAACACGCAACTGAGGTCAGTTGCAATCCAAGCAAGAGGGATGTTATGAAAATTATATTTCTGATATATCTTGCTTTGGACATTATTATTTTTAGTCGAGTGTGACTATGGCAAAGTACTCCATAGGAGCACACCGGACACGGCGAGGGTCCTAGTGGATACTTTGTGTGATTAGTTGGGGACGCCTGACTAGCTTGTGTTTTGCCATGCTAGATGGTCAATATTGGGGGTGATTCCATGTTAATACTGATGTCGCTAGTGTTATTGGTGTTGTGCTTGATTATTGTGCTTTGAGCACGGTTATGTTGGGATCGGTTGATTCGGTGATTCGCTCAATCGATTATTAATAACTAATGTAATTGGCGGCTTGAGTACAGGTGATGGAACTCATAGCGAGGATTGGAGTTAGTGCGAGGGTACCAACCGAGGTGTTGCACAACGCATTATAAATGGCCATGGGCCAATTTTGTATTTGTTTTATTATTGCAAGTTTGAGTAGTAAATTTTGTGGAGGACATAATTCATTTTTGGGCCCTAAGATGGCTATGTAAAGCAAATCCCTCATTTTTGTATGAGAGGGATAATTTTGGCTCCTTGGTGCTTTTATGGAATATCATAAATACTCTAGATGAGGAAGCAAGAGCCACTCATCTAGGGGGGGGAGATTGTACCCATTCTACTATTGTTTTCATGGTGTGATTGTGTTCTTCTCCAATTGATTAAGTGGTGAATTTGTGTGAAAAGAATTACCTTTTGGTTTGTTGTAAATGGTTGGGTGTGTTGGCAATTGCATGCAAATCAATCTTCTAAGAAATCGAGAAGAAATCCACTCTTCACATATACATAATTTAAGTATATGCAATGAACAACAAGTAGCTTTGCAGATGTTCTACCAAGATGTTTCTTCTATAGACTTAGGCTCACGGCACTTTGGCTCATGGCCTCAACAAAAGGATCGATTGTACATCATTGAAACATTATTTTGTAGGAGTTGTTTGGATGCAAGTTTCATGGCCATGCAATGTCTAGTTGCTTCTTACTACCTGCAAAGTGTCAGCTCGATACTCATCCATCCAATCATGTCTCACTTAATGCATGGGCCGATCACTAGCGGCGGCCAACATGTAACAACCAATCCATGCACACTAATCAAACAATAATCACACTAATGCCCCTATGAAGATCATTCCTCCAATAGGGTGTGTGTCTTGAGTGGTCTATTTTAAGTGGATGGTAAGAGGTAATTATATAGTCCAGCTTGCATGTGAGAGGCCTAATAGGTTTTTAGGTGATAAGTTGGTTAAGGATTGATATTATAAAAATATATTTTATGCAAAGAAGTTAGAACAAAGATAATACAGCCTCAATACATCTCAATAACTCAATAGACCTTCTACTGATCATGGTGTAATGTCATTGCACCAATAGATATTACCAAAGTCTTGATTGGCAAAATAATCATGCACATCCAAGATCCCATCTTAAACCTACTACACAAACTATAAGCCACCGACAAAGCATAAAATTCAATCGAGCCAAATGGGTAAGTGACCACACATTACATGTTCAGGATGCCCACACTTTGACAGGGTTATATGGAGCACGATGTGGCCACACAACCTACATACATCTGGGAATATCCCATCTTTTCCTTTGGAATTCACCCAGCCTCTAAGGTCAACTACCCTATTACAAACCATAGTGTTTGGCCACTATGGCCGCAATCTGAGAAATATAGAACTCACAAAGCGAGCTTTTGTAGGTGACTAGTTATGCCTTCCAATCAGCTCATGCATAGCACAAAAGCCCAATAAGTCATGCTCTATTGTGAAATCACAGAGACAAGTAAAGTGGAATTTAAATCAATGCAATAGTATTATAAAACATCCACTCGATAACCCAAATGTTCATAAGCAATTATCTATCCCCTAGTGTGTGATTAGAGCCCATCCAAGTGCACTAACCAACCCACTTCCTCCATATCAAGTGGCAAGCTTATTGGCTCTCTCAGACTATCATAGCTTATGTTAGAACACAGACAATAGCACCTCTTGCCACATGAGTGATCCCTTTGAAAAGCCTAATACCCTGACCTCTTTGATCCAATACCAGATTAGAATAGCCCAAGGTTGATTTACATGTAGCCTAGACAACCACTTGCTACATAATTTCTCGCCCTTATCCTTGAGAGATTTGAACCCTAATCCTTTGAAAACCTTTAGTGTACTGGCATATGCCCAAGGGAAATTTGGCCATTTTTGGCGCCAAACCATGTCCCTCAAGCAATTATCCATAGTATTAGTGGCCCCTAGAGTGCTTCCTTTCTCTCTTTACATATTAGTTGTGAGATCTCTTGGTTAATATGCGAGATCTTAATATTCTAAAATTGGATAGTTAAATATGGCATGATTATTAGTGTTAGGTAACCAAGAGTAATGTCGATGGCTCTTTGGTTTATGGCTCTTCTTCCTCATCTAGCTCTCCTTGGCTTCAACAAGAGGGAGAGTTTCAAGCTTCAATAAGAGGGAGATCTATCTCGACCTCGTCGATCCATTGCATATGGTAATAGCTCTTCGTATCTTTCTCAAGCGGAATCTGAAGAATCGAGTCTCTCAACTTGCATGTAGGATGACAAAAATTCATCCAAGAGACTTGTGTTAGATGCAACCTTCCTCCAGTCATTGCCATTGTCTAGATCATCAAAAAACACAATCCTAGGTGTGTTATTCGAACAAGTACTTATGGGATGGGTGTGCCACTTTGCATGCAACTCAATACCACATAGCTTGAGGTATGTACAAAGTATTGTGCCCATCATATATGCTTTGCATGGTCGATCACGCATTATACACCGTTTTTCCCCTAGTGTTATGCACAATCATCAAAAGACATGCTCCCATGGAGCTCCCATGGGTCTTATCTGAACAAATGCTCATGGGATGGGTGCACCACTTTGCATGTAAGTCAATACCACCTAGGTTGAGGTGCATGCAAAGTGTTATATCCATCTGATATGCTTTGCATTGTCGATCAAGCATTAAACACTATTTTTGCCTTAGTCTCATGCACAATGATAAAAAAATATGGTCCTAGATGTGTTATTCAAACAAGTGCTTATGGGATGGGTGTGCCACTTTGCATGTAAGTCAATGCCACCTATTTTGAGATGAGTGCAAAGTATTGTGCCCATTGGATATGGTTTTCATTGTCGATCAAGCATAAAACACCATTTTTTCCTTAGTGTCATGCACAACCATCAAAAAACTCGATCCTAGGTGTGTTAATCAAAAAAGTACTTATCATATGGGGGTGCCACTTTGTACACAATTCAAGTTTAACAAGTTTGAAATGCATGCAAAGTATTGTGACTACCAGATATGCTTTGCATGGTCGATCACACATTACACACCGTTTTCCCCCTAGTGTTGTGCACATCCGTCAAAATACACACTCTTAGGTGTGTTATCTGACCAAGTACTTATTGAATGGGCATACCACTTTGCATGAAACTCAATACCACATAGTTTGAGGTGCATGCAAAGTATTGTTCCCATTGGATATGCTTTGCATGGTCGATCGAGCATTAAATACCATTTTTTCCTTAGTATCATCTACAACCGTCAAAAAACACAGGCCTAGGGATGTTATTCAAAAAAGTACTTATCGGATGGGGGGGCCTCTTTGCACACAAGTTAATACCACCTAGTTTGAGGCATGGGAAAAATGTTGTGACCATTGGATATGCTTTGTATGGTCAATCACACATTATACACCGTTTTCCCCCCAGTGTTATGCACTACCGTCAAGAAATGTGCTCCCAGGTGTGCTATCCAAACAAGTACTTATGGTCTAGGCATGTCTTTGAGCATGAAACTCAATAGCACATAGGTTGAGGCATATGCAAAGTATTGTGCCCATCGGATATGATTTTCATGACCGATCATGCATTATAAAGTGTTTTTTCCTAGTGTTATGCACAACCGTCAAAAAACAAGCTCCCAGGTGTGTTATCCGAACAAGTACTTATGGGATGGGCATGCCACTTTGATGTAAATAAATACCACCTATGTTCAGGTGCATGCAAAGAATTGTGCATATAGGAAATACTTTGCATTGTCGATCAAACATTAAGTTTAGTTTTTGCCTAAGTGTGATACACATCCGTCAAAAAACACGCTCCTAGGTGTGTTATCCGATCAAGTTCTTATCGGATGGGCATGCCACTATGCATGCAACTCAATACCACCTAGGTTGTGGTGTTTGCACAGTAATGTGCCCAGAGAATATGATTTGCATGGTCTATCAAGCTTTAAACACCGTTCGTGCCTCAGTGTCATGCACGACCATAAAAAACATGGTCCTAGGTGTGTTATTCAAAGAACTGCTTATCGGATGGGGGTGCCACTTTTCACGCAAGTTAATACAACCTGGTTTGAGGTGCTTGCAAAGATTTGTGCCCATTGGATATGATTTGCATTGTCTATCAAGCATTAAACACCATTTTTGCCTTAGTGTCATGCACAACCATCAAAAAACATGGTCCTAGACATGTTATTTGAACAAGTACTTATGGGATGGATGCGACACTATGCATGTAAGTCAATACCACCTAGGTTGAAGTGCATGCAAAGTATTTGTTGGGATAAGTATGGTCAAGGGCTTGCTCTATGGTGCATGTGTGAATCTAGGGGAGTCACATGTGTGTGTGGGGTGTGTGTGTGTGTGTGTGTGTGTGTGTGTGTGTTTTAGAAGCACATCTAGTGCTATGAGGTGTCTAGTGTGTGACCTAAGTGATGATGTAAGCCAAAGTCCCCCAAATGGGAGTTTCCTTTGATTTAGGCCAATCCCACAGATGTAGGGGCTGATTGCCACTACACCATCCTCTCATTCTATAAAATGGAGGACATTTCTTCATTTTAATACATGGATTTTACCTCATTGCAGCTCTCTCTCTTTGTGCCATGATGCATCTCTTCTACCCCACACTCTTCTACATTTGGTATTAGAGCTGGTAGGATTTGGAGAACTCATTTTGGTAGTGCTAGCTCATCATCTTCTCCATCACCACCTTTTGAGCTTCCTTCCTCCTCCTCTTCAGAAAGGGCTTAGCTCTGTTCTCCTCATCCCTTGTGTCTTTTACCAAGCCCTACTAGTTGAAGACTCTACCCTATGGGGTGCTCCTCTGGCTTAGAGCGTTTCTCAAGATATGGACTATATCACTCATGCTGATCCAAGCAAGGTCTGACAAAAAAATGTGCAATTATGCCTATTTGCTCATCCATTGCCAGAGCCCTTCCAGCACAAGTTGGTCCATGTCTAGAGCATTTTGCTGGTGAATTTTGAAGGACAATACATGTTGGAGCAAGGAGAAATCAAGGAAAAGATAGTCAAAGAAGGCACAGCTCTCCCAAACAAGAAGGCGCACTATTTTGCCTATGCTCTATGTTGAAGTTAAATTGGTATTCAAGCTTTGGATTTGCATAGAAATCTCTCTCAAACTCTTCTCCGATTGTGTGAATTATGCCCTCCAAGTTGAGCTAGTCTTCTACAAAGCATTTTTGATAGTTTTGGACATTTGATGCTAGAGTAAATGCTAGAGTGATGTTTGAGGATTAAAGTAATGCTAAAGTAAAGATCAGAGAATGCAATTTCAGTTTGAAATTCACTTGGTACTGATCTCTTGTCAAAACTCCAAGCTCTAAAGGTTCTTCCAATGGTAAGCACTTGAACAAGACTACAAGAAGGACAAAGTTCAAAGTGAAGAAGACCCTAGCCAAGAAACTTTGGGAGAAGCCAATTGGGTATGAATATGCTAAACAATTGATGTAGGCCATGTGATATGTGTTTGGTCTATCCCATTTTTGTAAACCTTGACCCTTGGGCACCTTTGCTACCATGAGATCCAAGCCATAGATTTATCCTTGACCACCATGAGATGGCATGTGTGACCACCATGAGATGGCATGAGAAACTATGTGAGTATATGAATCCTTGACATTGCAAGAGCCAAACCCTTGAGGGGGGGTATGTTGGGATAAGTATGGTCAAGGGCTTGCTCTATGGTGCATGTGTGCATCTCGGGGAGTCACATGTGTGTGTGTGTGTTGTAGAAGCGCATCTAGTTCTATAAGGTGTCTAGTGTGTGACCTAAGTGATGATGTAAGCCAAAGGACCCCACATGGGAGGTTCCTTTGATTTAGGCTAGTCCCACTAATGTAGGGACTGATTGCCACTGATATAGGGGAGGTGCCTACTACACCATCCTCTCATTCTATAAAATGGAAGACATTCTTTTATTCTAATACATGGATTTTGCCTCACTTGAGATCTCTCTCTTTGTGCCATGATGCATCTCTTCTACCCCACACTCTTCTACAATATTGTGCCCATCAGATATGCTTTGCATTGTGATGCACATCTATTAAAAAACATGCTCCTAGGTATGCTAACTGATCAAGTTCTTATCGGATGGGCACGCCACCTTGCATGCAACTTAATACAACCTTTGTTGTGGTGCATGCATAGTATTGTGGCCATGGGATGTGATTTGCATGGTCTATAAAGAACTGTCATGCACAACCATAAAAAAACATAGTCCTAGGTGTGTTATTTGAACAAGTACTTATCGGATGGGGGAGCCTCTTTGCACAAAAGTCAATACCACCTAGGTTGAGGTGGGGGCAAAGTATTGCATCCATCGGATATGCTTTGCAAGGTCGATCATGCATTATACACCATTTTTTCCCTAGTGTTATGCACTACTATCAAAAAATGCTCCGAGGTGTGTTATCCAAACAAGTACTTATGGTATGGGAGTGCAACTTTGCATGCAACTCAATACTGCATAGGTTGAGGAATATGCAAAGTAGTGTGCCCATCAACTATGCTTTGCATGGTCGATCACACATTATACCCCGCTTTTTCCCTAGTGTAATGCACAACCATAAAAAAACGTGCTCTGAGGTGTGTTATCCGAACAAGTACTTATGGGATGGATGTGCCACTTTGCATGCAAGTCACTTTGATAGGAGAGTACCCATTGGATTTTCTTTGGATTCTTGATCAAGAATTAAAAACCATTTTTGCCCTAGTGTCATGCACAACCGTAAAAAAACACGGTCCTAGGTGTGTTATTCGAATAACTACTTATGGGATGGGCACGCAACTTTGCATGTAAAACAATACCACCTAGGTTGAGGTGCATGAAAAGTATTGTGCCCATCATATATGCTTCGCATTGCAAATCAAGCATAAAACACCAATGTTGCTTTAGTGTCATGCACAACCATAAAAAAACACAGTCATAGGTGCGTTATTCAAACAAGTAGTTATCAGATGGGGGCGCCACTTTGTACACAAGTCAAGTGCAGCTAGCTTGAGGTACGTGCAAAGTATTGTGCCCATTAGATATTCTTTTCATGGTCAATCATGCATTATACTCCGTTTTTTCCCTAGTGTTATGTACAAGCATCAAAAAATGTGCTCCCAAGTGTGTTATCCGAACAAGTACTTATGGGATGGGTGCACAACTTCGCATGTAAGTCAATACCACCTATATTGAGGCACGCAAAAACTATTGTGCCCATCGGATGTGCTTTTCATGGTCAATCAAGCATTAAATACCATTTTTGCCTTAGTGTCATTCACAACCATTAAAAACACCATCCTAGGTGTGTTATTTAAATAGATGCTTATCGGATGGGTGTGACTCTTTCCAAACAGGTAAATACCATCTAGGTGGAGGCCTGGGAAAAGTATTATGCCCATCAGATATGCTTTTCATGTTTAATCACACATTATACACCATTTTGCACCTAGTGTTATGCACTACCATTAAAAAACATGCTTCTAGGTGTGTTATCTGAACAAGTACTTATGGTATGGGAGTGCCACCTTGCATGCAACTTAATAACACATAGGTTGAGACATATGCAAATTATTGTGTCCATCATCTATGATTTTCATGATTGATCATGCATTATATACCATTTATTCCATAGTGTTATGCACAACCGTAAAACAACAAGCTCCCAGGTATGTTATCCAAATAAGTACCTATAGGATGGGCATGCCACTTTGCATGATAGTCAATTCCACCTATTTTGAGACACATGAAAAGTATTGTGCCCATCGGATATGCTTAGCACTATCGATCAACCATTAAGTTCCGTTTTTGCCTAAGTGTGATGCACATCCATCAAAAAACATGCTCCTAGGTGTGTTATCTGATCAAGTCCTTATCACATGGATATGCCACTATGCATGCAACTTAATACTACCTAGTTTCTAGTGCATGCATAGTATTGTGTGCATCGGATATGATTTGCATGGTATATCAACAATTAAACACCATTTGTGCCTCAGTGTCATGCACAACCATAAAAAACACGGTCCAAGGTGTGTTATTTCAACAAGCGCTTATCGAATGGGGGTGCCACTTTTCACACAAGCTGATACCACTTGGGCTGAGGTGTGTCCAAAGTATTGTGCCCATTGGATATGCTTTGCATTGTCTATCAAGCATTAAACATCGTTTTTTCCTTAGTGTCATGCACAACCATCAAAAGACACGGTCCTAGATGTGTTATTCGAACAAGTACTTATGGGATGGGCATGCCACTTTGCATATAAGCCAATACCACCTAGGAAAAGATGTGTGCAAAGTGTTGTGTCCATCGGATATGTTTTGCATTGTCGATCAAGCATAAAACACATCGTTTTTACCTTAGTCTCATGCACAACCATTAAATAACATGGTCCTAGGTGTGTTATTCAAACAAGTACTTATTGGATGGGGGCTGCACTTTGCACACAAGTCACATTCAACTAGTTTTAGGTGTGTACAAAGTATTGTGTCCATTAGATATGCTTCTCATGGTCGATCACACATTATACACCGTTTTTCCCCTAGTGTTATGCACATCCGGGAAAAAACATGCTCTTAGGTGTGTTATTTAACCAAGTACTTATTGAATGGGCATACCACTTTGCACAATCATAAAAAAATGCACTCCCAGGTGTGTTATCCGAATAAGTACTTATGGGATGGGCGTGTAACTTTGCATGCTAGTCAATAACACCTAGGCAGAGGTGTGTACAAAGTATTGTGGCGATCCTATATCATTTGCATTGTTGATCAAGCATTAAGTTCCGTTTTTGCCTAAGTGTGATGCACATCCATCAAAAAACATGCTTTTAGGTATGTTATCCGATCAAGTTCTTCTCATATGGGCATGCCACTTTGAATGCAACTCAATACCAACTTGTTTGTGGTGCATGCATTGTTTTGTGCCCATGGTATATGATTTGCATGGTCTATCAATCATTATACACTGTTTGTGCCTCACTGTCATGCACAACCATAAAAAAACACGGTCCTAGATGTGTTATTCGAACAAGTACTTATTGGATGGGGGTGCCTCTTTGCACAAAAGTCAATACCACCTACATTCAGGTGGGTGCAAAGTATTGTGTCCATCGAATATGATTTGCATGGTCATTCATGCATTATACACGATTTTTCCCCTAGTCTTCTGCATTACCATCAAAAAACGTGCTCTAAGGTGTGTTATCCGAACAAGTACCTATGGTATGGGAGCGCAACTTTGCATGAAACTCAACACCACATAGTTTGAGGCATATGTAAAGCAGTGTGCCTATCGTCTATGCTTTGCATGGTCAATCACGCATTATACACCGTTTTTCCCGTGGTGTTATGCACAACCATAAAAAAACGCTCTCCCAGGTGTTTCATCCAAATAAGTCTTATGGGATGGGCCTGCCACTTTGCATGCAAGTTAATACCATCTATGTTGAGGTGTGTGCAAAGTATTGTGACCATGGGATATGATTTGCAATGTCGATCAAGCACCAAGTTCTATTTTTGCCTAAGTGTGATGCACAAACACGCTCCTAAGTTTGTTATCCGATAAAGTTCTTATCGGATGGGCATGCCACTTTCCATGAAACTCAATAACACCTATGTTGTGATGGGTGCACAGTATTGTGCCCATCAGATATGATTTGCATGGTCTATCAAGCATTAAATACCATTTGTGCCTCAGTGTCATGCACAACCATAAAAAAACATGGTCCTAGCTATGTTATTTGAACAAGTGCTTATCGGATGGGGGTGCCACTTTGCACGCAAGTCAATACAACCTAGTTTTAGGTGAGTGAAAATTATTGTGCCCATTGGATATTCTTTGCATTGTCGATCAAGCATTAAACACCGTTTTTACCTTAGTGTCATGCACAACCGTAAAAAAACACGGTCCTAGATGTGTTATTCGAATAAGGGATGGGTGCACCACTTTGTATGTAAGTCAAATACACCTAGGTTGAGGTGCGCACAAAGTATTGTGCCCATCGAATATGCTTTCAATTGTAAATCAAGCATAAAACACACCGTTTTTTGCTTAGTGTCATGCACTCGTCATATACAACCATTAAAAAACATGGTCCTAGGTGTGTTATTCAAACAAGTACTTATCAGATGGGGGTTCCACTTTGCACGCAAGTCAAGCTAAACTAGGTTGAGGTGCGTGCAAAGTATTATGCCCATCATATATGCTTTGCATGGTCGATCACACATTATACATCGTTTTCCCCCTAGCGTTATGCACATCCGTAAAAAAGCACGCCCTTAGGTGTGTTATCCGACCAAGTACTTATTGAATGGGCATACCTCCTTGCATGAAACTCAATACCACCTAGTTTTAGGTGCATGTAAAGTATTGTGCCCATCGAATATGCTTTGTATGGTCGATCGAGCATTAAATACCATTTTTGCCTTAGTGTCATGCACATCCATAAAAAAACACGCTCCTAGGTATGTTATCTGATCAAGTACTTATCGGATGGGCACACCACTTTGCATGTAACTTAAGACCACATAGTTTGTGGTGCATGCACAGTATTGTGCCCATTGGATATGATTTGCATGGTGTATCAAGCATTAAACACCATTTGTGCGTTAGTGTCATGCACAACCATAAAAAAACACGGTCCTAGGTGTGTTATTCAAACAAGTGCTTATCGGATGGGTGTGCCACTTTGTACGCAAGTTGATACAACCTAGTGGAGGTGTATGCAAAGTATTGTGCCCATTGGATATGCTTTGCATTGTCTATCAAGCATTAAACACCATTTTTGCCTTAGTGTCATGTACAACTATCAAAAACTGTGGTCCTAGATGTGTTATTCGAACAAGTACTTATGGGATGGGTGTGCCATTTTGCATGTAAGCCAATAACACCTAGGTTGAGCTTTTACAAAGTATTATGACCATAGGATATGTGTTGCATTGTCTATGAAGCATAAAATGCCATTTTTGCCTTAGTGTCATGCACAACCATAAAAAAACACGGTCCTAGGTGTGATATTCAACCAAGTACTTGTCAAATGGGGGTGCCACTTTGCATGCAAGTCAAGTTAAACTAGGTTGAGGCACATGAAAAGTATTGTGTCTATCGGATATTCTTTACATGATCGATCATGCATTATATACCGTTTTCCTCCTAGTGTTATGCACATCCGTCAACGAACACACTCTTAGGTGTGTTATCCTACCAAGTACTTATTGAATGGGTGTTACACTTTTCATGAAACTAAATACTACCTATTTTTAGGCATGTGGAAAGCATTGTTCCCATCGAATATGCTTTGCACAGTCAATGGAGCATTAAATACTGTTTTTGCCTTAGTGTTATGCAGAACTGTTAAAAAACATGGTCCTAGGTATGTTATTCAAACAAGTACTTATCGGATGGGGATGCCACTTTACACAAAGTTAATACTACCTAGGTTGAGGCATGTACAGATTATTGTGCCCATTGAATATGATTTGCATAGTCGATCATGCATTATACACCATTTTCTTCCTAGTGTTACACACACTCGTCAAAAAATACGCTTGCAGGTGTGTTATCCGAACAAGTACCACTTTGTACGCAAGTCAATACAACCTAGGTTGAGGCATGTGCAAATTTATGTTCCCATCGAAGAAATGTCAATGTGATAATATTAGCAAATTCTAGGTATGTGTGTATGTGTGTGTGTGTGTGTGTGTGTGTGTATGTGTGTTTGTGTGTGGCAAATAGTTTTGATACAACAAAGTAAACACCTCGTGCACAAATCATACCTTGAGTATTGTGTCAAACTAAATGCTGAAATAAGCTTGTTAATGAGGATAAATATGTCCTTGAATAAAAGCACAGTTGTTGTATGACCACAGTAGGCTCGCTTTGACACCTGTGATTTTGCTAGCATGTAAGTTTGCAAATAGTATAAAAAATAGTACAATAATATATTAATAGTTTGCAAATGTGTATGGCAAGTGAGTGATGGGAAGTGGAAGTGAGAGTGGGGATGGAGGAGTGGAATGGGAGAGGGGGACATAATAGGGGAGTAGGATAATAAGTATATAAAATAGTATAATAATATATTAATAGTTTGCAAATGTGTATGGCCAAGTGAGTAATGGGAAGTGGAAGTGAGAGTGGACAGGGAGGAGTGGAATGGGGAGGTTATAGGGGAGTAGGATAATAAGGGAGTGGACTGAGTGAGGGGAGTTAATGGGGGATGAAAAAGAGGAGGGTGGGATGGGGAAATGTGGGATTTTGGGAACGGGAAGGGTGGGATGGGGAAATGGGAGGAGCATGGGACGTGGTGGAAATGTGGGATGGGAGTGGTGGCAATAGGGGAAGAAGAAATGGATGGGAGAAGGGCCAATGGAAGATTGGGATGAGGGATGGGGGTCCAATGGGAGAGGGGGAGTAATGGGAGCCAATGGGAGAGGGGAGGAATGGGAAGCCAATAGGAGAGGAGGAGGGAAGCCTAGTTTTTCTTATGTATAGTCTTCCTTGACTTCATTCATTCTCCCCTCATTTCATTGAAGCAAGAAAGCAAGGAAGAGCAAGAAAGAAAGAAAGAGCAGTTACAAACCTTTTTCTAGGTACTTGTAATTTTTTTGGGATTAACTTTTTATCTAAGTTTTGTAGATTTGTTTTTTTTTAATCTGAAGAGAGAGAAAGAAAGAAAGAGAGAGAGAGGAACTAGAGAGAGAGAGAAAGTTTAGAGAGAAGGAGAGGAGCCCTAGGGGCCACAGCCTCCAAGAGGAAGAGGGAAGTAGGAGAAAGAGAAAGGAGAAGGTGGCAGCGGGGACAGATGATAGGAATTACACTTAGCTTAAGAAACTAATAACAAGATTGAAGACACAACAATAATATTAATATGCCTTAACCCTATGGGGTTTGTTGGCTCATACAAATGAGACAACTCAACTAAGGACTCCCTCATAGCTGCATGACTCTCCTAGCTATGGCACATGGCTCTATGGCCCGTGGCCTTGACAAAAAGATGTCTACAATTGTCTCAAAGAGCTTTGTACTAGCAAGATCACCACCACCCAAAACACCACCTCCATGCAACGTCTAGATCATTCGCTGGAGCTGCCAAGTGTCCACATTCCTCCAATCACTTCATGCATGGTCCAATGACCAAGTGTCGACAGCTTCTTCCAACCAATCATAAGCCTATCACTAAACCTTAGACAAAACACCACTCCTACGAGGATCATCTCCCCAACATCCTTCCTTGATCCGAATAGGGAGTCAATAGCAAAACACAATCAAGACTTTGGCTCATTCCGACTGGACCTGTTGCCATTACAAAAGCTTCATAACTGCATGACCAACAACAACATAGTTCTACACAAATTATTGAGTCTCTCTGAGCATCGTAGTTCAAGAATGAACCTAAGCATCATAGCTCAGTTCTTTTTATGTGGAAAACTCTCCCCAAGCATCATAGCTTAATATTTTGGCATCGTAGCCAAACAAATAATCAACAGTCATGCTCTCAAAAAGCCCAATCCTAATCGCTATTGTATAGCAGTCCAGCCATCTCTTCTGAAGTTGATTCCTCGATCATACAAGCCTTGGTATTTTCCTTCTTCATCTCCTTGTCTTTTTGCTTCTTGGTACAAAATATCTCAATATGGCTAGGTTTGCCACAATAATAGCATGTGCGAACACCTCTGGATATATTTCATCTATCTCTCATAGTGAATCCCATATCTCTAGCATAAAGATCCACTTCTCTTTTCTCTTCACTCATGAGAAGCCCTACGTAATCAACAAAGTCTGCCTCATCACCCATTCGTAAAATTTGTGCTATCTCATTGAATCTGGAGGAGGGAAAACTTTTTCAAAGTATGGCCTTCTGATCATCCTCTACCTTGGCACCAAGTTCCTGCAACTGCTTCAACAATGCTTGCATGTGATTTAAGAATGTCGCCAGATCTTCATTATCACCCATACAAAGATCATAAAATTGTTGTTTGAGATTTTCTTTTGAATGTCTCATCTTGGTCCCGAACAGAGCCTCAAGAATCATCCAATTGCGGCAGCTGACTTTGTCATCTCTAGATGATGGAAGTATTCCTCCCCCAAGGCTCATCCCATCATGTTCATTGCCTTGCCATTATTCTCCCTCCATGCTTTTTTCTCAACTTCTCCCATTGTAGGTTCCTTCTCAGTCCCTGACACGACCTCCCACAAGCCCTTCTGCATAAACCATAACTTGGTTGCTAACTGCCAACTTACAAAATTCTTGCCTGTGAATCTGATCACGGACACCATTGTTTTATGGTAGAATACTGAGATAGTCTTGGAAGCAAGCCTCTGCCAACACGTTGTCTTTCTCTTCGACACCATTTGCTTCTAGGTCTTCTAGTATTTTGTGGAAACACAAGTGGTGTAGTTGCTCTTTTTGTACTAAATCTCTTCAACATGCATGCAATATCCGTGACCTTGCACTGTTCCTTTGAGCACATGACAACCGATCTCGCTCTGATACCATTGATAGGAATTGCACTTAGCTTATAAGAAACTTACAACAAGATTGAAGACACAACAACAATATTGTATTGAAGAAGACATTAGGGGAGACTTGGGGTCATTTTCACATACAGAAGGGTGTTGTAAAGAATTTTGGAAAAAAATTTATAGATTGAATTGGAAAAGGGGTGCATTTTAATAAAGAAAATTTCATAGATAAGGGGTTTTACAAATAGGCATTGACTACATGCGATATATAGGGTTTATACATAGGGACCCCCCCCCTCTCCCCCCCTCGCCAGAAATCCATCATCGTACTTGCTTATAAAAAAAGGCTACAAAATCATAAGAGAGGGAGAGGTCTTTAGGATGATAGGAATTCCAATGGGTTTTAGATGCTCAATAAATGATTGATGCGACTGGGTAATTGATAGAATCAGGGACAAAATCACTAAATGCCAAGGCCTTCAACCCACACTCACCAAGGAGAAAGTTTGTCTTAAACCACTACATCTAACCTTCCATCCTATACTTTATTTCCTATTGTTCGCTGACTAGAAAGAGCTTGGGGAAGATAAACAACTTTTTGTGGTCTTTCCCGTGGGATGGGGATGCAGAACACCACAAATGGACAAGGTAAGATGGCAATTATGTCTGCTTAGACCCAAAGAGATAGGAGGGCTAGGGATTGTAGATGTAGAAAAATCCCAAGATGGGGTACATGCAATGGTCCAGAAGACTGATGCTCATAGGCACGATGGGCATTTGCCATAAAACCCCTGCATGGAGTAGACAAAACATTCCAACTGTCTAAATGGTCCCTGTGTTGGGGTGCGGGCCGCTTACCCTTATATCCTACATAACAATGGCAGATGTGATCTGTCGACCAATCTGTTGTTGGTTGTCTGCGTCAGGTTTGAACTGTGACTTCTCCAAGCCTTGAAAGCTCATGTGGTTCTGTTGTGCACCATTGGCGATAGTGTAGCAACAAAGGTGCCAGAGTCGGCGGAGCTCTAATACCAATGTAGAGAAGGGGGTAGGGGCATACTTGGAGATGGGGAGAGAATAGCAAAAGGAAGGGAGGAGAAGAGGGGAGAAGGGGAAGGAGAGAGGACGAGAGAGAAGAATGAGGGAATAGAGAGATAGAGATAGGGAGGAGAGAGAGTATGTGAGCATAGGCAGCAAGAAGCAGGAGGGAGAGTAGATAGGATTAAATGTCACATAAAAAAGGTACATAGTACATTTTCCACCTAAAGGGCCTCTAACTTGGCCTCTTTTTCCCCTTCATTGCATGTTGTAAGCTTTTGGGAACAAGGAGAGATATCAGAAAGATAAGGAAGTGAGCCAGACTGGTGTATTGTAAAGAACACTTTGGTTTTGTCAAGAAGGGAGACATCTAAGGGGAATGGGTCATGGATGTAGAGATGTCGATACCTAAAAAATGAGCTATCTGCTAGAGGTGTTGGATCATGAGAGGAAGATGAAGGATAAGGATCGATAGGAGGCCTAGTGGAAGTTTTATGAGCTTGAGAGGGTGCGGGGTTTCCTTGAAGGGTCATGGCATCTTGGAAGTAGTGCTACCCTTCATGTTGTATAGTGCTTGCAAGTTGTCTTCTATAACATAGTTTGCCAATTAAATACACCTGTCATTCAATGCAAAGGCAGCTACTGATTTTGATTTTGTGTGATAGATCTTGTCATCAGCACAATCAAATTATGAGAGTGACATGCTATAACTCCTTGGAAAGTGTGCTGCAGCGAGCAGCTTAAGATTTGTCAATCTGCCTTGTAGTTGAAACTGGGTGATTCAAGACTTGGGACAATAAAGAGGTATGGGGTATTGGGACAGATGTATTAACAAGCTGAAAATATAGAAGCTAAAGAGGCTATGTAGACGTCGCCACAGTCCCTTCTCTTGTCAGTACTCCAAACAAGCGAGAATCCCTTCCTAGAGGCCAGCAGTGGAGATGAATGAGCACTAAGGATCTCAACTACCAGGGTGAATTGTAAGGGGCAAGCAGGTGCAAATGTGCATGTAATAGGATGGTTGTGCTGTTGATAAGGTATGGATGAATTAAACAGATGGGCAGGGGCAGGGTATGGAGATGATGAGCGTCGAGGATCTCAGCCCTTGGGTGAATCATCAGGTGCAAGCAGTTGCAAATGTGCATGTAAGAGGACAATTTTGGTGTTGGTAAGGTATGGATGAAGTGAAATTGGCACTAGCACATCATGTTGGCCAGATTGAGTAGATGGCTAGCACGGTCCTTCTAGTAGCCCATGCCTAAGCATGTGGATCATGATGATGCCGAGTCCATGCTAGCAAGATATCGATGCTTGGCATTTTTATGGCCAACTTGATGTGCACATTTGATTTCAGATTGCAAGAGTTTTATCACACGGAGACTTATTTTGGGAGGCATGTGAAGGAGTAGATTTTTATGAAGATGCTCATGGGACACCATGGTTAGATACCTCAGTCAGTAATCTAGTCAGGTAACACCTATCAAGACGAAATCTACCATGTCATATGAGTGTAACACAAATTCCATCATCACCCACCAAGCACCGTAGTTGAGCCCATCCAATTGCCGGTCAACTAGGAATGTGGGCAAAACTGGAATTCTAGTCTTGTTCTTTGCCATCTCGGACAAAGTTGCCATGATGAAGTGAAGAGGATGGTGAATTGAAAGAGAAGATGGATGGGATAGAAGGGAACTAAGGGTTGAAGAAAGGAGAAGGCGGAAGAAGAGGATGAAGGAACTGACAGCTCAATGTACCTTTACACTTCGCTTTTGGTCCCTTGGAAACACCTCTTCTCTTATCTAAAAACACCATTCAAAGTCACCCCTTTGCTGGTCCACTCCTCGAACACACTCTTTCTCAAAGACACCTTCGAACAGCACCCTAATCCTCCTCTCTGTGTAAAAGGAGTCTAGACAACCATTCAAGCTCTCCATAGATAGGCCATGGTGATGGATGTGTAAGAGATGTCAATGGGCACAGGAAGATAGCTTGCACCTCTTTCTAAAATGTAGTCTATCCAAAACTCTATGGGATACGGTGCAACAAAATATAAACCAATTCCCATTTAATTATGCCTACTTGCTGGCTACTGGGAGAGACACTCCTAGCACAGCCCTCCCAATGGGGACATTATCCGCAATTCTGCATTGTGGTCCATTTGGTTTGCAAGATGTGCAAAAGCTTTAATGGAAATCATGTGGATGCTATTGAATCGTTTCTAAATGTATGTTTGAAACCAAGAGAAAAGTGACAATTCACAGAGAATTATCCAAATTGAGACCCAGCTTCAAGTGTACTATTAGAAAGAAGATAACTTTTCAAAAGAAGAGAACATGCTGTTGGCTCCGGTACATAACCTTGTTGAGAACGAGGAAAAGAAAAGAGATGGGATGTGAAGACAAGCACAGAACACTACGATAGCCCAGGGACCTAGCCAATCATTTCCCACTCACGATTATGTCCGCTCTCCCACCAGACCTTCTGGTGGCAGAACCTCCATTCATTCCTCCTCTGCCCTTGCCCACTGCGAGTACCCAAGTAAGTAGACACCACCTATGCCCCCATCCCAAGCCCACTGAGACTACCACTCCCCCAATGTCCTAGAAAGCATCACCACTCCTACTCACCTTCAAGAGACCCATCTTGTCAGTGGATTCAAGCACATCTTTTAAGGTGCGCAATGAGAATATGTGAAGGGAACTCTTTCTCAAGTCCCTTCAGTGCTACAAGAGAGCACATCCTAAGAAGGAAAAAAAGCACAGCTTCTCTTGTTTGCACATGCACATCCCGAGTATTGTGGTTATCAAGGTCATCACTCATGTGGTGACAAAGGAGGAGACAATCTAACATGTTAAGTTCAACAATTCCCCTTTCTAACTCAGTTTGACCTATTCTGGATGATAACTCCCTATATTACTTCTCCCCGATAGGGCTAGTTGGGGCTAGAGAACTTTATGATGTAAAAACTTGTCTTTTTTTGACTTTATAATATAAACCCACATTTTTGGGGAAAATATTTTTATTTATGAACCGGAGAGGGGATGCATGGGAAAAAACATGGAAATGTTCATTCTTGACCAAGGAAATGGGATCCACTGTCAATGATATTTTGTGTGCGCCTCAATCTAGGTGAGTGTAAGTCCCTTGCAAAGTATTGTGGCTATTGGATCCCATTTGCATGATTAGAATACCACCGAGGCATTATTTTGAACTACAAGAGGGGATGCATGGGCAAAAACATGGAAATGTTTGTGCTTGACCATGAAAATGAGATTTGATGGCCATGATATTTTGCATGGGCCTCACTATAGGTGACTTTAAGTCCCTTTCAAAGTCTCTTGTCCATCATATCCCATTTCCATGACTAGAATACCACCAAGGCATTATTTTGAACTAGAAAAGGGGATGCATGGGAAAAAACATGATATTTTGCATAGGCCTCAATATAGGTGATTTTAAGTCCCTTGCAAAGTATTGTGGAAATTAGACCCCATTTACATGACTAGAATACCATTGAGGCATTATTTTGAACCAGAAGAGAGGATGCATGGAAATCTTGCTCCTTGACCATGAAACTAGGATACAATAGCCATGATATTTTGCATGAGACTTAATCTAGGCAATTTTAAGTCCCTGAGGCATTATTTTGAACCAAAAGAGGGGATGCATGGAAAAAGGCATAGAAATCTTGCTTCTTGACCATGAAACTAGGATACAATAGCCATGATATTTTGCATCAGATTTAATCTAGGTGATTTTAAGTCCCTAATAAAATATAATGGCCATCAAATCCCATTTGCATGACTAGAAGACCATCGAGTCATTATTTTGAACAAGAAGAGGGGATGCGTGGGAAAAAACATGGAAATGTTCATCCTTGACCATGCAAATGGCATTTGATGGCCATGATATTTTGCACAAGCCTCAATCTACTTGATTTCAAGTCCCTTGCAAAGTATCATGGACATCGAATCCCATTAGCATGACTAGAATACCATCGAGGCATTCTTTTGAACCAAAAGAGGGGATTCATGGGCAAAACATGAACATGTTCATCCTTGACCATGCAAACGGGATTTTAAGGTCATGATATTTTGTACGAGCCTCAATCTAGGTGATTTTAAGTCCCTTGCAAAGTATGCTAGTGTATAGTCTCAACGATGACTCACGTGCCATGGGGATCTTGAAGGAATGCCGATGGGGCCTCTACTCAAAGATACTCCTTGTGAGAGCAATGCAAAGCACAAGCCATCCACAGGAGTCACTCAAGTGGCTCCAAGATTGTTGTTGCAATGTGTTTCCATGAGAGAATTAAGGAAAGGGGAGAAGAAACAAAAAAGGGAAGGAGAAGAGGAGAATGAATGGGGATGGAGTGGCAAACACAAAGGCACTACAAAAAGAAAACAAGAGAATACCCAAAAACACTCTTGGAAGAGAAGAGGGAGCTTGTATTCCAAACTTGTGCATCCAACAGTGAAGACCCAATTCAACCAATTGGCCTTTTATACATGTCATATTTTGAAGTGAGGGCCAATGCTAATCTCTCTCTCCCACTCTCTCTCCTCATTCTTTTACCATTGTCTTGGGCCCCCATCTAGATCCAAGCCACAATCCTAGCTCCAAGTACTTGCCACCATCCATCAAGTGACTTTGTTAACCTATTTGGCTAACATGTGGCCATCGGATCCCATTTGCATTACTAGAATACCACCAGTGCATTATTTTGAACCATAAGAGGGGATGCATGGACAAAAAGATGGAAATGTTCATCCTTGACCATGAAAATGGGATCAGAAGGCCGTGATATTTTTTGTGGGCCTCAATATAGGTGAGTTCAAGTCCCTTAAAAAGTATTGTGGCCATCAGATTCCATTTGTATGACTAGAATACCACCGAGGAATTATTTAGAACCACCAGAGGGGATGCATGGGCAAAAATGTGGAAATGTTTGTGCTTGACCATGCAAATGGGATCTGATGGCCATGATCTTTTGCATGGCCCTCAAATAGGTGGTTTTAATTCCCCTGCAAAGTATCATGTCCATAGGGTCCCATTTACATGACTAGAATACCACCAAGGCATTATTCTAAACGAGATGAGGGGATGCATGGGAAAAAACATGAAAATGTTCATCCTTGACCATGAAAATGGAATGCAATGCCATGATATTTTTCTCAAGACTCATCCTAGGTGATTTTAAGTCCCTTGCAAAGTATTGTGTCCTTTGGATCCCATTTGCATGACTAGAATACTACCGAGGCATTATTTTGAAACAGAAGAGGGGATGCATGGACAAAAACATGAAAATGTTTGTTCTTGGGTCAACATTTGCTTGGGTGTAACCAATCGCAAAACTATTTTTAGGGCCATTTTGAGTCATGATGCGATGCACTCCTAGGTGAAATTTTTAATTTTAAGCGAACCGACATTTTTGCCGAAAATTTACCCAACGTCATGATGCCAGACTCACATAATAATGAGATGCAATCTATTTATTCTAAACATTGCAGAGCTTGACACATGGCAGCTCTACATTTCTTTGCGCAGTGCAGTCTCTGGCTTCACCACCTATCATCGCGCAACCTTTTGCCACAACTTTGACACATGTCACTAGAAAACGCACCCATGCAGATCATTAAAATTCAAGGTTGGCTTGGAGAGACCACCCCGCTAGTTCTTGGCGTAATAATGAGATGCAATCTATCATTCTAAATGCCGCCGTAGTACAGTCTCTGGTCATACCACTCGTAGTACAGTCTCTGGTCATACCTCTGGTCATTGCATAGCATTTTTACCATAGCTCTACCACCTACCACCACTAGGCAGTGCACCCATGCAAGTCATAGGTTGGCTTGGAGAGACCACCGCACTGGGTTTTGGCATAATAATTTAGACGTAATCTATCATTCTGAGCATCACCTCAGTGCACTAATGACTTGTAATCGCCCACAATTCAAGGTTGTTTTGGAGCAACTACTGTGCTAGTTCTTGGAGTGATAGCTCCATGATATCGTCAGTTGCATTTTCTGAAAGTTTAGTATTTTTGTAGATGTGTCTCCATGCAATCACAAAAGTGGGTCATTGATTGCAGGCCACTGAGGTGGAATCTTAGGCACCACCCCAAATGAGCTAGTAATCATGAAGAAGGAGCTCGATGGTGGGTGAGAAAGCCACTGTGGTGGTGTTGAGATATCAAGCTCTACCCCCGATATATCTCCTGGATGACTATCATTTATGTCACCGCCTATGTTAGTTGTACTCGTGGTGTAGTTAGACTACCACGTATGTTTTTGGTTTGGGTTCACATATGAACCACGTATTCTTGGGTTTGACATATAGGGTATTTCCCTCTTCTATTGTATTGTTGTTGTATGCAAAAGTGAAGAAAGGCTTCACCCTCCAACTTTGTGTCCTCTCTCTTTTGTGTGCTGTGAAGAAAGTTGAACTTGAGTCTCCTATCTCTCTCCCTCATTCTTTACGGAAGCAGCTATGGATGAAGAGATGGCTGCCTTGGATGCAAACCACACTTGGGATTTGATGCCTTTGCCTCATGATAAGAAGGCTATTGGCTGCAAGTAGGTTTACAAAGTAAAGCATAATGCTGATGGGTCTGTTAGCAGGTACAAGGCAAGATTGGTTGCCAAAGGTTTTGCACAGACATATGGAATTGACTATGAGGAAACTTTCAGCCCAGTTGCAAGGATGGCAACCGTGAGAGCAGTAATTGCTATGGCTGCTACAAAGGGATGGTCTTTGCATCATATGGATGTGAAAAATGCCTTCTTGCATGGTGATTTGCAGGAAGAGGTTTATATGATGCAGCCAGAAGGTTATGAGGATAATTCACACCCCGATTTTGTATGCAGGTTGCGCAAAGCCTTGTATGGCTTAAAACAGGCGCCGAGGGCATGGTCAGACAAGATAGGGCAATATCTTGTCACTATTGGATTTCAGATTTCCAATTCAGATTTTTCACTTTATGTGAAAAAGACAAACAGAGGGATTGTGCTTATAGTCATCTATGTTGATGACTTGATTATTACAGGTGATAGTGATGCAGACATTAATGAAGTGAAGCTGCTATTGAAGCAGAAATTTGAGATGAAGGATTTGGGAGAGCTGCGTTACTTCTTGGGCATTGAGGTTATTAGATCCCCGAGTGGGATATGGCTGTTGCAAAGGCAATACGGTTTGGACATGCTGTCCAAATATGGGATGACAGGCTATAAGCCTATCTCTGTTCCATTGGAGCAGAATGTGAAGCTCAATGCAGAGACAGGTGAGCTTCTTGAAGATATTACTATGTACAGGCGCATAGTAGGTAGCTCGATTTACATGACTATAACCAGACCAGATTTGAGCTATGCTGTGGGGCTAGTGAGTCAGTTTATGCAGGCACCGAGGAAGCCACATTTGGATGCGGCTAGGCGCATACTGCGGTATGTGAAGTCCACATTGCATTATGGACTGTTTTATGAAGCTGGGTGTGCATTACAGGTACATGGATACACAGATGCTGACTGGGCTGGTAGTGTCTCAGACAGGAGATCTACTAGTGGTTTTATGTTTTCCCTTGGGAGTGGTGCCATCAGTTGGAGCAGCAAGAAGCAGCCAACAGTTGCCTTGTCGAGCACAGAGGCTGAGTACAGGGGTGCAGCAATGGCTGCATGTGAGGTAGCTTGGTTACGGAAGCTACTTGCAGATATGGGACAGACAATTCATGCAGCAGTTGTCATTCATTGTGACAACATTAGCAGCATCATGCTTGCTAATAACCCAGTTTATCATGCTAGAACGAAGCACATTGAGGTGCATTATCACTTTGTGAGAGAGAAGGTTCTAGCTGGTGAGATTGATCTTGTCTATGTCAGCACTGAGGAGCAGGTGGCTGATATTTTTACGAAGGCATTGGGTACCGAGAAGCTTCGCAGATTTAGGAGCTTGCTTGGTGTACGTGAGATGGATTTGAGCTTGAGGGGGAGTGTTGAGATATCAAGCTCTACCCCCGATATATCTCCTGGATGACTATCATTTATGTCACCGCCTATGTTAGTTGTACTCGTGGTGTAGTTAGACTACCACGTATGTTTTTGGTTTGGGTTCACATATGAACCACGTATTCTAGGGTTTGACATATAGGGTATTTCCCTCTTCTATTGTATTGTTCTTGTATGCAAAAGTGAAGAAAGGCTTCACCCTCCAACTTTGTGTCCTCTCTCTTTTGTGTGCTGTGAAGAAAGCTGAACTTGAGTCTCCTATCTCTCTCCCTCATTCTTTACAGGTGGTTGGTAATGAATGGCCAGCTCAGTGGAATCTTAGCCACGACAGACGTGGCTGATGAGAGCCACCACCACTAAGCAGTAATTACCACAAAAGTAAATCATGCGTGCTACCACCCTATGCATGTTTTTGGCTTTGGGGTGTTTGTGCATGCAAGATCGCTATGTAGAGAATGCCATTTTCCATTGCCCAGGTCATGGAGAGATCAAATGTGGCTGCTTGCTACAACTATCTATGAGGATAGAGTAGATGTTGTAGCTCAATTCACCAATTTGGGAAAAAAAAATTGAAGAAGGCCAAGACCACTGACCTTGACTGCAAGGAGAAGGTCCTTGAAGGGATGAACCAGCCCCCTTCAAAAAAGGAGCAAGAAGGGCCAACTACAACTAGGAAGCTCAAATAAGGAAAATAGGAAGAGACATGAAGGGAGTGGACGGGCCCCTGAAGGAAGGAACTAGGCCCCTTCGAGAAAGGGGCAAGGAGGGCCAAGCTTGTAATCAGGGAGCTAAAAAAGGTGGCGTGCTCATGTTGAGATATCGAGATCCACTCATGATATGCCAGGGTGACTGTTGTGCATTTATGTCATCGACTTGTTAGTAGCTACAGATGCGGTTGGAACACCGCCCATGAATAATAGCTGGATGTCAGCTATCTTTATGTACTTTAGTTAGTGGCTTAGTTAGTATGCCACCTAAGTTAGCTGAGTTTGGTTTGAGACCCACATATAGGGTTCACCCATTCCTTTTGTACTTAGAGAGAGTTCTTTTGGCTTTCACAACTAAGAAGAGCAAAACTGTTTTCAGCCTCCACCTTTGTGTGTATTCCCCCATTGTGTATGTGAGAAAGCTACAAGTGAGACTCCTCACTTCTCTCCCACTCTCTTCACATGGTATCAGAGCTCGGTTCGTGGTAAGGAGCTCAAGAAAGAAAACCAAGTTTGTGGTGTCTTGATAAGAGGATCAATGTTGCTTTCCTTTTTCAAGTTTGGGAGCAAATCTCTGTAGGTAGCACAACTAGAAAGTGCAAGAGTGCACTATCTCAGATTGGGACCCCTTGCGGTGTGGCGAGTGGGTAGTATATTTTTTATTTTCTAGGGGACATTATTTTTTAGATTCGAGGCCATTTCGGGGCCCGTTTTGGTGGCGGAAGTTTTCCACAGGCACTCAGAAAAGTGCCCTATTTTTACTATGCAACCACTATTCGGAAGGTCGGTGAAAAGTTACCGTAGAAATTGCATCGTATGCCTGTGCGTAGAGATATTAGGAGTGACGAAATCATTCTTATTGCCTATTGATGCATAATCATCACTGGGAAGTGACTGTGTGGTCAAATACCACTTTTATCAGTTTTACAGATTTGCCCTTGTGAGGCAGAAGTAGCATTTTTTGAAGTGACAGAATATTTTTGTAGTGTTCTATAATGGCGTCTGATGCTCTTTCACAGATAGTCACTAAAAAGCTTGACCTCAGCTTGACAAGAACAACTTCCAAGCATGGAAGTTTAGAATGACGAATTTCCTTAAGGGAAAAGGCTATTGGGAGTTCATTACTGGAGTTGAACAAGAACTAATTATTCCTAATGTTCCCAATCAACAGGAGTTGCAGGCATTTAAAGGCTGGCATGAGCGAGCCAGAAAAGTTATGTACTAGCTGTCTATCAGTATTTCAGATTCTATGATTGTGCATATTTAGGATGCAAGCATGCCAAAGGAGGCATGGGATACTTTGACAAAAATGTATAGCACAAATACACAAGCCAAGAAAATGCAGCTCAAGTAGGAGTTGCATAATGTGTAGAGAGAAAACATGAGCATCAATGACTACCACATGAAGATGAAGAAGATTGCAGATGCACTTGCTTCCATTGGGTCACCAGTGGAAGATGATGATTTATTTTTTGTGACATTGAATGGTCTAGGAAAGGATTATGCACAATTCCAAACATCCATTGCGGTCCGTGAAAAATTTCCTAATTTTGAGGAGTTGATTTCTCTTCTAATTTCTGAAGAGTAGAGAAATGGTGGTGCATCTTCTTCAGGAGGAACTTCAAAGGAAGCTGTCTTCTAGTCAAATGCTGGAAGAGGTAGAGGCAGAGGTAGAGCAGGCCAATCTGGAGGCCATGGCAGAAATCAAAATATGCAGCAAATTCAAGAAAACTAGTCCTATGGAGGAGGACGTGGTAACTTTAGAGGCATGGGGAGCCAAAGAGGTCATGGTGGATGGCAGAGACGTCAAAATGCAAACAGCAATGTTGAATGCTACTACTGTGGTAAAATGGGTCATATGGTCAAAGACTGCTATAAAAAGGAGAATGACATCATGACTAGAAAATTGCAGTACGGCAATTATGCATCCTCTAGTAGACAAGGTGATGAAAAAAATGAACATTTGTTTATGGTGCAACACATGACCAATTTTGTGACAAGTGTAGAAGAAAGCAATGATGTGTGCTATGTTGACTCAGGTGTGTCAAACCACATGTGTCAAACCACATGACAAGTCATGCAGAATGGATGCAAGATGTAAGGAAAACCAGGATTTGTGGAGACTAGTGATGATACTACACATCCTATTATGTAGATTAGTAAAATTTCTTTGTCTATGCAGGATGGAAAAAAGAAATACCTGTTTGATGTATTTCATGTCTCGAATATCACCAAGAACCTAGTTTCTGTTGGTCAAATGGTTGAGCAGGGCTTGCAGGTCAGATTTAATCCTCATGGATGCTTTGTTGAGGATATGAAAAATAAAGGTCACTTGATAGAAAAAGGGAAGAAGAAGGGCAGGATGTTTACGTTGCATGTGGACAAGCCTGAATTGAGTGCAACAATGTTTGCACATGGGACCGGTGTAGTTGCAGATGGTCATGTTAATGTGCAACGACTTAAATTAATGTAGACCCAAAATATTGTTGCAAGATTGCCTAAGTTTAAGGTTGCAGAAATGCATAAGGTATTTGAAGCCTGTTAATTTGGAAAACGGGCAAGGAAACCATTTCCTAGACATGTTCAAGAGAGTAAGAGGCCATTGGAATTAATCCACTCTGATGTGTGGACTACTAAAACTGCATCTATTGGAGGCTATCATTATTTTGTCACTTTTATTGATGACTACAGTAGAAAAGTTTGGGTGTATTTTATAAAAAAGAAAAGTAAAGTGTTTGGGCATTTCAAAGCTTTTAAAGCTATGGTTGAGAAAGAAACAGGCCTGCAAATAAAATGCCTAAGGTTAGATGGAGAGGGAGAGTACCTCTCAAATGAGTTTGCAAGGTTCCTGTAGGAGCATGGCATAAAGCTGCTATATTCATGCAGTCATACCCCACAGCAAAATGGACTTGCAGAAAGGAAAAACAGGCATATAGGAGAGGTATCTCGTGCCATGCTCAACGAAAAAGACCTGCCAGATTATTATTGGTCTGAAGTAGTTGCTACAATAGTCTACATAATGAACAGGGCTCCCACTGTAGCAATACATGGCATGATGCCAAAGGAGAGGTATACTGGTAGGAAACCAGATATTTCTCATTTGAAAGTTTTTTGTTGCAGTGCCTATGTTTATGTGCCAGATGAGTTGAGATCCAAGTTGGATCCAAAAGTTGAGAAGTGCATCTTTATTGGTTATTCTCTTTAGCAGAAAGGGTATAGATGCTATAACCCTTCTACTCATAAGATTACAGTAAGCAGAGATGTTTTTTATGAGATGAGCAGCTGGTATAAACCAGTAAATGTGATTGATGATGTAGATGCACAAAATGGTAATGTTGCACAGAATTCACAGCAGCAATCACAAAATATTAGTGGACCTGTAGTGTCCTCTATCAGTGGTTCACATACTTTGCCATGGATAGGCACAGGAGGATCTCCTCAAAGCAATGCAGATAGTGGTATGTGTAAGAAAACAATACAATGTCTATGCTCAACATACAACAAGATCTCGTATGCAAGAGAGAAAAGCCAATAGTATGGAGAATCAAAAAATTTGCTTGCTGTAAAACTGATACAATAGATGGCGCTACCTCCTAGCCGTGTGCTCCTATGTGAGAAGCTTCGATGGCATGCTAGAAATAGTATAGGACCGAGGCTGGATGCTAAGGAATTAGGGTTGTTGTAGCCAGTGATGAATATGGGCTTCATGGGCTTGCTCTTATATAGCCACCAGTCGTAGTCGGTTAGACCCAATTGGGATACCGACCCAGTCGGCCCAAAATGCCGACTGGAGATCAGTAGGCCATCGACCACACGTTAGAACCGTGGCGTAGAATAGAGCAGAGTTATCTGGGATCATCTAGGGCTCCAAACGGGCTCCGTAGCTCGAGAGTGGGCTACCCCAATAAATGCTCCATCTACCCTCAGTGTGGTCAGTCATGGGATGCCTTCTCGCACTGCATGTAGCCTAGTTGGCAGTGTGCCAACTCTATCTGAAGCCCGTCCAGCCATCAGGCCACACATGGCCCCCATATGGTGTCCAAACCAAGACCTACCAGATAACCGAGCTACTCAAATGCCTTCTCCTCATATGGGGGGCTTACAAGTAGAGTTAGCTGGTTCCTGCGTAGTTACATGAGAGTGGAGCATTGATATCTAACACCCCCCTTCAATGTCCACCCACAAGTGAACTTACTTTTTTGGCCCAATACCAAGTCGATGAAGATGCCTCTCAAGCAAGTCTCTTCCAAGAGCCTTCGTGAAGATGTCTGTAGCATTCTTTGTAGTCGGACAGTACACCAAGTCGACCTCTCCATCCATGATGAGCTCACATACAAAGTGATATTGAATCTCAATGTGTTTTGTGCGAGCATGAAACACAGGGTGCTTTGCAATTGCCATGCAACTCAGATTGTCACATGATAACTGCGTAGGCTTATTCTGCACTACACCCATGTCCCCTAAAGTCCTCCTCAACCACATTGCCTCACAAGAAGCAAAACATGCTGATTTGTACTCAGCCTCGGTAGAAGAAAGAGCAACTATGGGTTGCTTCTTGCTGACCCATGACAGCTCCAGATCCTATTGAGAAACAGTAACCTGTCACTGATCTCCTGCTGTCCACGTCTCCTGCCCGATCCAAGTATAGGTGATGCCATAATCAAGTGTGCCTTTGATGTATTTCAGCACCCGCATCCCTGCCCTCCAATGGTTCTCCCGAGGCTTATTGGAAAACCTGCTTAGTACACCAGTCGCAAAGCTGAAGTCTGACCGCATGTTGCACAAGTAAATCAAACTGCCCACAAGCCTTTTGTACTTTGATTCGTCCACCAGTGTTGATGAATCCTCATTTGAGAGCTTCACGTCAACCTCCATAGCGGTGCCAACTATCTTGCATGTAGCCATGCCAAATGCCTTCAGTATCTCTCCAGCATACTTCAGCTGTGAGATGAAGATCCGTTTTGGCTCTTGCCAAACTTCAATCCCCAAACAGAAATGCATCAATCCGAGGTCTATCATTTCAATCTCCCTTCCTAGTAACTACTTTGTCTGCGAGATCTTTTCTTCATGGTTCTCTATTATGACAAGGTCATCCACATAAAGGACCACGATCATGCACCTGCCTCCTTCTCTGTAGATATACAAATTTGCATGAGATGGGTTCCTCCTGAACCCGTTTTGCAGAAAGTAGGCATCAATCCACTGGTACCATGCTCGTGGGGCGTATTTCAGCCCGTAAATTACTTCTTCAGTTTATAGACTTTACTTCTGAACCGGGGATCACAAAACCTAGTGGTTGTTCCACGTATACCTCCTGCTTGAGATCTCCATTCAGAAAGGTGGATTTTACATCCCATCTGAAACACGGGCCAACTTTTCTGTGCTGCTAAAGCCAAAACACTGCGAATTGGGGTTAGTCGAGCTGTGGGAGCAAAAGTATCCTGATAATCAAAACCATGTACTTGTGTGAATCCTTTTGCCATGAGCTGGCCTTATGCTTATCCAATGTGCCATCGGACTTGTACTTGGTCTTGTACACCCACTTGGTGCCGATGACCTTGCATTTTGGTAGTCGAACCACAAGGTCCCAAGTGTTTTTCTTCATTATGGATCCATACTCTGACTGCATAGTCTCCATCCACCTATCATCACCATGTGCCTCTTCAAGACACTTGGGTTCTTCAGCACGGATCACCTCTGTCATCAAAGCGTAGTTGACCAAGTGTTCCTATGCCCTTCTTTGCTTCTCTAATCTCTTGGACCGGCGGTGTTCAGATGATTCCTCCTCAATGGCTGGAGGTTCTGTGCCATTCAAAGGTTGCTTTACCCATTTTGGGAATGGCCGTTGCCATTGTGGTTTTGTAGGCTCTTCTTCCTCTTCTTTATCTTGAATCCTCGCAAGCACTGTTGGGGGAGTTCGGTCTACTGTTGGTGGTTGTATTGGATGGACTTGGGGGGGTCTCTCATCATTTGTAACCCTATCACGTGAGTTCAACAGAAGGAATTTTTTTATTTCTAAAATTTACAAAAATAAATATACATAAGTGACTATTTAAAATAGTTTTGGAAAAAATTTACAGATTTGTATAGAAGAGGGGTACATTTTATTAATGAAAATTTTAACAGATAAGGGACTTTAAATATAGGCCTTGAACGCATGTGATATAGAGGGTTTATACATAGTGACCCCCCCGAGTGGATGGATATCCTGGTCCTGGTTATCTGGGAAGGAAACATCCTCCTCTAATTGATGTGGCTGTTCTGAAAAGACCACATCACGATTTACTATTACCTTCTTGGTAACACGATTATAGAGACGGTAACCCTTCGCCTCTTTACTGTAGCCCAAGAAAATACATTTTTGGCTCTTCGGTTCCCATTTGGTCCTATTAACATTAGGGACATGCACAAAACAGTCACATCCAAAAACAAATGTGCAGCTGAAGGTTTCTTACCAGAAAAGGTATGTAGTGGAGTCATCCCATTCATAGTCTTCATGTAGCTACGATTCAAAATGTAAACTACTGTGTTACATGCTTCAGCCCAGAAAGTCATTGGCAAATCTTTCCTTTTCATCATACTCCTGCCCATTTTGCAGATGATGCGCATCTTGCGCTCTACTACATTTTGTTGTGATGTATGTGGCGGGGGTTTCTGCCTCTTGATCCCGTGACTTTTGCAGTAACTTTTGAATTCTCTTGATGTGAACTCACCACCTCTGTTTAATCTCAACTTCTTCACCTTCCTCCCTGTTTCTTTCTTGACCATTACATGCCATTCTTTGAACTTACTAAAAGCCTCATCTTTAGTCTTCAGGAAGTATATCCATATCCTTCTACTGTAGTCGTCGATCAATGTCATGAAGTAGTAGGAACCACCCCAAGCTTCCATCTCCATCTTTCCGCAGAGGTCCGTGTGAATGAGCTCTAGAGGAGCCTTTGCCCTGCTGGCCTCTTTAGGAAAGAGCTGCTGATGCTGCTTGCCCATCATGCAAGCTTCACATACATCGGGCAGATCTGTTATTTCTGGTAGGTCTGCAATCATTCCACTTTTATGCATTCCTTTTAAAGAACTAAGGTTTAGACGACAAAACCTCTCATGCCATAGCTTAGTGTTGCTCACATCGGCTCGAGCACTGAAAGCTGAGAGTTCGTAGATGTTGTTGTGCCGTGTACCTTTACCAATGACCTTCCCTTGAAGATCCAAAATCTGTGCACCATTCTTATTAAATTGAACTTTCACGTCCTGATCCATGATCACAGAAATGGACAACAAGTTCCTCTTGATATCTGGCACATAAAGAACATCGGATAGCTATTTTACAGCTCCATCTGACTTGAGAGCAATCATACCTTTTCCTTTTGCTGGACGTTTTGTATCATTTCCGACTACTACTAGGATGTCATTCCCTATCGAATGTAGAGAGGTATACCAATCCTTACGATTGGTCATGTGGCGTGCTCGTGGCGTGATGCACCACTGTCAATAATCCAAGGTTCATCTACAGGTACATGAACTGCCTCCATGCTATGAACAGCTCTATTGGTACTACCTGCGTGCTATTGCTGGACTCTTTCTTTACTCCGTTCTTCTCATCTGCAATCTTCTTTTGGCACTCATTATGCTTGTGCCCTGCCTTGTTGCAATAGAAGCACTTGATCTTCTTCTTTCTCTTTTTATCATCAGAAGAAGATGGGTTACCAGAGTCCTTACCCTTACCTTTCTTTGATCTAGCTGAGAAAGCCGAATCTTCTCCAGTCCTCATCTTTTGACGCATCTCCTCCTCCAAAAGCATCGCGTTGAAATCCTCAAAGTTGAGGGGTGGATTTCTGTTCTACATATTCAACACCGTAACAAGACCATCGTACTTTGGTGGGAGAATCTGTATGCACCTTCATGCTAGATTCTTGCTGGTGATGGTGATGCCAATCGCAGTCATCTGATCGTGCAGATTCTTCACCCTGGTGATGAATTCTCTGCCATTTTAGACTTAGATAGTTTCTCGTTTGTGAGTTGAGTCTCTAGATTTTGAATTCGCGTATGATTCGTGGTCTCTTACTGATTTTTCAAGACCATCCATGCCTCCTCCGCTGTGGTGACATGTTGAATTAATGCCATGACAGAATCACTTACACTGTAGACAATAGAACACAATGCATCTGCATTTCTTCTTGTCCACGTGAGAATTGGATCCGCAGTTGGTACTATCTATTGTCATGCTTTGGTTGGATCCGGTATCACAACCGGATTCATGTCCACCCCAGTAGCAGTATCCCAAAGCTCGTATACACTTAGAATGGTCTTCATCTTGAACTTCCAGAGTGGATAGTTAGTGCCGTCCAACTTTCTGCTTTTGCCAAATGGTGGGATTCACAATCTTGCAGGCTGGGCCATCTCTCACAATCTGCTCACAAATAGAAGCACACTACCAAATCTTCTTGCTACAGCCCAAGCTCTGATACCATTTAAGAAAACAATACAACGTCTATGCTCAATAGACAACAAGATCTCGTATGCAAGAGAGAAAAGCCGATAGTATGGAGAATCAAAAATTTTGATTACTGTAAAACGGATACAATAGATGGCAGTTCCTCCCAGCCGTGTGCTCTTGTGTGAGAAGCTTCGATGGCATGCTGGAAACAGTAGAGGATGGAGGCTGGATGCTAAGGAATTAGGGTTTCTATAGCCAGTGATGAATATGGGCTTCACGGGCTTGCTCTTATATAGCCACCAGTCATAGTCAGTTAGACCCAATTAGGAGACCGACCCAGTTGGCCCAGAATGGCCGATTGGAGGTCGGTCCCGAAATAGGCCACCAACCACACATTAGAACTGTGGCACATAATAGAGCAGAGCCATCCGGGATCATCTAGGGCTCCAAATGGGCCCCGCATCCTGAGAGTGGGCTGCCCTGGGAAATGCTCCGTCTACCCTCAGTGCGGTCAGTCATGGGATGCCTTCCCACACTTGCATGTAGCCTAGTTGGTAGTGTGCCAGCTCTATCTAAAGCTGTCTAGGAGATCAACTCGGTATAGAGTTAGAGATAGACTTGTTTAGCGCGTTAGACTTGGCTCAAGATGAAACCGTTGATGTAAATGCTCTTCATTAATTCTTTTCATCTTAAACTTAGACATGAATATATGAGCTTCAAAGGCTTGATGTACATGCTCTCATACTTTTATTCTCTCAAAAGATCAAACATGTATGAAAATTAAAAAAAAATTGCCATTGGAGAAAACTGACTTTTAAGGTCAATATGAGAAAAAAAGCTCTTTGTAAAACATCGCTATAAAAAAGTATCTCAGTGTCGCTATATAGCAACACTTACAATTCTGATAAACATCGTTATATAGTGACTTTAGTAATCATCGCTATATAGCGATGTTTGCCTAAAGTCATTATATAGTGACGCTTTACGGGGCACGCTTCCCATATCGATGATTAGCACCCCGCGTGCACTAAACATCGGTACTTAAACGTCGCAATAGGATCCGTGTTAGTAGTGCTTATTGCACAAATCATCATTTTTTAAAAATTTATGCAACATGTTTTTATACTCCCAACCTACTGCACATGCAACAGGTTAGGGGTACACTCAACCTATTGCACATGCAATAGGCTGGGGGTGCATACAACCTATTACACAAATCATCAAATTTTCTTAATTTGTGCAACAGGTTATATGCACCCCCAACTTGTTGCACATGCAACAGGTTGGGGGTGTACACAACTTGTTGCATATATCATCAATTTTTCTTGATTTGTGCAATGGGGGTGCACACAACCTGTTGTACAAATCATCCAATTTTCTTGATTTGTGCAATAGGTTGTGTGCACCCCCAACTTGTTGCACATGCAACAGGTTGGGGGTACAAGCATCCTATTGCACATGCAACATGTTGGGGTTGCACACAACCTATTGCACAAATCATCAAATTTTCTTAAGTTGTGCAATAGGTTAGATGCACCGCCAACCTATTGCACATGCAATAGGTTGGGGCTACATGCAACCTATTGCACAAATCAATATATTTTATAAATTACTGATTATGATTTAGGGTTTAGGATCTATGATCTAGGGTTTAAGGTTTAGAGCCCAAGGCCTAGGGTCTAAGTTCAAGGGTCTACGATCTACACTTTAGGATCTAGGATGTAAGGGCAAGCATTTAAGGCCCATGCAAAGTATCATGGCCATTAGACACCTTTTTAATGGTTGGCCACACATATGTTCTCATTTTTCACCACGTCTCATACATGAGTATCAAAAATATGTATCGGTGTGCTCCTATCATATGTGCAATTTCCCAATGGGTATGATACTTTGCATACTCCTTAAACCTATTCACTTTAAGCCCCATGCAAAGTATCATGTCCATCAGACACTGTTTGCATTGTTGGCCATGCATATGTTCTTGGTTTATATGACCTCTCATACATGCGTATCAAAAATACATATGGGCATTCTCCTATCACATGTGTAATTTTTTGATGGGTATGTTATTTTTCACATGCCTTAAAACTATTTAGTATAATTCTCGTGCAAAGTATTATGCCCATCAGACACTATTTGCATGGTTGGGCACACATATTTTCCTATTTTTCACCACGTCTTATACACCTGAGTATAAAAAAAAGAGCATACGCATGTACCTATCACATGTGCATTTGTCCAATGGATACAATACTTTGAAAACGCCTTAAAATTATTTATTTTAAGACCCATGCAAAATATCATGTCCATCAAACACTGTTTGCATGGTTGGCGATGCATAGTTTTTTATTTTCCACATCTCGTAGATGGGTATAGGTTCTATCCTAAAGCAATATGCTACACTACTCCAAATACAATAACACCTATCAAAAAAAAATTTCCCATCATGTATAAGGGTCTTATATGGTCTTTGTTTTGGCCATCAACTTCCCAACATGGTTATGAAAAATCAACTTTGCTGACCTACACGCATGCATAGCATGTGCAATGGGGTTTTTAAATGCCCAACATGGTTACAAAAACCCAACATTTGTGAGGAACATGTGTTCTAGTGTGTGCAACATGATTTTTTAAAACAAAAACATATGTATAGACCCATTTATGTAACAATATTTTGGATTGTTCTTGGGTACAATCTAACTCAGAGGCATACCAAATCTTGGTACATTTCAGAGATATAGAGCCATGGATTTGACCTTACCCTATCAAAAATGTTTCAGCTCGTGGTGTGGCAAAAAAAAATATATCTACCCTAAAACAATATGCTACGCTACTCCAAATGCAATAAAACCTAGCCAAAATCTTTATGCCATCATGTATTAGATTCCTATCAAGTTTCATCATGTTTCAACTATCGATGCCCAACATGGTTATTAAAAAACAATGTTGGTGACCTACACTTGTTCTAGTGTGTGTGATTGGTTTTGTTTTAAAAAAGGGGCATGTGTGGACCTATGTAAGGTTGGGGAGAGTCTAACCCATAGTTTTTACCCATGATCTTCATTCTAAGATCTCTATCCCTTGATCTAATCTCCAATCCAAGGGATGCATTCAAATTTGAGATAAATCACTACAAGCCATTAGATCAAGGGGTGGATCTAAGGGATATCATGAAAGAATAGAGGGATGAAATATCTACCCTTCATCAAAATGGAGGAGATGAGAGAAAAATCTACTTCAATCTAGGCCACAGATTAGATGGAAGATTTGAGGGAAGAGATGGGTGTAAAAGGGGCTTCAATTGGGGCCATAGATTTTATGGAAGATCCAAGGGAGGAGATGGGTGTAGAAGGCACTTCAATCTAGGCCATAACTTTGATGGAAGATCTAAGGGATAATATGGGTGTAGAAGGGTATTCAATTTGGACCATATATTTGATGGAAGATCCAAGGGAGGAGATGGGTATAGAAGGCGCTTCAATCGAGGCCATAGATTTTTAGATGGAAGATCCAAGGGAGGAGATGGGTGTCGAAGGGGCTTCAATCTGGTCCATAGATTTGATTGGAAGATCCAATGGATGAGATGGGTGTACAAGATATGTCAATATGGACCATACATTTTATGGAAGATCCAAGGGAGTAGATGAATGTAGTAGGCACTTCAATCCTAGCCCTCCATTATGCGCCTCAATGCTAGTGTACATGATACTTCAATCTGTACCATAGATTTGATGGAAGATCCAAGGGAGTAGATGAATGTAGTAGGCACCTCAATCCTAGCCATCCATTATGCACCTCTCCTAGCCCTCCATCTATTAAGGTTGATTTCCACTGTCCATTATGATCCTCCATCTTAGCCCTCCATTATGCACCTCCATATTAGCCATTGATCTTGATCGGGATCAAGGGAAAGGTACCTATTGATGACCACCTCACATGTTTAATACCCCTCCCCCTCCCCCTTTTATTTAATTCAACCCCCCCTCTCCCCGCCCCCCTTTTTATCCCTAAAGATTTTACTTACTTGAAGGCCTACCCTTACCCCATTTATCCCTAACTATCTTTACCACTTGAAGGCCTACCCTTACCCCCTTTATCCCTAACTATTTATACCACTCCTCCCTTCTCCCTTTATTTATTTGAAGCCCTCCCCACTTCCTCCTTTATCCCTAGATATTTTGCTATGTATACCACTCCCCCTCCCCTTTATTTAATTGAAGCCCTTCCTGCCCCCTTTATCCCTAAATATTTATACCACTCCCCTCTCCCCTCCCTCATTTATTCCTAGATAGTTTATACTCATATACCACTCGCTATCCCCACTTTATTAAATTGAAGCCCCTTTATGCCTAAATATTTATACCACTTCCCCCTCCCTCCTTTATTTAATTGAAACCATCTCCCCTCTCTCCTTTATTCCTAATAAATATCTTGCCATCATATACCACTCCCCCCCCCCTCTTTTAATTGAATTGAATCCCCCCTTTATCCCTAAATATTTTATTTACTTGAAGCCCCTCCCCACCCCTCTTCATCCCAAAATATTTTTCCATCATATACCACTCTCCCCTCCCCCCAACAACTAATTAATACAAATAGAGACTTTTTGTATCATAGGACAACTATTGCATGTTAATCATCCTAGCCCTTCATTTAAGGAGATTGATCTCCATCCTTAATTATCATCCTCCATCCTAGCCCTCAATTATGCGCCTCCATCTTAGCCATTGATCTTGATCTAGATTAAGGGTCCACATTAAAAGGTGCCTACTAATTCTTAACCTAGCCTCCTCAAATTAACAATTAGCCATTTGGAGCCCACCAAGGTGCATCCCCCATCCACTAAAGCTATTCTAGGTCTTTCATCCAATCATCATCCACCAAATCATAGGTACACCCATGTCAGTTTACTAAGATGCAATAACACCAAGTCAAAATCTTTATGCCATGATGTCTTCGGGTCGTACCAAGCTTCATCTTGTTTCAACCATCGATGCCTACCATATATATAAAGCCTATGCTATCGATTTTTAATTCTAAATTCTATATCATAAATGTTAAACTCTAAACCCTTTATCTAGATCCTAAAGTACTAATCTCGGGGGGGTCACTATGTATAACTCTCTATATCACGTGCGTTTAAGGCTTATTTGTAAAATCCTTTACCTGTAGATTTTTCATTAATAAAATCTACACTTTTTATATAGAAATCTGTAATTTCTTTCTAAAATCATTTAAAATAATCCCTTATGTAAGTTAAATTCTGTAAATTTTAGAAATTAAAAATATCCTTCCGTTGAACTCATGTGATAGGGTTACATAAGATGGAGTGACCCCCCCAGGTACTAACAAAGTTTTTAAATTAACAAGTAGATTATTGAAAAAAGATTAATATTTATGTAATTGTTGCTTGCTGTAGCTTGCTTGCAAAGGACTCTTTGAAAGGAGATGGCTATATATTTCATTCCATAATTATAGTAGATTATTGAAAAGAGACTAATCTTTATGTAATTTTTGCTGCTACAGCTTGCCTGTTGCAAAGGACTCTCACAAAGGAGATGGTCATAGATTTTGTTCCATCGATGTAGGTGATTTTATGTAGCAAAAGAGAAGTAGTTGCATTTGCTATAATCCATTTTTGTCACTTTAGAAGAATTGGCAAAGATAAGGCGATAGTTACTGTATCAAAGATTCTTAGCGCACATATTGAGCTAAAGCATAAATGTGGAGACATTATGTAAATACTTGCAGATGTTATGCCCTACACTACATTTAACAAATCATTTATTGCATGGGACAAAGATGAGACTTATCCAACAGACATGATCAAGAATACAAAGCACATCCCTTTGGATTTTAGTGTAGGGGATATTTTACAATTGAGGCCATTTGCAAATAAGAATGTAGTAGAAGGTAAAGTATTGGGATTTGAACAAGTGGAGTAGTTGTCATTTGCACAGATGAGGATTCTAAAATTCATTGATGATGGTATGGTTAATAACACAACATCCTTACATGATCCCTACTACGAGGGAGCTATGAGGTGGGAAAGAATATGAGATGGAGCATGAAACTTTTAAGAATGAAAAAGAGGCACATGGTTTTCAATGATAAAGATAAGGTATCATTACAATATCAAAGGATTTAAAAAGCATGCCCACATGCCAAGCTCTATTTCCTCATACATGTATGATTTCAATGTACTCAATAATGGAAGTGACATCTTATCTAGAGTGGATGAGTACATGATTGGTTTCAAGAAACAAGAATATTTCAAAAGCGATGCCTTATCTAGAGTGGATGAATTATCACACACTGATAAGGGAAAAGGATTCAATAGCAATGTCTTGTCAGTTGTGGATGAAGTTCCAGCATATTTTTAAACCTGGTGTCAATCAAACTTGTGGAGTTGCAAGATCCATGCAAGATATTCCAATGAGCGATATTCTCTCGGGAGTGGAAGAGTTTCAAGGTTCTCAATACTCTCATAGAACATTTAATGAATTGAATGGCCCTATAATTATGTTAAAAGCAAGGATGAGATCAGCCAAGGATTATTCAGTGTTAACTTTGATTGTGATATGGTCAAGGATGCAAATGCCAATGGATGCAAGGTAACAAACAAACGTGAGGAGGGAAAGTGCACCCATAAGACTCTCTTGCTTTCTTCTAAATGACAAGGAAAGGCTAAGTTCAAGAAAAAAGGTCAAACCTATCGTAAATGGGAAAAGGATTTGCAATAATGCACATCCCATCATTATTAAATCACCCCATGGTGCATATTGGGATTCATTCAGTAAGGCAAAGGACCAAAAATTTTAGCATTCACCATAACATAGTAAGATCCAATGCAAGAAGCTTAGTTGTCAGGGCAGTAACAATTTTGCAAGACTTCATACATGAAAATGCTTTACCTCAACCCCATACATCTAACAAACTCCCTTCCAAAAGGCTTGACAAAATGTGAAGTATTTGAGTCTATTGTAGAAAAGACAAGGCAAAGAGGGCATGCAATGGCTTCTTCTCATACTTTGTATACCTTTTGGAAGAAGAAATTTCAAAATGTTAAAATCCCAAAGAGGCAAAAAATGTCAAAGTGCAATGTTTGTGATGATTTAAAGTGAGCCATTGAGAGTGCAAAATGTTCACATCAAAGAGAAATTACACAAAACCAAGAAAAAATCTCATCATGACCTTCTTCGACATTCCCAACAAAAATAAGCATTTTGGAATTCTGCGCAAGATATTTCGCATCCCAATGAGTACATGTGCCTTATTGCAGATGGCATGGATCAAAATACAACAACATTCCCTCATTTTGTCACTGCTCCATCTAAGTTACAAGGAAATAACTTTCTAAAGAGACATTTATGTGGAGTGTTGGTGCATGGAATTAAGTTTTTTGCAGATATATGAATTGATTCCTTGCATCTACATGATAGAAATCAAGTTGTAACATTGATTATGAAGGCAATTCGCAATGTACATGCAAAGAAAGGTCACCAACCATCGACTTGGTGAATACAAGCTAATAAATGCTAGTGAGAAAATAAGAATGCACTCATGTTTGCATTCTGCTTTATGGTAGTTGCTCATCGAACCTTCAATGAGGTCAAATGTGGATTTTTATATGTTGGTCATACACATGAGGATATCGATTAGGTTTTCAGCATAGTCTTAAGAGAGCTAAAATGCAAGGATGTGGAAACAATAGATGACTTGCAGGTAAGTAGATGTGGGAGGCAAGTTAGTGGCCGTAAGGAAATCATAGCATGTGAGAGGCTCAAAAGAATGTATGATTGGAAGGGATTCATTATTCAACCTTACATACAAATGGCTATGATGATCTAACAGTCATACCAATCCACACTACTTTTTTCTTTTTTTGAAAGGATGAAAAACTAGTAATGCAATGGAAAACGTATTCTCATGATACAAAATGGAAACCTGAAGAACCTTACAGTCTCTTAATTTCAATTCCTAGCAAAGAATTGTATCCAAAATGGGATCCTATATGAGAATTCAATGAGAAGTCTAAGTGTAAAATAGAAACATTAAAATAATTTATTATATACAAAGAGGAAATCCTTCGGATATATCCTGATTCAAAGCCTACTTGGAGGGGGCACACTACCACTATAATTAACAAGACATGCAAATTGATAAATGACCTTGAGAAAATGCAAAAAAAGAATGTCGAGGAAGAATGCAATGTGTTTAGGCCAAATATTCATAACAATTTGCACCAAGCTCTAGTCTTTGATAGTGAATTTGTATCACTACTCCCACGTCCATATTGTGGACCAAAGAAAAGAGAGTTCATGCCACAAGTAGATATAGAGGTCGATTGTTTTGTTGTGGAATATGAGAATGTGAAGTTTTGGGTTGCAAAAGTAGTTGACACACATAGAGATCATCAAGGGAGAGCTACTTGACATTTACAACACTATGGTATGAGCCAAAGAGCAGGAAGGAGAATCTAGATAACAACACATTGTATACTCATTGTATAAGAAAGGAATGGGTCCCAAACCATGAATCACGGTCTCAAAGGTTTCAACAGAGACAATCATAGTGTCTTGCCATTCAAGGGAAAGAACTCAAAGAAGCACATGGGATATGAGGTAAAAAATACTGCAACCAATTAGTTTGCATATATAGGAGTTTTTAGGGATGCTTGCCAGGGAAGAAGTACGTAGAAGGAGACAACGCAAACAAAGAATGTCCATGATAAAAGCTTTTTAGAAGTCCATGAAGGATTGGGTGGGCAAGAAGCTAACCAATTATTGTGCAGGATAGGTGTAGTACTGAGTCATCGCCTCCTTCGTCAAATGAGAGTCAATGCAGATGTCGCCCAAGGGGTAAGGCTCGGCAAGAAAATGGTGAGTCAATGCAGAATGGCAACAAGCGATACGACAATGGGGAGTATACATACATACATACATACATACATACATACATACATACATACATACATACATATATATATATATATATATATATGTATGTATATATACATATATATACATAGATATATGTATATATACGTACATTTATATATACATACATATATATATATACATATATATATATATGTATATACATATGTGTATATATGTATGTGTGTGTATATATACATATATATACATATATACACATATGTGTACACACACACACACACACACACACATATGCACCCTTAGGGATTATTTTTTAATTTCCAATATGTACATTTAGAGAACCCCCCGTATTTTACCCTTGTTAATTTTTTGTATAAAAAGAAAGGGCGTGGAGGACCCCCCTCATCAACTCATAGATGCTTAATCATTTATAATATTAAAGGTGTAATCGTAGATGTGGACGACTCCTTCTGCATTATAGAACAACAGTTTAATCTCTATATGCTAGTGTTAATTTCATAAAGTATATGTCAAATTTTCCTCGAATTTTCTTATTATTAATTCTTAAATTTACTCTTGACCTAGCTTTGATTTGATTATCCTTAACCTACCAATTAGTCACCTAATTTTTTATTGAACTTTCTTTTTGTACCCAATTTATGTTACAAAATAATTTCATCTCCTATATATGTTCATGTTCAACTAATTCTTGGTAAACCTGTTTTTTCATGTATTTGTTAAGTCTTAACCTAAGGATGCGGACTACCCTCCCGAGTCCTGAGGTTGTGAGTTTTGTTCATTATGGGTGAAGACTACTCCCCAATTTACACTAAGTTCCATTAATTTTCTTTCATTTATAATGGGTGTGGAATACCCCCCTGATTCTTCCTTTAAAAAAAGAAGTTAACTATCTCTCATAAGGGATGCAGGATCCCCCCCCTTTTATTTTTCTAATTTTTTATGCCACATTTTGTTAATCATTTCAAAATCTTGGTAGGTGTCTTGCTCTATGGTATAAGCAATAATAAGCTGGGGTTTATAGCCATTACCTATATTTCCTCACAAAACTATGATGTTCTAACCTCGTTCTAACAGATTGTTTTGTTTGGATGGTGGCAACTAAGTGGACCCCGACGTCGGAGCCTATAATGATTTGACACTTTTGTACCAACTTTTACTTTATGTACATCCATATAATAATGATTGGAGCTTCATGTGCAGTGTTGTTAGAAGGTTTTATTTTTATAACATACACACACACACACACACCATTTGGTAAAACTATAGGATCAAAAAGTGTCCTTTTTGGGGGGATAGACAAATTCCACAGCTCCTTCACAAATAAGGAAATTTCCAAACCCTTTTGCAAGACATGTATACAGCCAAAGCTATGTGAGAAAACTCTAACATGGTGTAAAGAACAAGGCACATGATTGTGAGACATCCATAATGGACATATATGCAACATTTTTTGTGTGGCAGGATGAGGATTTGCAATTTCGCTCATGGGGGTCACTCGTAAATATATAAGTGTATCAAATGGGTTCAACAGAAGGGATTCTACACTTCTTCAAAGGCTTCCAATAAGGTTCTTTTGACTATTGAGAAACTGGCTAAGGGTGATGCCCCTTCATTTTCTGGATTGGATGTTTAGTGTAAAACACTAAATGGTTTAGAGGTGCCTGAGGTTGATGTTGTGCTCCTTGAGCCTGGTTTGTGGGTAAATGTCCCTCTTGAGCTGGACCCCATTGTGGACCCTACAGTGGTCAGGGATGAACAAATGCCATCTATGAATAGTAGAAAGAGAGTTTTGGAGGAGATACACCCGAATAGCTCTACAGTGGCTAAGAAGAAATAGTCAGTGGTGGCATGGGCTATGTTAAAAAGGATTAAAGATGCAGTGCGGCACATGCTAGGAGGTAAGGAGAATCATTTTCACTTCTTACGTGATGCAGCCAAGGCTTTTTCTCAATAGGGACTCCAACCCTTAGTCTATTGTAGTGAGGGTTCTCTCTTCAAACCTGAGGGGTTGCTATTAGGAAGAGTAAGCAACAAAGGTGCCTTGCCTTGGTGGGTAGTTGTAACCCGGATGTCGTGTTCTTACAAGAATGTAAGTGTGGAGATTGAGATTCGATTTGGATTTCTTTCCATCAGAGGGGGTATTCAATCTTGACGCATTGCTTAGTAAGAGGCCGGGGTGGTATGGCTATCTTGGCTTGAGCTGCTCTTAATGTGCAAAAGGTTTTTATGGATGAGTAGCCCGCTAGTTCATTGCAGTAAAGATTTTAGTTTTGGGGTTTATTTTCCATGTAGTTAGTCTCTATGCTCTAAATAGTGCTAGGACATGCTCTCAGTGTTGGAGTTATTTAAATAGTGCTCTATTTGATGCCTTCTAGTTGTGTGGGGAGGACTAGAACATGGTGACAGACGAAGGGGACAGATCTCATGCTGGTGTTGTCCTAATGGGGAGGGACACAGAGAGTTGGTATGCCTTATGCTTAGAATGGGCTCTAACAAATTGCATTGAACTAGTCTAGGGTGGTATGCCTGGGCTTTCTTGGAATAATAAGAGAACGGGGAAAGAGTTTAGAGCGGGAAGGATTGACCATTTTATTGCTCTCAAGAAGGGTGGTGGATGAGAGCTCCCATGAGGTGAGGTCTCGAGGGTTTCACCTAAAAAAAATTAGTGTACCACATGCATTCAAAAGGAGGGGTATTTTAATCCAACTTTTCAAAAAAAAAAAAAAATTTACAATAACAGCAAGGGTTTTTTACTTCAATTTTTTTAAAAACTCACTTCATAAGTAAAGAGAGTTGTTTTTATTGTGGGAGAAATTTTAGTTGAGGGGCTTTTTAACTACTCTTTGAACGCACGTAATATATAGGGCTTCTTAGTTACACCCCCAAGGGTGAGGTTATGTGAAATCTATAGGGAATCTCTCTGATCCTTCCCCTTGGTCCTTTACTATTCCGCCGAGCAAGGTAGGGTAGTCCTTTGACATACCCTTTAAGCTAGATAATAAAATGGTTGAGGGGCAAAAAGCTCTGCTATCTAACCAAGGATACATGGGGAAAGTTTGTGTCTCCCATTGTGGAGCTATGTGAACGTTGGGATGTTGGGATAAGGGCTACTCATCTATTGGAAAAGGGTTAGGCTAAGAAGGCTAAGGCTAGATGTCAGGAGGAGGAATCCCTTCTAGTTAGGGTCCAAGATTGTTAGTCAAAGGCAATTTGAGATTCTCCTAGAGATGCGGTGCTGGACGCACTGGTTGTTGAATGTGAAGAGGTAGTCAAAAGGCTGGAGTTACTAGAGAAGGTGGATAAAGCTAGATTACAGCAAGCAGTTATGGCTAAACGTGGGAGATTTCCCTTCTAATTTGTTTTTTCAGGTGGTTAAAAGGAATCATCTGAGAGATTCAATTGACAGAGTGCAAGATAAGTAGGGCAATCTGGTTATAGATTTCTGGAAGATTGCGGAGGAATTAAGAAAGGAACTTGCTGAGGTGGTTGAAACCCCACATGTGGTAGATGAGGATTGGGAGGGTTCTTTGATGAGGGCCCTGGATCTAGTTAAGGCCAAGGTTTTATCATTGGATAATGCCAGAATCTCTGGACCATTCTCGGTCTCAAAATTTTGGGAGGCATTGAGTGAAGTGACGAAGAACCATGCTCCGGGACCTGATGGCTTCACTATTGAAATTTATGTTCATTTTTGGAATGTGTAGAAGTGGGATTTGGTCAGCATGGCCTATGCTATAGTTGAGAGGGGCTCTTTGCTGAAAGATGTGAACTCTAGGTTGCTAAATCTGCTCCCTAAGAGGTAGGCCAGGTTAAAGGTAGGGAATTGGAGACCTATCTTCGTGCTTAATGTCTTACAAGATAATTGCAAAGGCATTAGTGCTTAGAATTCAGGGTTTGTCTATGCATTTAACATGGACCGGGAGTGGAATGGTTTCATTAAAGGCCAAGATATTTTGGAGAACATTATGAATGTGTCTTCAATATTGGACTATGCATGTTCTGCTGGACAAAAGTTTATGTTTTTTCTTTTTATTTCAATAAAGCTTATGATAGGAGTTTCATGGGATTTCATTGGTGTAGTCTTGAGTCACTTGGGATTTGGTTTAGTGTTTCTAAATATGTTACACATGCTCTTTGGGAGAGTGTCAGCTATTTTCTACCTTAATGGGGGGTGGTAGGTAGGTTCATGCTTCACATATATGCTATGCAAGGGTGCCCTTTGTCCCCCTTATTATTTTCATTATGCACCATGCCTTTGATTGGTTTTTGGTGTTCTTCAACCTTTGGGGAAGCCTTTTTGCTCATAGATGTTCGCCGATGACCCCATGCCATTCTCTCTTGAGTCCAAGGAAAGTGTTCTCAATTTGTTTCAGGTGCTACAGCCATTTTGCAAGGTATTGCGATTGGTCTATAGTTTCTCTAAGAACTTTGCAATCAGGTTTGGATTGTATGATTTACCCAGTTGGGTTGCTAAATTGCCAGCTAATTGGATCCATCGTGGACAGATTATTCGATACTTGGAGGCATCTTTGGGATTAGATATTTGATTAAGACAGAGATTCTTTTGGTTTAAGGAGAGGTTTAGCAAAATTTTATGTGCTTAGTCTTGGATAAAATGCCTAGCTACTTGTAATCAAGCATGTTTTGTCAGCTACAACTACTTATGTGGCTTAGGTGTGGCAATTCAAAGGATTTCATTAGAGAGAGATTGAGAAATTGCTTAGATCTTCCCTATGGGTAGAGGAGACTAGAAGGAGGCATTTTCATTTTGTGCCTTGGGATCAAATGAAGCTTCCTAGGTTGAATGGAGGGCTAGCCCTTCCGGATGTTGAGTTGAGAAACATGGCATTCATCTCTAAATGGCTCCTGAAATTTTTTTAGTGTTTTGCTCCTTGGCCAAGATTGTCCGTTTCTATGTGGAGAGGAGTGGTGGTAAAGCTATAGGGAAATGGGGTGACATGTCATGATATGATAAACTATTGTCGCCTTTTCCTCTGGAAGTGTCAGGGTTTAAGTAGGTTGTGGTTGGGTGAATGCCTAGAAATAGTGTGTTGTAGTGCTTAGGTGGAAGGCTAAGCCTCACCTGAGGGGCAATTCTAGTTTTCTAGAACACATTTGGTAAGGGAATGCTTTATTGTGGGAAGGAAATCCTTTGGCCCTGCTCAATGTATCTTCCACTAGAGCACTCCATAGGAAAGGGGTACGCTATTGGAGCCAGATTTGGGATATCAATTAAGTGTTTTGCAAGCCTTTGGAGCAGGTCTAAAGGGAGTTTCATTTATCATATAGAGACTCTCAATCTAAGGGGGGTCACCTCATAAAAGTTTAGTGTACCGAGCCAGATTTGGGATATTGATTCAGCGTTTTGGAAGCCTTTGGAGCAAATCCAAACGGAGTTTCATTTATCATATAGAGAGTCTCAGTTTACTGGTTTGTTTAGATAACATTTGTCATTCCTTTATTTCATTTTCAACATTCAAGACATCACATATTAATGTGATAGCTCATTCATACTCTTTGCTATTAGACCTTGTTGTAGTCAACCCATTGCTAAGCTTATGACAAATTCAACTACATCTAATGTTGAAAAATGTTCAGACATCCCTGTACAATTTACCTTTAGCTCTTGTTACTTGTGTATTCATGTTATTTAAGCATCTAGAGCTTTCCCATGGAGTCCAACATAGTCTTCTAAGATCAACCTTTTTAATTAGCACTACTACACACGGGCCCTATTTTGATGCTTAAGTGCCGACATTTAGTATGCGCGGGGTGCTAATCGTTGGTAAGTAAAGCGGGTTTAGTCAAGTGTCTCTATATAGCGACTCTAGGCAAGTGTCGCTATATAGCAATGTTTATACAGAGTCGCTATATAGAGACACTTGCTAGACTTGTAGAAGGTCGTTATATAGTGACATTGAGACTGTTTCCTATAGCAACGTTTTACAGAGAGTCTTTTTCCCCATACCGACTATTAAAGATAGTTTTTCCCAATGACAAATTTTTTTCCTTTTCATACATGTTTGATCCTTTGAAAGAATAAAAGTACAAGAGCATGTACATAAAGTTTTAAGCTCATATATTCATGTCCAAGTTTGAGAAGAAAAAAATCAATGAAGAGCATTTACATCAACGGATTCATCCTGAGCCAAGTCTAGCATGCCAAACAAGTCTATCTCCAACTCTATATTGAGTTGATCTCCTATATCATCATTGTACTCTAGCATCGTACATTCAACTAAGACTTGATCATCTTCCTCATAATAAAGTGTGGTGATTCTTGATGATCGTCATCTTCTTCCTCAATATCGTGATCTCCATCTTCCTCCTATACGATGTCATTATGCACATCTTCCTCTTGGTTCATATTGTGATCTTCATCTTCTTTGCTAGATCCATCTGGGTGAATTGGATCCGGCATTGTTGGTAGTGGCATCTCCATATCCACATCTCTATCATTAAAAATTTTCTTACTTTGTGGTGCAACTTGGATCACATACCACCATCTTGGATCAGAACGTGATCCAAATGAAAAACCACCTATATTAAAGATGTATATGAAATTATGCTTAAGTACATGTACCAATGGATCTTTAAAGACAAAAGCTTTGATTAATCAAATCATTAGTATGCACCTGCTCACAATGCTCGGGAAGAACAAAAGTATCACTTTCATCAGTCCAAAGTTTGGTGGAGTCTAGTGCAAAGAAACTGCTACTTTCTTTCCTCATTATCGCATGGGGACTGTTGCAAATAGTTCTAAACCATTTTACATCAAGAATGAAAATACTAAATCATCTAACATCAATTTCATAGATTTCGCATATGGTCCCACAATAATCCAATTGCAAGGAGTGAAGATTGGTATCTGAAGCACTTGCTCGGCTATCTTGTGTGAAGTTAGCCATGACTCCACAATCATATGTGACTCTCTTTGAATTGATGTGTTCTACACAAAAATATTGTCCATATGGCCATAGTGCAGTATACTTTTTATACTGCAAAAGAGCATCATTAAAACAATAAGGATGCATCTATTTTATAGCATATATTGCCACAAATAATGACTTAATTAGGTCAAGAGATAAGAAACTTACATGCATCATACATCCATATGATAACTCTCACTCGTGCTTGTTTATTGTCTCTCCATCACGTTCAGCTTTACATAGAGCTAGTTGTAGCCAATCAAGTGACATGTGAGTGGGGAGAAGGGCAAGATCCTATGGATATGGTTGCGATCGCCTGTACATTACTCTAAATCTCATCGTTGCATTTATTCTTTCTGCTTTGGCCGCATCATATCTCTCAATCCACTTTTGCATCTCCTTGCTATTGAGGATACAAAACTTATTGAATTTCTCCATTTTTTCTTCACTCATCTTTCTTTCAATCCATTTTCCTTGGGGAACCTCGCCAACGATGTGATCATCATCCTTGTTATGCCAATCCTGCGGCATATCGGGATCCATGGATGCAAGAAACTCCATGATATATACTAATGACTCTTGCACAAGCCATCCCTCTGCTATGCTTGTTCCAGTCTTGCTCTTTACCTTACAAATCCCTTCAAAGTTTTCATAAATTGCTCGAGAAAAAACAAATGAATGGTACCTGCAATGGCCACCTCATCAACTATGTGCACAAGCAAGTGTACTTGAGTTGTCATAATATCGAGGGAAAGTGCTTCTCAATAAAGCATACGGCTTTGATGGAGTCCATCCTAGCCTTCTTGATGCTAGATATGGAGATATCTTTTTGAGACATCCACCTATTTCACATGCCCATGTAAGATATATTCATAATTAGTCTATAGATTATTCAACTTAAATTGAAGAAAATGCAATCAATGTGATTTGATAGTAAGCATACCTCACAATACCATTGATCTTGAATATAGCATTTCTAACATCTTCTTGTGAGCACCCTTTCACCGTAATTGGGAGGATGAAATATCCAAGCAACAAAGAAGTCATGTCCATAATATAACATAATCATAATTACACTAACCCATCACGATTATTAGTACACTAATCTTATAGCTTAGAATACGTGTAAGACCTTGTGCCAATCATGGGACTTGAGCCCACTAAGCTTATTGTCCTTTGAAAATGCTCCTTTCAAGCAACGCATGTACCCTATGGGTGTTCCCAAAAGAGGCAATGTCTGCCTTGACTACTACCTCCTCTCTCTTAGAGAGGATCCATGTTGCTTTTGAGAGGACAACTTTGCGAGCATGCACTTGGGGCGACAAACGAGACATCTTATTCATAGCGCGCAAGTCTTCTCACACTCCTCTCAAGTCTTCAGAACCAACCAAGTGTGCCCAAATAGTAGCCCCCACATTCTTGAAGATATGCATGGGATCCAAGAGATGATTGATTTGTAACTGACCCCAAGAAGGAAGCTCATGAAAGATGGATAGCCTCTTCATACCACGAGGAGGCTCCTCTCCATTCACCCTCCAAGCCTAAATTCAATCACTTGCCTTCAAATATGGTGGTGGTGGATCAAGCTAACCTCCATGTGTGAGATGGTCTAGCAGAAGGAATCGAGCATGACCTTCATAAACATAATTTTTCCTCATATGTTTGGAGTATCGTGCAAGCGGTTTCAAACCTTGTCCACAAAGAGGACAAGCATGGTACCCACTTGTAACACGTCCTGCATGCATGCATGAATGTGTTAGTATAAGACATGCACGCAAAAGAGAGTCATAAAAGCATAATCCTATATTATACATGTAAAGACACAACCACGTACTTGCGCACTCTGCATATCCTAGGTAGTCATGCATGGTCCACATCAAGATTCACCTAACCAAAATGTCATTGGTATGTCTGGGAGCTTTGGAAACATCAAAGACGTGTACTCCTCTCCATAAGATCTGTAACTCCTCTATCAAAGGTTCCATGTACATGTCCATATTTTTGGGCTTGTACTTCCCTGGCACAAGCAGTGCAAGCATGAGGTGTACCTTCTTTATTGTTAGCCATGGTGGGATATTGTAATTCACCAAGACTATGGGCCATGTCAACCAAGATGTCGAGCGTAACCCGAAAGGGTTCATGCCGTCCATGGGGAGGCCAAGATGTAAGTTGTGTGGCTCCCTCGCAAAGTATAGCCACTGATTGTCTAGTGCTTTCAAGCTACACAATCTGTGGGAATCTCAATGTGTCATCAATGGACCGATGAGATGCATGCCAAGTCATCAACGTCGCTATGGATTTGAATCGAAACATGTGCTGTATTCTTGCAATGATGGGAAAGTGTCTCAAGACCTTTACCAGGATCTTCTCATTCTACAAGTCATATCTATATTGTTGTTCCCCACACTCTGGAAAACTAGCCAAATCTCCATGCTCACGATGAAAGAGAATACAATCATTATGGCAAGCATGGATGGCATGATAATCCATACCCATTGTTGTTAGCATCTTCTTTGCTTCATCTCTTGATGCGGGCATGGTATTTAGTGCAGGCAACATCTTTTGGAGCAACTTATCACAATTCAACCATACATTGGCTTCAATTTATGATGATTCTCAAAACAAACAATATCCAAATAATGAGACAAGTTAATGTGGGAGCTAACCTCATTAAGGCCGAGACACTTGTATCCAACCACCCATACTTTGTTTGCAAATTCAAGATTGAGAGACAAGCAGCCCGTAGTTTAGACATCCTAGCACCTTCGTACAACTGTGTTGATTATAACTCTCGCATATTGACCTCAGACTCGGACATCACGTGAACATGTGATGTAGTGCCTCTAAAAATAGAATCCATCATGTCCACCATACCCTCATCATCATCTGGCACATCCAGGAGATTATAGTCCTACTCAAAGTGTGAAGGTATACGTGTACCCTCGCCACCCTCCTCATCCTGTCATAAGGTTTCATGTAAATATAAGATCTTGTCTCAAGGTTTCATGTAGTGTACGCATGCAATATTAATCATGAACTCAAATAGCATTGACTTACCAACGATGATCCATCACCACGTGCAACACCAGCGGTGTGTACTAGTTTGGGCTCCTCCCCATACATCCACAAGTGGCACATGACAATATGGCATTGATGTCATACTTCTCGCTTGCAATGAGTGCAATGACAATATAAACTCTCAGTAAGCCACTCTATGCTCCCGGGCATTGGCGCATCATCTTACGAGCTTCCAATCATCCCTTCCATCTACACACCTCCGAAATCACAACATGAGCTACAAGGAAATCCATTAAGATCCGGAAAATAGACACCCATGAGCTCCTTTCCTCTCTTCTTATAATAAGTGCCCTGAGTCGTTGCTATATAGAGATGCTTTGCCCTGGCTGTTCCGTCACTATATAGAGATGCTTTTAGAAAAACGATGCTTTTAGGATATAATTATCGCTATATAGCGGCTGACCAATATAACTATATAGCGATGCTGGGAGCTAAAACCCGAAACCTCGTGTGATGCCGTCTTTCACAACTCTATTGCGAGAAAAGAAAAAATATCTCCTTGTACCTTATATTTAGTGACCTCGCTTTTCTCTCTATTCCCCACACTCCTCACCCCTACCCATCCCCTTTCCCAATACTTGTGCTCCCTCTCCATCACGCTTCTCCCTCTCTGCTTGTGTGAAAGGAAGTTTTTCAAGAAGGTATGTCTCTTTAAGCAATGTAGGTTCATTTTTTGTGAGATTTCATTTTGTGAGTGTTGATGCATGTTTCTCCTTGCATTGCTAAGCCTATGTGCTAATTTTCATGCTTGATTTTAAGCCGTTCAGGACAAAAAACGAGATTTGGTGAAAGAAAGAAGACTCACCTCTTCTCTTTTTGGTATTTCTTTTCCTCCTCTTTCCCTTCCTTTTGTGCTTTCTCCTTGTTTGTAGGCTTATGATTGTCCCCTCAATCCAATCCCTTTGGAAAGTTGCTTCTCCAAACTCCTCCTTGTAACTAGTGATCTGAAAATTGATATGTTTCCTCTCTTCTATAGGGCCAGTCCACAAAACACCGAGCGGGACTTTTCCAGGTAAGAAAGTGCTTCCTCTTTTTTCTTTTTTTAATTTCCATTATTTGCATTGGCCTGTAGTGATGGACGTAGGAACCCTCTCTTCCCCTCTCTTCTCTTATTCCCTCTTCTTTTCCCCTCTTTCAATCTCTTTTCCCCTCTTCTTTTTCCTCTTCTTTTTCCCCTCTTTTAGTCTCTTTTCCCCTCACTTATTTCCTTTCTTTCATCCTCTTTTCTCTTCCTTTCATAAGCATATGCATTTGCCTATGCTTATGCTTATGCATAAGCATACGCATATGCTTTCTCTCTTTTTCTCTTATCCATATGCTTTTCATTTGCTTATGCTTATGATCTTTTCCTCTATTCTTTTTCCCCTCTTCCTTCCTCTTCCTTTTCTTCTTTTCCCCTCTTCCTTCTCTTCTTTTCCCCTCTCTTATCTCCTTTCTTTCATCCTCTTTTCTCTTCTTTTCAAAAGCATATGCATGAGCATATGCTCATATGCTCATGGATAAGCATAAGCATATGCTTTCTCTCTTTTTCTCTTATATGCATATGCATTATGCTCTTTTCCCCTCTTCTTTTTCTCCTCTTTTAATTTTTTTCTACTCTTCCTTCCTTTTCCTTCTCTTCTTTTCTCCTCTCTTATTTCCTCTCTTTCATCCTCTTTTCTCTTCTTTTCATAAGCATATGCATTTGCCTATGCTTATGCTTATGCATGAGCATATGCTCATATGCTCATGCATAAGCACAAGCATATTCTTTCTCTCTTTTTTTCTTTTTTCCTCTCTTTTCTCTTCTTTTCATAAGCATATGCATTTGCCTATGCTTATGCTTATGCATGAGCATATGCTCATATGCTCATGCATAAGCATAAGCATATGCTTTCTCTCATATGCTTTCTCTCGGTTTTCCGTCATATGCTTCATAATTAATTGTCTTTTCGCTTCTTACCCGCTCTTCTTTTTTTTTTTTTCCTTTGTGTTTGTGTCTACATTTGTCTAATCCCCCCAAATTAGACATGGGATCACATCGCATATCTGATGAGTATGGAAACTCTCATAGGAGGAGACATCATGATCTCTACTCTCCAGAGGACTTTGATTCCACGCAGGCAACATCTCAGAGGCCTACTCCTACGACTACCCTTGGTCCAACTCCTCATGGACCTAGCACTATGACTACCCCTCGAGGAACTCCTTTGTTAGCACCCCACGGCTTTGTCAGGAGTCCCGATGAGTTTGTCGCACAGATGAGCGATGCAGGGGTAGCGAGATTCTTCTCTCTACTATCCCAAAGGACCTCTTCTACATCGACGGCTGGACCTACTCTTGACAGCCATCCCCTCTAGCCCCTTTAACTGAGGAGTCATCACCTAGGCATACCCATCGTAAGGGAAGGAAGAGTAGGAAGGGTCGAGGCTGATGTGCTGACTCGAGAGATATAGACGAGTCAGCACACTGACATCTCTACAGGTATTCACTTTGTCATGAGACCCAATACCAGTCAGGTCCCTTGCCCTCTCCCACTCCCTCTACTACTCCTCGCTCCGTAAGCACTCATAGTACACTCGCTCTAGCTCTGCCACTCCCATGACTCCTCCTTTCCCACTCGAGGACCTGTCCTATGAAATGATGCCCAAGTGTAGCATATGAAGAATCTAGGAGAAGGAAGCAAGATTTATGATTCCCCTATGATACTTGACAATTTAGTACTTGGCATAGGGGTTAGGTAGCCTTTGCCCTTCTCAGTCACCATATTCAAGAGATTAATAATCATTGCAATCATATAAGCTAAACTATTGCAAATTAGTGGTTAAGTGGTTAAAGCAACATGTGGTTGATTTCTCCAACACAAGTGCGAGTCTATCGTCTCCAAATGTTGGACTTAGTAGGCAATGTATCTTATTCAAGAGTGCTTTTTGAAAGAGTTCGAGGTCTTGCAAGCAAATATAAGCATTATCTAGCTCCAAGTGTATCATTTGGTTTTGTATGTGACTGGTAAGGCTTTCCATCTTCTATCATTCATGTGGCCATGTGAAATATAGGAGGCTATCACCCACATACCCTGGCCCAATAACCTTCCGCCTCTTTGCATTTTCAATCGCAGATCAATGGAAGGCAAACGATTCAGGAAAAAAGGAACGACTCATATGAATATTTTCATGGTTTTGGGGTGTAAGGGGTTGTATCGTGTGAATGGATTGAATAGACGGTGATATCCTAGCCTAGCTGGCTATGGAGTCCACTCTTCTTCTTCTTGAAGAGAAATAGCTATGTGAAGGCTGTAGGTGCGAATAGGGTTCAGTTGAATGGCGGCTGTGCATCGTTGTGCATGTGAAGAAGAGTTTCAATGGAGCACGTAGCAGAAGAAACTTTTGCTGCATCATCGATACTTGCGTACCGCATTGCGTGGGCATTGGGCAAAAGCTGAGTTCCGCACCTATCGACGCACCTCGATCTTATGGAACAGTAGCATATTTCATTTTACCTTCTTCTGTATGTGGCTTCCAGGGTGTGGTAAGTCTATCTTTCTATTCCCTCAGACACATCCCCTTTGCCTGCAGAACAGGAATTGTCTGAGAAAACAGAGATATAGATAGGTGGACGTCAATGAAAACTGTTGAGAGCGCTTTGATATTCTGATTTATTGAAATATACTAACCTCTTGCCCGTTCCTCACTGCACAGGTTGAAAAGGATTGTACGTATCTTTGCATCTATTCATCGGCGTCGTTTCTTCAACTTTCCAGCTTCTTCGCAGTCCTTACCGCCCTTTGAACAGTGCACCGTAATTGTTTAAATCGGGAGCATTTCGAAGCATTTTATACTGCGTCATGATTGACTATAGCCTATGCGCTCAATATCGCTGCATTGGGACTGTCTTGAAAAGTAAGTGTCACTGTTTGGGATAGACAAAAATAATTTCAAGGCTTCCGTGGGATCATCGCCCAGTGTGCTTCGCATTTCAGTTACGATAGAAACGAGGAGCTACCTGCTGAGGCTTTGAGAACAGCCAGCAGAAGACTGATTCGACTTTGCCGCCCTTTTTAATACGAGAATGACGGCGGCAACCAAGGATGGGGAAGGAAAAATACCACAGACTCTCTTGGCGATCGATCCCGGTGGCTTGGGCTTGGAGACATGCCGACTTTGGTGCTAGTAAAAGGGATTGAATTTAGCACTTCAAGAATCTGATCATTTCAGAGAACCGGGGTCGGCTGAGGAGACGACATGCTGGTATATGTTACACAGTCTAGGACGAAAAAGCTTGAAGATCTGGGCGACAAGATCCGCCTTTCTTTGTAGAGGTTGCGCCTTTCATGAATTGCGATTGGAGCCACGTTCTGCTTCACATCTTCCTATATTACCTATTTGGGATCATCGTCCCGCCAGAAACATAGCGACGTGGGAAGAAATTTGAGCTTTAAGTGTCGTCTTGCACATGACCTTTTTGACGCTGTAACTCCAGAGAATGGCTGTCTACAAGCTCGCGCTTGTGGTTTTCCTGTCAGTGCTTCTAAGAAAGAGCGCAGGAGTATACAGCCCGTCCCTGAGGTGGAAGAAGGCGCATGCAACATTTTATGGCGGGAGCGATGCCTCTGGCACTATGGGTGAGTGGCTCTGAAGTCCGAGTACTGGTGGTGCATTTCTGGAATAGAGATAGTTTCTTTCGCCTCCATGTATGCAATAACCCTCGCATTAAAATTGACTGATCAAATGGTGTAGGAGGTGCATGTGGATACGGCGACCTCTACAGCACGGGATATGGCACTGCTACAACTGCGTTAAGCGCCGCTCTTTTCGAGGACGGTGCAGCATGCGGAGCGTGCTTTCAGATCAAGTGCTCTGGAGCAAGCGGATATTGCAATGGTGGAAGTGTAACTGTAACAGCCACGAACTTCTGTCCGAGTGCAAGCTGGGATGGATGGTGCAATCCACCGCTGAGGCATTTCGACATGGCGGAGCCATCGTTTGTGCAGATTGCTCAGGCAGTAGCAGGCATTGTGCCTGTCAAATTTCGAAGGTTCGACTGTTCTCACCACCATTACAGTGTTGTCTTCGTCTTCTACTGCTGCTGCCTCTCTCTCGCTCGCTCGCTCTCGCGCGCTCTCTTTCTCTCCCCCTCTCCGTCAAGTGTGCTGAGTTTGTGCTTTGCTCCTATCATCTCCATTGAAGCACTTAGATTGAGAGGCGAGAGAGAGAGAGAGAGAGTGAGTGAGTGAGAGAGAGAGAACCCAAAAAAAAAGTGTAAGTGAGTGTGTGTGCGTGCGCGCGTGCGTGTGTGTGTGTGTGTGAGAGAGAGAGACTTTAAAAAAAAGTGTGTGTGTGAGAGAGAGAGAGAAAGAGAGAGACAGATTCCACAAAAGACACTTGCTCCACTCTTGGAGGTGTGCACACATATGCATGACATACACAAGCATCTACTTCATGTACACGTGCGTGTGTGTATTTGCGTGTATCACAAAAAGAAAGCGTGTATCTGGCATCCGTGTGTGAGTGTGTGTGAGAGAGAGAGCGAGAGAGAGAGAGAGAGAGAGAGAGAGAGATTTCACCCACAAAACAAAGTATGTGTGTGTGCGTGTATAATTTCACCAAAAAAAGTATGCGTGTGTGTGTGTACGAGAGAGAGAGAGAGAGTATGTAGGAGTTGTGCTCATCATCTTTGGCATACCATCTGCATGCACGTGCATTATCTTTTGTGCACATGTAGAAGCTCATGCATGTGTGTATGGAGAGAGTCAGATGTGTCCGCATCCTTAGTAAAAGCCACCAAGATTTGCATATAACTCAATGAGATTTGTTGATTTAGTCTTGATTGCAAAAAATTCACACTTGCACAGGGTCAAATGTGCCAAAGTCGGTGGGATTCAGTTTACCATTAATGGAAATCCCTCCTTCAATCTTGTGCTAATTACCAACGTGGGTGGAGCTGGAGATGTGCAAGCAGTGAAGATCAAGGGATCCTATACAGGATGGATTGATATGACGAGAAATTGGGGCCAAAATTGGGAATGTACAACTAACTTAGTGGGCCAAAGCCTATCTTTCGCTGTGGTAACAAGCAATAGGCAAGTTTGTGTAAGCTACAATGTAGCTGGGGTGAGTTGGCAATTTGGACAGACTTTTTCAGGAAATCAATTTCCATAGCTTAAAAGCTAAAATCACATATGATTTCAACACTTCCAACTCTTTTGCTTCAAGAAATTACAAAGGCATGACAAATTATACACGATGCTCTTAATCTTCAACACTTCCAACTATTTCGCTTCAAGAAATTACAAATTAAACATGGTGCCCTTAATCTCAATTATAAAGTTCAATTAGAATATGCAATCTTCAAACATATTGAATCAATCTCTAGCTATCTTGCTTTACTAATCAAAGTTGCAACCTACCTTGGGCTTTGAAATTGTTACATTGCTAATGTCTCCCTAAGCCAATCATGTCATTTAGTGTAGGTAGGTCCATGTATTTTGTATATTAATATCATAATGTAGTTCTACTCACAGATCTCTAGCCATTTTGCCTTGCTCCGAACAGCCTTTGTTGTGGAGAGTTGGTTGTGCACCTAACTCATTTTTCATGCACACAAGTGCGGTTGTGCTACAAATCGTTAGCTACTAATCCATGAGTTTACATGGCTCGAGCAACCCATGTTTTTCTAGCAAATAAATTTTTTCTTTTTCTAAGAATTTCCTAAAGCTTGGTTCCATTAGAAATAACATTCAATGTTGTGTAAATGAGTTTTTGTCTCTTTCAAAGACCTTCTTGTAAATTTATCTATGCCAACGGATCATCAACCAGCATTTGGAAAAAAGGGAGCTCATTTTGGGGCCTTGAGAGAAATTCACAATTTCTTCTTTTTTTGTGAGTCTGAAATATGGGAAAATAATAAAATACTCACAAGTATTGTAAAGATGTCAGAGGATGAAAGAATAAAGACATTCTTCTATATTCAATACCATATCTCATGAGATTTTGCATTCAATGCTCCTACAAGCCATGTCTTTCTCTCAATCATTTTCTAGCTACCTCCACGATCAGTTAAGCTTCTCTATCAGGATGCCATAAATAATCTCACCATAGCCTTGTTTTTCAAAGTATACTGCCATCAAACTCTTTGCTTTATGAAAGCGTAATGAAATTGTGAAGCCATGGAATTTAGCAGAAGAATATAACACCTATTTCATTAATTTTGGACTCTTGCACTGTCCAAATTCATTTTGTGAGATAATTCTGGATAAAACATTTCAAAAAAAGAGGCTCTTATAAAACAAAACATTGAGTCAAAAAGGAAGATTTAAAAAAATCAAATTAGAAAAAATGACGTGAGATGTTAAAAATAGAGTACATCACATTGTTAAAAGAGACAAAAAAGTAAGATTTTAAAAAATCAAATTAGAAAAAATGGCGTGACATGTTATGAAAACTAGAGTACATTTCAAAAAGAGCACATCACATTTGTAAAGAAGTAGATCATATTACTCAAAGCCATATGGTGTCAAAAAACACCTTAATACAGTCTCTCTTAACATCATCTTAACATCACATTTGTACAAGAAGTAGATCATATTACTCAAAGCCATATGGTGTGAAAAAACACCTTAATACAAAGCCATATGGTGTCAAAAAACACCTTAATACAAAGCCATATGGTGTCAAAAAACACCTTAATACAAAGCCATATGGTGTCAAAAAACACCTTAATACAGTCTCTCTTATCTAAGTCTAGAAGATCTCATCATTGGTCTCTCTTATCTTCTCAACAACCCAATCCTTCACTGCCTCCACAGCTGTATCCTCAACATAATTACATGTGAAGAAGAAGTTTAAGCAATCACAAATTGTTTCTTTATAATTTCTCTGAGAGGCTCTTATTGTTCTCTCAGCATCCGCATCAAATCGCCCATGACGAGAGCTGCGATAACGCAGGTTACTTAAGAAGTCTAATAGATCTTGTCGTGCTTTTATCATACGTCTTAGAAGTCTTTCACTGTCTGCTATCTTGAGAGTCTCCTCCCTCTCTGCGTGCCTTTGTGCAGCAAATTCCTCTCTCTCCATGTGTGTCAAAGGAGAACCTTGTCGAATTCTGGCCTCTCTCTGTGCTCCTTGGTCAGCAATCCATTCTTTGAGATTGTTAATTCCGAACTCCACGTCTTCGACAATGCCAAGGACATCCATGGGTGGGGAGATGATAAAGAAAGGGAGATGGACTACGATGCGAGAAAGAAGAGAGTGTCTGCGGAAGAACTAGGATAGAAGAATACTTGGTTATCAAGATGGATGAAAGAAGACTCTGAGAGTGTGTGCGGAAGGACTAGGATAGAAGAATACAAGAAGAATACAAGTTAATGAGAAGCACTAGGATGCAAGAAAGAAGAGAGTGTCTGCGGAAGAACTAGGATAGAAGAATACTTGGTTATCAGGATGGATGAAAGAAGACTCTGAGAGTGTTTGCGGAAGGACTAGGATAGAAGAATACAAGTTAATGAGAAGCACTAGGATGGATGAAAGAAGAGAGTGTTTGTGGAAGAACTAGGATAGAAGAATACTTGGTTATCAGGATGGATGAAAGAAGACTCTGAGAGTGTTTGCGGAAGGACTAGGATAGAAGAATACAAGTTACTCAGAAGGACTAGGATTAGGATGTAAGAAATAAGAGAGTGTTTGTGGAAGGACTAGGATGGAAGAATACAAGTGCACTAAGGCACGATGTGTTCACTACGATAAGGATAAGGGTTGGAATAAAGTGAGTGGCACGATGTGTTCACTATGATAAGGGTTGGAATAAAGCGAGTGGAGATTGAATGCTCTACTTTAAGTGAGTGGAGATGATAAGGATAAGGGTTGGAATAAAGTGAGAGAAGCATTGCGAATGCTCTACTTTAAGTGAGTGGAGACTGTCCAACTGAATAAAATTCTCATCACACAAGGATTTATTTCCAAATAATCACATCATCACACATTCATATCATGAAATTGTGTGCATGAAGAAATATATTACAAATATTACATCATCACATATTCATATCAAAATTCTCATCACACAAGGATTTATTTTCAAATAATCACATCATCACACATTCATATCATAAAATTGTGTGCATGAAATAAATATATTACAAATATTACATCATCACATATTCATATCAAAATTCTCATCACACAAGGATTTATTTCCAAATAATCACATCATCACACATTCATATCATAAAATTGTGTGCATAAAGAAATTATATAAATATCATGATTATGCCACTTAAGTAATAAGTCACAAATTGGTGTATAATCATAAAAACTACAAACACAACATCATACATGCATCACAACTCTTGTGATGCTTCTAGTGGAGACTCTGGCAACTCTTCGGATGCTTCCAATGGAGGCTGTGGTGCTGTAGATGTACACTCGGTCTCTACTTCTTCTGTAGTATGTAGTGCTTTCGGAGTAGACTCAGTATCCTCTTAAGCAGAGGTAGTGGTTACTCTTCTGATGCTTCCAGTGGAGGCTGTGGTGCTGTAGGTGTACATTGGGTCTCTACTTCTTCTGTAGTATGCAGTGCTTTCATAGTAGACTCAGTCTCCTCTTCCTTAAAGGGAAGCTCTGGTATTGCTTCAGTTGCACGTTGTATTCTAATGGCAGCAATTAGGTCTCGAATGATTTCAGCCCTAAACAATTGTATATCCTCCTCTGAATATTTGAGCTCCAAAGAGTCTTCCGATAAGATCTGTGGCTTAAGTGAGAAAATTTCTTTGAAAATCAACATGCAGTTGTAGGCAACTCTCCACCCACAACTATGCCCATCTTCGTGCTCTACTACTAAACGCTTTTGGAAGTCTACCGAGTCTTTGTACTGTCCTATTTCTCTGATAGCAGATACCAACTTCTCAATCGACCTGCTCATCGTGACATATTAAAAAAACTTAGTGTATCTATCACATAAGGTACATAATATAGAAGTAACAACAGATTAATAGAATACTTACGTTTGCACTGAGCCATGAAAGCCTGCAATCGAGTTAACAAACCAACAATAGTTGTCTTCAAGGTTCCAAACCACCAGACTCCAATGTTCCCTACACGAATAATTAAGAATCATTATTATTTAATACAATGTTGCCAGTATAAGATGAAAATAAAGGTTGCCATGATACTTACATCTCATGATATGCCATAAATAGGACTCGCACGCCATGTAAATGTAAAGGCTGTAATAATTTACAAACATCGGCTATTGTCTTTCTGCTATCGCTAAGTATAGGAGAAAGGAGGGAATCCAACATATACGCACGATTTTGTACGACTCTACCAAATCGTAAGATAACTATACTGCACCAACAAATAAATGAATATTAGCTTATTAGATTTAATCAAAATAAATGAATATTAGCTTATTAGCTTATTAGATTAAATCAAAATATTGAATTATCAAGTAGAGAAAAAGTTTGTATCAAACTTGAGAATGGCCATCATAACGTTGTTATTGACCTCATTTGAAGCTCTAGAGAGAATTGAAATCTCTTCTCCCCCAAATTCAAGATACTGAGGTCTATGTTGAATCATAACCCTAACATTAAAAGAGCTTCCCAAGTCTTTTAATGAAGCCATGTTTGTAGAGTTGAGGTCATCTATCCTCTTTGACTCTTTGATGGCATTCATTTCGCAATCAATGATTGCTCGAATGGTACATGTTATAAATGCATAGAGATGCAAATCCGTATATGTTGATAGTGTGGTGTCATTTTGCATCTCAAAAATTTGACCAAGTACCAAAAAGCAATTGTAGCCCACCCTCCATCCACAATTATAGATGTGGCTATTATCTTGATGTGATACCTGACATGTTATATACTCTATTTGTTGTGCCAAGTCACATTGCCGCATTACTATGTCGATAGCATCTACTAATTTTTGAGCTGATCTGCATATCAAAACATATAACAACAGTGAATATGTGCATTGCATATCAATCTACATGTCAAGAAGTGACAACAAGTGTAGTCTATACTTACTCTAACACATTGCCATGGATGGATGTCATTGAGTTTGCAAAGAAGCACTTCTTCGCAAGGATGTCCACGACTACCAGACTCCAATGTGAGCTGCATTATCAATAAAGAATAAGAATAATTACTGTGTTTGAGACAATTCTAGCAATGCAATAGAAAAAACAAGTAGGGTTTGATGCTTACTTCTCATAATTTGCTGTAAAAATAACTCGTGCGTCATTCATAGGAATGTGCTTCAACCACTTGCAAACATTCTCTATGGTTTCTTCTTTGTTGCTAAGCACTTCCGAAATACGAGGATCGAGCATATATGAAACGCTTTGTATATTTTGCGGAAAATTTGCTATAACATTACTATTTAAAAAAAAAAAGTATTAGCTTCTTGGGTTTAATCAAAATAAGCAAAGTATAAAGCCAAGGAAAAGGCTGCATCAAACGTGAGGATGGTTGTAATGACTTTGACATTAACCTCATTCTTAGGATTCAAGAGGATTGAAATCTCTTCTTCACCAAATTCAAAAAAATGAGGTTGTTGTCGAATTAACAACATAGCAGTGAATGAACTTCCAATCTGCTCCAATAGATTCATATTTTTATGACTCATCTTATTGAGGGAGTAGTCTACATCGTATTCTTCTTCACTTGCTATGTCCTCCACATCCTCCTTCTGCCATAAAAATATAAAAAAGTTATGCGATGTACACATCCCAAATAAAGGCTTAAACAAGTAGATAAGGTTTCATACATGCTTTCATTAGTGTAAGTCTCTCCTCTGCTTGGAGCAAAAATTTAAAAAGGTTTCATACACGCTTTCATTAGAGTGAGTCTCTCCTTCTCTTGGATGAAAAATTTAAAAAGTTATGGGATTTACACATCCCAAATAAAAATAATGGTTTAAATAATCATAGAAGTATAAAGATAGCATGCTTTCATTAGACAAGTTATGAGATTTACACATCCCAAATAAAATTAATGGTTTAAATAATTATAAAAGTATAAAGATAGCATGCTTTCATTAAACTCATTCTCTTCTCCTTTTGGAAGAAAATATAAAAAAGTTATGAGATTTATACATCCCAATTAAAGGATCCCAATTAAAGGCTGGAACAAGTATACAAGTATAAAGATAAGGTTTTATACATGCTGCAATGTAGTCATATTTTCATGTTGTTTCCCAATGGTAGTAATTAGATGCTGAATACTCTCAGCCTGAAATGCTAGCAAACTAGCTCCTATATATGATTCCATTTTGACTGGTAACTCCAAATCAAAAATCTCTCTAAGAAACAACATGCAGTTGTAGGCAACTCTCCATCCACAGCTGTGTCCATCTTTTTGCTCCACTGGCAGACGTCTTTTGAATTCTACTTGATCTTGTTGCTCCGTGGTTGTTCTGACAGCAGATACTAGCCGATATGCAGCACTGTCCACCATGACATATGAAATATATTAATATGTCATGATCATAAGATACAAAATAAGAAAGTATCAAAAATATTAAGAGAATAATTACCTTGGGGAGTTGGCATGATAGCCCTCTATTGAATTCACAAACCATAAATGGTTGAGTTCAAGGTCCCAGAAGATCAGACTCCAATGTGAGCTACACGACCAGAATAAAAATGATTATTGTTTTACACAAACTTGCCAAAGAAATAGTAAAAATAAGGTTAGAGTTGATACTTACGCCTCATGATAAGGCATTAAGATGACTCGCACCCCATCTAAATTCAAAGGGCTTAACCAGGTACAAACATCTTCTATAGTCTTTTGAGGAGAGCTAAGAATAGAAGAAAGGAGAGCATCGAGCATGTAGACACGATGCTGCACTGTACTAGGAAGCTGAGAAATAACTACACTCTGCACCAAGAAATAAACAAACATTAGCTCATAGAATTGATTTGCATTCTGCACTAGGAAACTGATATATAACTGAACTGTGAATAAATAAACAAATGTTAGCTTATTGAAGTAGCAATAAATAAATAAACATTACCTGAGAATGGCCAAGATAACATTGTCATTAACCTCTTTTAAAGGATTGGAGAGGATTGAAACCTCCTCTCTACCAAAGCTTAAATACTGAGGTTCTCGTTTCAAAACGATCTTAACTTGAAATGAGCTCTCCATTTTATCTAATGCAGCTAAATTTGATTTTTCAATCAAATTTAGAGGTGGTTGCATTGTTGAAGTAGAAGGGAGTGCCTCCGTATTGACTTCATCCATTTCTTCTCCCTCTATTGCCTGTAAACAAATATGAGAGATTAGATTCATTATCTTTAAATTTAAATCTTATTTTAAAAATTGTATTTAGTTGAGAAATAGAGAGTTCATACCGCTAAGTATTGTCATAGTGGCCTTTTTTCATAACCCTGCGAGCCATAATTATCAAAGAGGGCATCATCATATTTGTCTTCATCCACCAACCTCTCTGTGAATGGGTCATGTAAGTCCATCTTTTCATCATCAACAATTGGGACATTATGATCTTCAAGGTAATCATCCATGTCATCGGTGTCCTTGTGGTCTATCTCTTTTTCATAGCCTGTGGTTAGATCTGCTTGAAGCTGGAAATAGGCCATGAAATGCTTATTTTCAATAATATTGGTGGAGTTGCCTTTTCTTAGGAGATCCTCAAATAAATATCCCATCCTGCACAAGGTGACCTCCCAACCTGCCGGCAGCAAATTCTCCATCATGGTAAGCAAGAGACTCCCACTTTTTGCAGGACTTCCATAGTTGTTTTTTTGATAATGTATGGACCTGGGAATATCTTGCTCTTCTAGCATCAATCTCAAATTATTTGAATTCCCTCTTATGTTCTTTTGTAAGGAGTGATCAGGGTTGGGACTCCGCATACACAGAAAGAATGATTCAAGAGTTTGAATCGCTATGCCACATTCTCTCTTGCCTCTCTTTGCTGCATAAACACCACTATAGATCTTCAAATCTGATGAATATGCTCGCTCTAGAGTAACCTGCATGGCTTCTTTGTCTTTTTTATCAACAAATATGACAATGTTACAAATCGCCACTTTGCTAATGGTGGTATATACTATTCTATCAATGAAGTTATGGATATCACCGCTAGAAACTTCATTAATAAAGAATAGTTGTGGCTTATCCCATGCTGACTCATTCTTAAAGAAGTCATCTTCTGACACTCCCGTGAAGTTGACAAGCTTTCCAGACTCTGCCGTAACCTCTACATTGAATTGAAATCTTTGGTGCATATCTGTCGGCATTCTTATCTCGCTGATTAATCTTTCCACATATGCAACCACCTGTTGTGGGATCTCTTTTCTCATATAAGAGGTTACTATTTCCGACCCATCTTCATCCTTTTTAATCCACCTGTTTGCCCATAGCTTTACCTTGGGTGTTGACAAAGAAGCTATATGCTTCACCACATTATAGTCAATGTTACAATGAGTAAGTGGAATTTGTTTCTCTGACAGCAAATACTTGATGGCACTATGCACTGCATCACGCCTCACCTGTACATTGATGCATTCTTCCATGCAGTGGTCTTTGTCTTTTTTTCCAAAAAACCATTCTTTCTTTAAAATTTTTTGTGCTGCCATGGATGCATACTTATCAGGTAAGTACTTTACAAGCCTCCACATCCTTGCCGTCAACTCCTTCTTATCCATTACCTTTGACTTGCCGGAGATAAACAAAGGAGCTTCATAGGTCAGCTGTCCACGCTCACAAGCAATGCACGTTTCAAGCATCTCATTGAACACTTCAACAGGACAAAATATGATAGAAGTGTAGTCGGCATATCTGTCCCTCACCACCTTGAGGCTTGTCATACTTTCTTCCCGCTCTTGGGTTCCCCTAGGCACAACTGCACTCAAAGAAGTATAAAAGTTTGTGAGTGTGTCGGCGTCTGCTTTTGTGACCTTTCGCTTCAAATCAGGATTTGGAGAACCAAATGTTGTCCATATCACCCTTGCCTTCTGTAAGACCTCTGATGTTGAGGATATCTTACACTTTCCATGGACATAATGATTAAGTCTTTCGGACTCAATCAAATACTTAATCTCATGCTTGAATATACAGATCGTTGCAGGATAATAATGGAATGAGCTTATCTTTACAAAATGTTCTGGAGTGAGTCTTTTGCCCTCCTTTGCTTCCCTTGCGATCTGATTACAAGCATAAGCCCAATGTTGACCATCAATGGGCTGGAATCTGCAATGAAGGAGAAATTCCTTCTTGACTTCCTTTAGCATATTCTCTCCTTGTGCCTCTTCGCCTTGTTCATGTGGAATATTTTTTAGAGTGTTTTTAAAGAATTGACTGAAGATCTCCTCGAAATGTGTAGGCCCTGTAAATGTTATTTTATCCAGAAAACTATTTTTGGTTAGACAAAACATTATTGGGCGCAAGACCACATTACTTGCCACAGGTTTCTTACCATCTCTCAAAGCCTCGTATATTTGCATTGCATAGGATATATCAAGGCTTCGGCTATTAGTAAACAGAGCTGCAGCTTCCACATCTTTGGCATTCACAAACCACGTCCTTTGACCCCAGATATATCCCACATCATCATCTGTAACTGCTTCATTAAGATGCAGATTAAGATTTTTGATTGATGTGAGTTCATCTTGATCATCTTCAGCCTCGGATTCTGAGTCTTCTTCATCTTTCTCTTTTTTTGACCGTTTTTCATCCACATTATCTTTCTCTACAGTGGGACGATGTCTTTTCTTATTGCTTGGAACCGTGGCTCTTGCAGTACTAGCCTTTTGCATTTCACGTTATGGTTTGCTAGCAAGAGCTTCTAGCATAACTACAGTGGATCGACCTTGATCTTCTTCAATTTTTGCTAATTCCCGTGCACTCAAGGCTTGTTTTTCATCATCCTTAGTTACATCCACCATTTCTGGCTCTAGAAGTTTGCGCTCATGTTCTACAGGTTTGTGACAGTGTGCCTGTTCTTCTTGTCCCTGCATTGAAGTATGAGCTTTTTGATCTCCTTCATGTGATGATTCTTGCATATGGAGAGCATATTCTGCATCCTGAAAGTATTCAAACATTATCTTTGCATGCCTCCTTTTTGCCACCACACTAGGAAATTGCTCCCAAGTATATGAAAGAGTCTCCAATGCCCTTTGCAGCTCTGGAAACTTTGATGGTTGAGGAGGAGGCATCACAAAGGTCTTTGTGTCTCTCCTTGACACAATAAAATGCATACCGCCAACTTCAGGATCTGAACTCTTTGTTAAAATATCCACAAAGGTGTCTTTTCGCTGAATTATTATGCCTACTACAAGGCTTGAAGTCATATCTTTTTTGAAGAAAGTAGCATCCCATGGATCTTCAACACCATTGAACTCCCTTTTTGACATAAGTAGAAAGAGTCTCTTTTCCTTTTTATGAAGAAACCAAGCTCTTCTACCCATGTGATATCGAGTCCACCTACCAAAGCCATTGGGGCTATATTCCTTTCCTTTGAAATTCAAAGTGACATCAGAAACCCATTCTCTGATCTCAGAGTCATTTAGCATAGCCATCACATTAGCTATTTGCTCCATAATCCTACAAGAAAAGATAATGAAGAATTCAAATACATACAAGTAAAGTACAATATACAACCCTTGATACAATAAATGTGGAAAATAGCCCAAAAGGCTTTACAAGGCTTCATATGGCAATAAATGTGGGAAATAGCCTAAAAGGCTTTACAAGGCTTAAATATTTGTACAAATGTAAAAGAATTAGCCAATAAAGCTTTACAAGTAATATAAAATGTCGTCTAGTGATAAAGCTTCAATCTTCATGAAGATTCATGTAATCTGTCCATCCATTGATATCTGAGCAATTGATATCTGAGCACTGATACCCAACTGGTGCAATCTATCCACTAAAAACTGTTCCACTGATATCCACTTATGCAGCCCACATGATATCCACTTATGCATCCCACTGATACTCGTTAATTAGTGAATGGTCGGGATGGTCGGGTTTATTACAAGGCGCTTCATATGACAATAAATGTATATACACTTGGCAAATAACCCAGTTTATCATGCTAGAACAAAGCACATTGAGGTGCATTATCACTATGTGTGGGAGAAGGTTTTACTAGGTCTTATTAATCTAGTTTATGTCAGCACAGAGGATCAGGTAGCTGACATATTCATGAAGGAATTGGGCATAAAGAAGCTGCGCAAGTTCAGAGACCTGCTTGGTGTGCAAGAATTGGGATTGAGCTCGAGGGGGAGTGTTGAGATATCGAGCTCCACTCGTGATATGCCAAGGTGACCGTTGTGCATTTATGTCACCGACTTATTAGCTGCAGATGCGGTTGGTACACCGCCCATGAATAATAGCTAGATGACAGCTATCCTTATCTACTCTAGTTCGTGGCTCAGTTAGTATGCCACCTTAGTTAGCTGAGTTTGGTTTGAGACCCACATATAGGGTTCTTCTATTTCTTTGTACTAGAGTTCTTTTGGCTTTCACAACTAAGAAGAGGAAAACTATTTTTAGCCTCCACCTTTGTGTGTATTCCCCCATTGTGTATGTGAGAAAGCCACAAGTGAGACTCCTTCCTTCTCTCCCACTATCTTCACATGAACTTCTCTGCTATTTCAGACTCATATAGTTTCTTGTTCACGAGTTGAGTCTCCAGATTTCGAATCCACGTCTGATTCGTGGTCTCGTACTGATTTTTCAAGACCATCCATGCCTCCTCCGCTGTGGTGACATATTGAATTAATGCCATGACATAATCACTTACACTGCAGATAATAGAACACAATGCATCTGCATTTCTTCTTTTCCACATGAGAATCTGATCTGCAGTTGGTACTACCTGTTGTCCTACTTTGGCTGGATCTGGTCTCGCAACCGGCTTTATGTCCACCCCAGTAGCAGTATCCCAAAGCTCATATGCACTTAGGATGGTCTTCATCTTGAACTTCCAGAGTGGATAATTAGTGCCGTCCAACTTTTCACTTTCGCCGAATGGTGGGATTCGCAGTCTTGCAGGTTGGGCCATCTCTCACAATCTACTCGCAAATAGAAAGACACTACTAAATCTTCTTGCTAGAGCCCAAGCTCTAATACCATGTAAGAAAACAATACAACGTCTGTGCTCAACAGATAATAGGATCTCATATGCAAGAGAGAAAAGCAGATAGTATGGAAAATCAAAAATTTGATTACTATAAAACTGATACAATAGATGGCACTGCCTCCCAACCATGCACTCCTGTGTGAGAAGCTTTGATGGTGTGCTGAAAATAGTAGAGGACGGAGGCTAGATGCTAAGGAATCAGGGTTGCTGTAGCCAGTGATGATAATGGGCTTCACGGGCTTGCTCTTATATAGCCACCAATCATAGTTGGTTAGACCCAATTGGGAGACTGACCCAATCGGCCCAAAATGGCCTCCCAAAATAGGCCATCGACCACACATTAAAACTATGGTGCAGAATAGAGCAACTCACCTACAGTTTCCGTTCGGCCCAGAGCCATCCAAGATCTCATGTGGGACTCCAAATGAACCCCGCAACCCGAGAGTGGGCTACCTTGAGAAATGCTCCATCTACGCTTAGTGCAATCAGTCATGGGATGCCTTCCCACACTTGCATGTAGCCTAGTTGGTAGTGTGCCAACTCTATCTGAAGCCGTCCAGCCATCAAGCCACACATGGCCCCCATCTGAGAGTGGAGCATTGATATCTAACAATAGTGACAATGACATTCTCTTCATGTCTAGTTTATCTACAGAGTTGCTTACCACTTCAAATGATGCATATTCCCAAGATTGGATTTTGGATTTTGGGGCTTCATTCCATGTTACTCCCCATAGGGAATGGTTCTCCACTTATGATAGTGGAAAGATAGGTTGTATGCATCTTGGAAATGACTATGCATGTGACATAGTGGGAGTAGGTGACAAAGTTTTCTTTTACAAATGGGTCTCCATTTATTTTAAAAAATGTGAGACATATGCCTAAGCTGATCAAGAGTCTCATTTCAATGGGTGAGCTAGATGATGCTGGTTTTCAGACCATCTTTGGTTCTGGGAGTTGGAAAATTTAGAAGGGCTCTATGCTTTTAGCCAGGGGTGCCAAGTGTGGGACTTTGTATCCCTTACATGTATCAAGGGTGTTTAATCAGGTTGTTGCAATAACCGAGCAGCCAAGCACTTCTTTATGGCATTGCCAGTTGGGCCATATGAGCCAAAATGGGATGAAACTCTTATGCCATTTGGGTTATGTACCGCATTTGAGTTTCTTTGATTTTGAATTTTGTGAGCACTATCTCTGTGGAAAGTAGACTAAATCAACCCATAAAAGAAGGGGAAAGAAAGAGTTTGAAAAGCTTGATTTGGTGCATTCAGACGTATGTGGTCCCATGCCTACACGGTCATTTTGAATACTATGTGACATTCATTGATGATGCAACTAGGAAAGTGTGGTCTTATGCTATAACTTGAAAGAGTGATGTGTTCTACGTATTTTAAAAATGGCTAGCCTTGGTTGAGAATCAGTTAGGTAGAACGCTTAAATGCCTACAGACTGGCAATGGTGGAGAGTATCTATCTCATGACACTCAACATTTCTGTGATACACGTGGGATTAAGAGGGAGCTCACATCCCCTCGTACTCCAGAGTAAAATGCAGTTGCAAAAAAGATGAAGTGTACCATTCAAGAAAGGTTGCAATGCATGCTTTCCAATGCAAGTCTTTCTGGTGGTTTTTGGGTTGAGGCAATGAAGTCTGCAGTGCATGTGATCAATAGATCACCTAGTAAGAGTTTGGATGGTGGTATTCCTAAATAGGCATGGAGTGGCAAGAAGCCCTCTTACTCTCATTTACATATATTTGGGTGTGAGGCATATGCACATGTGCCAAAATAGCTTCAAAAGAAGTTAGATCCTAAGCCTAGGAAATGCATCTTTTTGGGTTATGGTGAAAGTGGAGAGATGGGCTATCGTCTCTGGGATCCAAAAGTAAAGAAGATCATATGTAGCCATGATGTAGCCTTCAATGAGAAGAAGATGCATAAGTCACCCATGAGAGATGTGGAAATGAGGAGAATCACTTTTCAGGATGTGAATCCACCGGCATATGTTGATAGACAGCAAGCTGTCCATGCACCAAATGTGCAAGAAATGGTACCATCGAGTACTCCCATAGGTATACAATCAATGGTAGATGATGGATCATCTATTAGTGGAAATGGTGAGCCAAATATGGCTGATATGCAGGTGGGACAGCAAGCTGAAATGCCCTTGAGAAGATCATCTAGAGTGTCTAGACCACCTAATAGGTTTGTACCAGGGGTAGACTATGTGATGCTTACTGATTATGGGGAGCCTTCTTGCTATAGAGAGGCTATGATGCATGAGGATCAATGCAAGTGGGAGTATGCTATGCAATCAGAGATGAGTTCACTTATAAAGAATAAGACTTGGGACTTCGTTTCTTTGCCACATGGAAAGAAAGCATTGCCATGTAAATGGGTCTACAAGATGAAGGTCACAAGTGATGATGTGCCTAGGTACAAGGCCCATTTGGTCGCTAAAGGGTTCAAGCAAGAGAAGGGTGTGGACTTTAATGAGATATTCTCTCCAGTTGTGAAGATGACCATACTTAGATGCATGCTTGGACTAGTGGTAGCAAAGGATATGGAGCTTATGCAGATGGATGTCAAGACAACTTTCTTGCATGGGGATCTACATGAGGAAATTTACATGGTGCAACCAGAAGGCTTTGAAAAAAAAGGCAAAGAGCATTCTAAGTTTGCAAGCTGAAGAAGAGTCTCTATGGTCTTAAGCAAGCGCCTAGAGAATGGTATCAGAAGTTTGATGCTTTCATTCAGTCTCAGGGTTTTAGAAGGAGTGAAATTGATCACTGCCTCTACACTAAAAGGGCTAAGGTTAATAGCTTGATACTCTTGGCACTATATGTGGATGATATGCTATTGGCTAGCAAGAATACTTATGAGCTAGATGCATCAAGTTGCATGAGGCCTTTGATATGAAGGATTTGGGACTTGCAGGTCATATTCTTGGTATGCACATCATGCATGATCGGAGTAGGCAGAAGTAGTATGTTACAAAAGTAATGCAGCATTTCAATATGGAGGGGGGGAAGGCAGCGAGTACTCCATTGCCTCCATATGTGAAACTGAGTCATACAGATAGTCCCAAATCAAATGATGAGAGGGCCATGATGGCCAAGGTTCCTTATGCATCACCGGTTGGGAGTCTTATGTATGCTATGACAGCTACTAGACCAGACATTGCATAGTGGGAGTTGTTAGCCGGTATATGGCTAATCCAGGAAAGAGGAATTGGGAGGCAGTTAAGTGCATCATGAGGTACATGAAGGGTACCAAGGAGATGTGCATATGCTTTGGTAGAGGAGACATGCATGTACTTGGGTACACAGATTCAGACCATGCAGGGCATGTGGATAGTAGGAGATCCACTTCTGGTTATGTGTTCACCTTTGCAGGTGGTGCAATGTCGTGGATGTCTTGCGCATAGAAGTGCATTGCTTTGTCTACCACAAAGGCTGAGTATGTTGCAGCCATAGAGGGTTGGAAGGAGGCTATATGGCTTGATTGGCTAGTGGGAGATTTGGGGACTCATAGAGGTATACTGACATTGCATAGCGATTGCATGAGTGCTATTCAGCTAGCACGGAATCTGATGTTTCATGCAAAGACCAAACACATTGAGGTCAAGTACCATTTCATCAGGGAGGCACTTGAGGACAAGTGCATAGAGCTTGTCAAGGTCCATAGAGATGATAACCCTTTAGATATGCTGACAAAGAGTCTACCTAGTCAACGGTTTGAGTATTGTCATGTATTGATGTGCATTGGATAGTATGCTCACTAGTTGTTCTCCCTTAAAGGCACATTGTCCTTTAAGTGGGAGGTTGTGGGAGTAAAAGGTCACTATGCCTTTACCCCAGTTATGTACAATACTCAAACACATATATAAATGAATGAGAAAGAAAATTAGGGTGTTCTGCACCCACCAAAAACTTGTGTGGCTCTCTGTTTCTCTCTCTCTCTCTTCCATTTTGCTTCTGTTTAGAGCACTCTCATCTGTTGATTCCTCAATATTCCCAGAGGTTGGACCCTCCTCCATATTCACCTAAAAAGGGGCTGGTTCTAATTCATTGAGACATAATTTCCTATAAAGGTCTTTGGACAAGATGTTCACACCCAACCCACCATCTAACAAGACTTCTGGTATCATTTGTGACTTATATTCCACTTGAATAAGTGGTATAGTATAATCCACATCCTCAATTGGTGATGCATTAATAGTAGCTAGGTCAACTTCGAAAGGTTCTCCCTCTTCCTTTTTCAAGTTATCCATTAGGCTCCCCATGTCAACTAACAACTTAGACAACAATTGCGTTTTGAATTCTGGTACCAGATTAAAAAGCTGGTCGAATGTGATATTAATCTTAGCCTTGCGAAGGCTATGAAACAATTCTTCTTGTTCCCCTGTAACCTCCTTTTCTAATTCCTCAAGTACACCAATCCTTGGCTAAGCCTCTTTGCAAGTACACCAATCCTTGGCTAAGCCTCTTTTCTAATTCCTCAAGTACACCAATCCTTGGCTAAGCCTCTTTGCAAGCCCCTTTCTTTTTTGGAATGTCTACTTTCTGGCTTTCATCTTGCATATTACATACCTCAAGTTGTACTATGCTCCCTTTGATGTTGTCAGCCTGATCTTCCTTTGGTTCCACCTCAATCACTGTTGGATTTGCATGTTGAGGTTGTACTTTGTTCTCTATTGGTTGTACTGATTCATCCATCTTTACTTTAGTAGGTATGGGTTGTGTGGTGTCCATCAATGCCCACTTAACCTTTTATCTGCATTTACCTTATCCAAGGCTTTACAAACCCCATGTCAAAATTTCTTTTGCTCATCCCAATCAATTGGGTGTTTGTGTTTGTCTGCCATTGGAACTTTTTCTTCCTTTGGGATTGGTCATTTAGACCTTGTTACAGCCAACGCTACCGGATCATTTTGTCCTTCCAACATGTCACTCTCCTGCTTACATCCTGAGTAATCACATAAAACAGCTTGTATTGGCTCCATAACCTTCTTCTCTTGTGCTTCTATCTGCTTCAATTTTGCCGATCCCTCCTCTACCCCATTCTGCTCAAGCTGTATTATCACAACATTGGCCTGGGCTAGTGGTGGACGAGGTGGATTTTGCATTTGTGATCATGTCTGGTATTGAACAATTGGGATGCCTCTCTCAATGCGGTGTTTACAATGCGGTGTTTACACTAGAGTTCACATCTTGGACCTTGCCTGTGTCCAACTTTTCCACAATATATGCAATTCTGTGCATCATTACTTGCATTGGCTTGTCGAGAATAATTTCCCCAATTCTGATATGCTGGTCTTCTCATTGGTTAGCATTCTCATTTACCCCTACTTGATTGGTTATAGGTGGTTGTGTCGTTGCTACAGTAGCTTGCATGTGAGGAGGCAACCGCCCCTTATAATTTGGATTGTACCAGTAATTGGCACTGTCATGATTTCGTTTGAGGCAAAACTCACATTGAGCTTTCTCACATGAACCTTCTTCTGATATCCCCATACTTTTCAAATGCAATTTTATCTTTTTCTCTAGCTTTCAATCCCCTGAGGAAGCTTTTGCCTTTTTCTTAGATTTGGAACTCCCCTTGGACTTTCCCTTCTTAGATTCCTTTCTTTTTTTTCTCTTGGACTTCATGTCCTCATCATCCGAAGCATACGAGTCATCTTCCTTGGACTTGGATTTTGCATCATCATCCTCACTATCAGTGTCAGAGGAGTGTCAGAGTTTTCGTCTGAATCTGTGTCCGAATCTGAATCCTTTGCATCCTTCTTTTTCCCCTTCTTTGATTTGCTTTTGGTCATACCAAATCTCCATTCCGTACGTTGTGTAGCTGCGACCATGTTGTCGAAGTCATTGGCCCCGGCTAATGTATCCCTTCCTACCACAACACTTCTCAATTCCTTATTTAACCCTTTGCAGAAATAATCCCCCAATTGTTCCTTAGTTGGTGAGTGGTGGCTAGCCTTTGGTTTAGATTTTGGAACTTCTTGGCATAGTCTTCTACCAATAGATCCTTTTGTTTCAATTATCAAAGTTTCTTGAGGATTGCTGCTAGGGTTTTCTCTTGTCGGAATCTTGACAGAAAAGCTTGTTTCAAAGCATCATAATCTGGAAAGTGATTCATACCATATTGAATGAACCAACTCATGGCCTTGCCTACCAAGGTTGCTGCCAATTGTTCCTTCTTGTCTGCATCACCAAGCTAACCTTCGAAACCACTTGCTACCCATCGAGTCTCAAATTGCCCAATGTGACTATCAGGGTCTTGTTTTGTCTTGCCACTGAATTTAGCAGAGTAGACTTTGGGGTTCTGCATGTTGACTACTGGATTGATTGGAACTATTGGTTTTGCTCTCCTTGGGTGGGGTTTTCTCTTGAGAGTGGATTAAACAATTGCCTTCGCGCTCTTACATATAGCCCAACTGCTACGTGGTACCCAAAGTTGCCCGAATGAAGGTTATTGATGGAAATCATGTGAGATTTTCTACATTAACTGCATCTTGGTATTCTAAACTTCATCTTGAACTAGTGGAAGAATCTTCACCGATGCTTTGTTACCAGGAACCCAATCTTCATCTTCCAAACTCGAAGCAATTTCATCCAATTTTGGCTGGATTCTGGATGCTTCTCCTACCTCTTCTTGCATTCCAACTGTCTCGCCAAGTCCTTCCTCATTTGCATCAATATGACCCCTTGCTTGGGCCCTTGTAAAGTAGAGATGATTGATATGCTGAGGAGATGACTCCATTTCCTCTGTGTCTGACATTTGCTACCACTCTCTCCATGAACATCTTTTGAGATTGCTCGACTCCTTCTCCCTTCAGTCTTCATATTGAATTATATGTGCTAGCCTCAATGCTCCCCGACATTTTCTTCCATGATTTCTCCTGCAAGGAATTCTCGCCTCTTCTACTGCCAATCGCAGATTAATTCCCACACATTGTTGATAATCTCTTGAAGTGCTTCACAATTCCCACCATTCACAATTGTCTGTTGGAGGTTGCTTAGTGCCTAGAGAGCATGGTAGAGAATATTGATTTCTCTCTACAAGTGTTGGAGGTTCTCATTCCACAGACTAGACATTGTGTGTGCACATTCTACCACATGCGCTCTGCTTCCACAGCATTTGCACGAAGGAGCCATATGCTCTCTCTTCTCATGTTCACAATCAAAAATGGCTAATTGCTTTGTAGCGTCGAATTGCTTGTAGGTGCGAATTGTGTTGACTTAATCTCTTTGATCATTAACTGTTTCAAGATTCAATTCATTTGTTTTGATTATCCATACCCTTGCGGGTAGAAAGCTTACAGCTTCGACATGTTGTGACTGCCTTCTTTGTGTTTTAACTCCTTTGCCGCATTCGGTCAAAATGCCCAATTTATTTGTAGGATCGCCAATGTAATAGGTAGAGATCAAATCCCAAAATCTACCTGTTGGGAGAAATACAAAATCTTCAAGAATGCATTCAAAACTTCTGAAAGAGAACACATCAACTCAAGGTCAAGTGCAACATAGATAGTCGATTAAGGTAAACAACTGCATATTTCTTGTATTGTAAATGCTTTTGTCACAATAGCATATATAGAATAGGCATAGAACTGGACAAAAAAGAGTCTGATTAGAAACATCATATCCACATTCGGAATACTGGATGACAGGTATATGAGTCTGTTGAGAGTTCACGCTAAACATCATGTGATCATGTGTGCATAGCACCATGTGATCATATGTGCATAGCACTAACCTTATAGAGTGCTATAAAGGAAAGGGTTAGATCCCCTAACCCTAACCCTAAATGGGTTTGTATATATTCTATTTTTTCAACTAAATCTAGTGTATAGTTAGCCATTTGTGGTGTGCTCTCTAGCTGTGCCCTCTCTCCTCATCTCCACTCTTCTCCTCTCCCCTCTTCATATTTTGTCATGGTATCAGAGCATGGTCCTGCCTTCCATTGAGGCATTGCGATCCTTGAGAGAGTGAGATTGAGAGATTGAGAGGTAGTCTTTCATTCCGTTCACTTTCGTTGAGTGAAGTATTTTCATTCATTGAAAGAGAGAAATTTCCTTCTCATTGAGAAGAATTTCTGTCTATGGAGAGAGAGATTTCATGAAAGATTTCCGTCCAATTCATTTGAGATTTCCTTCATTTGATCTTTATTGATTGAGAGAGAGAGAGATTCTTTAATTCCTTGAGAGATTTTCATTGAGAATGAAAGTGAGAGTTTAGTGAACACTGAGTTTTTGAAGCATTCCGAAGGTTTCATTGTTCTTTAGCTTGTGAGCAAAAGAGGGAGAGCTTGGCTTGCCTGCAATACGGGCTACTCTAGACAAAGAGAGCCTTTTCTACTTCAGCAAGACTAAGAAAGACTATAAGCTTCTACAAGCATCAACTAAGAGAGTAGCTTCCAGCAGAGACAGCAGCAAACGGCTACAACTTCATCTCCAAGCGCATCTAAGAAATTGAGTATCCAAGCAGCCACTCAACCTCTCCAGCACATACAAGCTTTCGAACGTAAGCCAGTGCTCCTCCGATTCCAGCCTCTCCAACACGTTGCTCCTGCCTCCATTAGCTGCCGCCAAGTTCTAAGGCAAGCCTCCCACAATGAACTTCAACGACCTCTATGTCTTGTAGACGATAGAAAAAGGTGAGTCAATATGTAGAGACCGGTGCTCCAAAGCACTCACGACGACTGACCTCCAAAGCCTCCATAGTGCCAGTTTGCAGCCTTAGAGCCAACTCTATCTACATACGCTTCAAGGCAACAAGACTAAGCCTACATATAGAGCACGGCCAACTGCATCAACGAGCCATCAATGAGCGGCCCGACTCAACCATCTGAATGCAAGTCAACCAACGACCTCCACTGATGGAACCACTGCATCTCTCTCCAGCTAGCATGAACTCAACAACCCAGACAGACTATGCTTCATAGTCTCCATAGATCTGCAAGCTGCTACTACAGCACCCTACAATGACTGGCTCCACGATCTACCTTCGTCTCCAACTTGTCTGACAACCCATGCTAGCAGCTCCTAGTCATCGCCAACGATGCTTCTAGAGCTCCTAGTCGTCGCCAACGATGCTTCTAGACCTCCAATAGCTCCTGCAACTCATTTGATCGGAACCGAACGTGGCTCTTGCAAGCTTCCAAAATAGAATGCGGATGATGAGCTCTACCTCCATAAGCCATCGCTCACGTTTGCCTCCTCTACAGCACCTCTGCTCCTTCATCAGCCCAAACGAACCTTCTATCGAGCCATCTCTGCCTCCACACGTGACACGACTGAGCTCCATCCCGCAATGACAAAAATTTGTATGGAATGGAATCTTCTTAGATTCTATCAAAATCTAAAAGATTATGAAGTGCTATTCATCAGACACGTGACAAATAAGGGATTAGCCTTATCCCCAGCTTGCATGACCATACAATGGTTAGGAGATTGACACGTGGACTTATCTACTTGACACATGGCACGCTAATCTGCCACATCATCCCTATCTACCACATCAGCAGTCGACATCATCATAGCCATGTCACCCTTTTTAGCTCATCACCCACATCAACTACCACGTCATTAGTGCCATGTCACCACTGCCATGTCATCAATGCCATGTCACCACTGCCATATCATTAGAGCCACATCAGCTGCCATGTTAATTGCCACATCGTCTGTCATGTCAGCAATGCCATATCATCTGCTGACATCATCATTTGTGCCACCTCAACTAGGCACAGTTACCTCTTCACAGTCCACTGCATGTGACCACTCCTACCCCTTAGCATAGGGCTCTATTGGCACACCTCTTGCTAGGCACAGTGCCACATCATCACTGCATGTGACCCACAATGACACATCATCATTGAGCACCATTTGCACTCCTTATGCCCCTCCACCTAGATCAAGTCGTATCTCTTGATCCAGGAAGAATTTGAGGGTGCTCCAAAAAGGAAAGTCACTCAATCTTTTGTGCTCTACGTACTCGTCACATCACGTGCACATTTTGGCACAAGTTGCACTCACATTTGAGCATCGTCACTGTCGTGACAAAACCACTGTCTTCATGCACATTCACCTCTACATTGATGCATTTGACCTAGCACTTAAAAAGAATAAAAAAAAAGAAATTATTTGCTATTCTTTCATCGATCGATGGTTGGTATAGATCTAGATCAGAGTAGACTAGATGCCATAGAGGGGACTCTTTGAATTTCCCCAAGTTTGCCAATCTAAGCCATGCCCAAAATTCCCAACAAATACCTACAGTCCATACGCTCACATATGATCACATCATTACATTACCTAAAACCTTATGTTCATCAATTTAGTGAGTAGACTTAGAGAGTATAGAGGCATTGCAGATTGTTTCAGTGGGCAGATAGCACTTGATTTCACACACACATGCCACCATTGTGAAGCCTATTCGGCTATCTCACAACATCATGCACATCATTTCAGCCTTGTAAAGCCTCTTGGCTATTCTCGGCTTCATTGCCACAAGCCTTGTAATACAGATCAGATTTTATGTATTGTAGTTCTATCTTCATCGATGGTTCAGAGATTTCACTTGACAAAGTCAGTGCATTTGCAGTTGATTCATACAGATATTTTCACGACACTTTTTAGTACATTTCTTGCACCATGTCTACGACTAGCAACCTCAATCTAGAGGCATCTGCTAAGTTAGACAACTCCAATTACGGTACATGAAAATACCAAATGGAGACCATTCTTTTACTTTGGGACAAATGAGAGTATGTCGATGGTCTACACCTAGACCATTGGACGATCTAGCCACAAGTAGCTTTACTCCATCTGCTATCACAGCACTAGCAACGGGATCTAGAACTACACAAACAGTTTCTACACCAGTAGCAGATAATACCATTGCTCGAGCTCAGGGACAATGGGATAAGAAAGACAAGTATGCCTATCATCTGATCAAGCGGAATGTGCAAGATGTCATGCTAGGACAGCTCAACACAGTCAATACATCGAAAGAAGCATGGGATATGTTCGCAACTCTCTAGAGTCCAAGAACACATCCAGGATTCTCACTCTGAGAACCAAATCAACCAGAGTTTCTACAATAGTATTGAAACCGGTCATGCTTATGTACTCTGCATAAAAGACTACAACAATCAACTTGCAGCAGAGGAGAGACTATGAACCCCATAGAGATGGTTCAAGTCATTTTGAATGGACTAGGAGAGGTATATGAGAATCTAGTCCAGAGTATTGCCATCCAACAACAAATTCTGACACTAGAAGAACTTCAATCAATCCTACTTGGTGAAGGACTCAAGACTCAGGCCATCCAAGCACAAAAAAGGTCATTCTAATGATCAAGCATTCACAGCTTCAGACAGAAGTAAAGGCAGAGGTAGATCGTACCAAAAAAGTGGTCATCATCCAACAGCAACATCATCAACAAAATTAGAATCAGCATCAGCATCATCCTCAGCAACATCAAAATCAGCATCATTCCAATCGAGGAAGATTTCAAGGACAAGGGAATGCATCCACCAACGTGTCAAACATCTAGTACAATGTGAAGAGAGTGTGAAAGAAATAAGGAGTCTCACTTGTAGCTTTCTCACATACACAATGGGGGAATACACACAAAGGTGGAGGCTGAAAACACTTTTCCTCTTCTTAGTTGTGAAAGCCAAAAGAACTCTCTCTCTTAGTACAAAAGGAATAGATGAACCCTATATGTGGGTCTCAAACCAAACTCAGCTAACCTAGGTGGCATACTAACTGAGCCACTAACTAGAATACATAAAGATAGCTGTCATCCAGCTATTATTCATAGGTGCTGTACCAACTGTATCTGCAGCTAACAAGTCCGTGACATAAATGCACAATGGTTACCCTGGCATATCATGAGTGGAGCTCGATATCTCAACACTCCCCCTCGAGCTCAATCCCAATTCTTGCACACCAAGTAGGTCTTTGAACTTGCATAGCTTCTCTGCACCCAATGCCTTTGTGAATATGTCAGCTACTTGATCCTCTGTGCTGACATAAACTAGATCAATAAAACCTACTAGAACCTTCTCCCACACATAGTGATAATGCAGCTCAATGTGCTTTGTTCTAGCATGATAGACTGGGTTATTTGCCAAGTGTATATTGCTCATGTTGTCACAATAAATGACAACTGGCCCATCTGTAGACTAATGCATATCATAAAGTAGCTTACTCCTTACATGTAGCCATTGTTTTCCCATTGTTGCACCCTAGTACTCAGCCTCTGTGCTCGACAAGGCAACTGTAGGCTGTTTCTTGCTACTCCAAGTGACTTCAGCACTCCCAAAAGAGAACACATATCCACTGGTAGATCGTCTATTAGAAATACTACCAGCCCAATTAGCATCAGTGTATCCATGCAACTATATCTAAACCCCAGTCTCATAAAATAGTTGATACTGCAATGTGGACTTCACATACCTCAGTATGCGTCTAGCCACATCCAAATGCAGTTTCCTTGGAGCTTACATAAAACTGACTTACCAAGCCAATAGCGTAGCTCAAATCTGACCTGGTAATAGTCATATAAATCAAACTTCTTACTATCCATCTGTACATAGTAGGGTCTTCCAAAAGCTCACTTGCATCTGCGCTCAAATTCACATTTTGCTCCAAAGAAACTGAAATAGGCTTACAAACTGTCATCCCATATTTTGACATCATGTCCAATCCATACTACCTCTACAAGAGCCATATCCCACTTGTGGATCTAATCGTTTCAATGCCATAAAAGTAATGTAGCTCTCCCAAATCCCTCATCTCAAACTTCTGCTTCAATAGCATTTTCACATGAAGGATATCTTCATCACTATCACCTGTGATGATCAAATCATCAACATAAATGACAAGCATCATAATACCTTTCTCTATTTTTCTCACATAAAGTGAGAAATTTGCAGTGGAAATCTGAAAGCCAATAGTGATAAGATACTATCCTATCTTGTCAGACCATGCTCTGGGTGCTTGCTTCAAGCCATACAAGGCTTTCTTTAACCTGCAAACAAACTCAAGATGAACAGCATGCACATAACCTGGTGGCTACTCCATATATACCTCTTCTTGCAAATCACCGTGCAAGAAGGCATTCTTTAAATCCATCTGATGTAAAGACCATCCCTTTGATGCAATCATAGCAATGACTGCTTTTATAGTTGCCATCCTTGCAACCGGACTGAATGTTTCTTCATAATCAATGCCATATGTCAGTGCATACCCCTTGACAGCTAATCTTGCCTTGTACCTGCTCACTTGTACCTGCTCATAGAAACATGTGCATTGTGCTTCACCTTATAGACCCCCTTGCAACCAATTGCATTCTTGTCTTTAGGCAAAGGCACCAATTCCCATGTAGCATTTTCTTCCAAGGCATCCATTTCTTCATCCATGGCATTCTCCCATTTTTCTTTTCCCATGGCTGGCTCAAAAGAAGTGGGTTTTGGTTCATGTATCATTTTGACCATATAGGCATAGTGAATGGCTATAAATCCATCATATTTTAGCCTATCCACATCATACTTAACTCTAATAGACCTGTGCAAAATAGCTCACTACCAGGTGCTCTCAAAACATCCCTTGTCTTCCTTACTCTAGGTGTAACAACAGAAGGAATACCCAACTCATCATCAAGGATCTTAACTGAGCCACTCGATTTACCATCCACATAAAAGTGACCTGCATTCACATGGGCTGATCTACTTGTGAAGATAGTGGGAGAGAAGGAAGGAAGCTCACTTGCAACTTTCTCACATACACAATGGGGGAATACACACAAAGGTGGAGGTTGAAAATAGTTTCCTCTTCTTAGTTGTAAAATCCAAAAGAACTCTAGTACAAAGAAATAACAAAGAAATAGAAGAATCCTATATGTGGGTCTCAAACCAAACTCAGCTAACTAAGGTGGCATACTAACTGAGCCACGAGCTAGAGAACATAAGGATAGCTGTCATCTAGCTATTATTCATGGGTGGTGTACCAACCGCATCTACAGCTAACAAGTCAATGACATAAATGCACAACAATCACCCTGGCATATCATGAGTGGAGCTCGATATCTCAACACTCCTTCACCATGTCCCCACTTTCCCCAACATCGTGTGAGTATAAAAATTCTAGTCAAAATAAGCAAGATATTAAAGAGTGAGTACACAAATTGTGGTCAAAATAAGAAATATATTGATTTCATATTTGTATACAATTACACCATAGCTTCTATTGGTGGTTGGACCCATCTACTCCCTTCTCCACTCTAGCTTGCAACCAACGTATGACTCCTCAACTCCCTATGGATGCTTTCCAAGCACTATGCCTTCTATTCTTTGATACAATTTGAACTGCTTTTGCAAAATCTGATGCCTTTTCCTTTTCAAACTTCAAAGTCCTTCCTAGTAAACATCTAAAAAACCACTCGAACATCTCATGCAATGCATTGCTATGAGAGTGACACCACCACTATGCCTTGAGTTCTTGAAGTAGGCTACCTTGGCTCTATAGTGTGACTTCTCCATGCCTTGTGTATTCCAAATGGACAAAGGACCCCAATTTTGTACAAACCATGGTCCATGTGTGCATAGAGAATATGTTGCAAACATGATGAGAATCAAATCAGCAACAAAAATAGTTTATAAAGCAAGTGCTAAATATTATGATGGTGCCAATATTACCATGTAATGCGTAATGTACGACTCCCCCCATGCTTTCACCATTAATTGCATAAACTCTATCACAGCCATCCTGAACCTTTCATAATAGATCTCATCGATTTGAACTTGGCAAAGCAATTTTATTAATGCATCTACGTTTGTCCATACTTTAGCTCTCAAAGTTGCTACTTAAGGATGAGAAGCCTTATTGGTCGTGCATTCACACAATGCTTTCCAATATTCCCAACCCAAACTACTTTGAGACAATGTATGTTTGTCTTGGTCGAGATTGTGGTTCAATAGGAATCTCCTTGCCTTCCCTCCACCCATGGACAATTTTGCAGGAAGATTATGTGTTGCCCCATACATTTTCTTATCCTCCTTAAGTTTGACATGTCCTCCATGGAATCCCATCTCTGCCAATAACTTCTCAGCTTCTACAATGCACTGTGCAGATACTTCTTGCGGATTTAAATTCCAAGCATAAACAAGATGCAAATACAACAACTTATCAAGTACGTGCGGTTCTATGTGTAAAGTACATATGTGTACTCTCTCAAGTGGGATGGGCAAGATGGGATCCCACTTTGGATCCTTCTTGTCATGATTGGGAGCTTGCATTTGGCTACAAGATAGAATGCTATTCTCTCATTGTAAGCTAGCCTTTTGCTTATGTTGTTGTGAACACATGCAATAAAGGCATGTGTTCATTGCATTTGCCCTTGTATCACAACCATGCAAGAACTTGAGGGTTTTCAAATCACCATCAAGATGCAATTCAACTTGAAAGGTTCCATGGCCATCGACTGTCAATGTTTGCCCTTCCTCTTGTCTTCGAATGGTCGATGGGATTCCTATTCTATCTAGAACCCACTTCAATGTCTCATGGCACTCTTTCAGAGTCTCAAATGCTACAAGCCACCATATATCTTTCTCTAATTGCACTGAGAAATATTGCTCTACTTCTTCATCCCCTTGAACAAAGGCTTAGGCTTTATTCATAATGCAGATGCTGACTCTCTCTAACTTGTGTTCTTTCAAAATGAACTAAGTAAAGTGCAATGCTATAATGGATTTTCACTTACCATCTTCTCTCATGCCATAGAATTTGACCATTACTTGTTGTAGTTTCGCAACATCTAAGTAGAGATTGTTGAAAGCATTCATCTCAAAGGTTTGCAAGCTAGATTTCTTTTTACTCTTCCAAGTCATTGTGCCCCTTACGCAATGGTACCCTCCAAGCATTTCTCTTGCACATTGGTTTGTTTCTCACCGTGCACGTCTCACAGACCAAGGTGTGGGTAGGGGCATTGTAGACTTCTTATACTTTCCCAAAATAGCAGACTTGAAAATTTTGAAAACAGATGTGTAAGCTTCACGACTTACACTAGCAGTATCACAAGCTGCAAGCATCTCCTTTGCATCTACAATATCCTTGAAGGCCTTGGTCACCTCCTCAGCAACTTGCACATGTAGGCACTTGTGTCTTGGGTCCCTTAGTATCCCAATGACATCGCTTGACTTCAATAAACTAGCTAGAGCATATGAATAGTCAATATCATCCCCGCCCATTCTTCCCATCACATCTTCCATGAAGTTCCTAAAGAAGAACACAATAAAAACTTAGTCACAAACAATGTAGCACAAAAGAGCGTAATCTCATTGGAACATTTGATAACCAACCTTGTAGCCCGGACTCTCCTCTTTCTAGCACCACTAGTGGGTGCCAATGCATCCATGTTATGTAAGTACCTTCTTTTCCTCTCCTTCAATCCCAAAAGTGTTTCTTTTATCTTTTGCACTCATTCTTCAGCCTTCTCTCGTTCCTTCTCTATGACTCATTGAACTTCATTGTATATAGATCTTTCCAAGCCTTTTTTGGACTCAGCTAGCTTACAGAGTGACTCTTGTAATTTATGTCGCTCCAAGTCCAATGCTTTGGCTTTATCATGAAGATCTTGGTTCTCCCTTTGAAGATTCTACATAGAGTTATGCATTGCAACAATGGTGCTATTTCCTAAATGTGCTAGCATCTCTGCTTGGGCTCTGCGCATCTTGCTTGCTTGCATAGCCATTGACTGAGCATTGTTTAACTGATTGCAATAACCAACAAGCAACCCTGCATGTCCATTTCCAACAAACTAAACTAGCTCATGCATTGTATGGAAAGGAGGGCTCTTTTGGTTGGCAGGATCTAAAGGATACAAGGATCCTTCTACCCAAAGGTTGAGATACTTCTTTCCTTGTGAACAAAGACTGTGGATTTTAGAAGCTCCCCTCAATCCTAGACTACATGTGCTTGCATATTCAGCCTCCAACTCTAAGTGAACCTAGTACTTGTTGGAGATGTCCTCGAATGGCACCATGACTAAAGGAGTGTAGAGAAGGAGAAGGTGTGGAGATGCAGGCTTGAAGGAGCAGCATGCAGCGAGAGGGAGGGTGAGGAGGAGGAGGGATGGGGGAGGGAGGACCTGTAGTTGAAGAGGAGGAAAGGGGGGCAGACCAACACATGTGGAGGGTGAGGAGGAGTAGGCATGGAGGAGGAGGGAGGAGGAGCAAGAGGGAGGGGGGAGGAGGAGTAGCGGTGGAGGAGGACGGAGGGGGAGGGAAGGAGGAGCAGGCGTGGAGGAGGGAGGGAGGAGGAGGGCAGGAGGAGTAGGCATGGAGGAGGGAGGGAGGGAGGGGGAGGAGGTGGAAGGGGGAGGAGGGAGTGAGGAGGGGGAGGGGAGGAGAGGGGAGGGGGAGGAGGGAGGGAGGGAGGGGGAGGAGGAGGGAGGGGGAGGAGGGAGTGATGAGGGGGAGTGAGGGAGGGGGACAGAGGAGGGGGATGGAGGGAGGGAGGAGAGAGAAGGAGGGAGGAGAGAGAAGGAGGGAGGGAATTTTTTGATAAGAGTTGTGTAAGAGGTGTAAGAGGTGGGGTCACTTTTGGGCTTAACCCACCTAGGTGAGGGGGGGTTAGGACTTTTTGGGACCTACCTTGGCCCTTGCATTAGGACTAATCCATTTCTTAATCCATTCCTTATGAGGCCCTTTTGAGACCCCAATTCTCCCCTAATGTATGCCTCAACCCTATGGGGTTTGTTGGCTCATACAAATGGGACGACTCAACTAAGGACTCCCTCCACAGCTGCATGACTCTCCTAGCTATGGTACATGGCTCTGTGGCTACTGGCCTCGAACAAAATACATCTACAATTGTCTCAAACAGCTTTGTACTAGCAGGATCACCGCCACCCAAAACACCGCCTCCATGCAATCTCTAGATCATTCATTGGACCTGCCAAGTGTTCATGTTCCTCCAATCATGCTTCACATCATACATGGTCCAATGACCAAGTGTCTACAACTCCTTCCAACCAATCAGAAGCCTATCACTAAACCTTAGACAAATCACCACTCCTATGAGGATCATCTCCCCAACAAGAGAGAGGGAGGAAAGGAGGGAGGGAGGAGAGAGAGAGAGAGAGGTATGAGAGAGAGAGAGAGGTTTGAGAGGGAGGTGGCGGGATGGAGGGGAGGATTGTGAATATAGTGGGAGAGAGGGAAGGAGTCTCACTTGCGGCTTTCACAATGGGGGAATACACACACAAGTGGAGGCTGAAAATAGTTTTCCTCTTCTTAGTTGTGAAAGCCAAAAGAACTCTAGTACCAAAAAATAGAAGAACCCTATATGTGGGTCTCAAACCAAACTCAACTAACTAATGTGGCATACTAACTGAGCCACAAACTAGAGTAGATAAGGATAGCTGTCATCCAGCTATTATTCGTGGGTAGTGTACCAACCGCATCTGCAGCTAACAAGTCGGTGACATAAATGCACAACGGTCACCCTGGCATATCACGAGTGGAGCTCGATATCTCAACACTCCCCCTCGAGCGCAATCCCAATCCTTGCACACCAAGCAAGTCTCTGAACTTGTGCAGCTTCTCTGTGCCCAATGCCTTCGTGAATATGTCAGCTACCTGATCCTCTGTGCTGACATAAACTAGATCAGTAAGACCTAGTAAAACCTTCTCCCGCACATAGTGATAATGCACCTCAATGTGCTTTGTTCTAGCATGATAGACTGGGTTATTTGCCAAGTGTATACTACTCATGTTGTCACAATAAATGACAACTGGCCCATTTGTAGACTGATGCATATCATAAAGAAGCTTATGCAACCAAGCTACCTCACATGCAGCCATTGCTGCACCCCTGTACTCAGCCTCTGTGCTCGATAAGGCAACTGTAGGCTGTTTCTTGCTACTCCAGGTGACTGCAGCACTCCCAAAAGTGAACACATATCCACTGGTAGACCGTCTATCAGAACTACTACTAGCCCACTCAGCATTAGTGTATCCATGCAACTGTATCTGAACCCCAGCCTCATAAAATAGTCCAAACTGCAATGTGGACTTCACATACCTGAGTATGCGTCTAGCCGCATCCAGATGCGGTTTCCTTGGGCCTGCATAAACTGACTTACCAATCCAACAGCATAGCTTAAATCTAGCCTGGTAATAGTCATATAAATCAAGCTTCCTACTATGCGTCTGTACATAGTAGGGTCTTCCAGAAGCTCACCTGCATCTGTGCTCAACTTCACATTCTACTCCAAAGGAACTGAAATAGGCTTATAGCCTGTCATCCCATATTTGGACAGCATGTCCAATCCATACTGCCTCTGTAAGAGCTGTATCCCACTTGGTGATCTAATCACCTCAATGCCCAAGAAATAACGCAACTCTCCCAAATCCTTCATCTCAAAATTCTGCTTCAATAGCATTTTCACATGAAGGATATCTTCATCACTATCACCTGTGATGATCAAATCATCAACATAAATGACAAGCAGCATAATACCTTTCTCTGTTTTTCTCACATAGAGTGAGAAATCTGCCTTGGAAATCTGAAAGCCAATAGTGACAAGATACTGTCCTATCTTGTCAGACCATGCTCTAGGTGCTTGCTTCAAGCCATACAAGGCTTTCTTCAACCTATAAACAAACTCAGGATGAATGGCATGAACATAACTTGGTGGCTGCTCCATAAAGACCTCTTCTTGCAAATCACCATGCAAGAAGGCATTCTTTACAACAATATGATGTAAAGACCATCCCTTTGATGCAGCCATAGCAATGACTGCTCTTACAGTTGCCATCCTTGCAACCGGACTGAATGTTTCTTCATAATCAATGCCATATGTCTGTGCATACCCCTTGACAACTAATCTTGCCTTGTATCTAATCAAAGAACCATCTGCATTGTGCTTGATCTTATAAACCCACTTACAGCCAATTGCATTCTTGTCTTTAGGCAAAGGCACCAATTTCCATGTAGCCTTTGCTTCCAAGGCATCTATTTCTTCATCCATGGCTTTCTTCCATTTTTCATTTCCCATGGCTTGCTCAAAAAAAGTAGGTTCTGGTTCCTGTATCACTTTGACCATATAGGAATAGTGAATGGCTATAAATCCATCATATTTCAGCCTATCCATAGGATACCCAGCTCTGGTAGACCTGCGCAAAATAGGCTCACTTCCAGGTGCTCTCAAAACATCCCTGGTCTTCCTTACTCTAGGTGTAACAATAGAAGGAATACCCAACTCATCATCAATGCTTTGTTTTGAGCCACTGGATTCACCATCCACATAAGAGTGACCTACATTCACATCAAACATGGGCTGATCTACCTTCTCTTTTCCTTTTCGTGATACCTGCATACCACTATCTGCATTTCTTTGAGGAGATTCTCCTGATCTCAATCTACCTGTCCATGGTGAAGTATGTGAACCACTGCTAGAGGACACTATAGGTCCACTGATATTTTGTGATTGCTGCTGTGAATTCTGTGCAGCATTACCATTTTGTGCGTCTACATCAATCATCACATTTACTGGTTTATACTAGCTACTCGTCTCATCAAAAACAACATCTCTGCTCACTGTAAACTTACGAGAAGAAGGGTTATAGCATGTATACCATTTCTGCTGCAGAGAATAACCAATAAAGATGCACTTCTCAGCTTTTGGATCCAACTTGGACCTCAACTCATCTGGCACATGAACATAGGCAATGCAACCAAAAATTTTCAAATGAGAAATGTCTGGTTTCCTATCAGTATACATCTCCTCTGGCATCATGCCATGTATTGCTACAGTGGGAGTCCTATTCATTATGTAAACTACTGTAGCAACTGCTTCATCCCAATAATAATCTGGTAGAACTTTTTCATTTAGCATAGCCGGAGATACCTCTCCAATATGCCTGTTTTTCCTTTCTGCAAGTCCATTTTGTTGTGGGGTATGATTGCATGAATATTGCTGCTTTATGCCATGCTCCCTCAGGAACCTTGCAAACTCATTTGAGAGGTACTCTCCCCCTCCATCTGACCTTAGGCATTTTATTTGTAGGCCTGTTTCTTTTTCAACCATAGCTTTAAAAGCTTTGAAATTCCCAAACACTTCACTTTTCTTTTTCATAAAATACACCCAAAGTTTTCTGCTGAAGTCATCAATAAAAGTGACAAAATAGTGACAGCCTCTAATAGATGCAGCTTTAGTAGTCCACACATCAGAGTGGATTAATTCCAATGGCTTTTTACTCTCTTGAACATGCCTAGGAAATGGTTTCCTTGCCTGTTTTCCAAATTGACAGGCTTCACAAACCTTGTGCATTTCTGCAACCTTGAATTTTGGCAATCCTACAACAATATTTTGGGCTTGCATTGATTTAAGTCATCGTATATTAACATGACCAATGCGTTTGTGCCAGATATCAATATCTGCAACTACACCGGTCCCATGTGCAAACATTGATGCACTCAATTCAGGCATGTCTGCATCCAATGTAAACATCCTGCCTTTCTTCTTTCCTTTTGCTATCAAGAGACCGTTATTTTTCATATCCTCAATAAAGCATCCATGAGGATTAAATCTGACCTGCAAGCCCTGCTCAACCATTTGACTAATAGAAACCAGGTTCTTGGTGATGTTCGGGACATAAAATACATCAGACAGGTATTTATTTTTCCCATCCTGCATAGACAAAGGAATTTTACCAATCTGCACAATAGGATGTGCAATATTATCACCAGTCTCCACAAATCCTGGTTTTTCCATTTTCCTTGCATTATTCTGCATCCACTCTGCATGACCTGTCATGTGGTTTGACGCACCTGAGTCAACATACCACACATCATTTCGTTCTTCTGCACTTGTCACAGAATAGGTCATGTGCTGCACCATAAATAGATGCTCATTTCTGTCATCACCCTATCTACTAGAAGATGCATAATTGCCTTGCTACAATTTTCCATTCATAATGTCATTCTCCTTTTTGTAGCAGTCCTTAGCCATATGACCCATTTTACCACAGTAGTAGCATTTAACATTGTTGTTTGCATTTTGGCCTCTCTACCATCCACCACGGCCTCTTTGGCTCCCCCTGCCTCTAGAGTTACCACGCCTCCTCCATAGGACTGGTTTTCTTGAGTTTGCTACATATTCTAATTTCTACCATGGCCTGCAGATCGGCCACCTCTACCTCTTCCAGCATTTGAGTAGAAGACAGTTTCTTCTGAAGTTCCTCCTAAAAAAGATGCACCCCCATTTCTCTGCTCTTCAGAAATTAGAAGAGCAAACAACTCTTCAAAATCAGGAAATTTTTCACGGATGGCAATGGATGTCCAGAACTGTGCATAATCCTTTCCTAGACCATTCAAGGTCACAGAAACTAGATTATCATCTTCCATTGGTGACCCAATGGAAGCAAGTGCATCTGCAATTTTCTTCACCTTCATGTGGTAGTCATTGATGCTCAAATTTTCTCTCTGCACATTATGCAACTCCTGTTTGAGCTGCATTTTCCTGGCTTGCATATTTGTGCTGTACATTTTTGCCAAAGTATCCCATGCCTCATCGAGTGAACTTGCGTTATCAACACACAACCTAGAACTAAGAAAACCCTTCTACTATATGAGTAGACCCTCTCTTCATGTTTACCTTGGAGGCAATATCATCACATTTCTTGAAATAGTAATCTTTTGTCTATCTAGATTTGCCAATATTTTCACAATGCATGGGTTTCTTTCCTTTCCTTTTATAAGTGATGACCTTAAAAACATAGGCATGGTCCATATTTTAGTAAATCCATTGCTTATAATCTGATGAGTGGTAGTGTAGCAATCAAGGATGAAGATCAATCCATTTGCTAATGTTATTCCATTTCTTGTAATGCTTCCTCTTGCAAAATGTCCAACGAAATATGAATTCGATGCTCGTCAAGTGGACCAATATGACTACTATTGCATTGGTGGCAGTCATTCTGCACAAGCTAAGAGAGAGCTAGTACTTGATTTTGTTGACTCCCCATATTTTAAGAACTATGAATGTAAGATATACACACGTCTTAACTCAGTGGAGGCAAAGCTCTTAGCATGGGACCATAACATTAACAATGACTATAGATTGACTATGATGTTCATTCAATGGATCAGATTCTTTCATACTAGTGAGTATGTGGAGTGGATTGCAGAGCATGGTGAACCTTCTATTGAATTGAGAAAATTTTGCTGTTTTGAAATTGGATTGGTATTTGATGAAAGTAAGGCTTCTGATGCCTTATGAAAATATGATAATTTCTTCCAATTGGGATTTAGAAATGGTCCAATTTGGGATTTAGTGGATCAAACCTTTACCCTGTGGGACAGTAAAGAATTGAAAGGTGAAAAGAAGGCTGTCCAATGAGATGACCCAAATGTGTCCTACAAAGGAATATAGAAGAAGGTTGATGTATCTCCAAAGTTGGTCCTTGATGATATGAAAATCACTCACTAGAAGTCAAGGCAAGGGATTGGTGATGAAAAAGTGATAACATCTATTTTATCCTGTGTTATTAGCAAGGAGCTCTTACTTGATGAAATGGCAAATGAGTAAATTGATGAGTGAGTATTTTCTAAAGTTTTCATGAAACTTTGTTGTTGAAGTATTTCTCTAAGATATGATTAATTAATGACGTTAACACATTTGTCTTGGCAAAATCAGGCAGAAGACTTATATGAAAATGCACGAACAAATGATGTTTTGTTTAAATTGTTCATCATGGGAGGAGGTTAGGTAGAATTACCCAACCTCAAGCAGTCACGACTCATTAAAGCAATTCTTCATTTCCTTCAAGGATATTGTGAGTCTAATTGAATGTCATATACTTTATTAATGTTGAGAGTTATAAATCCTTCCTTCCTCATGCATCTTACTCTAGCTTCTAGTTGCTACAACATAGTAATATGAGTGTAAATGTTTCTTTTGCTTAGAAAACAAGGGCTAGAGCAAATGCAGTAGAGTTTCCATGTCCTGCCAAATTTATTTCCCATATTGAATATGCATAGTTTGAAAAGGAGAGTAGAGCCTACTAACAACTCTTTTTTGCCAATTTTCAACATGAAAAAAATTACTCTACCAGGGTGTCCTCTTGAGCCTCTCCAGTATGGCATCTTCAATATTGATGTTGTGGACATGGTTGACAAGGTCCCAAAGATGAACTACACATTTTACATAGCTGACATTCCATTTGGTTATAAACTAAAGGGATGAACCTTTGACCAAAACCCCTTTAACTATGAGCAATTGACACAATTGCTCCAAAAATTTAAACAGGTAACAACAGCCCCACTTTGGAGGATTTTGATATTCCATTCTATGAAGCAATCATCTACAGTTGCAAAGGTCTTCATGCAAGAAACACATGCACTTGAATCAATGTGCTAGTAAGAATCCTTCTCTACAATAGTTTTCTATAATGTTTTCTAAATTTCAACATTTATTATATATGTGTTGCAAAAGATTTATTTTTATGGCTTGTTTTTCTAGGTATAAAACAAATCTCACCCATGTACTAGGAGAAACGATGGTGAGTTGTCTCTCTCTCTCTCTCTCTCTCTCCCTCTTCCTCCCCCTCCTTCCCTCTCTCCTTTAACTAAACCTCTCACAAAAACAAACAAAATATTATTACTGAAAACATAGAATACTTCTCTCTCTCAATCAATCTTCCAAGGTACCCCTCACATAAACAAACATCAATTCTTTTTGAAATACTTAGTTACGATATGTTCTCTTCCTACTCTATTTCTCCACAAACAAAGAAAACATTATCAATATCATATCACTCTCTCTCTCTCCTTCCCAAAACTCTTTGATTAGGATCTCTTTTTCTTCCTTCTTTCTCAAATACTTCTAAAACCTAGCAGTTTGAAATACAATCTTTGTCTTGCTCCCTCAATCATCCCCTCAACAGAAGAAAACATAGCAGTTCGAAATATAATCTCTGTCTCTCTTTTCCCTTCCTTTATCTACCCCTCCTCTACTAGCAAATAAAAAAATGACTATTTTCTATCTCTCTCACTCTCTCTCTCTCTCTCTCTCTCTCTCTCTCTCTCTCTCTCTCTCTCTCTCTCTCTCTCTCTCTCTCTCTCTCTCTCTCTCTCTCTCTCTCTCCCCTCCTATATCTATCCCTCCTATACTAATGAAGAAAAAAACAACTATTTTATGTCTCTCTCTCCCTCACTCATCCCCTCAAATAGAAAACAACATAGCAGTTCGAAATAATCTCTCTCTCTCTCTCTCTCTTCCTCTATCTATCCCTCCTATACTAGTGAAGAAAAAAATGTCAAAAATTGTCTTGTAGTTTTGGTTATCATCTACCTCAATCTCTCCCTCTTCCCTATCTCTTATAACGAACATATAGACAAAGTGTGATACAAAAATATATCTACTTAATACAAACAAAACTTTCAAGGCAAAATCACTTCATTATCTAGAAAGTATGTGTTCCTTCTTTTGGAGTTGAATCTATATACTCCAAAAAGGTAGAGAAAGATCCAAAAATGATAGAACACCCGCTTTTCTCACTCCTTCCAAGTAGATTTAGGTTGCAACTTCAGGAGGTGACTCTCTGTACTCCAAAAAGGTGAGGAAAGAACCGAAAATGAGAGAACACCCATTTTTCTCACTCCTTCCAAGCAGATTTAGGTCACAACTTTGGTTTCTAAGAGAGAGTGAAATAAGTAGAGAATGAATAGAAGAGAAGAGGGATGAACATAGCTTTGACAGAAGTTTCTCTGAGAGATTTTTGAATGTGGAAGAAAAGCATGAGTAAAGAGGAAAGAGAATGACTAAGCAAGAGTGGAAAGAAGATATTTTGAAACCAGCTGCTAGAAAGTGGCAGGAATGAATGTTTGAAACATTTTGGAAGAGAGAGAATAGGGGGAGAGCTGGTTAGGAAGTCAAAGTTTGGGCCAAATGATTGAACCAAATGGAAAACGTAAGCATAGTTCTAGCTAGGGGATAGTTTGCCCTAGGAGGAAAATAAGGAGGCCTGACATGGTCAGGGTAGGCCTGTCAAAGATAATTTTTTATTGTGAACCACCAATGATGTTTTTTGGGGTATTTTGAAAAAAATCTAAAATTTCCCCTAGATTTGGGGAGACTCTATTACAGAGAAGTCCACATGGCATAATCTCTTTCATGGATACCATATTCCCTTATCCAAGCCTCTAATATTTTGGTATAACTCTCCAAAGGGCCCCTTTTTGAGTCCAAATTTTTTGTAATGAAACCAAATGATTATAAAGTGCAATAGAGGAAGAGGAAGTGTAAATTGAAGTTGAAGAATGAGACAATTGAACCGGACGCGTTACCTCTCTCAAACGTGTTGCTCTCCATGTCCATCGCCTCAGGTAAGTGATTGTTCTTAGACATAGCGTACAAAAGAAAGACAACACAAGCTAATTTGTTAAGGGATAAAGAACCTAATTTATAGCCTTGCATGTAGTAGAGCCTATCCTAGTATAAGCTACATCCTATCCCTATACAAAATCTGTGAGTGAATTAGAGGATCAAATCAGCTCCACAAATTCCAATGGAATAATCATTAAGGAGAATACTTGTGAGGGAGAAACGACTCCACAGCTGTAAAAAAATAGCAAACTTTGGCAACATCTTCATGCAGTGATAGCGCCATGCTCGCTGCCACGAGAGGAAGACTCTGAAGAAGAGAGTTCAAACCCAAATAAGAGTACTCAAAGGAATTTGATGGCCAAATCATGATTTGTGACGTGGAACTTCCAAAAATAATTAGGAGAAATGATGGACCACTAATTATTTTACATGTGGAAGATGGCAGGAAATTAAAAAAAAACATCTAATTTACCTTTGAAGTATTAATTGACACAATATTACAAATAAAAGAGTAAAAGAAAGATTGAGATGATACTTCTCATAATATGGCATAAAGATGACTAGCATGCCATCCAAGTCTAAAGGTTTTAGCATTGAACAAACATCATCTACCATCTTCTTGGTATCACTAAGTGTAGCTGAAAGGAGAGAATCGATTATACACACACGATTCTGTAATGATCTAGGAAAGTGAGATATAACCATACTACAGCAATAAATAAACAAATGTTAGAAGTAGATTGAATCATATGATTGAAGTATTAAGTGAATAGATGTTCATATCAAACCTGAGGATGGCCATTATGACTTTGTCATTAGCCTCTTTCAAAGGGTCGGAGAGGATTGTAACTTCCTCGCTACCAAATCTTAGAACATGAGGTCACTTGCTAATGATAACCCTGACCTTAAAAGAGCTCCCCATTTCTTCTAACATAGCGGTTACATTAGGACAACTTATGGGCGTAGCAACCAATGTTTCCTTTGGATGCTCCACCATGTTATCAATAGATGCCTTAATGATAGATGACATAAATGCGTGTAGATGCAAGTCTGTATATTTGCACTTACCACAAATGCACCTGACCACCAAATGTGCTTCTCTAATTGTACACTAAAATGCTTTGCTTTTTCTTTTGTTAGTGATGTATCAAGTGCCCTTTTCATAAGTGTGATGGTCACTCTCTCAATCTTTTTCTCTTTAACAATTTCACATTCATCCAACTTTATGACAAATATAAGTAATCCCTGACACTCCTTAAATGTGATTTTGTAGAAGTTAGCCATTCTTTTTTATAAGTATTCAAGATCAAAGAAAATATTATTCCAAGGATCATACACAGTGCTCCCCTTATACCTTCAAATATATCATCAATATGCAACCACCGTCTAATAAAATCATCTACTTGTTGTTTGAGTAAACCTCTTTAATTTCAGACTTCTGTAGGATTTGAAAGAAGCACACGTTTGATCCTTTGATCTTTAAAAGTTGATGATACTGCTTTGAAAATAGAAGAATAATCTTTCTTGCTACCTCCACTCTCATCAAGAGCCTCTTGAATTAAGTTTACATCAACATTATATTTGATGGTTTTAAACTTCTTTTCATCAATCATCCCTTTCGCAATAGTAGTTGAAAATAGACCTTTCATTTGCTTTATGGGAAGAGCATTTGAATCAAGATTTTCCTTTTGGGGCTCCAAAATTTTCCTACTAACATGATGCATAAATATTAAGAGTTAACATAGGAAGATTTATCGTAGCCACATTAAAAATAGCAAATGCTTAAAAAAAATTTACCATGCTTCTTAAACTTGATGCTTGCACCCTCCACTTTCCACTTTCAATTTTGCAAGGTTGCGAAGTAAGCCTATCTCCCAATGGGGTCGCTTTTGATCTTGCTTTACATAACTTCTACCTCATCTTTGTATGCTCGTCAATTTCCTTATGTAGTTTCTCTTTCAATTTGGAGCTTTCGCTATTTGCTACACTTTTGTGTTTGCCTCTTACTTGAATGATTGAATGAAGACTTATACATGTGCGCAATTTGATGCTCAGCTGTTGTCATGCATCGATGCATGCCTTTTGTCATGTCACCCATAAACTTCAGCAATGTTGTCGGATTTGAGAATGGTGGAGTAGACATTTTGGATAAATCTTCCCATTACACCATAAGTCGATATATTGCAAACTTTCCCTCCTCATGTTTTCTCTTTGCATGGCACCTATGTATGTGGAAGAGGCGCATAATATAACACCTATTTCATTAATTTTGGACTTTTTGTATTGTTTTTGGATGAAGCCCAAAAATCCTTCCCAAATGAAAACTTTACTTTATGAAAATATCCTTTCCAAATCAAAATTTTACTTTCTAAAAAGTTTCTTCCCAAATCAAAAGTTCACTTTGTGGCACTGTCATATTCACATAAAAATATTGTTTTTTCAATCTATCCTTTTGCACCAACATGCAAGAATTTGAAATAATCCTATATTAGAAATTCTAGCTATATCTAAGTTATTTGTTAATTTAATTATTTTTAATATTTTCCCTTGACGTTTTTCCTTCCCAAATCAAAAGTTCACTTTGTGGCTCTATCATATTCACATACAAATATTGTTTTTTCAATCTATACTTTTGCACCAACATGCAAGAATTTGAAATAATCCTATATTAGAAATTCTAGCTATATCTAAGTTATTTGTTAATTTAATTATTTTTAATATTTTTCCTTGACGTTTTTCGTTGACGTGATAAATTTATAAATCCATGAAAGGAGACTTAAATATTTCATGAAAATAACATTGTCACTCGGCAATATGCACAAAATTTAACAAAACTTTTAATAAATAGAAAGAAGACATGATGCCATAAGACCAAAGAGGGATAATAGCAATTGTAGCTTTATGTATATGATTACATTGAGAGACGTTGCTCTTAGCTAGAGTCTTTATATCCAAAATGATATAGATTGAACATATGTTTACAATTTAAATTGTTGCTCTTAAAGAGCCTCAATTCGTGCCATCTGCATAATTTGACACCCCATTGTCTTATTGCTCAATGTCACGATAGTCCCTTGCCAGTTGCCATCTGCATAATTTGACCTAGGCTTGTCTTGCCAAGCCTTGCCCCTTGGGTGCATTGACTCCCCATTGTCTTATTGCTCAATGCGATAGTCCCTTGCCAGGTGCCATCTGCATTAACTCCCTGTTGTCTTGCCAAGCCTTGACCCTTGGGTGACATCCAGTGCAAAATACAGGTGCCATCTGCATTAACTCCCACAAGTTATCTTGCCAAGCCTTGCCCCTTGGGTGCATTGACTCCCCATTGTCTTATTGCTCAATGTGATAGTCCCTTGCCAGGTGCCATCTGCATTAACTCCCTATTGTCTTGGCAGCCCTGACCCTTGGGTGACATCCAATGCATATTTTGACTCTCATTTGACATACGAGGTGATGACTCTGATTATAATTGTCTTGGATTGGCTCCTTGCCTAGTACCCAAATAAAATCCTTCTGAATCAATGGACTTCAATACAAAGCTTTAATCATGGACATTCTTCATTTGCGTTGTCTCCTTCTACTTCCTCCATGGCGAGCATCCTTAAAAATTCGTGTATATGCAAAATAGTTTGCTGTGGTATTTTTATTTTTCCTTCTACCTCATATCCCATGTGCTTCTTTGATTTCTTTGCCCTTGAATGCCAAGACACTATGATTGTCTCCGTCAAAACTTGAGAGACTGCTTCATCATTTGGGACCCACTCCTTCATTATACAATTAGTATATAATGTGTTGTTATCCATATTCTCCTTCCTGCCCTTTGGCTCATACCATACTGCTGTAAATGTTGTAGCTCTCCCTTGGTCATCTCTTTGCACATCAACTACTTTTGCAACCCAAAACTTCACATTCTCATATTCATCATCCGATGGCCGAACCACAACAAAACAATCGACCTCTATATCTACTTGTGGCATAAACTCTCTCTTCTTCGGTCCACAATATGGACGTGGGAGTAATGATACAAAATCATTTTCAAAGACTGGAGCTGGGCGCAAATCGTTATGAACATTTGGCCAAAACATATTGCATTCTTCCTTGACATCCTTTGAGCCTCGCATTCTCTCAAGGTCCTTTATTAAATTTCGTGTCTTGTTAATTACAGTGGTAGTGTGTTCTCTCCAAGTAGGCTTCGAATCAGGATATCTCCGGAGCATTTCCTCTTTGTATGTAATAAATGCTTTTAATCCATCTATTTCACAATTAGACCTCTCATTAAATTCTTGTATAGGAGCCCATGTTGGATACCTTTCCTTGCTTGGAATTGAAGTTAAGAGACTGTAAGGTTCTTCAGGTTCCCATTTTGTATCATGAGAATACTGTTGCCATTGCATTACGAGTTTTTCATCTTTTAAAAAAAACCGAAAGTAGTGTGGATTGGTATGACCTGTCAATGCATCACCACCCGTTTGTATGAAAGGTAGAATGAAGCTCTTCCAATCATACATTCTTTCGAGCCTCTCACATACTGTACTTTCCTTACGACCACCAACTTGCCTGCCACATCTTCTTACCAAGTCATCTATTGTCTCCACATCCTTGCATTTAAGCTCCCTTGAGACTGTGCTAAAAACCTGATCGATATCCTCATGTGTATGCCCAACATACAAAAATCCACATTCGACCTCATTGAAGATTCGATGAGCAACTAGCATGGAGCAGAATGCAAACATGAGTACATTCTTATTTTCTCGCCAGCAATTATCAGCTTGTATTCTCAAAGTCAGTGGCAGGCGACCTTTTTCTGCATGTACATTGCGAATTGCCTTCATAATAGATGTTACAACTTGATTGCTATCATGTAGATGCAAGGAATCAATCCATATATCTGCAAAGAACTTAATTCCATGCACTAACACTCCACATAGATGTGTCTTTAGAAAGTGCTTTCCTTGTAATTTAGGTGGAGTGGCAACAAAACGAGGCAATGTTGTTGTATTCTGATCCATGCCATCTACAATAAGGCACATGTAGTCATCAGGATGCGAAATAGCTTGCTCCTTCCAAAATGCATATTTTTGTCTGGAATGTCGAATAAGGTCATGATGAGATTTTTGGTTTTTTTTGTATAATTCCCTTTGATTTGGACATGTTGCACTCTCAATCGCTCGCTTTAAATCATCACAGACATTGCACTTTGACATTTTTTGCCTCCTTGGGATTTTAACATATCCAAAGTTCTTCTTCCAAAGAGTATACAAAGTATGAGAAGAAGCTACGGCATCCCCTCTTTGCCTTTGCTTTTCTGCAATAGAGTCAAATACTTCGAGCTTTGTCAAGCCCATTGGAAGGTGCATTTCAGTGATCGCGTCACCGTTAGGGAGTTTGGTAGATATATGGGGTTGAGGCAAAGCATTTTCATGTATGAGGTCTTGCAAAATTGCTGCTGCCCTTACAGTTGAGATTCTTGATTTGGACCTTCCTCTATTACCGTGAATGCTAAATTTGTTGCCGCCCTTTGCCTTGGTGACTAAATCCCAATATGTACCATGGGATAATCCAGTAATATTGCGATATGCCTTATTGCAAATCCTTTTTCCATTTACGAGAGGTTTTACCTTTTGTCTTGAACTTAGCCTTTTATTGCCATTCTGAAGAAAGCAAGAGAGACTTGTGAGAAGGTATTCATTTCTTTCGCTTCCCCTTCTTTGCCACACGTGTCCTCTACATTCCCTGATGTCTGCAAGATCAATGAAGCGCATACATCTTCGCTTGCAACATAGATATCCCAATGCATTTAACATGTTCTCCTCCTTCATTACTCTCTTCCTCTTTGGTTGCTTTTGTGGATCTGCCTGGATTCTCTTTCTCTTCATGCATATGTATGACCGTTTTCGTTCCTCGTGCACATTGTTATCTGTATTTATGCACTTCTTCTCCTCACATTTGTTTGTAACCAAGCATCCATGATTGGTCGTTGCATCCTTGTTCATATCACAATCAAAGTTAAATACTGAATAATCCTCTATTGATCTCATTCTCGTTTTTAACATACTCTTAGGACCATTCAATGAATTCAATATTCTACGAGAGTATTGAGAACCTTGAAACTCTTCCACTCCTGAGAGAACATCACTCATTGGGACATCTTGCATGGCTTTCACAAATCCATAACCTTGATTGACACCAGGTTTGTTAATATGCATGAACTCATCCACACTTGACAAGACATCACTATTGAAACCTTTGCCCTTCTCACTGTGCAAGAATTCATCCACCCCAGATAAGGCTTCGCTTCTAAAATCATTTTGTTTCTTGGAACCAATGAACTCATCCACTCCAGATAAGATGTCACTTCTATAATTGAGTATATTGAAATCATCCACATTTGAAGTGATAGAGCCTGGCACATGGGCACGCTTTTTAGGTCCTTTGATATTGTAGTATGCGTTGTCTTTATCATTGAAAACCACGTGCCTCTTTCTCATGTTTAAAAATTGCATGCTCCATCTCATATTCTTGCCTACCTCATAGTAGGGATCACATAAGGATGTTATGTTATCAACCATACCATCATCAGTGACTTTTAGAATCCTCATCTGTGCAAATGACCATTGCTCCACTTGTTCAAATCCCAATACTTCACCTTCTGCTACAATCTTATTTGCAAATGATCTCATTTGTAAAATGTCCCCTATAGTAAAATCCAAGGTGGTGCACTTTGTATTCTTGATAATGTCTGTTGCATAAGTCTCATCTTTGTCCCATGCTATAAATGATTTGTTGGATGTATTGTAGGGCATAACATCTCCAAGTGTTTCCATATCTCCACATTTATACTTTAGCTCAACATGTGCGCTAAGAATCTTTGATACAGTAACTGCTACCTTATCTTCGCCAAGTCTTCGAAAGTGGCAAAGTGAATTGGGATCACTATCATGGATTGTAGCAAATGCAACTACTTCTCTTTTGCTACATAAAATCACATCCATCCCTGGAACAAAATCTATAGCCATCTCCTTTGTGAGAGTCCTTCGCAAGCAAGCTGCAGTGGCAACAATTACATAAATATTAGTCTCTTTTTAATAATCTACTTATTTATTATAATTTTTAATTAGTACTTAATTTATTAGTGGGAGAAGTTATCCGATCAAGTACTCATCAGATGGACATGCCAAGTTATCCTTTGCATGGTCAATCAAGCATTAAATACTATTTTTGCTCTAGTGTCATGCACATCCGTAAAAAAACATGAGCCTACTAGGTACGTTATCCAATCAAGCACTAATGGGATGCGGGTGCCACTTTGCATGTAAGTCAATTCCACCTAGTTGAGGTGTAAAAAAATGTTGTGCCCATCGGATATGCTTTGCATGGTCCATCGAGCATTAAATACTATTTTTGCTCCTGTCATGCACATCCATAAAAAAAACACGCTGCTAGGTGTGTTATCCGATCAAGTACTTATGCGATGGGAATGCCACTTTCCATGTAAGTCAATTCCACCTAGTTGAAGGTGTGTGCAAAGTATTGTGCCCATCCAATATGCTTTGCATTGTCGATCAAGCATAACACACTATTTCTGCCTTACTATCATGCACAACCATATAAAAACACGGCCATAGGTGTGTTATTCAAATAAGTACTTATCAGATGGGGGCTCCACTTTGCACACAAGTCCGTTTTAACTACGTTGAGGTGCGTGCAAAGTATTGTCACCATCGGATATGATTTGCATGGTCGATCACGCATTATACACCATTTTTTCCCTAATGATATGCACATTCGCACAAAAACACGCCATTAGGTGTGTTATCTGACCAAGTACTTATCGGATGGGTGTGCCTCATCGAGAACATTTCAATACCACCTAGGTTGAGGCGTAAAAAAAGTTTTGTGCCCATTGGATATCCTTTGCATGGTCAATCGAGCAGTAAATACTATTTTTACTCTAGTGTCATGCACATCCGTCAAAAAACACGCTGCTAGGTATGTTATATGATCAAGCACTTATGGGATGGGCGTGCCACTTTGCATGTAAGTTGATTCTACCTAGTTGAAGGTGTGTGCAAAGTATTGTGTCCATCGGATATGCTTTGCATTGTCGATCAAGCATAAAACACCGTTTTTGTCTTAGTGTCATGCACATTCGTCAAAAAACGCAGTCCTAGATGTGTTATTCAGACTAGTACTTATCGGATGGGGGCTCCAGTTTGCACGCAAGTTTGTTTCAACTAGTTTGAGGTGTGTGCAAAGTATTGTCACCATCGGATATGATTTGCATGGTCGATCACGCATTATACACCGTTTTTTCCCTAGTGGTATGCACATCCGCAAAAAAACACGCCCTTAGGTATGTTATCTGACCAAGTACTTATCGGATGGGTGTACCTCTTTGACAACATTTTAATACCACCTAGGTTGAGGTATAAGAAAAGTATTATGCCCATCGGATATGCTTTGCATGGTCGATCGAGCATTAAATACCATTTTTGCCTTAGTGCATGCACATCCGTAAAAAAACACGCTGCTAGGTGTGTTATCCGATCAAGAACTTATGCGATGGGAATACCACTTTGTATGTGAGTCAATTACACCTAGTTGAAGATGTGTGCAAAGTATCGTGCCCATCCGATATGCTTTGCATGGTTGATCGAGCATTAAATACCATTTTTGCCTTAGTGCCATGCACATCCGTAAAAAAACACGCTGCTAGGTGTGTTATCCGATCAAGAACTTATGCGATGGGAATGCCACTTTGCATGTGAGTCAATTACACCTAGTTGAAGATGTGTGCAAAGTATCGTGCCCATCCGATATGCTTTGCATGGTCGATCGAGCATTAAAATCCATTTTTGCCTTAGTGCCATGCACATCCGTAAAAAAACACGCTGCTAGGTGTGTTATCTGATCAAGCACTTATGCAATGGGCGTGCCACTTTGCATGTAAGTCAATTACACCTAGTTGAAGGTGTGTGCAAAGTATTGTGTTCATCGGATATGCTTTGCATTGTCGATCAAGCATAACACACCGTTTTTGCCTTAGTGCCATGCACAACCATATAAAAACACGGCCATAGGTGTGTTATTTAAATAAGTACTTATCAGATGGGGGCTCCACTTTGCATGCAAGTCCGTTTTAACTACATTGAGGTGCGTGCAAAGTATTGTCACCATCGGATATGATTTGCATGGTCGATCACGCATTATACACCATTTTTTTCCTAATGATATGCACATCCGCAAAAAAACACGCCATTAGGTGTGTTATCTGACCAAGTACTTATCGAATGGGTGTGCCTCATTGAGAACATTTCAATACCACCTAGGTTAAGGCGTATGAAAAGTTTTGTGCCCATCGAATATGCTTTGCATGGTCGATCGAGCATTAAATACTATTTTTGCTCTAGTGTCATGCACATCCGTCAAAAAACACGCTGCTAGGTATGTAATCCAATCAAGCACTTATGGGATGCACGTGCCGCTTTGCATGTAAGTCTATTCCACCTAGTTGAAGGTGTGTGCAAAGTATCGTGCCCATCGGATATGCTTTGCATGGTGGATCGAGCATTAAATACCATTTTTGCCTTAGTGCCATGCACATCCGTAAAAAAACACGCTGCTAGGTGTGTTATCTGACCAATTACTAATCGAATGGGTGTGCCTCATTGCGAACATTTCAATACCACCTAGGTTGAGGCATACGAAAAGTTTTGTGCCCATCAGATATGCTTTGCATGGTCGATCGAGCATTAAATACTATTTTTGCTCTAGTGTCATGCACATCCGTCAAAAAACACGCTGCTAGGTATGTTATCCGATCAAGAACTTATGGGATGGGCGTGCCACTTTGCATGTAAGTCGATTCCACCTAGTTGAAGGTGTGTGCAAAGTATTGTGCCCATCGGATATGCTTTGCATTGTCGATCAAGCATAAAACACCGTTTTTGCCTTGGTGTCATGCACAACCATGAAAAAACACCGTCCTAGGTGTATTATTCAAACTAGTACTTATCGGATGGGGGCTCCAATTTGCATGCAAGTCCGTTTCCACTAGGTTGAGGTGTGTGCAAAGTATTATCACCATCGGATATGATTTGCATGGTTGATCACGCATTATACACCGTTTTTTTCCTAGTGGTATGCACATCCGCAAAAAAACACGCCCTTAGGTATGTTATCTGACCAAGTACTTATCGGATGGGTGTGCCTCTTTGACAACATTTTAATACCACCTAGGTTGAGGTATGAGAAAAGTATTATGCCCATCGGATATGCTTTGCATGGTCGATCGAGCATTAAATACCATTTTTGCCTCAGTGCCATGCACATCCGTAAAAAAAAACGCTCCTAGGTGTGTTATCCGATCAAGCACTTATGCGATGGGAATGCCACTTTGCATGTAAGTCAATTCCACCTAGTTGAAAGTGTGTGCAAAGTATTGTGCCCATCAGATATCCTTTGCATGGTCAATCGAGTATTAAATACTATTTTTACTCTAGTGTCATGCACATCCGTCAAAAAACACGCTGGTAGGTATGTTATCCAATCAAGCACTTATAGGATGGGCATGCCACTTTGCATGTAAGTTGATTCTACCTATTTGAAGGTGTGTGCAAAGTATTGTGCCCATCGGATATGCTTTGCATTGTCGATCAAGCATAAAACACCGTTTTTGCCTTGGTGTCATGCACAACCATGAAAAAACACGGTCCTAAGTGTATTATTCAAACTAGTACTTATCGGATGGGGGCTCCAGTTTGCACGCAAGTCCGTTTCCACTAGGTTGAGGTGTGTGCCAAGTATTGTCACCATCGGATATGATTTGCATGGTTGATCACACATTATACACCGTTTTTTCCCTAATGGTATGCACATCCGCAAAAAAACACACCCTTAGGTATGTTATCTGACCAAGTACTTATCGGATGGGTGTGCCTCTTTGAAAACATTTTAATACGACCTAAGTTGAGGTATAGGAAAAGTATTATACCCATCGGATATGCTTTGCATGGTCGATCGAGCATTAAATACCATTTTTCCCTTAGTGCCATGCACATCCGTAAAAAAACACGCTGCTAGGTGTGTTATCTGATCAAGCACTTATGCGATGGGAATGCCACTTTGCGTGTAAGTCAATTCTACCCAGTTGAAGGTGTGTGCAAAGTATCGTGCCAATCGGATATGCTTTGCATGGTCGATCGAGCATTAAATACCATTTTTGCCTTAGTGCCATGCACATCCGTAAAAAAACACACTTCTACGTGTGTTATCTGATCAAGCACTTATGCGATGGGCGTGCCACTTTTCATGTAAGTCAATTCCACCTAGTTGAAGGTGTGTGCAAATTATTGTGCCCATCGGATATGCTTTGCATGGTCGATCGACCATTAAATACTATTTTTGCTCTAGTGTCATGCACATCCGTAAAAAAACACGCTGATAGGTATGTTATCCAATCAAGCACTTATGGGATGGGCGTGCCACTTTGCATGTAAGTCAATTACACCTAGTTAAAGGTGTGTGCAAAGTATTGTGCCCATCGGATATGCTTTGCATGGTTGATCGAGCATTAAATACCATTTTTGCCTTAGTGCCATGCACACCCGTAAAAAAACACGCTGCTAGGTGTGTTATCTGATCAAGCACTTATGCGATGGGCGTGCCACTTTGCATGTAAGTTAATTCCACCTAGTTGAAGGTGTGTGCAAAGTATTGTGCCCATCGGATATGCTTTGCATTGTCGATCAAGCATAAAACACCGTTTTTGCCTTGGTGTCATGCACAACCATGAAAAAACACGGTCCTAGGTATGTTATTCAAACTAGTACTTATCGGATGGGGGCTCCAGTTTGCACTCAAGTCTATTTCAACTAGATTGAGGTGCGTGCAAAGTATTGTCACCATCGGATATGATTTGCATGGTCGATCACGCATTATACACCGTTTTTTCCCTAGTGGTATGCACATCCGCAAAAAAACACGCCCTTAGGTATGTTATCTGACCAAGTACTTATCGGATGGGTGTGCCTCTTTGACAACATTTTAATACGACCTAAGTTGACGTATAGGTAAAGTATTATGCCCATCGGATATGCTTTGCATGGTCGATCGAGCATTAAATACCATTTTTGCCTTAGTGCCATGCACATCCGTAAAAAAACACGCTACTAGGTGTGTTATCCGATCAAGCACTTATGCGATGGGAATGCCACTTTGCATGTAAGTCAATTCCACCTAGTTGAAGGTGTGTGCAAAGTATCGTGCCCATCGGATATGCTTTGCATGGTCGATCGAGCATTAAATTCCATTTTTGCCTTAGTGCCATGCACATCCGTAAAAAAACACGCTGCTAGGTGTGTTATTTGATCAAGCACTTATGCGATGGGTGTGCCACTTTGCATGTAAGTCAATTCCACCTAGTTGAAGGTGTGTGCAAAGTATCGTGCCCATCGGATATGCTTTGCATTGTCAATCAAGCATAACACACTGTTTTTGCCTTAGTGTCATGCACAACCATATAAAAACACGGCCATAGGTGTGTTATTCAAATAAATACTTATCAGATGGGGACTCCACTTTGCACACAAGTCCGTTTTAACTATGTTGAGGTGCGTGCAAAGTATTGTCACCATCGGATATGATTTGCATGGTCGATCACGCATTATACATCATTTTTTCCCTAATGATATGCACATTCGTAAAAAAACACGCCATTAGGTGTTATCTGACCAAGTACTTATCGGATGGGTGTGCCTCATTGAGAACATTTCAATACCACCTAGGTTGAGGCGTAGGAAAAGCTTTGTGCCCATCAGATATCCTTTGCATGGTCGATCGAGCATTAAATTCTATTTTTACTCTAGTGTCATGCACATCCGTCAAAACACGCTGCTAGGTATGTTATCCGATCAAGCACTTATGGGATGGGCATGCCACTTTGCATGTAAGTCGATTCTACCTAGTTGAAGGTGTGTGCAAAGTATTGTGCCCATCGGATATGCTTTGCATTGTCGATCAAGCATAAAACACCGTTTTTGTCTTAGTGTCATGCACATTCGTAAAAAAACGCAGTCCTAGATGTGTTATTCAAACTAGTACTTATCGGATGGGGGCTCTAGTTTGCACGCAAGTCCATTTCAACTAGGTTGAGGTGTGTGCAAAGTATTGTCACCTTCGGATATGATTTGCATGGTTGATCAAGCATAACACACCGTTTTTGCCTTAGTGTCATGCACAACCATATAAAAACACGGCCATAGGTGTGTTATTCAAATAAGTACTTATCAGGTGGGGGCTCCACTTTGCACGCAAGTCCGTTTTAACTACATTGAGGTGTGTACAAAGTATTTTCACCATCGGATATGATTTGCATGGTCGATCACGCATTATACACCGTTTTTTCCCTAGTGGTATGTACATCCGCAAAAAAACACGCCCTTGGGTATGTTATCTGACCAAGTACTTATCGGATGGGTGTGACTCTTTGACAACATTTTATTTGAAAAACACACCTACGATCGTGTTTTTTGACGATTGTGCATGACACTAAGGCAACAATGGTGTTTTATGCTTGATCGACAATGCAAAGCATATCCGATGGGCACGATACTTTGCACACACCTTTAAACTTGTGGAATAGACTTACATGCAAAGTGGCATGCCCATCCCATAAGTGCTTGATCCTATAACATACCTAGCAACGTGTTTTTTAACGGATGTGCATGACATAGAGTAAAAATAGTATTTAATGCTCGATCGACCATGCAAAGGATATCCCATGGGCACAAAACTTTTTGTACGCCTCAACCTAGGTGGTATTGAAATGTTCTCAATGAGGCACACCCATCCGATAAGTACTTGGTCAGATAACACACCTAATGGCGTGTTTTTTTGCGAATGTGCATGTCGTTAGGGAAAAAATGATGAATAATGCGTGATCGATCATGCAAATCATATCCGATGGTGACAATACTTTGCGCGCACCTCAACGTAGTTAAAACAGACTTGCGTGCAAAGTGGAGCCCCCATATGATAAATATTTATTTGAATAACACACCTATGGGGCCATGTTTTTATATGGTTGTGCATGACACTAAGGCAAAAACAGTGTGTTATGCTTGATCGACAATGCAAAGCATATCCGATGGGCACGATACTTTGCACACACTTTCAATTAGGTGGAATTGACTTACATGCAAAGTGGCACGCCCATCGCATAAGTGCTTGATCAGATAACACACCTAGCAGCGTGTTTTTTTCCGAATGTGCATGGCACTAAGGCAAAAATGGAATTTAATGCTCGATCGACCATGCAAAGCATATCCGATGGGCACGATACTTTGCACACACCTTCAGCTAGGTGGAATTGACTTACATGCAAAGTGGCATTCCCATCGCATAAGTGCTTGATCGGATAACACACCTAGCAGCGTGTTTTTTTACGGATGTGCATGGCACTAAGGCAAAAATGGTATTTAATGCTCGATCGACATGAAGCAGATCCGATGGGCATAATACTTTTCATATACCTCAACCTAGTAAGTACTTATCGGATGGGGATGCCACTTTGCACACAAGTCAATCCTGCCTAGGTTGAGGAACGTGTAAAGTCTTGTGTCCATTGGATATGCTTTGCATAGTCTGTCTCACATGATACACCATTTTGTTGCTAGTGTTATGCACAATCGTCATAAAATACATAGGAGGTGTGTTATCCGAACAAGTACTTATGAGATGGGTGCACCACTTTGTATGCAAGTCAATAAGACCTAGGTTGAGGAGTGTACAAAGTTTTGTGCCCATTGGAGAAATGTAGATGCGATAATATTAGAAAATTCTCGGTATATGTATATGTGTGTGTGTGTGTGGCAAACAATTTTGGCACAAAGTAAACACCTAGTGCACAAATTATGCACTTCATACCTTGAGTAAATAAGCTTGTTGATGAGGATAAATATGCCCTTGAATAAAAGCACAGTTGTTGTATGACCACAATAGGATCGCTTTGACACCTGTGATTTTGCCCATATGTAAGTTTACAAATAGTATAAAAAATCATGTAATAATATATTAATAGTTTGCAAATGTGTATAGGAAGTGAGTAATGGGAATGAGGAGGGAGGAGTGGAATAGGATAGGGAAGTAATAAGGGTGTATGATAATAAGTATAAAAAATAGTATAATAATATATTAATAGTTTTTAAATGGCAAGTGAGTAATGGGAAGTGGAAGTGAGAGTGGGGAGGGAAGAATGGAATGGGAGAGGGGAAGGTAATAGGGGGAGGGGCTGCGAGGGGGGGGAGGGTGAAGAGGGGGGGGCTGGCGGGTAGCGAAGGGGGGGGGAGGGTGGGGCCGCGGCTGAGGGGGGGAAGGGGGGGGTGAAGAGGGGGGGGCTGGCGGCCGCGGCCGCCAGCCCAGGGAGGGGGAGGGGTTGCGAAGGGGGGGGGGAGGGTGGGGGAGAGGGTGAAGAGGGGGGGGGCTGGCGGCCGTGGCCGCCAGCCCAGGGAGGGGGAGGGGTTGCGAGGGGGGGGAGGGTGAAGAGGGGGGGGGCTGGCGGGTAGCGAAGGGGGGGGGAGGGTGGGGGCGCGGCTGAGGGGGGGAGGGGGGGGGTGAAGAGGGGGGGGCTGGCGGCCGCGGCCGCCAGCCCAGGGAGGGGGAGGGGTTGCGAAGGGGGGGGGGGAGGGTGGGGGAGCGGCTGAGGGGGGGAGGGGGGGGAGGGTGAAGAGGGGGGGGGCTGGGTGAGAGGAGGGGGGGGGCTGGCGGCCGCGACCGCCAGCCCAGGGAGGGTGGAGAGGGGGGGGGGATGGGTGAGAGGAGGGGGGGGCTGGCGGCCGCGGGGTGAGAGGAGGGGGGGGGCTGGCGGCCGCGGCCGCCAGCCCCAGGGAGGGGTTGCGAAGGGGGGGGAGGGTAAAGAGGGGGGGGGCTAGGTGAGAGGAGGGGGTGGGGGCTGGCGGCCGCGGCCGCTAGCCCAGGGAGGGGGAAGGGTTGCGAAGGGGGGGGGAGCGGCTGAGGGGGGGGGGGGGGGGAGGGTGAAGAGGGGGGGGCTGGCGGCCCAGGGAGGGGGAGGGGTTGCGAAGGGGGGGGGGAGGGGTTGCGAAGGGGGGGTTGGGGGGGAGGGGTTGCGAATGAGAGGAGGGGGGGGGCTGGCGGCCGTGGGTTGTCACAATAAATGACAACTGGCCCATCTATAGACTGATGCATATCATAAAGTAAGCTTATGCAACTAAGCTACCTCACATGCAACCATTGTTGCACCCCTGTACTTAGCCTCTGTGCCCGACAAGGCAACTGTAGGCTATTTCTTGCTGCTCCAAGTGACTACAGCACTCCCAAAAGAGAACACATATCCACTGGTAGATCGTCTATCTGAAATACTACTAGCCCAATCAACATCAGTGTATCCATGCAACTGTATCTGAACCCCAGTCTCATAAAATAGTCCGTATTGCAATGTGGACTTCACATACCTGAGTATGCGTCTAGCCGCATCCAAATGCGGTTTCCTTGGAGCCTGCATAAACTGACTTACCAATCCAACAGCATAGCTCAAATCTGGCGTGGTAATACTCATATAAATCAAACTTCCAACTATGCGTCTGTACATAGTAGGGTCTTTTAGAAGCTCACCTACATCTGCGCTCAACTTCACATTCTGCTCCAAAGGAACTAAAATAGGCTTACAGCCTGTCATCCCATATTTAGATAGCATGTCCAATCCATACTGCCTCTGCAAGAGCCGTATCCCACTTGGTGATCTAATCACCTCAATGCCCAAGAAATAACGTAGCTCTCCCAAATCCTTCATCTCAAACTTCTGCTTCAATAGCATTTTCACATGAAGGATATCTTCATCACTATCACCTATGATGATCAAATCATCAACATAAATGACAAGCAGCATAATACCTTTCTCTATTTTTCTCACATAAAGTGAGAAATATACCTTGGAAATCTGAAAGCCAATAGTTACAAGATACTGTCCTATCTTGTTAGACCATGGTCTAGGTGCTTGCTTCAAGCCATACAAGGCTTTTTTCAACGTGCAAACAAACTCAGGATGAACAGCATGAACATAACTTGGTGGCCGCTCCATAAAGACCTCTTCTTGCAAATCACCATGCAAGAAGGCATTCTTTACATCCATCTGTTGTAAAGACCATCCCTTTGATGCAGCCATAGCAATGACTGCTCAAACTGTTGCCATCCTTGCAACTAGAATAAATGTTTCTTCATAATCAATGCCATATGTCTGTGCATACCCCTTGACAACTAATCTTGCCTTGTATCTGTTCACAAAACCATCTGCATTGTGCTTCCCATTATAAACCCACTTATAGCCAATTGCATTCTTGTCTTTAGGAAAAGGCACCATCCCATGTAGCATTTGCTTCCAAGGCATCCATTTCTTCATCCATGGCTTTCTCCCATTTTTCTTTTCCCATGGCTTGCTCAAAAGAAGTGGGTTCTGGTTCCTGTATCACTTTGACCATATAGGCATAGTGAATGGCCGTAAATCCATCATATTTCAGCCTATCCACAGGATACCTGGCTCTCGTAGACCTGTGCAAAATAGGCTCACTTCTAGGTGCTCTCAAAACATCCCTGGTCTTCCTTACTCCAGGTGTAACAACAAAAGGAATACCCAACTCATCATCAATGCTCTGTTCTAAGCCACTGGATTCACCATCGACATAAGAGTGACTTGCATTCACATCAAACATGGGCTGATCTACCTTCTCTTTTCCTTTTCATGATACCTGCATACCACTATCTGCATTGCTTTGAGGAGATTCTCCTGATCTCAATGTGCCTGTCCATGGCAAAGTATGTGAACCACTGCTAGAGGACACTACAGGTCCACTAATATTTTGTGATTACTGCTGTGATTTTTGTGCAGCATTACCATTTTGTGCATCTACATCATCAATCACATTTATTGGTTTATACCAGCTACTCATCTCATCAAAAACATCTCTGCTCATTGTAAACTTACGAGTAGAGGGGTTATAGCATCTATACCCATTCTAATGTAGAGAATAACCAATAAAGATGTACTTCTCAGATTTTCAATCCAACTTGGATCTCAACTCATCTGGCACATGAACATAGGCAATGCAACCAAAAACTTTCAAATGAGAAATATCAGGTTTCCTACCAATATACCTCTCCTTTGGCATCATGCCATGTATTACTACAGTGGGAGTCCTATTCATTATGTAGATTGCTGTAGCAATTGCTTCAGCCCAATAATAATCTAGTAGGTCTTTTTCGTTGAGCATGGCATGAGATACCTCTCCAATATGCATGTTTCCTTTCTGCAAGTCCATTTTGCTAGGGGGTATGACTGCATGAATATTGGTGCTTTATGCCGTGCTCTTGCACGAACCTTGCAAACTCATTTGACATGTACTCTCCCCCTCCATTTGACCTTAGGGATTTTATTTGAAAGCTTGTTTCTTTTTCAACCATAGCTTTAAAATCTTTAAAATGCCCAAACACTTCACTTTTCTTTTTCATAAAATGCACGCAAAATTTTCTGCTGCTGTAGTCATCAATGAAAGTGACAAAGTAATGATAGCCTCCAATAGATGCAGCTTTAGTAGTCCACACATCAGAGTGGATTAATTCCAATGGCTTCTTGCTCTCTTGAACATGTCTAGGAAATGGTTTCCTTGCCTGTTTTCCAAATTGATAGGCTTCACATACCTTATGCATTTCTGCAACCTTGAATTTAGGCAATCCTGCAACAATGTTTTGGACCTACATTGATTTAACTCACTGCACATTAACATGACCAATGCATTTATGCCAGATATCAATATTTGCAACTACATCGGTCCCATGTGCAAACATTTCTACACTCAATTCAGGCATGTCCACATCCAATGTAAAAATCCTGCCCTTCTTCTTTCCTTTTGCTTTCAAGCGACCGTTATTTTTCATATCCTCAACAAAGCATCCATGAGGATTAAATCTGACCTGCAAGCCTTGCTCAACCATTTGACCAATAGTTTCTTGGTGATGTTCGGGACATGAAATACATCAGACAGTTATTTCTTTTTCCCATACTACATAGACAAAGAAATTTTACCAATCTGTACAATAGGATGTGCAATATTATCACTAGTCTCCACAAATCCTGGTCTTTCTATTTTCCTTGCATCCTACATCCATTTTGCATGACCTATCATGTGGTTTGATGCACCTGAGTCAACATACCACACATCATTGCTTTCTTCTACACTTGTGACAGAATTGGTGATGTGCTGCACCATAAACAGATGCTCATTTCTGTCATCACCCTGTCTACTAGAAGATGCATAATTCCCTTGCTGCAATTTTCCATTCGTGTATTTTCTCTCTGCACATTGTGCAACTCCTACTTGAGCTGCATTTTCCCGGCTTGCGTATTTGTCCTGTACATTTTTGCCAAAGTATCCCATGCCTCCTTTGGCATACTTGCATCCTGAATATGCACAATCATAGAATCTAAAATACTGATAGACAGCTAGTACATAACTTTTCTGGCTCTCTCATGCCATCCTTTAAATGCCTGCATTTCCTATTGATTGGGAACATTAGGAAGAATTGGTTCTTCTTCATTTCCTGTAATGAACTCCCAATAGCCTTTTTCCATAAGGAAATTCGTCATTCTAAACTTCCATGCTTGGAAGTTGTTCTTGTCAAGCTTTTCAATGACAATCTATGAAAGAGAATCAGACACCATTACAGAACACTGCAAAATATTCTGTCACTGTAAAAAACACAGCTTCTGCCTCACACAAGCAAATCTACAAAACTGACAAAAGTGGTATTTGACCACATAGTCACTTCCTAGTGACGATTTTGCATCAACAGGCAATAAGGATTATTCTGTAACTCCCAGTATCTCTGTGCACAGGCATATGATGCAATTTCTATGGTAACTTTTCACGAACCTACAGAGCAATGGTCACACAGCAAAAATAGGGCCTTTTTCTCAGTGCTTGCGGAGAACTACCTCCAAAATGGGCCCCGAAATGACCTCGAATCAAAAAAATAAAGTCACTGAAGGCTTTGCCCTCACCCGCAACATATAATGCCCTCTTACCACACCGCGAAGGGCATCTCAATCTGAGACAATGCACTCTTGCACTTTCTGGTTGTGCTACCTGTAGAGATTTGCTCCCAAACTCAAAAAAGGAAAGCAACACTAGTCCTCTTACCAAGACACCGTGAACTTGGTTTGCTTTCTTAAGCTCCTTACCACGAACTAGGCTCTGATACCATGTGAAGATAGTGGGAGAGAAGGAAGGAGTCTCACTTGTGGCTTTCTCACATACACAATGGGGGAATACACACAAAGGTGGAGGTTGAAAACAATTTTCCTCTTCTTAGTTGTGAAAGCCAAAAGAACTCTAGTACAAAGAAATAAAAGAGCCCTATATGTGGGTCTCAAACCAAACTCAGCTAACTAAGGTGGCATACTAACTGAGCCACAAACTAGAGTAGATAAGGATAGCTATCATCTAGCTATTATTCATGGGCAGTGTACCAACCACATCTGCAGCTAACAAGTCGGTGACATAAATGCACAACAGTCACCCTGGCATATCACGAGTGGAGCTCAATATCTCAACAGTTTGTCACTAGGGTGAAGAAGCTACGTGATCACATGACTGCAACTGGCATCACCATCACCAGCGAGAATCTAGCATGAAGGTGCATACGGATTCTCCCATCAAAGTACAACGGTCTTGTTACAGTGCTAAATATGCAAAACAGAAATACGCCCCTCAACCTTGAGGATTTCAGTGCGATGTTTTTGGAGGAGTAGATGCGTCAAAAGACGAGGACTGGACAAGATTTTGCTTTCTCGACTGGATCAAAGAAAGGTAAGGGTAAGGACTCTGGTAACCCATCTTCTTTTGATGATAAAAAGAGAAAGAAGAAGATCAAGTTCTTCTATTGTAACAAGGCAGGGCACAAGTAGAATGACTACCGAAAGAAGATTGCAAATAAGAAGAACGAAGTAAAGAAAGAGTCCAGCAACAGCGCGCAGGTAGTACCAGAAGAGCTATTCATAGTAATTGAGGAGATTTGCACGGAGGCAATTCATGTACCTGCGGATGATCCTTGGATTATTGACAGTGGTGCATCGCACCACATGACCAGTCAGAAGGATTGGTATACCTCTCTATATACGATAGGGAATGACATCCTGGTAGCAGTTGGCAATGATGCAAAATGTCCAACAAAAGGAAAAGGTACGATTGCTCTCAAGCCAAATGGAGTTGTAAAATAGTTGTCCGATGTTCTTTATGTGCCAGATATCAAGAGGAACTTGTTGCCCATTTCTGCAATCACGGATCGGGACCTCAAAGTTCAGAATGGCGCATAGACTTTTGATCTTCAAGGGAAGGTCATTGGTAAAGGTACATGGTGCAACAACATCTACAAACTCTCAGCTTTCAGTGCTCGAGCCGATGTGAGTAACACTAAGCTATGGCATGAGAGGTTTGGTCATCTAAACCTTAGTTCTTTAAAGGAGATGCATAAAAGTGGAATGATTGTAGACCTACCAAAAATTATAGATTTTCCCGATGTATGTGAAGCTTGCATGATGGGCAAGCAGCATCGACAGCCCTTTCCTGAAGAGACCAGCAGGGCAAAGGCTCCTCTAGAGCTCGTTCACACAGAACTCTGTGGAAAGATGGAGACGGAAGCTTTGGGTGGTTCCTACTACTTCATGATGCTGATCAACGACTATAGTAGAAGGATATGGATATACTTCCTGAAGACAAAAGATGAGGCTTTTAGTAAGTTCAAAGAATGGTATGTAATGGTCGAGAAAGAAATGGGGAGGAAGGTGAAGAAGTTGAGAGCAAATAGAGGTGGAGAGTTCACATCAAGTGAATTTGAAAGTTACTGTAAAAGTCACAGAATCAAGAGGCAGAAACCCCCGCCACATACATCACAGCAAAATGGAGTAGCAGAGCATAAGATGCGCATCAACTGTGAAATGGGTAGGAGTATGATGAAAGGGAAAGATTTGCCAAAGACTTTCTGGGTTGAAGCATGTAACACGGTAGTTTACATTCTGAATCATAGCTACACAAAGGCTGTGAATGGGATGACTCCATTGCAGGCCTTTTTTGGTAAGAAACCTTCAGTTGCACATTTCAGAGTTTTTGGATGTGATTGCTTTGTGCATGTCCCTGATGCTAACAGGACCAAATGGGAATCGAAGAGCCGGAAGTGTATTTTCTTGGGCTATAGTGAAGAGGCAAAGGGGTACCGTCTCTATAATCCTGTTACCAAGAAGGTAATAGTAAGTTGTGATGTGGTCTTCTCAGAACAGCCGCATCAATTGGAGGAGGATGCTTCCTTCCCGGAAAACCAGAACCAAGATATCCATATAATACAACCACCAATAGCAGACCAAACTCCCCAAATGGTGCTTAGTAGGATTCAAGATAAAGAAGAGGAAGAAGAGCTTGCAGAACCACAATGGCAACAGCCATTCCCGAAGTGGGTAAAGCAGCTTTTGGATGACAGAGAACCTCCAGCCATTGAGGAGGAATCATCCAAACACCACTAGTCCAAGAGATTAGAGGAGCAAAGAAGGGCACAGGAACACTTGGTCAACTATGCTTTGATGACAAAGGTAATCCGTGCTGAAGAACCCAAGTGTCTTCAAGAGGCACAGGGTGATGATAGGTGGATGGAGGCTATGCAGTCGGAGTATGGCTCCATAATGAAGAACAACACTTGGGTCCCCCTTATGGGATGCATCAATTTTACGAGTAAAAACCTATGAGCAGGTTTATTTGAGCATGTTTTTCAAGAGATTTAAAAAATAGTATTTAAGATGGTATTTTCACTTTTATTTTATACAGACTAGTCATTCATTTTTACATAACATAAATCTTCTTATTCATAGACGTCCATTTGTACCCTTGTTATTACCTTTGAAAAGTGTTGAAAAATAATTTTTTAAAGAAAAATCCCTCATAATCACTCTTAATGTAATAATATTATACATAAATAATTACTTATTAAACACATTTATATCATATGGCAATATCTTTCTAGTGTTTTTATAGTATTAATAACAAGATATTTATGGACATGTTTTTAAAGAAGTTTAAATTAATATAAACAAGTATTAACTTGGGCTTAAATATCACTTTCATAAAATACATGTAATATTTAATACTATATATGTAAGATTTTCCAAAATATAACCTCATCGATGTGCTCAAATGGGGCTTTCTGATCAATTTGAGTGGCTGAATGACTATATTTGGACATTGGATATGAAAGTTATGTCACTTTTAAAAGTACTGTCCAAGGTAGTTTCACCAACGAAACTACCTTGGAAGACTACTTCAAAGGGGTTTTGCTACCGAAACTACCTTGATGGCTTGCTTCCATGAGTTTTCTTTGGAGAAGCCCTTTCATGAAGATAGGTTGAGAGAGGTTTTTCAATGTCACCCCTATTAAGTAAAAGTTGTTAAGAAGGATCATAAGGGAATTTTCACCCCATCCTGTTCTCACCATTCCCAAAGATTCACGTAAAGATTCGTGTATAAAATAGGCATTGCTACAATACTTTGCATATTTCTAAGTGAAACTATGTTTACTTCTGATCCATTTTTGCCATATTTTTACATAGTTGGAAGCTTTTTTTTCCCTTCGCTCGGACACTCGGAAGATTTTGCTCGGAATATGCTCGTCCCCCTTGTGGATCGACCACCAAAATGCAAGGTCATCGGCACCAAGTGGGTGTACAAGACCGAGTACAAGTCTGACAGCACGTTGGATAAGTACAAGGCTCAGCTCATGGCAAAAAGATTCACATAGATACATGGTTTTGATTATCAGGATACTTTTGCTCCCACAGCTTGACTAACCACAATTCGCAGTGTTTTGGATTTAGCAGCACAAAAAAGTTGGCCCGTGTTTTAAAATAGATGTAAAATCTAACTTTTTGAACGGAGATCTCAAGGAGGAGGTATATGTGGAACAATCACTAGGTTTTGTGATCCTTGGTTCAGAAGGTAAAGTCTATAAACTAAAGAAGGAACTTTACTGGCTAAAATAGGCCCCATGAGCATGGTACCAGTAGATTGATGCCTACTTTCTGCAAAACGGGTTCAGGAGGAGCCCATTTGATGCAAATTTGTATATCTACAGAGAAGGAGACAGGTGTATGATCGTGGTCCTTTATGTGGATGACCTTGTCATAACAGGGAATCATGAAGAGAAGATCTCGCAGACAAAGCATTTGCTAGGAAGAGAGTTTGAAATGACAGACCTTGGACTAATGCATTTTTGTTTGGGGATTGAAGTTTGGCAAGAGCCAAAATAGATCTTCATTTCATAGCTGAAGTATGCTAGAGAGATACTGAAGGCATTTGGCGTGGCTGAGTGCAAGACAATTGGCACCCCAATGGAGGTTGACGAGAAGCTCTCAAATGAGGATTCATCACCACTGGTGGACGAAGCGAAGTACAGAAGGCTTGTGGGCAATTTGATTTACTTGTGCAACACACGGTCGGACAGTAGCTTTGCGATTGGTGTATTAAGTAGGTTTTCCAATAAGCCCTAGGAGAACCATTGGAGGGCAGGGATGCGGGTGCTGAAATACATTGATTATGGCATCACCTATACCAAGGGCAACACCTTAAATAGATTCTATGACTCGGATTGGGCAGGAGACGTGGACAGCAAGACATCAGTGATAGGTAACTATTTCTCACTTGGATCTGGAGCTGTGTCATGGGTTAGTAAGAAGCAACCCACAGTTGCTCTTTCTTCTACCAAGGCTGAGTAAAAATCAGCATGTTTTTCTTCTTGTGAGGCAGTGTGGTTGAGGAGGATTTTAGGGGACATGGGTGCAATGCAGAACAAGCCTATGCAGTTATCATGTGACAATCAAAGTTGCATGGCAATTGCAAAGAACCCTGTGTTCCACGCTCACACAAAACACATTGAGATTCAATATCACTTTGTACACGAGCTCATCATGGATGGAGAGGTCAACTTGGTGTATTGTCCGACTAAGTATGTTGTGGACATCTTCACGAAGGCTCTTGGAAGAGACTTGTTAGAGAGGCATCTTCATCGACTTGGCATTGGGCTGAAAAAGTAAGTTCACTTGCGGGTGGACATTGAGGGGGGGTGTTAGATATCAATGCTCCACTCGTGTGTAACTACGCTGTTGTGTAACTACGCGGGAACCAGCTAACTCTACTTGTAAGCCCCCCATATGAGGAGAAGGCATTTGAGTAGCTCAGTTATCCAGTACGTCTTGGTTTGGACACCAGATGGGGGCCATGTGGCCTAATGGTTGGACGGATAGAGTTGGCACATTGCCAACTAGGCTACACACAAGTGCAGGAAGGCATCCCATGATTGACCGCACTGAGGGTAGATGGAGCATTTCTCAAGGCAGCCCACTCTTGGGTTGCAGGGCCTGTTTGGAGCCCCAGATGATCCTGGATGGCTCTGGGCCAAATGAAGAACGTAGGTGAGTTGCTCTATTCTGTGCCACAGTTCTAATGTGTGGTCAGTGGCCTACCGACCTCCAGTCAGCCGTTTTGGGCGACTGGATTGGTTGGGTCTAACTGACTACGACTGGTGGCTATATAAGAGCAAGCCCATGAAGCCCATTATCATCACTGGCTATAGCAACCCTAATTCCTTAGCATTCAGCCTCCGTCCTCTACTATTTCCAGCATGCCATCGAAGCTTCTCACACAGGAGTGCACGATTGGGAGACAATGCCATCTACTGTATCAATTTTATAGTAATCAAATTTTTGATTCTCCATACTATTTGCTTTTCTCTCTTGCATACGAGATCTTGTTATCTGTTGAGCACAAACATTGTATTGTTTTTTTACAACTATCATGTGTGACTGCATTGATCTCCTCGATCTTCACTTTTCCTTTGTCCTCCCTTGGACTCTCTTCCTTCTGATTTGCACCCCAATTTGCATTCTTTTTCTTATCCTTTTGCTCTCTTTTAAGCTTGTAGCAATCCTTTTTCATGTGGCCCTTCTTGCCACAATAGTGACACTCAATTTTCCATGCCTTGGACTTGCTACGGGACTTTCCTCTTTCTTGAAACTTCCCCCTGGACTGTGATCTACCCCTTTGCACATTTAAGGTTGCATCTTGCTTGTTGCCTTCCATTGACTTCCATCTAATCTCCTCAGCCAACAAGCTACCAACCACATCATCAAAGTTCAATACTCCACTAGGTGCAGAGTTACTGATAGCAGTACATAAAGTATCCCATGAGGATGGTAATGAGCATAAGAGAAATATTGCCCTCATTTCCACATCGAAATTCAGCCTTTGAGCTTGAAGCTAACTGAAAATGATATTAAATTCATTCAAGTGCAAAGCTATGGATAGTCCCTCCTTCATGTGTAGCTCAAACAATCTCTTCATGCGATAGACTTTGTTTGAGGTAGTCTCTTTCTCATATGAAGCACATAGCTTTTCTATAAAACTTCCGTAGTCTTTTCAGCGACTACTATGAAATAAACTATCTCCCCAAGATGAAGTCTAATGGTAGACTTTGCCAATGCATCCAACTCATTCCATTCATCTATAGACATAGCTACAGGCTTAGCTACAATCCCTTGCAAGGGTTTCATCTGCTTCTTTTGAATAAGCACATCCCTTATCTATTCTTTCCACAAAGAAAAGTTTGTCCCATCAAACTTTTTAATGCTAAAAAACTCCTTTTCAGACATGGAAGAGGATGCCATGATGCAAATAAAGAAAAATCCCAAATGCTAGTGCTTGCAAGAGAGAATCACACCAAATACTATGTGCACCCAAATGTGTATGCCACAATAGAGTGAAATATCACCAAAACTCAAAGCTCAAAGCATCAAAAGATACAGCTGACTCATGTGCATGTACTATGCATCCATATGAGCAAATCTAGCCCAAATGAAAATACCAACTGTAATGGCAATCCAAAATGCCAATAAGTGCCAAATGGCTCAAGCATAAGCGCCGTCCATGGGCATATGCATCAACAATATCTCATCCAAGAGAGCATAACACTATCAGTGCATCAACTTCAAAGTTTCAAAGCTGTCCCTCAGCATAAAGTAGCATCCATGTGCAGAGTGTCCATAAAAAGTAGCATTCGACAAGGTAATCTGGGCCTATTAGTGCATCCAATAAGGATTGCGATGCATCCAAATGGCCTATAAATCATCCACTGCAACCAATGCACCCCACAAATGAGCATACACGGCTCAAACTGCGACGAGAGTGAAATGCATAAGGTATGCTCAAGAAATCATGGTCCCACGGTAATGACCGCTACTGAAAATAGAACATGAGATGCCTCAAAACATGGGAACCATTGCATAATCAGTCTCAGCAAGATAATGCGCAAGTATCTCTCTTCTGATGGAACTCCAAAATCCCAACCGATGATGAGAAATGGGAGTCAACACATCCATTACCATGTGGCATAAATCTAAGGTTTCAAAACCTTAGAATGAAAAATGCATAATAGAGAGACAAAATCAAATACACAGAGATCTATAACTCTGAAAATACTCCACCGAATCACACAAGACCTGACAAGTAGATGTTTTTAAGTATCCGAAATGTAATGGGATAGATGGTTTTGGACACCGTGGTCCCACAGTAGATTGGAGTTTGCGAATTGATGTTTATGGTCAATTTTGTGGTCCTAAGATTAGAGGGAGATGAGCAGTCTTATTCGATACTACTTGGCAAGCCGTGGTTTTTGGTAGCCAAGATCAAGCAAGATTGGGGGGCTGATAGGGTGACCCTCAAAAAAGGAAAGAAGAAATTTAAGATGGCAATGGTTCCAAGAAGGAGTGTACCAAAAAGGGTTCAACCCTTGGAAGGTGAAGGCATTAACATGGTGGCTGAAGTGGAAGATGATGAGGAGGAATGGTTCCTGAAAAGAAATCCATCTCTTGTGCCAATTTTTGAAGTGAATGTGCTAAGTATGCTTGATCAGTACAAGAATCTTTCAAGGCATGGTTTTCCAGCAATGGAGATGTCTGCAATTCCAATTTCAGACAGTCTTAGTCCACAGGAAGCCCAAGAAGAAGGCAAAGAAAAGAAGTCAGATGGAGTTTATGCAGACCGGGGGGATGTTGATGAAGAGAAGGAAGAATTTTACATTAAAACCAACATACAAGCAATCATTGAAGCTGAAACAGCATTTGAGGATCACTTAAGGAAGTGTGCAAGAGTATAGGAGGATGATTTAACTACGATGAACCTTGGAATAGAACAAGATCCAAAGTTGGTGCATGTTAGTGCTTTGTTAGATGCAACTTTTTTTGAAGCTTTACATAAATTATTATTGGAATTCAAGGATGTGTTTGCTTGGCATTACATGGGATAACACTTATTTCATTAATTTTTGACTCATATGTCTACATTTGGACTATTCCTCCTAAACTCCTTCCTAAATGAAAAGTTTACTTTATGAAAATGTTGTTCAAGAATCAAAAGTTTACTTTTTGGCAATGTCATTTCGACGTAATAAATTTTAGAATATCTCTCTATAATGTTGCACTTAATAACAATTTAAATTAATAATTTAATTAAAAAATAATAGTTTAATTACTCTTAAATTAATAAAAGCAATTAAATGTATGAAAAAATTATATGTATGCATGCATGCATGCATGTATGTATGTATGTATGGATGCATGCATGTATGGATGGATGTATATATGTATGTATGTATCTATGTATCTATGTATGGCCCATGCATGACATTAATTTACCATAAGAATCCTCTAAAATCTTCAAGATATCATAACGGTATTAACAAACACTTTTTGAGAGTTTAAAAACTCTAAAATCTGGTAGATATGGACTCACACACAATGCTGCACATGCATGCATGGAATGTACATGTCCTTGGTTCATTGATCAAAGGCCATTGATACATATGGTGGGACTAGTACACTGCACTATCCACATGGCATGGCATTACCCGCAAGACTTTTATATTTATATTTATATAGTTAAGGTCAATGTATGAGATTAATTTACCATTTGAGTCTTCTAAAATCTCCAAGACTTAATAATGGTGTTAATACCTTTTAGAGTTTAGAGTTTTGGAACTCAAATGGCCAAGACTTAATAATGGTGTCAATAAACACCTTTTAAAGTTTTTGTAGAAATCCTAGTATAATTTTTCATTTTAAAGAATCTTCATTTAAAAGTTTAACTTTTCTTAACCTATTAATAACTTTAATAAATAAAAATTATTTAAATTAATGGATAAACTATGTGTGTGTGTGTGTGTGCATGTGTGTACATATGTATGTATGTATGTACTTACGTACGTGTGTATATATATATATATATATATAAGGTCCATGCATTAGATTAATTTACCATGAGAGTCCTCTAAAATCTCCAAGACTTAATAATGGTGTTAATAAATACCTTTTAAAGTTTCGGAACTCTAAAATCTCCAAGAGTTAATAACGGTGCCAATAAACACCATTCAGAGTTTCAAAAAGCAAAAATGGCATTATCTCAAAGAACTTTATAATGGTGCCCATAAACGCCTTGCAATAGTTACAAAGATTTTTAAAGCAAACACCTTCAAATGACGTATCTTGATGGAGGGGAAAAGAGAAGAAAATTTGTTTTTTTAAATTAAAATTAAAATTTTTATTTTATTTTGTTTTGTTTTGTTTTATTTTATTTTTATCGCCGCCTCCGCGTTGCCGATCTCTTGGACAAGGGAGGGAGGAAGGAGAGGAGAAGGGAAGAGAGAGGGAGAGAGGGAGGAGAATGGGAAGAGAGAGGGAGAGCAGGGAGGAGAAATGGAAGGAAGAGGGAGAGGAGGAATAGAGCGCAACACAAGGGAGAGGGAGAGGGAGGAAGGGAGGGGACCACGATGGGAGCGAGAGTAGAAGGAAGGACTGGAGTACAAGGAAGAGGGAGAGATGAAGGGAGAGGGAGAGAGGAAGGGAAGAGTAGAGGAGGGGGTAATAATTTTTTTTAACTAAATTTAATTACATAGGTGGGTGACAAGGAGGAAGGGAAGAGAATGGAGAGGGAAAGACAGGAAAGAAGAGGGGGAAGGAATGAAGGTAAGGGAAGAGCGAGGGAAGGAGAGAGAGAGAGAGACTCATGCTATCATGGCAGTGAAACAGTGACCTATTTTTTTGTTTCACCGCCACTGCACTGCCGTAGTAGCATGACTCTATCTCTTGATGTGTGTGTGTGTCGCCGCCGCACACTATAGAAGAAAGGGAGGGAGAGAGGAGATGAGAGAGAGGGAGAGAGAGAGAGAGAGATAGATAGAGAGAGAGAGAGAGAGAGAGAGAGAGAGAGGGAGAGAGGGAGAGGGAGAGGGAGAGGGAGAGGGAGAAAAGGAGGGGACCACGATGGGAGCGAGAATAGAAGGAAGAGGGAGAGAGGAAGGGAAGAGTAGAGGAGGGAGTAATAAATTTTTGAAAATAAATTTAACCAGAGGAAGGGAAGAGAATGGAGAGAGAAAGAAGAGAGGGAAGGAATGAAGGTAAGGGAAGAGCAAGGGAAGCGGAGAGAGAGAGAGAGAGAGAGAGAGAGAGAGAGAGTCACACTGCCGTGGTAGCGCAGAGGCGCGAAAAATAACAATAATAATAAATTATATATATATATATATATATATATATATATATAGGTCGTCACTTGCTGCCGCTGTGCTACCATGACAGCACAACTCTCTCTCTCTGTCGGTGTGTGTATGTGTCACCACCGCACACTATAGAAGAAAGGGAGGGAAAGAGAGAGAGAGGGAGGGAGGGAGAGATGGGGGGAGAAAGACGGAGGGAGAGAAGGGAGGAGAAAGGAGAGGGAGAGGGAGAGGGGGAAGGGAAGGGGATGTTGGGATATCTCAAGGTGTATGCCTCAAGCACACCTTACGTTTCTATGTGTGAGTGCTAGAGGCACAGTTAGGTGCCCACAAGCACAGTTAGGTGGTGGAAAAGCCACATAGGATGATTGAGTGAATCTAGGAGCAGATTGAGGAGATGATTGTGGAGCTTTGAGGTCATCAGTGATGTCAGTGACCTTGTATGAGGTGCCTACTTAAGGACCTCTTTCTTCTTCATTCTATAAGCAAGTATTCTGAGTTTGTGTCCACTCTACTCTTTCTTTTCAGTATTCCAACATGGTATCAGAGCCATTTGATCCCCCTTGAGCCCATTTCTGCCACATCATCATCTTCTTCTTCATCTTCTTCTTCTCCATTTTCCTCTTTCTTCCCAAAATCTTTGAGAGCTTGGTTCTCCATCTACAAACGACCATTGCCCAAACCCTCTGAGCTGGAAACTCCTCTAGTATGGGCGAACTTCCACCTGCAAGCAATTGAAGAAAAAACGTCTGTGGTGGCTGCCATTCTCCAAACAGCGAATTTCTTCTGTTGCTCAATACTCCCTGCCTGCTCCGCCATTGCCTGAGCCCTCTTAGGAGTAGATGGGCGACCTCAAGACGAAGATTTTGAGCCATTTTTCAAGTCATTTGGTTCAGTAACGAGGGAGAAATCGTCAAAACTCAGTTTCAGCCTGTAGCAACTCTCCCGGGCAAAAGTGCGCACCATTTCGTCCAACCTCTGTGTTGGACCTTCTCTGGTATATGAGCTTTCTTTTGCTTCAGAAAGCCCTCTTTTGTTTGCTTTGAAGAGTGAGCTACAAGCCCTCCAAGTTCAGCTTTTCATTTTTGACAGTTTTGGACAAGTTTTGAAGATGATGCTACATAAAATGCTACTCTAGCATTTCTGGTCTTTTGAAGTTTTCAATAACTTCACTACAAGTGTTGCTTCAGTTTTGTTTTGACTTGCTAGACCTGGTTGTGTTTGGAAAATGTTTATTTCATCCACTTCTATGAAGCATGTAAGAAGAAGCATCATTGTTTGAAAACTAGTCACTACTATTTGCTACAACAAGTGGCTATACTTTGGAAGTATTTCAGTTCTTTTTGCCTTGTAAGAGAGAAGACACTACCCAATACTTGGGTTAGAGCCTCTCATGGCTTGCTTATGCCAAATATGTGAAAAGCCAAAACATAAAGCAATGTCTTGTTATGCTACAAAGGATGAAAATGCCAACCTGACTTCCTTATTGAAGATTGCCAAAACAATGGTTGCCAAAAAGGAAGCAAATACAGAGATCTACACTCTCATGGCATTTTTATTTGACTCCAAGTACAAGAAAAAGATGAAGGTCAGACACCTAAGATATGCTTCTCTACACAACTATGGAGATGACAAGATAATTGTTCTCATGAAGGATATGACTTTCAGATCCACTTGTTCTATCATAGTACCATCTTATAAGGCACTAGACACTGCCCATGTGGTAAGACCTTGCCTTGACATGGATATTTTGCCTCCACAAGATGAGGCATCCCATGAAGATTATGCATTTTAAACTCATCTCTATGTATGTTCCAGATCACTCTTTTTATGTCAAGGTACTCAGCCTGGATAGTCCTCCAAAATGAATGAAAATAAATTATTGTGTGTTGTGTGTTGTGTGTTTTGTAAACACCTCTGGTCACCTTATGATGTAGGCCATGTGTATGTTTGTTCCATGGTACCTCCTACAGACATTGTGTGCATGTACATGTAGGGGAGATAACCATTGGAAGGTCTGTTTGTATCCCTTTCTGTTTACCTTACACCCAAGGAAACCCTTGCTAGCATGAGAACCTAGCCATAGATTTATCCTTGACCACCATGAGATGGCATGAGAAACTATGAGACTAGATGTATCCTTGACATAGCTTGAGGCATTCCCTTGAGGGGGGGTTTGTTGGGATATCTCAAGGTGTATGCCTCAAGCACACCTTACGTTTCTATGTGTGAGTGCTAGAGGCACAGTTAGGTGCCCACAAGCACAGTTAGGTGGTGGAAAAGCCACATAGGATGATTGAGTGAATCTAGGAGCAGATTGAGGAGATGATTGTGGAGCTTTGAGGTCATCAGTGATGTCAGTGACCTTGTATGAGGTGCCTACTTAAGGACCTCTTTCTTCTTCATTCTATAAGCAAGTATTCTGAGTTTGTGTCCACTCTACTCTTTCTTTTCAGTATTCCAACAGGGGAAGGGGAAGGGGAGAGGGTGTGCAACACGAGAGAGGGAGAGGGAGAGGGAGAAGCACAATGCAATGCAAGGGAGAGGGAGATGGAGAGCAAGAGGGTGAGAGGAGGGAAGGGGAACACGATGCGAGGGAGGGTGTGATTGAAAAGGGAGAGGGAGAGGTGAGAGTCAATATACTTCTCTCAAGGAATTCAAACTTCCCGCTCTAAAATTCAAACTTCCCTCTCCCATTCCCCCCTTCCCCCATTCCCCATTCCCCATTGCCCAATCCCCCCTTCCCCTCCCCCCCCCCACCCCCTACACCCTCCCTCCCCCCCCCCCTTTCCCCCTTTCCCCCTTCCCCCCTTCCCCCTTTTCCCCCATTCCTCCCCTCTCCCCTTTTTCCCCCCCTTTTCCCTCCCCTTTGTGAAGAGAGTGGGAGAGAAGTAAGGAGTCTCACTTATAGCTTTCTCACATACACAATGGGGGAATACACACAAAGGTGGAGGCTGAAAACTATTTTCCTTTTCTTAGTTGTGAAAGCCAAAAGAACTCTCTCTTAGTACAAAAGGAATAGATGAACCCTATATGTGGGTCTCAAACCAAACTCAGCTAACCTAGGTGGCATACTAACTGAGCCACTAACTAGAGTACATAAAGATAGCTGTCATCTAGCTATTATTCATGGGCGGTGTACCAACTGCATCTGTAGCTAACAAGTCAGTGACATAGATGCACAACGGTCATTCTGGCATATCATGAATGGAGCTCGATATCTCAACACTCCCCCTCGAGCTCAATCCCAATTCTTGCACACCAAGCAGCTCTCTAAACTTATGTAGCTTCTCTACGCCCAATGCCTTCATGAATATGTCAGCTACCTGATCCTCTATGCTGACATAAACTAGATCAATAAAACCTACTAGAACCTTCTCCCACACATAGTGATAATGCACCTCAATGTGCTTTGTTCTAGCATGATAGACTGGGCTATTTACCAACTGTATATTGGTCATGTTGTCACAATAAATGACAACTGGCCCATCTGTAGACTGATGCATATCATAAAGTAGCTTACGCAAACAAGCTACCTCACATGCAGCCATTGCTGCACCCCTGTATTCAGCCTCTGTGCTCAACAAGGCAACTATAGGCTGTTTCTTGCTGCTCCAAGTGACTAGTAGATCCACTATAGTTGCCTTGTCGAGCACAGAAAACACATATCCACTAGTAGATCATCTATTAGAAATACTACCAGCCCAATCAACATCAATGTATCCATGCAATGTGGACTTCACATACCTCAGTATGCATCTAGCCACATCCAAATGTGGTTTCCTTTGATGCTACATAAACTGACTTACCAACCCAACAGCATAGCTCAAATCTGGCCTGGTAATAGTTGTATAAATCAAACTTCCTACTATGCATCTGTACATAGTAGGGTTTTCCAGAAGCTCACCTACATCTACGCTCAGCTTCACATTCTACTCCAACGGAACTGAAATAGGCTTATAGCCTGTCATCCCATATTTGGACAGCATATCCAATCCATACTGCCTCTGCAGGAGCCATATCCCACTTGTGGATCTAATCACCTCAATGCCCAAGAAGTAATGCAGCTTTCGCAAATCCTTCATCTCAAACTTTTGCTTCAATAGCATTTTCGCATGAAGGATATCTTCATCACTATCACCTATGATGATAAAATCATCAACATAAATGACAAGCAGCATAATGCCTTTCTCTGTTTTTCTCACATAAAGTGAGAAATATGCGGTGGAAATCTGAAATCCAATAGTGAAAAGATACTATCCTATCTTGTTAAACCATGCTCTGGGTGCTTGCTTCAAGCCATACAAGGCTTTCTTCAACATGCAAACAAATTCAGGATGAACAGCATGCACATAACCTGGTGGTTGCTCCATATAGACCTCTTCTTGCAAATCACCATGCAAGAAAGCATTCTTTACATCCATCTGATGTAAAGACCATCCCTTCGATGCAGCCATAGCAATGACTACTCTTACAGTTGCCATCCTTCCAACTGGACTGAATCTTTCTTCATAATCAATGCCATATGTCTGTGCATACCCCTTAACAACTAATCTTGCCTTGTATCTACTCACAGAACCATTTGCATTGTGCTTCACCTTACAAACCCAATTGTAGCCAATTGCATTCTTGTCTTTAGGCAAAGGCACCAATTCCCATGTAGCATTTGCTTCCAAGGCATCCATTTCTTCATTATGGCATTCTCCCATTTTTCTTTTCCAATGGCTTGCTCAAAAGAAGTGGGTTCTTGTATCACTTTGACCATATAGGCATATTGAATGGCTGTAAATCCATCGTATTTCAGCCTATCCATAGGATACTTAACTCTGGTAGACCTGTGCAAAATAGGCTCACTACCAGGTGCTCTTAAGACATCTCTTGTCTTCCTTACTCCAGGTGTAACAATAGAAGGAATACCCAACTCATCATCAAGGCTCTGTTTTGAGCCACTAGATTCACCATTCCACATAAGAATTCATTCACATCAACCATGGGATGATCTACTTTCTCTTTTCCTTTTCATGATACTTGCATATCACTATCTGCATTGCTTTGAGGAGATTCTCCTGATCTCAATTTGCCTGTCCATGGCAAAGTATATGAACCATTGCTAGAGGACACTACTAGTCCACTAATATTTTGTGATTGTTGTAGTGAATTTTGTGCAGCATTACCATTTTGTGCATCTACATCATCAATCACATTTATTGATTTATACCAGCTACTCATCTCATCAAAAACATCTCTGCTCATTGTAAACTTACAAGTAGAAGGGTTATAGCATCTATACCCATTCTGATGTAGAGAATAACCAATAAAGATGTACTTCTCAGCTTTTCAATCCAACTTGGATCTCAACTCATCTGGCACATGAACATAGGCAATGCAACCAAAAACTTTCAAATGAGAAATATATGGTTTCCTACCAGTATACCTCTTCTGTGGCGTCATGCCATGTATTGCTAATGTGGGAGTCCTATTCATTATGTAGACTACTGTAGCAATTGCTTCAGCCCAATAATAATCTAGTAGGTCTTTTTGTTGAGCATGGCACGAGATACCTCTCCAATATGCCTATTTCCTTTCTGCAAGTCCATTTTGCTATGGGTATGACTGCATGAATATTATTGCTTTATGCCATGCTCCTACATGAACCTTGCAAACTCCTTTGACAGGTACTCTCCCCCTCCATTTGACCTTAGGCATTTTATTTGCAAGCCTTTTTCTTTTTTAATCATAGCTTTAAAAGCTCTGAAATGCCCAAACACTTCACTTTTCTTTTTCATAAAATACACCCAAACTTTTATGCTGTAGTCATCAATAAAAGTGATAAAATAATGACAGCCTCCAATAGATGTAGCTTTGGTAGTCCACACATCAGAGTGGATTAATTCCAATGGCCTCTTACTCTCTTAAACATGTTTAAGAAATGGTTTCCTTGCCTGTTTTCCAAATTGACAGGCTTCACATAACTTATGCATTTCTGCAACCTTGAACTTAGGCAATCCTGCAACAATATTTTGGGCTTGCATTAATTCAAGTCGCTATACATTAACATGACCAATGCTTTTATGCCAGATATCAATATCTACAACTACATCAATCCCATGTGCAAACATTGTTGCACTCAATTCAGGCATGTCCACATCCAACGTAAACATCTACCCTTCTTCTTCCCATTTGCTATCAAGTCACCTTTATTTTTCATATCCTCAACAAAGCATATATGAGGATTAAATCTAACCTGCAAGCCCTGCTCAACAATTTGACCAATAGAAACCAGGTTCTTGGTGATATTTGGGACATGAAATACATCAGACAGATATTTCTTTTTCCCATCCTACATAGACAAAGGAATTTTACCAATCTGCACAATAGGATGTGCGGTATCATCACCAGTCTCCACAAATCCTAGTCTTTCCATTTTCCTTGCATCTTGCATTCATTCTGCATGACCTTTCATGTGGTTTGATGCACCTGAGTCAACATACCACACATCATTGCTTTCTTCTGCACTTGTCATGTGCTGCACCATAAACAAATGCTCATTTCTGTCATCACCCTATCTACTACAGGATGCATAATTGCCTTGCTGTAATTTTTCATTCATAATGTCATTATACTTTTTATCACAGTCTTTAGCCATATGACCCATTTTACCATAGTAGTAGCATTCAACATTGCTGTTTGCATTTTGGCCTCTCTGCCATCCACCATGACCTCTTTGGCTCCCCCTGCCTCAAAGATTACCACATCCTCCTCCATAGGACTAGTTTTCTTAAATTTGCTGCATATTCTGATTTTTGCCATGGCCTTTAGATCATCCTGCTCTACCTCTACCTCTACCTCTTCCAACATTTGAGTAGAAGATAGTTTCTTTTGAAGTTCCTCTTGAAGAATATGCACCACCATTTTCTGATCTTCAGAAATTAGAAGAGCAATCAACTCCTCAAAATCAGGAAATTTTTCACGGATGGCAATGGATGTCCAGAATTGTGCATAATCCTTTCGTAGATCATTCAAGGTCACAGAAACTAAATCATCATCTTCCACTGGTGACCCAATGGAAGCAAGTGCATCTATAATCTTCTTCAACTTCATGTGGTAGTCATTGATGCTCATATTTTCTCTCTACACATTATGCGAGCTGCTGCTCACAACCGCGATTAGAGGTGGTTCATCTCAGTAGTGTAAGGCTCTAAATTCTTAAGAGCTGATCATATTTTTGTGAGTGTGTGTGTGTGAGTAGGTGATTATGAGAGCCTTTATGGCCATCTCTTATGTTATGTAATGAGCAACAAGCCCATTCAGGAAGCACTCTAGTTGTTGATGAATAGAAGTGTCTTTGTTTGCATTCATTTGTCGAAGTTTCTTCTCGATTCTCTGTCTATCCATAAGCATTAGCTCTCTCCTTTGTGTTTGTCTCCAAGGCCCAATGCAACCAACCTAGTCTTTTTTAATAAATTCCGTACTTCCAATACAAACTTCCAATACAAATGAAGTGAAAATCTCACAATCTCAATAAAATGAGATGCTCTACACACCATCCTCTTTCTTAGAGTTGGCCAAGCCCCAATGCACAAGTGGCATAAGAGCTCAAAACCCTAATAAAAATGAGATATTTGAAGAACTAGACGATGAACAGGCTTCTTTTTCTCAGAATTGGCAAAACCTAATGAATAAGTAGCAAAAGAGATCAAAATCCTAGAAAGAGGATATCCTATTGTGATTCATTATTGACTACACTTTTTATACATATTACAGAAAGCCTAAGTATATTGATGGTCTAAAGCAATATACATATTACAGAAAGCCTAAGTATATTAATTGGTTTCCTCCTAGGGCCTAGACCTCCTCTAGCCTTCATTGAGAATTGGGTGAGAGCAAATTGGGTTAGACAAGGCACTAGTGTTACCAATGTTAGATTTCTAAGGGAAGGGTTCCTTGTCTTCCTATTTGAGTCTCCAAGCATGGCCTCCAAGGCTCTCAACTACACCCTTTGGACTATCAAACACCAACCTCTCTACTAAGAGAAGTGGAAGCACAACTTTAACCCTGATATCCCTAGATCCACTTTTACTCCTGTGTGGGTAGAGCTCCTAGATCTGCCCCTCTCTCTCTGCAACCAAGTAGCTTTCTTGTGCAATTGTTTGGGTGAGGTAGTTGGAGTTGAGAAGGAAAACTTCATCAATCCTAAGCTAATCTGCAAGTGTGTATTAAGATGGATATTGCTGAGGATCTTCCCAACACCTTGGTTATGGTCAACAGGAATGGAAGTGTGTACATGGAACAAGCACTTCTCTACAAAATCTTCCAAATTCTTGTTTCCAGTGTAGACTCTCTAGTCATGTAGTTAAGAAGCCCACAGAGGAGGACCAAAGCTAAGCCCAAGGATCCTGTACCCCTCAATAGTAAACAAGCTGAAAAGGGGATCCCCAAGTTAGTTTCTACTGAAAAAACCCTTCTCTAAAAGATAAACTCTGGCAAACCCTTACTCCCCCAGGATAAAGGAAAATGGATGATTGATGATGCCATAGCTCTGAGCAATGCTTTGGACACCCTGGCAGATAGTGAAACTGAGAAATGGATAAGAAAAAATCAAAACTTGGACATAGACTCTTAGATTGAAGCAGGCTGGTCAAAAGATTTTGAGGAGGATATAAACAAAGAGGATAAGATGGGCTCTTCAAAAATCAGTGAGGAGAAAGACCTAGGAGGTGATCAAGATATGGGCACTGAGAAGGATACTGTTGACCAAGATAAGGCATTTACTCAGGTACAAAGCAAGAGAAAGCTCTCTCAAGGAAAAAATGCCTCCCCTCAGACAAACAACCCCAATCCCAGGGCTAGAAAGGGAACTAAGAAGAATGTCAAGTAAACCAATAGCCATCCTCTCACTCAATGTCAGAGGTCTCACTGACCCTGGCAGAGGAGGAGAGTTAGCTTTTGGCTGAGAACTCATGCTCTTTCTCCTACTTTCCTTACTCTGCAAGAAGTTAAAGTCTCTGGACCTTTTTTGGAGAAAAGACTGACTGTTATTTGAAGGAAATGGTACTTCATTAACCAGAGGAGGGAAAGGGCAGGGTGGCAATTGGTATACTATCTAACTATGCTCAGGGTATTTTGGATGTGGAAGTGGATACACAAAACAAATGGATTATGGTTAAATGCATGATACATGGATAGACGTTCACAGTGGTGTCACTTTATGCTTCTAACTATTCACAGGAAAGAATGGTTAGCTGGAGTCACGCCTACTAGCAGGAAATAAATGTTTTGTGGCTGGTGACTTTAACATGGTGGAAAGCTCCAAGGACATATGGATGGGTAAAGGAACAACCATCAGAGGCTGAGAATTGACTTTCTGGGAGGGCTTGAAAGAAGAGCTAAGTCTAGTGGACATGGGGATGAAGGACACCTTCACATGGTCAAACAATCAAGTGGGGGACAACAAAAGAGAGGCTAGGCTGGATAGGATATATGTCTCACAAGATCTAGTTAGCCAAACCAGCTCTTGCCAGACTCAAGTCTTTTCCTCTTTCCCAGCTGATAACAACCCATTGAAAGTCTAGCCAGTTGTGTAGCTCACAATTACTAGCTTGTATCAACCTGCAAATTACATGCTAGAGAAAATTACGGACTATACTTGTCTTCTTACTTGTAAGATGAAATTTGTGGCATACTATACCATGCATTTATGTGTAGATTGTAATACTTTATTTTTAGAATAATTGTTGAACTTATGTAGGTATGATATGTAGTCTAAACTCATGTTAGGTATATCTAACCTAGTCATGATAAGTGCACATGTATAGGTATTACTGGCTATTGCACTAGTGTGTGTGAAATACCGACATTCGCGTACAGAGCATGATGTCATGAATAATCATAGTACAGATAAATGCTTACTTGAGAAAGAGCGGGACATGGGAAAAGGCAACTTGCTATCCCACACTTATTTCCATAGGCATATTACCATGTCTATAACCATCCAATTATGTCAAGAGAGGGGGCAAGATGATTGTATGGTTGCTCTGTCTTGAGGTCTAGCAAATTTATATTATTGATGACATGTTAGTGACATTGTCTTGAATTGTTGAAAATATATTAATGATCTGAGATGGTATCTCTCTTTTACATGGACAACAATCATGGCAAACATTGAAGATAGGATAGGCCAACATCAACCGCAAAACAAGGCTCATGGACGAAGGCAAAGCATTGAGAAACCGTAGGATTTTGTTACAATATTAGGTCGTCAAAAGTGGATGGCAGATTTTGCAACCAAGTCTTCAGGGAATCTGCCTTGAGGATTATTGGCAATGAATAAAAACTAATAAAGAGATGTGAGGGATCAAGTGTTGAATCCGTTGCTGGCATCCTATAAGGCATTAACCATGCTGAGAGTAGAGTAACCCATGTACAAGCTAAAGATGTAAATGAGTGAATGTTTAATATGTGGAACTATTCCAATGGAATTTGACATTGATTTGGACCATGAGTATTTGCATACAACATCTTTGCAAAGTAGAGTGACACGGATCTGCTATGAGGCTTATCTGATTTGATCATGCAATGAACATAGTATGGATTCTCCCTCATAGCTAGGTGGCGACAGTTGTTGATGGACCACTGTCCACATGAGGCATCACCGCAATCCCACACAGCTGCTATGTTGTTGTTTGAGACCACTATGTTGATGCGGTCATACTTCCAACCGTTTGGATCATGAAAGAAGCTTGTGTTGGCAATTGTGCGAGCATCGTCTCTTCTTGTTGGTAGGAGGCTAGCATCATCCACATCCATTATGTGTTTCATTGCTTGCTTTTTCCTCATGTTTGGGTCCTAGGAGGTGTATGCAGCTAATGTTAATCATTGCGACGAGGATGCCATGGCGAGTGAAGATGTAACAACCATGCCAAAATCAAGTGAGCGATGTGTTATTGAAGCATTTAATTATAACATACTCATGCAAATTACAAGATCTGAGAATTTAACCAACTATTTTGATTGTGGATTGACCATGATCGATTAAATTATACAAATAGAACATGCAAACTCTGGTAAATTGTTACATTTGTTTTAAAGATACATGTCAGTAATTTTTGAATCCATATGTACACTACAAGGACATTACAAATTTGGCAATCGAAATTGCGATCATATGGGTCAAGCTCCAAATAGATGTAGCTTATGTTCAACAACATGTCTTCATTTCCTCAATGGGTCGCATTGCCACATCCTCGTTTACATTGAAACTATGCATTTTTGTTAAAATTTCTTCCATCATGGTAGGTCTCTCCTTTGGATCAATCCTGCATGCGAGTTTCCACAATCAACCAAGAGATGACTACAATGTCTCCCTTCACCAAGTTGTCACTAAGAGCTTCTACAACATCTATGAGAAAGTTGGAAATTTTCCTAAACAGCCAACCAGCTGCAAAACAATCTGACTCTGGTGCCCATGTGCCCTTGGGATTTGTACGTGTAGTTGTAATGGCATATAATTCCGGTGCTAACCATGGAAATGCATTTGGAGAAGCATAAGTTGGGTCTTGTGGATATCTACTTTCAGTCCAGTGGAGGCTTCTTTCCCAATCAATAATCCCAACTCGGACAGAATTGTCATCCCCCGTGAAATCTAACATGTACTTGGTTGCTTGTAGATCAATGTGCGTGTTTCATTGTTTGTAAACTGCTCTCAAACCACCACTAGCAATAGCAACATCAATGGACAATCCATGGTAACACAACAACTTTGTTCGCAACCTGATGAGTGGAGAGTTCTAGTCAAAGAGATGTTCTTCTCTGGGATATGTGGTCTTAACCCATCTCACATATGTCCCACAACATTGTGGGAGACACATTAGCATATCTAGCACACTTCCACCGTTGAAAAATAGAGTGATGACCCAAAGCTTTTGGGTGTGTGAGTACCCCAATACTTGACAAACAGCTCTATCGAATCACTGTCATTGCTAGCTCATTCTTTAGTGCTAGATGAGCATGGGCATCATCTCTATTACTCTACTTGCTAGCATACCACAATGATGAACTAAGACCTAGGACACCCATAACCTATATCCGAAATACCTTCCGTTCTCCTCCCTTGCCCACCAGTTTGTGCAAGGTTAGTGCTTGCAACGGAAATTGTACTGTGTGGGAGCAAATATCGGCAAATGCAGTACATAGTTCTATCTGTGCTGCACTTGTTGTTGCCTTTCCAACAGACCCTTTCTCCTTCGCGTTTTTTCTACGATTACAAATTTGTGACGCCTTCCATTCACACATCCAAAGTGCAAGCTTCTCCTCTCCATTGATAGGCAAGGCTACATTGCTTACTTTTGCATATAATTCCCATTGTCCTATAGGATCTTCTAAGACTCGAGGGACAAATAGACCAACTATCACTTTAACATCCAACCATGCCATTCGACCACAACTAGGCTAACTCATGTACACAAGGTTAAATACTTTGGATAGCATTTGATCACATAAAAATTTTGAGCTCGCATGTTCGATCGTTGTCTTACAAGCAAGCATCAAAATCTCAATCTTTAAATGCTCTTGTGTTGCCATCAAGGATGGGTGTATAGTGATCTAGTGCATGCAACAATCATTTTGCGAGGGCTCAAACTTCTTCAAAATAAAGAACTCCGGAAATACACATGCAAGTTTGCAATGCTAGTGTAAATTAAACCACTTAGAAGCAACATGCAACATGCAACATCATTAATGTTTCTAAATAACTTTCACATAACTTCCAATCCTTAGAATAATAAACTTCTAAATGTGTTTTGCTTTCCAAGGAAATGGTATATTATGTCAAGTAATTCGTAGCTCACGACATAATCCACTACAATTATAGCAGTCACTTTGTGATCTACTATTATAGAGCAAATTTCGTAAAGTCACCAGTGAGTGTCAATCTATCAGCTGGTAGAGGCTAGAACGGGAAACATATAACAACATCACATAACCAAGATGATCTAGATTATCTTTGCCAATCACACATCCGGTTGGGAATAGTTTTATCAAAATGAATCGACCGACAAAAGCAAGCCATCATCCGGATAAGCCCGGCTCTATTGACACCTATGTACATGGATAGATATGATATATAAGTAGATTGAAGTGGGGAAAACTGACTGGCAGGCTATAGATGTGATCCATCACTCGGCTTCGATCTTTACTATTACAAACATCAATCGAGGCGAGGCAAATCTGATCAGCTAAAGCGGATGATTTCCTAGCCTGACTGATACATAAACATGCATCTCTCCCTCTCTCTTTCCCTCTCTCTCTTTTACTCTCCCTCTCTCTCTTTCCCTCTCTCTTTTTTACTCTCCCTCACTCTCTTTTACTCTCTCTCTCTCTCTTTCCCTCTCTCTCTCATACTCTCCCTCACTCTCTTTTGCTCTCCCTCCCTCTCCCTCTCCCTCTCTCTCTTTTCCTCTCCCTTTTCCTCCCTCTCTTTCCCTCTCTCTCTATTTTCCTCTCTCTAATAGCCTACTGACAGTCAGCCAGGGCGAGGTGAATCTGATTGACCGAGGTGGATCATCACCTAGCCCGACTTACCGATACCAAAAAAATTTATAGAACTCACTCAAAGACTCAAGACGAAATGTGGGAGAAAGCGACGAGTATGCGCAAGGCGGTAGTGACAGGAGTGGGGTCTTTTTATAAGATTTTGTAGCTCCATCACGCGGTACCTGCCCCTACTACGCGGTGTGTCAACGGCCACGATTGAATATCATTCCAAATCGGACGATCCACGATGACACACATGCCGATATGACAATCATCGCGCGGTATGGGTGTGTTACCAAGCGGTGTCTCCTGGCACCCTTAAAAAAACCGTGCGGTATTGCTACAGGACCGTGCGGGATCCCTCATACTTATACATCGTGCGGTGTTTGGAAGCTCATACCATGCGGTAAGAGAACAAACCGCACAGTAGGCTCCCGATCGATAGCTGGGAAGTATGGATGCGTTACCAGGCGGTGTCTCCTAGCACCCTTAAAAAAACCACACGGTATTGCTACGGGACCGTGCAAGGTCCCTCATACTTAAACATGGCACGGTGTTTGGAAGCTCATAAGTGCAGTAAGAGAACAAACCGTGCAGTAGGCTCTCGGTCGACAAGCCGATGTAAAGAACGGTGTTTTTTGGCGTTTGGGACCTTAGGCCACATTTTTTAATCGAAAAGTGAGTATTGTAATTTTAAAAAATGTACTTTTCTGCAAATTGATGCATTTGTAGCTCTTGACTACGGTCAAGCGACATAACAGGTTGAGGCTAGACAGGTTGGGGGTTCCTCTCACGGGTAGGTTCCCTTTTTATGTTATTTGTATCTTTCGGGCTAGATAGGTTGGGGCTTCCTCTCAGGCATAGGTTCCCTTTTTATGTTATTTGTATCTTTCGGGACTAGGAGGAGAGAGTGTCCTTTACAAGGTTGTAGAGGGAGACTAGTCGAACTGACAGAGCAGGAGCTGATTCATAGTTGCTTCGAAACACATTTCATACCCATGGGAAACGGACTGAAACGTTTTGTTATATTATACTCGTTTTTTAAAACACTGCAAATGTGCAGACAAAAAAGATAAAAGTCTCATGAGTTGAGCTTTGAGTATGTACTATGACTCATCCTGAATCTTGAATCTTGATGGTAATGTTTTTCTTTTTATTGCTCGACTCAAGGCTGTGTATTTTCTCCGTCATGCAGTGTTTTGGGTAAATTGGACCTTCACCGCCGCCTTGTCCCAACAACGAAATGCCGTAAGGAAACTTTGTTGAACGAATTATATTAAAAGTTTGTCCGTGATAGATTGAATCTGGACAAGCAAAGATTGCATGCAACTCGCAAGGTTCGTAGCGAACGCAAATAGAAGCTTTTTGTCAGGGTAAGTCCAGATCGTTGTGTCTCTTCCATAGCAGCTGGCCGCATTTGTGCACATGGTTCGAGTGTTCGGTTTGCTTTGCTTGTCTTTCTGGTTGGAATTCGCACCCCAGGAAGCACAGCCATCGGGGACTACAGTAAGAAGCACCGTACCAGGTCGCCTGCATTTTTTCCCGAGAAAAGCACCCAGCTTGCCAGAGGGCTTTGTAGTATGCATCTAACCCATTGCTGCGCTGTCCCTTTGCTGTTCTCCATCCGACAAAAGCGCCGCACTTCAGCTCAGTTTCAGCAAATGTATCTGGCCCATTGTTGTGGGAACGACGGCGTCTGTTGGGTGTGTCGATGGACATTTCCAATTTAATTTCTTTCAAGCCTTAAGTCGGATGCACAGTACGTACTGATGCGAGCATGAGTTGGTTTCGAAGCTTCAAGTGGCCAACTTGTCAAGCTACTGTAGCGGTAATGAATATGAAATGAAGAGATGTCTGGCAAAACCATAGCAATTTCACGCTTGGTACTTGAGCAAGCTATCGACGTAAACCAAAGCGCCTCTATATGAGTACACTGTAGACTTTTATAGATATATGTACAATGTACTTGCTCCAGCAGAGGTGATGTAATATAATGACAGAAAAGGGTTAATCCAGTAACGTATCGTTTGACAACTAAGAAATCTTCCATAGAAACTTGCATGAGATGAAAGCTCTAAAGATTTGCGAGTTGGAACCAGCTCATTGTTCAACTATGCCCCTCCTGTGCCTATATATTTTGGCCACTCCTCTCCTCTCCACCCACTCAATCAGGCTCAATCCTTTGATTCCATTGGACCGTTTGCTGCCTATAACTCACGTGTATATCAGCTATGGAGCTTCTGTCGGTCTCTCGTTTCCTGCTCTATCTTCTGATGACTCTTTTGCTTGCTGCACCTGTTTCTTTCGCCGACCCTGACCCGGCCCAAGACTACTGTGTAGCCGACTTTTCCCAGCCTCTTCACGTCAATGGATTTGCCTGCATCAACCCCGCAAATGTTAGCACCAACGACTTCGTGTATCATGGCTTATCGAAGCCTGGCAACACCTCTAATTCTTACAGTGCCAAAGCAACCTTAGCCTTTGTGGAGAAATTCCCTGGGCTCAACTCGCTGGGGCTCAGCATGGCCCGGCTGGATTTGGAGTTGGGTGGTCTCATCCCTCCTCACACGCATCCTCGTGGCTCGGAGATCATATTCGTCATCAAAGGATCCTTGTACGCAGGTTTCGTGGACCAAAACAACCGACTCTTCGCCCAGGTGATCAACGCTGGCGACGTGATGTTGTTTCCGAGAGGGTTGATTCATTTCCAGCTCAACGTGGGGAAGGTTCCAGCCGTAGCCGTTGTGGCTCTTAACGGCCAAGATCCTGGCCTGCAGTTCATTGCGAACTCCATGTTTGGATCTCATATGAAGCCCGAAGTACTAGAGAAAACGTTCTTCATGTCGGGAAGTGTGGTAGAGAAATTGCAGACGATTTTCTCTTAGCATGAATGGTCCTAACCAAAGAATGGTTCTAGTAGATGGAATTTTCTCTTATGATGAATGGTCCTCACAACCCAAGACTGTACTTAGCCGTGATGTATGTAGAGCAGTGATTCTCTTTGGTTGGCCACACTGTTGTAGACTGACATTAACTGACTAACTAATAGCTCAAAGCAAAATGTTGTGTAAAAAGTTTTTAATAATTGCACTGAATATGTGCATCCGCGTCTATGAAATTGAAATCGAACTAAAAGGAGAGATTATCACGAAGAATATTAACTAAGCATTGGTTTGCCCCCTCCCCCTCTCTCTCTCTCTCTCTCTCTCTCTCTCTCTCTCTCTCTCTCTACACACACACACACGCCCTTGGGGAGATCACTCTATACAACATGTAACATATATACGTTCATTAATGGAAGAAGATTTTTTAAGTTGGGCTACACACGGCCCATTTATGGACAAGAGGCTTTAAAAATAGTTTTAAAATATAATTACACTGTGTACATGTATGGAGGAGACCTTTAAATTCAAAATTACAACATGTATACATACGGAAGAGAATAAACAATTATGCAAAAAAGTGTGAGCTTTTCAATATAGTAGGGGTATTTAAATGTGCGCTTTCCTCGCATGTGTTTAATGGGTTTTTAGCCTGTTTTTAGAGAGTGGCCACCCCTTTTTGTGTGTGTGTGTGTGTGTGTGTGTGTGTATGTACACATGTGTTGCATGCACATAGACAATAGCATATGTAAATGTTGAACCAACCTATGACGACATGATAAAGGAATTGGCACATATAAAAACATTTCAAAGAAACATTGATGATTATCTTGCTCAACCACATATCGAAGGTGTTAACTTTAACAAGCAAAGATTTGAGATCTACACAAAAATAACATGTCGGCTTGCTAAATCAAGGCCTTGGGTTGTGTATTTTATTTTTATATTGGGTAAAAGGTTGATATCCTAGGTCCTAAACCCATAATGATTGCGCTATCTCTTGTCACAAGTTGATAAGTATCTTGATGATAGATGTCAAGGATTGTCTTTTCACTTCTATCTTGCACAAGAAATAACCTGCAATAGCCTTTATTCAACAAAGTTTAGTTTACCTAAAGAGAGCACATGGTTTGACCAAAATGGTTCCAACCGCTGGATGGCAATTTGCAAACTAAGATATAAGAGAATGCCTTGGATTCTCAAGTAATTATGCAAGCAATTATGCACCATCGTGTGACCAACACATTGCTTCCTCTTTGAAGCCATAAACCTTATATCGTTGCTCTTACCAAAGAAGAAACTCATGAAAATCAAAGTGTGTGCCACTATGTGACCAACAAAGAACAAAACAAACACTAGGGGAGATTTGAGGTCTCAAAAGGGCCTCATAAGGAATGGATTAAGTTAATTAGACATGAACCTACTATGGTAACCCATGGGCTAAGGGCCCCGTAGTATTGACTCAACTGACATGGGTACCTTTATTTTGAAATTAGGCAACCTTGGCATTTGAATGGAGGTGGATGGTGTATAGATCAAAGGTCTAGGATGCCTTTGGTGGATAGTGGATGCACTTTGCTGGGCTCCAGAAGGCGAAATTCGACTTTAGGGAGGCCTCATTAAGAGGGGAAAGGTGGGTTTTAATATGGGCACTTGAGTCAAGTCCAAGATCAATGGTTGAGATGGATGCGCCTAATGGAGGGTGGAGATTGAAGCGCATTTTGAGGGGCTAGCATTGAAGCACCTATTTAATGGCTTGGATTGTGAACCACCACTGTCCAATTAAAAATCAAGGGCCTGAATTGAAGCGCCTTTTGCACTCATCTCCTCACTTGGATCTACTAGCAAATCTATGGCCTATATTGAAGCGTTTTTTCCTCTCATCTCATCCATTAAATCTTTTTCTTGATCAAGGGTGGATATTTAATCCTTCTATTCTTTGATGGTATCCCTTAGATATGCCCCTTGATCTAATGGTTGGGAGTGCTCTACCTCAAATTTGAATATGTCCCTTGGATTGGAGATTGGGAGTAAAGATCATGGGTCCAAACTTTGGGTTAGAGATCTCCACATCCTTAGATGCTTTTGTCAACTTCAGAGCACTCTCGTTGGTACATCTCAAATTACTCTCTAATCCCTTCAAATTAGGAAACGCTAACTGAAGGCCCTTTTGAGACTCCAAATCTCCCCTAATGTAACTTGAAAATTAAAGCAAACAAAATAATTTGAAAATAATAATTGCAAATGAATCACTCCATGCTCTTTTAGAAAAGCGCTTTGCATAAGAACAACATGCATCTAGCATTTTAAAATATCAAGCCATCATCACTCATAGGTCAAGTGTTGAACTTTCAAGACCATCAAATTTAGGCAAAGAGGGGGACAATATTCAAGCAATATTCATGCCCATGGGATAGCATTTCTATACAAGTTATCCTCCAAAGTAGCTACTAGAGATATCAAAGTTCTTACAAATTTAAAAAATAATGAAATCAAATGTGCATTAATCCAAGAGGCTAGGGACATGCAAACTATGTAGATGTTGCAATATTTACCATTTTAGGAAAGGGCTAAATCAAGGCATATGCTGGTTCGGAGACAGTAAAAGGAAGGAAAAGCTTTACTTGAGAGTCTCTCCCATTTTATTACCTTGATATCATAAATAATTAGAAAATGAATTATGTAGCTATTAGCTAGAGTTCCCAAAGTGTGCATGCAATATTTCATGCTACACTTTAAAGACACTTTAAAGACAATGTAGTTGTTAACAGGGCCCATAGGCTACTATGAGGAGAGCTTGCCACCGTAGGGGCATTGTTTTTTTTTTTGCAAAAAGAGACTTCTATTAAGTATTAAAGAAAAACCGCTAGAGCAAGCTCCATACGGGATACATCATGCAATGCAGGGGCATTGTTTGTGTTGGGGGGGGAGGGAAAGTCAAGACAAATCTATGAGAGGTAAATAGCAATGATTCAATGTATTGCGGCTAATGATATCTAATGCATTAGGGGAGAAATAGAGTCTCAAAAGGGCCTCGAATTAGTATTTTCTTATCTCATGGAATTAGTGAGGGATTTGAGGTGTACCCATGAACAATGCTCCTTTGTATGGGGCGATGCCATGTTGAGATGTCCAAAAGCATTTATGTCTAACCCATAGTTTAGACCCATGATCCTCACTGCTAGCCATTGATATGATCTCCAATCCAAAAGGCTACATTCAAACTTGAGGTAGAGTACTCCTCGCCATTACAAGAAGGGATTGATCTAAGGGATACAATCAAAGGATAGAGGGATCAGATATAAACCCTTGATCAACACAACTCTATCGCCGATTTCATGCCACGATTGCCTCATCCACCCTGATGTCTTGATGATGATGATGATGATGATGATGATGATGATGATATGTAGTCGACCACTAACATAACTATTTTGTACTTAGTACTATCATTTTGCATTTTTTGCATTCTGCATTGGTGTGGATGCTTGTTTAGTAGCTTCACCCTCACAGCTTGTTTGTACTAGGATTTTCAGTCTCATAGACCCATCGGTCTTCCGAAGACTTTAATAAACTTTCTTTCTTTCTTTCTTTCTTTTCTCCTTTGGTTTTACTACCATCATGGGCTCTCTCTCAATCAAAGGATTTATTTCTAAAAAAGATTCAAACTAAAAGATGAGTCATGTCTGGTTTGAACATTCAGGATAGGACAGAAGGCTTCTAGCTGAACTCTAGGAAATAAGCTACACAAAAAAACGGTAGAGAAAATTACATGGGCTCAAACTCACACTGTGCCATCTGAGATTCCATATGCTGTATCTGCATCTGACATTACAGCAATCACACTTTCCTTATTAGAGAATGTGAAAGCTACCTCTTCATCAGCTAAAATATTTAATTTTCGAAAATCAACTGGATCAATTGAAATGGAATCTTCTGAACTCTCTGTAACCTCTACAACATTTGATTCAAGGCTTTTTTCTGGAATATCACGATAAAGATGCTTTATGATGAAAAGTGCTGTGTCATGATCTCGCCAGTAGGATCTGCAAGCATGACAGCCAAAGTATCACAAAGTGTTAAAGAAGATTTTCAGAAGAATGAGCATGTGCAAAAAAAGATTCTTCATCACCACATACGTATGGGAGCTGATTGCTTGCAAGTATTGATGCTCAAAAGTTGCATCCTGGACACCGAGTGCAAACAGAGGTTATTCTGCTGACCCTTGTAAATCTCATGATGCAACCAACCAACAATAGCATACAAAGAACTCAAGGCTGTCACCTGCAACATGTAGTCGATCCGTCCATCTGGATCTCCTGTTAGCCTTTCCATCACAAGTGATCCATATGTTCTTTCCTCTGGTGCTTTTGCATCCAGTTCATCATCTGTGTTTTTAGTTCCCAAAGACGAAATGAGAGCCATGCAAAGACCACTACTGTTGTTTATAGCAACTCCTGGATTACAAAACAAAACTTGATCCTGATTTCAAACCTTTTTCTGTGGAAGTAGTCGAAAAAACCCTCACCACACGATCCTGCCCATAAGAACAAAGACAGATTTTGCTTTCATAAAATCGACTATAGGCAGCTCAAACATGTGAAGTTCTTCATAGATCTTACTATTTTTGGTTCTTCATAGATCTTACTATTTTTGTCTTTCTAATTTCAGTAGTCTCAAATCTTCCACTTAGTTCACAGTTCATTGATGTACAACTTTCATCTTCAGCTAACTTCAAATGGGCTATGAAGTAATAAGCAGTAATTAAACAGCAGATATCCAAACTTATAAAACTGAATTATATGCCACACCTAGACTGAAAAGTGAAAGATACGAGATGTTATGCTCACTTGATGCACGCTTTACCAACACAGAATTCGAGACTGCTCTCTCTGCCCTTCATAAGGGCAAATGCCCTGGTTCCGATGGTCTTACTCCTTGTTTTTATAGCCTTTTGGGATATGATAGGTGATCATACTACTTCAGCCCTGCAGGGCATTTAAGACTCGGGTGAGATGCCTGACTCACTGACCGAGGGACTCATTCACCTTATCCCGAAAGGTGGCAACAGGAATTTTGTATCCCATTGGAGACCATCACTCTTTTGGGCACTCTTTACAAAATCCTTGCCAAGGCAATCAGCATCCGACTTCAGCCCCTTCTTCCAGACCTCATCCATGATACTCAGACAGGCTTTGTGCATGGCAGGAGCATTTTTTATAATATCTTTTCCTTTTGGGAAGCCATAGAGTGGGCTATGCAGAGTGGGCAGAGGCTAGCAGTTTTACTCTTGGACTTCGAGAAAGCCTATGACAGAGTAGATTGGGGTTTTCTTGAGGGCACTCTTCTACGGTTTGGATTTTCAGATGCTTGGATCAGAGGGGTGGCCTCCCTTTACAGATCAGCCCACAGCCAGGTTTTGATTGGAGGGGTGAGGGGTGACAGGTTTCAGATTTTCAGATCAGTTCGTTAGGGATGCCCTTTAGCCCCCTTCCTCTTTCTTTTTGTGGCAGAAGCTATGAGTATCTTCCTTAGATTTCAGGCTGAGCTTTTTGGGCTGAGACTGCCCTTGACACAGGAGCAGGAACTTTTGGACTGTGAGTTGGCTGATGACAGTGCTATTTTTATTCAGGCCTCCTTGCAGTCACGTGATTCTTTCCGGACAGCCTTGGATATTTTTTGTTCAGCTGCAGGGGCACACATTAACTGGCATAAATCCTTTGGCTTTTGGATCAGTGATGAGGACACTCCATGCTGGGGAGTTGACATTGGTTTTTCCTGGATTCAGAGGGGTGTTCCTATCAGGTATTTGGGATGCCAGGTAGGATTGGACATCTCTCCAGCACAGCAGTTTGCCCCAGTACTAGAAAGTATAAGGAAAAAGCTCCTATTCTGGAGCTCTGCCAAACTCGACCTTGCTTCTAGAGTTGTGGTAGTGAACCAGGTCCTCTTGGCCACCTCCTGGTTTGTGTGTTCTTGCTGGTGCCGGTCTAGGGATTGCATCACTTAGCTCATCAGACCAATCAAGAATTTTTTATGGAGTGGACTTGATGGCACAGCAGATGTTGCAACAAGGGTGGCCTAGGAGACTGTTATTCTCCCTACATGTGAAGGGGGCCTTAATTTCATTGACCCGCACTTGCAGTGCAGGGCATTTCTTTGTAAGGTGGTGGTGAGGGGACTCATGCATGGGTAGGAACCTTGGAAGGATTTCTTTTTTGGACGCATTCAGGCTTGCACACCAACCTTGGGAGATGATTGGGTGGACAGAGCCCTCGCTGGATTTTCACATCAGCCCCTCTCAGATCTCCTGCCTCTCCTCTCATGACTGCCATCCTGAAAGCTTAGGGGAGCTTCAAGAACACTCTTTGAAGGATTCTACCTTGTACCGTCGAAGAGATTGGTAGACAACCGATCATTTGGAATGATAGTATTCTTGACGAGCATGCCAGACCACTGGGCACTTCCCATTACATGCAGTGGTCTAAATGGGAGAGAGGCCCCGCCTACATAGTTGGCACTTGGAAATCTTTTATCAGGCTACCTAAGGATCAGAGATTGCAGTCCATGAGTCACCTCAGAGAGGTAGCACGCAGGATTCAGCAAATAGATGCAGCCATCCCGGTGGAATGGACAGTTGACCTGCCTATTACTTCCACCACTTGGATGGGGGCTTTTTCGAGGACATCAATTCCTTTAGAGGTGATCGCTCTCTGAGGTCTCGGGGAAGACGCACTGGTCTTTGATGTTGGGGATGGAGGTTTACTTTCTACATCCAAGGATGGCATTCTTCTTGAGGTTTCCTTTCAGCCTATTAGGATTGCTGGTTTTGTGGACCATGGAGCGGGCTTGCAGTGGTACTTAGACCCCGACCCTCTGCTCTTGGCCTTGGGATCCTGGAGGTTGTGGTTATATGGAGGTGCACCTATCAGGTGCTTGCAGTGGGACCCAAGAGAGTGGGAATGGATAGATCATGGGCACCGAGAGAGGGGGATTCCCTTCTTTCGTTTCACGGTTGGTAATGCCAGGAGGTTTCAGCTGAACAGTAGGGGTTGGATTCCCTCCAGAGCCCCCCATTGGGAAAGCTTCTTCATCACTGCAGATTTACGTAGAAATTTCTGGAGGAGGCTCTGGAAATCCCTCAGAAATAGAAAGATCACTCTTTTCTTTTGGCTTTCTATTCATGGAGGGATTGCAGTGAACCTGTGGAGATCACGATTTGGGGCTGATCCCACTTGTCCTCGATGTCTTTCTGCAGAGGAGTCAGTGCGACATTGCCTTTGGGACTGCAGTCAGGCGAGGACTGTTTGGAAAGGGGTTGCTCGGATACTCAGCATCTTTCACACCTCCCCTTTCTTCATGACTTGGGGCTCGGTCACATGGTTATCTTTTACCGGGCCCCAGGTGTTTTATGAAAGTGAGCCTTCTTCTTGGGCATTCTCGATCAGCCGGCAGATGATAGAGCCCTGCTCTCTACAGGATGTACCACTTACTCCCTTTAGAGCTTCTCATGTTCCAGTGGACACCTCTTGGGAGATTTTGGCTAGCATTTCCTCTTGGCACATTTGGAGAGCCAGATGTACTGAGGCCTTGGATGGCACCCAGATACACCCATTACAGGTGTTCACAGGTATTTGGACTAACACGGTTCACACTTTGATAGCCATATGGGTTAGCATGCAGGGCCCTTCACGGGCAGCCTCTTCTAGAAGGACTATATTTCTTCGAGTTTGGAGGGGTTCTCCCTTTTTCTTGGAGATTTCTACCGGATTGAGATGGCACTATCAGCCTCAATCCTTTCTTTTTGGCTCTTGAGCTTTTCGTGCATTGCATGATGTATCCCGTATGAAGCTTGCTCTAACGGTTTTTCTTTAATACTTAATAGAAGTCTCTTTTTGCAAAAAAAAAAAAAAAAGGTGAAAGATACAAGGGCATCACAAAGAGGAAACAGGCATTCATTGCTTATATCGTCCCCCACCCTGGTTGTCACTCCTTTGTTTCAGAGAGTCCCTGGGCAGTGAGACAAGTTCTCTATGAGTAGGCTGATCGATTTGGTGGTGTTGTCGTCAGTTGCAAACATTCAATAATGAGAGTGAACTCAATTTGGTGTTGTCAATCGTTTGCACCGATCTATCTACAAGAACAATGATACCAAAGAATCAACCCCACTATCGACCTCTATGGACTGCACTTGCAAAACCTGAAAGGATAATCCTATGGTTTGCGCAGGTGGTAGGCTTCCATTTTCTTCCATCATTTTTTTTTTCCATCTCTCCCTACAGCATCCTTTCACCCTCAGGTCAGTGAAAGCTGAGACAATGGGGACAACAATGCCACTCCTGTCACTCGACCTGAGAGGTACCACAGTCCCTCTCAACGTTGTGCATGCAATTGTCACAGCATTCGTTAGATGCAGAGTTCCTCCATGCCAGAGGCCAGCAGCTAAGTGACTGGGTGTACACCAACATGGCGACATTAGGTGTCACAGTCACAATGTTTCGGATTCTCAATAGGGGTTATTTCTCATGCGGTTTACACACTGTTGAGCAGGCCCTGAGTGTTCTTGCTAGTTTTCCGGTCATGTACCATGACAGGGCCATCCATCTTCGCCCATGGAAGAAGCGCTTCCTTATGACCACCCCAGGACCTACGCAGATTACATCCTGCATCCTTCTCTTGAGGATCCCTGACAAGATCAGTTTGGGCTACAAGGAAGTGGAGCACCTGCCTAGTCTCATAGGTACGGTGATTCCTTCTGCAAGTCCCAGATTGTCTTGTGCTCACTCCCACGGGGACAGGAGCCACCAAGGTGAGACTCACTCAAGAGTTTCCATTGCCACAACCCTTGCATACTTTGATCACATACTCCATTGGTGATAAATCTCAGGTGCACAGAGGGTTACATATGAGGTGGAGACCTACACCTATTACAGAGATACTGTCTCCTACAGGTTAATACTCAACGAGAGTCAGAGATTGGAGGATCTCTTGCATTTGCACTTCTTCCGAAACATAAGTTGGTACAGGCCAGGATTGATAAATGCATATCACTTATCAAGGGTCAGAGTAGGCCTATTTGGAGTCTAGAGGGGTTTGCATATCGGTTTCTTCCAGATGGGTTGCAGATATCATTCAAGAGGGCACATTAGTGGCAAGCAGGGCAGTTTGCATCATCATTCAGGTCAATTATACTATGGTTGGTATTCTCGACATGTTTGCGCCCACTTTATCAGGGCAGAGGCGTGTCTTTTGGAGGGAGCTAAGTGAGACTCTTCCTCAAGCTGAGACTAAATTGTTAGGAGATTTCAACACTCTCATCTAGTATACAGTCTACAGTTCTCTTGGTCGGCAGGGGTCTCCCATGGCTCACTCTCTTTAGCTAGATTAGACAGATTCTATGCCGTTTAGTGGCGCCAGGCTAGAGGACAGCAGGTGGGTATTTTGACAGGCTTATTTTCTCAGACCATGTCCAGGTGTTGCTTCAAGTTATGTCAATTTCTAGGCTGGAGGCACCTACATAGTCAAAGTCCTGTATTGCTTGTTTCAAGATATAGAGTTTGTGCACTGATGCCAATGTTACTATCCAGAGTCCGTGGGAGATATGCGCTACCTCTACAGCCGCTCGAGAGAGATTGATAGCATTCACGAAGACCTGGAATTGTTCCTTTGATTTCATGTTACAGCACTTGGGATGATGTGTCGTTATAGACCACCTGCATGATTGTTTAGAGGCCAAGGATAGAGTTCTCACTCTCCTAATTCTGGTTCTTGAATGGAATACATTACTTCTTACTTCAAAAAGAAAGGATAATCCTTCAAGTGTTGATTTTGTCTCACTTTTCTCTACTGCAATACTAAAGGTACGACAAGGCGTGCCTTATTTCGCTCATTGAATTGATACGAGTGGTTCTCTATTTTGGAATTCAAAGGCTTTGATGACCCGCTGGCTTTGTAAGTATAGAAATTTTAATTTGCAGTCTTGAAGTTTGAACGCATTCAATTACAGCCTTCCTGTTATCTCATAATTATATAGTGATAAGCAGGAGAAGTGAATATGTCATTGCTTGATCTACATTTTCAGGTACCTCTTAGTTATTAAAATGAACCACCTGATTATGTAATACAGTTTAGTCTTATTCAACACACACATGTTTCAGAATTGCAGTTATTCTACTTCTGTAGGATATTGACTTAAACACTCATAGCAAATGAAGGTATTTCAAGCATACCAAATTATCTTTCTTTGACTTTAAACACATATCTCCATGTAGTTAACGAGTTATGATTAGAGATTTTCAATGGACTGATAGGTTACCCCCATATCGGTTAGGAGATTTATAAAACTTGATAAGTGTTTGGAAGCTGATGAAGCTGGTTTGATATTAGCCAGTCATTGTGTGTGTGTACAGAACAAACTATAATTAAAAGAAGAAAACTGCAAATTATTCAAATATGACAAATTACAAGCATATAAACATGTACTAGGTTATATATTTCTTTGTTACATGCAACTTTACAAGTGATTTGTAAGATGCTACAAAGAATATTGCAGGAGAGGCTATCAACCATCAAGCACTAAATATTCAAACCTTCTGCATCAAGTTGCTAAAGAAAACGTAAAGCGCGCAGAAAAACAGAAAAAAAAACTATGGCAGTTTCATTTGAATTACTCACCCCAACTGTTGTCAAGGAATGGACAAAAGCCTTGGATCGTGCAGATATCCCTTCTCCAATTTCCTGCACCCAAACTCTGTTAGGGTCCTCCCCTTAAATCACGTTCTATAAACATCAATGAATAAACAGCCAAATTGAACTACAAGGCTTACCTGTATACCAATATGCAAGCGTTTTCCTCCCTTATGATAAGGTACAAGGACAGGCCGCTTCCCTATATATTCTTTACACACAAGAGGCTCAATCCTAGTAGCAAAATGATTGCAAAAGGCTCATTTTCTAGATCAAACTCTCTCTCTCTCTCTCTCTCTCTCTCTCTCTCTCAGTACCTATCATTCTAACATGACTATGTAGCACTCAACACTTATCATTTGCATTTTGCATTGGAGTGGAGGCTTGCTTAGTAGCTCCACCCACACAGCTTGTTTGTATCAGGATTTTTCACAGTCTCATAGACCCATCGGTCTTTCAAAGCCTTTAATAAAATTTCTTTCTTCTTTCTTTCTTTCTTTTTCTCTCTCACAGATGAGATCTATCTCCTTTCCAATATTTGTGTCATAGTTTCTTTTCAGCACATATTGCAGAGGGGTGCTAGACAATTCTAGTTCTCCTATTTGTGGTGTATTTTATTTATGGAGGTAACTTCTATTAAATTGTAAACTACTCGGTGCTTTCTATCAATTCAGACAACGGATTTTGCAAAGGCGTTTGAATGAAATGATTGCGAGTTGCCAAACACACATACTTGAAATTAAGAGATTGCAACTAAGCTGGAATTAAGACTTATATAGCGTAAACACAAAGTGACATCATTGGAAATTGCAATATGATTGAGGGGCCAAGACGCCCCCCCCCCCCCTTATCCAGGCTCACTTTATTCTTGAAAATGGAGATACAAGACCAAGGTGCAATGCACCTTCCAAACTGATGAACTCAGTGAAAGCCTAGGACCTAGATACAAGACTCAAGAGCATATGTACGAGGTAGACAACATAAAGGAGTACTCCAAGCTCAGGTTTCAACTCTTGGCTTGCCCAATCCACAAGGAAGAAGCCTCCAACAATCACCACTTACATCCAACATTAGAGGCAAGCACTAGTTTCTAGAAAGATAGTAGAAACAACATGAAAAAGTTCTGTAAATGAGATAAACTTGACCATACAGACTCCCTTAGTGACTTGACCCTTTTCTAGATGAAGCCCTTGTAAGAGATTACAAAGATATGGTGTTGTAGGCATAAAGTCAACCCTATGGTTGACCAGTAGTAATTGAATACTATATATACCAAGTACTTTTATTGCCTCATTTGAACATTTCTATTGGAGCTTTCTTGTGTGTGCACTCTTGCTCACCTGTGTTCACAACCTGTCTCCACTTTGTTCCTACATTTGATATCAGAGCGCTTCCGTCTCTAGAGCCCATTCCCGCGCTTGCTTCTAGACTCCCGCAAGCTTGGTGCTCCAGTCCGTGTTCCTGGTTCTCACATTCAGCTCTCCAGCTTTCGTTTGAGGTAGCTCCAACAGCCCAGCGGCTGTTTTTTGACCTTTTGAGGTCCGATTTCGACGTTTTTTGAAATTTTGGAGCTACCCGCATACAAATAAATCTGTACCGCACCATTTCAAGCAAAAAAAAAAAATATTTTTTCGTCCGTACAGTCCGTACAGTTGCGCGACAGTGCCATCAGTCCGTACGACTTGTCAGAACCTGATTTCGAGTCCGTACGACTTGTTAGAAGGCGATTCGAGCAATTTTTGGCTGTTTTTCGGCATTTTTGCTTAGATCTAGACTCTTTCCCACTCCAACCTCTCTCGGGTGTGTTCCAACAGCTCCAGGCTCTTCTCTATATGTGTATTATGTTAAGAAGTCCTCTTGACAGCTTCATTCAGCTCCAAGCAGCTCACTTGAGCTCCTTTGTCATCTCTAGCTTGCCCACACAGTCAGTGAACTGTTTTGCGAGTGTTTCGGGCCGAAGTGCACTTTCAGTAAGTGTTTTGATCTGTGTATTTCACTTGGGGACTGTTTTTGCAGCCCATACTCTTGCACTCTCAGGTGCATTTGCAGATACTCTGCATCGTTGGGCGCATTTGCAGTTACTTTACAGTTGTGGATGCTTTTAAGCTCCGTTGGATGCATTTGCGCACTCGTGGATGCGCTCTTTCAGATTTGGGTTGTGCATTTTCAATTTGGGATTGCATTCACATTGCAGCAGAGTGCAGTGATTGGTTGATGCCATTTTTGCAGTGATTGCATTGTGCAGTGAGTGGCATTTCAGAGCAGCCAGTCGTACTTTGCATTTACAGCCAGTATTAGTTTGGGATTTGCAGGCACATTTGCAGCCAGTTGCACTTTTGGGACTTGCAATTCTTTTCGCAGGTACATTTGCAGCTTGTGGGTATCCCATTTTGCATCATGTCGACTCTTTCAGACAGTTTTGGCAATTTGTCCAAGGGTGACCAGCTGGATGGACCAAACTATGCCTTGTGGTCATTCTTGGTTGGTAAGGGCTTGTGGGATCTTGTTAGTGGAGATGAGGTGAGGCCAGTAGGCTCATCTACATCCAGCACAGCTTCTTCAGGTCAGACTATAGGCAGACAACAGACTCCTACAGTCCCTCCCGCTAGTCCCATAGCATCGACGGAGGAGCAGAAGAAGTTTGACTGCCGAAGTGTCCAATCGATGTTTTTGATTGCCACAAATGTGAAGAGGCACATTATGCCGACTATCAAGTCGTGCAAGGATGCAAAGGCAGCACGGGAAAGATTGGCAAACATGTATCATGTTAAGAATGAGGCAAGGGCCTTTGCCTTGACCAATCAGCTCAATCATCTCGAGATGTAGGTAGGCCAGGCCATCACTGATCATATTGCCAGGATCACTGATCTACGTGATCAGCTCGCAAGTATTGATGAGGAAATAGAAGACAAGAAGCTCGTCTCTATTACTTTCAATAGCTTAGCGCCCTCATATGGCACATTTGTCACTTCATTGACCATTGTTCTCACGGCAGCCCCATTCTCGTTCGATGAGTAAGTTGGGCTTTTGTTGCAGGAAGAGGAGAGATGCTCAACTTTTGCCAAAGCTTCTCGTCAAGGTGAGCAAGCACTTGCCATGGGTGGCAAAGGCAAATTTCAGAAAACGTTTGAGCCAAAACACAGCCATACAACTCAGCCCAAGGAGGGGAATGCAAGCAGTTCAAGCAAAAATCAGAAAAAGGGCAAATGCAATTATTGCAAGAAGCCAGGGCATTACATCGCAGAGTGTCAGAAAAGGATTTCCAATGAAAAGGAGAGGCAAAGGGACAGCTCTAGTAGTAATTTTGTTGCCCCCACTGAAACTCGTGCTTCAGATGCACATGGTGAAGCTCATCTTGCCCAAGGTGATAGAGATTTTGTGTTTGCTGCATTTAATGAGAAGATGGATCCCAGGGGGGATTTGAATGCTGAAAATCAATCAGGGGATGCTTCCCTTGTTACAAGTGATACATGGTATATCGACAATGGTGCTACTAAGCACATGACTCCTCGCCAAGAGTGGTTTGAGAGCATCACACCTGTTCATGGCAGACATGTTACATGTGCCAATGATGCTTCTCAAGACATCATCGGAGTTGGGCACATTCCCATTCAGCTTGATAATGGGAAAGTTAAGTAAATCCGAGATGTTTGGTATGTTCCCGATTTGAGGAAAAATCTGATTTCAGTTTCAAACATTGGCCATGATCAACATATGAAGGTCGAATACCAATGCAGGATTAAGGATCCAAAGAAAGGATATAAAATTGTAGCAACAGGCACATATGACAGAGGCTTATACAAGCTTGATGCTTAGCCTTATGATCAGAAGGTATTGGCTGTAGCAATCACTTCCCATGCTGATTTACGGCATGCCAGGAGACAGCCTCATGTTTGGAGGCATTATCAACGTCGTGAGGCCACTAAAGATGTTGATGCAGCTCCGAGTGGTACATCAAAGAAATCTATTCCACGTTGGGCAAGGTTGACCATTCAAGATGCTAAGGATCAGCCTACTTTGGGAAAAACCAGGGCCAGCACTCAGAAAAATCAGCAAAAGGTCAATTTTGCTTTGATGACCTCAGTGATGGAAGCTGAAAATGAGCCTCAGAGCTTCAAGGATGCTCAGCATAATCCAGCATGGCAGAAAGCTATGGAAGCTAAGATCAAATCCATTGAGAAGAATACCACATGGGACTTGGTTAATGTGCCCATTGGGAAAAATGTGGTTGGCACGAAATGGATTTATAAGGTGAAATACCATTCAGATGGCACAGTTGAGAAATACAAAGCCCGTTTGGTTGCCAAGGGGTATGCACAAGAGGAGGGGATAGACTATGAGGAGACTTTTGCTCCAGTGGCCAAGATGACCACCATTCGTTCTGTCATCTCTCTTGCTGCGTTTTATGGTTAGTCAGTGTACCAAATGGATGTCAAGACCGCTTTCCTCAATGGAGATCTTAAAGAGGAGGTCTATGTACATCAGCCCCAAGGTTTTGAGGTGAAGGGACAAGAGCACAAGGTATGCAAGCTTAGGAAGGCTCTATATGGGTTGAAGCAAGCACCTCGTGCGTGGTATCAGAAGGTACATCAGTTTTGGCTGTCCCAGGGCTTCGTAAACACTCATGCAAAGCCAAATCTGCATGTTCTGCAGCAAAAATCAGAATTGGTCATGTTGGTACTATATGTGGATGACATCATACTCACTGGCAGTGATTTGCAACAAATTACAGAATTGTCCCAGGGCTTCGTAAACATTCATGCAAAGCCAAATCTGTATGTTCTGCAGCAAAAATCAGAATTGGTCATGTTGGTACTATATGTGGATGACATCATACTCACTGGCAGTGATTTGCAACAAATTACAGAATTACAGCAGTGCAGTCCGCTTTATGTCACAACTTTGACATGACAGATTTGGACCTATTGCACTATTGTCTTGGCATTGAGTTTTGGCAGACCCATGATGGGATTTCTATGTCACAGACAAAGTATTCAAAGGGGTGGTTGTAGAAATTCAAAATGGAGAACTGTAAGCCTGTGGCTACTCCATTGGAAAAGGGACTCAAGCTGAGTAAGCATGATACTGCTGAAAAGTTTTATGGCACTTTGTACAGGCAGTTGGTTGGCAGTTTGATATATCTATGCTCCACACACCCTGATATTGCCTACGCCACAGGGCTTTTGAGCCAGTTCATGCATTGTCCCACAATCACACATTGGAATGCAGCAAAGAGGGTTCTCAGATATGTCCATGGCACTCTCTCGCTTGGCTTGCATTATGCTTCAGATTGTGATCTAAAGCTGAGTGGTTTCACCGACTCGGATTGGTCAAGGGACATTGACGACAGACGGTCCACTACTGGCTATTGCTTCTCATTGGGTTCAGCCTGTATCTCATGGCTCAGTAAGAAGCAAGAGCGAGTCTCTCTTTCCTCCAGTGAAGTAGAGTACAAAGCTGCAAATTCAGCCACTACGGAGTTAATGTGGTTAAGGAATCTTTTGCATGACTTGCATCATGCACAGGATGGCGAAGCAAACTCTATCTTCTGTGACAACCAGAGTTGCATTGCCATAGCCAACAATCCTGTCTTTCATGCTCGCATGAAACACATTGAAAATCATTATCATTATGGACGGGATTGTATTTTTGATGGCTTCATCTCATCTATTGTCCATCTGAGGACAATGTGGCGGATATCTTCACCAAAGCCATGTCAACAGCTCTTTTCTTACAACATCGACATGGCTTGGGGATCAGAGACATTCTCACAATGTCAAGGGGGGTTGTATAGTGATTCACAATGACATTATTTTCATGTACTCCCATAGGTTGCATATCCATCTGGATGAATTTATGCAACCATGGGTGCGCTCTTTCAGATTTGGGTTGTGCATTTTCAGTTTGGGATTGCATTCAAATTGCAGCAAGATGAATTTGTGCAACCAAGGTACTTTAGGTACTACAGGGTACACCCTAGATGTTTCCAAGGTACTTTCAACCATATCTTTGAGGGAGGATTTATAAGAGATTACAAAGATATGGTGTTGTAGGCATAAAGTCAACCCTATGGTTGACCAGTAGTACTTGGGTACTATATATACCAAGTACTTATATTGTTTCATTTGAACATTTCTATTGGAGCTTTCTTGTGTGTGCACTCTTGCTCACTTGTGTTCACAACCTGTCTCCACTTTGTTCCTATAGTCCTTGATGCCTAGTGTGGAAATGGGGCTGGAATGAGAACAACTTAGAAAAACAGCCTGTAGACTAGAGAGAGAAAGCCTTTATGGAGTGATAGCTGTAGAGAGAGTGTGCCAATGCTGATCCCAAGGGAGGGGATGTAAGAGAGGAGCTGTTGATGTCCCAAAGGTGCAGAGAAAGACAGATTTCTGCAAGGGGAAGGGGCTAGAACATTTGCAATAGAGAGAGAAAGATTACAACAAGAGAGAGAAAAGGGTTGTGGCTACTCCAGGCTAGGAGAAGGAGAGAGGATGCTGCTGCTGTTCCAGAAGAGCTGAGAGGGGGCAGATTTTTTGGAGAGGTGGGGCTGGAACTGTAGAGAGAGAGTGTGGTCCTCTAGAGAGAGAAAGTGCTCCTAGGGAGAAGTTGGCTGCACCCAAGGAGCTGGAGGGGTTCTCCTGCATCAACCAAAGGGAGGGAGAAGAAAAGTGACGAATTTTCATGTAGGGAATGAAGGGGAGAGGCCGCCTTTTATAGGCTCAGCCCAGGCTCAGAGTGGAAGGTGGACACTTGTCCCAGATTTTTGGTGGGCTGCAGTCCCAAAGAGGACAACGGCCACACACTTGGACTGGATGCCCTGCCACCTGCCATGCATGCTGCCACATGTGTGGGACAGGTGGACTGACTTGCCAGCTCAAATTCCATGTGGCAGTCTGCCACGTGTCACTCCCAAAATTCCTAAATTTTCTAAGTTGTCAGAATTCAATTCTGATCGCACCCACGGGTTCCTAACAGCTTGGACTATCTACTGACGTACTCTAAGGCCATAATTGAGCCATACTGAGCTCATTTGTTTGTCGTCTTATCTTGTATCTCCATTACTCTTGGGATGCTGCCAGGCCCACACCCAAAGCTCAGGGAACATTCTCTTGAATGATTCCTAGGTCAGTATGCAATCTGTGCATTTGATTGGTCCCATGTTTGGGTGCTCAGGTGGGGTGTGGTTTCCATATGTATCTCTCAAAGAGAGGCCATCACTCTTGTGGGTCACTAATGCCCATAACCCCAAGCAAGGAGGTCCGGGTGAGCTGCTCCTCTCCCCGTGAGCTACTGCCCTCCCCCTTTCCCTCTCTCAGCCAGCCCCCTCTCCCTCTCCCTCACCCTCGCTGCCCCCCCTCTCCCCCCCCTCGTTGCTGCTCCTCTCCCTCCCCACTTGCCAGCCCCCTCTCCCTCCTCCCTCACGCTCCCTCTCTCCTTCCTCCTCCCTCACCCTCCCTCTCTCCACCCCCCCCTGCCCCCTACCTCTCTCTCTCCCCGATGCCCCCTACCTCTCCTTCCCCGCCCTCCCTCTTCCACACCTGCCAGGCCCCCCGCCCCTCCCTCCCCCTCCCCGCCCTCCCTCTCTCCCTTCCCCCAGCGCCCCCGCCCCCTTCTCCTTCCCCGCCATCCCTCTCCCCCCCCCGCTGCCCCCTACCTCTCCCTCCCAGCTTCCCCCTACCTTTCCCTCCCCGCCCTCCCTCCCCCCCACCCCCTTCTCCCCCCCCCCCCCCTCCTAACCCCCTCTCCCCCCCTACCATTCCTCTCCCGTGCCCTCCCTTTCCCTCCTTGCCAGCCCCCTCCCTCCCTCCTAACCCCCCCACCCCACAAAAAAAAAAAAAAAAAAAAACCTCCTCGACCACCCTCTCCCTCCCCACCCCCTTCCTTCCTAGCTCAGCTCCCCTACGCCTCCCCCTTCAGCCTACCTCTGTCTCCCCCCGTCAGTCTTTCCTCCCCTTCCCTTCCCCTCTCTCCTCCCCTCTCTTTCTCCTTCTTCCCGTGCCCGTATTCTAGGGAGTCCTGGGCTAGTTTCACGCACATAGCTTTTTTCAGGGTTGAAATCGGCCTTCTCACATCGATTGGCGAATGGATCCCCATTCAGCAAATCTCCGTCCACTTCCACCGACCGCGAGAACAGTCATTTTTTCAGAAGACGAGTTCAAGCAGCTCAAGAAAGATGTGGAATTAGAGGGCTCCACATCACTTTTCACCAGCATCCTTGGGTCACACCCTTCCAGATCACAGGCTAAAGACTGGATGCTAACGGCATCACCAAGAGAATCTCACCCCACACCTTAGGGATATTCGACTTATGGGACATGGATTCTTCCAAGTGGTTTTCAACTCCCACGAGTCCACAGCCCTTGTTCTCAAAGCTAATCCCCTGGCTTTGGGTTCGAGGAGGATCTTTCTTTTACCCTACACCTTGGGCTTTGATCCAGTTGAGGAGGACAAGCAGGTCACATCACTGTTCATTAGATTTCCTAGTCTTCCTCACGTCTACCATCGACTACTTACCACTATTGGATATGCAGACATTGTTGGATCAAAGAGCAGAATATGCCTTTCATGCTCGGGAATCCTTTTGGATTCAGATGGGTGGCAGGGTCAACAAACACTTTTTCTCTACTCATGGGCCCAGACATAGTAGAGATAGTGTCTCGCACCTTGTTGACTCAGACAGGGTGTTACAATCAAATCCTGATGTTGTCATGCGTGTAGCTTCAGATTTTTTAAGCAGATCCGGGCGCACAGGCTATAGATGATGCCAGAGAGGTTATTTGGCAGTATATCCCTGTATTGGTGAAGGATGAGATGTATGTTTCTTTGGATGCACCTTTCACCAATGCAGAATTCAAGACTGCATTACTTGCCCTTCACAAAGGCAATTGCCCAAGTTCCGATGGACGTACCCCTTCCTTTTTTATTACTTTTTGGGAGCAGATTGGTGATCACATTACATCAGCCCTGCAGGGCGTGTGGGACTCTGGTGAGATGCCAGACTCACTTACAGATGGTCTCATTCATGTCATCCCAAAGAGGGGTAATAGGAATCTTGTGTCTCAATGGAGACCCATCACTCTATTGGGCAACTTTTACAAGATTCTGGCGAAAGCCATCAATCTACGGCTACAAGTTTTTCTTCCAGATTTGATTCATGACATGCAGACATGGTTTGTGCATTGCATAAGTATTTTTTATAATATTTTCTCATTTTGGGAGGCCTCAGAATGGGCCATGCACAGCCGCCAGAGATTGGCCATTCTACTCTTGGACTTTGAGAAAGCTTACAACAGAGTAGACTGGGATATTCTAGAGGGTACTCTATCTCGCTTTGGTTTTTCAAATGCATGGATTAGAGGAGTATCCTCTCTTTACATATCAGCCCATAGCCAAGTGCTCATTGGGGGGGTAAGAGGGGACAGATTTCAGATTTCCAGATCAGTCCGCTAGGGATGTCCTCTTGCCCCATTTATTTTTCTATTTGTGGCGAAAGCTATGAGTATCTACATTAGATCTCAAGCTTATATTTATGGGCTGAGGCTTCCTATCCGCCGGGAAGAAGAGCTCCTGGATAGTAAGTTGGCAGATGACACAACTGTTTTTTTGGATGCCTCCCCCAGGACGCTCACTTCCTTCTGGACAGCCTTGGATTTATTTTGCACAGCTGCAGGTGCACACATTAATTGGCATAAATCCAATGGTTTTTGGATTTGCGATGATGACACCCCGGATTGGGGTATTTATTTTGGCTTCACTTGGTTACAGAGGGGCGTCTCCGTTAGATATTTGGGCTGCCAGGTTGGGGTGGGCATGTCTCCTTCACAACAGTTTCCTCTGGTGTTGGAGAGCATCAGAAGAAAGCTCTTTTTTTGGAGCTCAGCCAAACTTGACTTGGCTTCCAGGGTGGTGGTGGTTAACCAGGTTCTTCTAGCAACAACTTGGTTTGTTTGCTCTTGTTGGTGCCACTCTAGGGATTGTATCACTCAGCTTAAGAGGCCTCTCAAAAACTTTTTATGGAGTGGTCTAGATGGCACATCTGATGTTACAGCCAGGGTGGCTTGGGAGACCTTGATTCTTCCTACAAGAGAAGGGGTTTTGAATATCATCGACCTAGATCTACAGTGCAGAGCTTTACTATGCAAGGTCGTTGTGAGAGGACTTATGCTAGGGCAAGAGCCTTGGAAGGATTTCTTTATCAGATGCATACAGTCTTGCACGCCCACTTCAGGAGAGGATTAGACACACAGTACCAGATGGTTCACGACAGCCCACCTCAGATCTCCCTCTTCCCCTCTTATGGTTGCTATCCTGAAAGCATGGGCCAGCTTCAGGAGTACTCTTCGCAGGATTCCCCCATCCACCCGTGAAGAGATTAAAAGGCAGCCTATCATGTGGAATGACAGGATTTTGGATGAGCATGGCAGACTACTTGGAGCTTCTCCTTACATGCAGTGCCAAGATGGGAGAGGGGCCCTGCATCTACTGTGGGAGCACGGAAAGCCTTCAAGAAGCTTCCTGCAGACCGACAAGCCCAGATGGTTCTTAATCTCAAAGGGAGTGCAGAAAGAGTCTGACAAATTAATGCAGCCTTGCCCTTGGAGTGGGTGGACACAAATGACATGCCTATTACTTGCTCCACCTGGATGGGGGCATTTTCCAGATTGGGAGTTCCTTTACAGGTGATTGCTTTTCATGACACACATGAGGATGCCTTAGTCTTTGATGTTTCTTTCGGGGGGCAGGCTGTCCAAATCCACACACGATATCTTGTTGGAGGTACCGTTTCAGCCAATTAGGATAGTGGGCTTCATCAAGCATGGCTCTCTTTCACAGTGGTACTTGGATCCTGACCCGCTTCTCATCGCCCTGGGCTCATGGAGGTCGTGGCCCTGTGGAGGTATCCCAATTAAGTTTTTGCAGTGGGACCCTAGGGAATCGGAATGGATAGATGAAGGGCACCGAGAGAAGGGCATCCCCTTGTTTCGTTACACGGTTAGTAATGCCAAAAAATTCCAGCTCAGCTGTAGGGGTTGGAGGCCTACCAGAGCTCATCATTGGGAGAACTTTCAGATTTCGGCTGACTTGCAGAAAATTTTTTGGCAGAGGCTCTGGAAATCCCACCAGAATAGAAAAATCACTCCCTTCTTTTGGCTTTCTATTCATGGTGGGATAGTAGTAAACCATTGGAGATCCAAGTTCGGAGTTGACCCTTCTTGCCCTCGTTGCCTTTCTGCTTTCGAGACAATACAGCACTGCCGTTGGGATTGCAGACAGGCGAGAATCATATGGAAGGGGATTGCAAGACTTTTCAGCACTTCTGTTCGCCTACCTTTCTATATGATCTGGGGATCAGTGGCTTGGCTTACTCTTTCAGGGCCCCAAATCTTTTTTGAGAGACTTGACTCCTCTTCGGCTCTTCATATCCGACGACACCTTGTGGAGTCGTGCTCTCTAGAGGATGTTCCGGCCACTCTCTTCAGGGCTGCTCATACCTCGGTCGATTCTCCATGGGAGGTCCTAGCTAGCATTGCACCATGGCACATTTGGAGAGCCAGATGCACTGAGGCTTTGGAGGGTTCTCAAGTTCACCCTTCTGAGATCTTAGCCAGTACTTGGACAGATACAATACACACTCTGATGGCCATTTGGGCGACCATGCAGGGATCATCTCGAGTAGCCTCCTCCAGGAGAGTTACTCTCCTCAGAGATTGGAGAGACTCTCCCTTCTTTGCTGAGACTTCTACAAGGTTGAGTTGGCATTTTCAGCCTCAGCCTTGGTTTCTTTCTACCTCATTCCTCTAAGGTGTTTTTTATTACATGCTTAGCATGTTGTATTTCCGCACAGAGCTTGCTCTAGCGAGTTTCTTTCTTACTTAATAGAAGTCTCTTGTTTGCCCAAAAAAAAAAAAAAAGCAAGGAGGTCCACCCTCAAATGCTAGACCTAGTCCCCATTGACCGTAACTGAACAGTAGGAAAACATTTCATTTCTTAGTAAGCATACTATTGAAAAACAAAAAGAAATATTACGAAGCAAGTGGATACATGTTGTTGAAGCAAGATGACATAAATACAACCAAACTACAAAAATCTAGGATAAAAACTCGTATCAGAATCTCATAAAAGACATGTGGAGGTGCCATGACCGGCCTTTGGCAAATATGTGTGAAGAACACACAGTGATTCCACTCCCTCATAAATGATGCCCACTTGGCCTTAGCGGCATAGGAGAAACCTTGGATCCTGACCAGGTGACCATGAAGGTGCAAATTATTTCCTACCAAATCATACCCCCAAAAAAAAAAAAAAAGTAAAGGTTTGAGTGCCATCTATAGCCTCTAGAAGTATGGACTGCATGAACTGAGGCTGGCTATGTCACACAATGAAAAACTACAAATGGGAAATGAGGCGTGAAGGTGGAAGTTGGTACTGAATCCAATCTAGTAATCCAAGGGCCTCCTCTTTGAATCAAGAGAGCATTGTCCGAATCGGCTCCCTCTATATGGGATATTGAGCCTATATTATATTTTTTATGTTTCATATCACAGACATTAATAGAGCTTTCTTTCTTTCTTTCTCTGTGTATATGTGTATGTGAGTGTGTGCGCAGGCATGCATGCATGCATGCATGCAAATGAATACACCATGCAACTATGAATTCGGTTTCCTCCAATAAATCAGAAAGCTAACAAGAACTAAGAAAGGAATCTGAAGGTAAGAATCCAAAAATCATTCTTCCTACTCAGATGTGTGACTATCACTCCAATTCCGACCCTCTCAACACTACCGGCAAAACACTCCACACTTGCCGAAGAACAGTCGCACCCCCAACATCCTCCATTCAACATGATCGTCCAATTTCCCATCAAGGTTTCACTTGTTCTTCCACACCTATGTGTAAACGTTCCACTTTGGAAGAACAAGACTATTTGTGAAGTTATTCAACCCCCCCCTTTTTTTCCTCTTATTCCATGTGAACATAATGTAAAGGGGACGTTCTAAGTGTCATGAGTTAAATATCCACCAAGTTGTATATATGAGGAGGTAAATTTTCAAGGGACCTAGAGGTCTAAGCGAAGGCCTAACCTTCTTTGCATGAACTCAGATTTGTTGAAAAAGAAGTATACAAAGAGGAGTACTAATGGGAGAGACATGTTGTAATAACTTCCACCTCCTGCGAATGGGCCTCCAGATTCCCAAATTGTCGGGCAAAGTGATTGACACAAGAGTGAGCAAGGTGTGCCCATGAGGAAGTCCAAACAACCATCAGATGTCAAAACCCGGCAGATATTCTGAGACTACCTTTTATAATGTAAACTTTTAAAGAACTCTTGAGAGGAGCAGCCTTTATCCAAAGGATCCTTTCGCTTGGCTTTAGTTTCCCATTTGACAATTTTACTGTGGTCATTCCTCTGCAATAGATGCTTAGTGTGACATAAGCATTTGACAGTTGACCTTAGCATCAGCAACTGCTTTCCTTAGGTCATGCAGTTAGTTCTTCCCATAGTCACAAATTACTAATTGCATGCGAGAAGAAAAAACATTCCAGCCATAATCAAAATCAGTATGGCACTGTTCCAGTGCTTTATCCTTGTATGGAATAGCTGATGGCTTGCAAGTAAACTTTCAAAATTTGAAGCTTCTACCTTTGCATGCCAAAGACTGGTGTAGTTCTCTATGGCCTGGGGAAATGCTGTTGCCCAATCAACTTGTTCATCATCTTGGTTACTGGGATGGATGGTCACTTGCCGCCAGCGAACAGATTGGGTGCTTGCCAAGATAAAAACGAAATTGGAATATTGGAAGCTAGCCACTTGGCCTCTTCATGTTCGACCTCGTATTGTACAATCAATTTTGGTTGCCTACATTCAGTCCTCCTTGCCTTTGATGAATTTTTGATAAGAAAGATATTCTTCTTCATGTCCATTCTTATGGAGACTTTTTGGCACTCTAACCATGGCCATAAGAGTATCAGATTACTCTCTATGGAGCACCTCCATTGACCAAAGATGCAAGGTAGTTTGAATATATTAAATATTCACATTGATATTTTGGCACATAAGGTGAAGACGATGATGGAATTTCTGCAATGAGATCAGTCTTGGGCTGCTGTGATGTCACCTACTTTCACAGTTATCCATACATGCTTTTGGGCAATGGCATCCCACTCTAAGGGATTTCATCTTGGGATATAGTGATGGCAAGTTAAAGGATGCCCTTTTGCTTCTCAAATGTTTACAGCTTGGAAAGAAATTCTATCTCAAAATCAAATGGCATGATCATGAACTCTCTTGATGGGAATTCCTTGTGTGATGAAAGCCTGCATTGGTCAAAGGTGTTTGATCATCCCTTGGCTTGCTGAGACAGCAGAAAGAGCAGAAGGTACAGGTGAAGAAACCAGCAGGTGGGAGATGAAATGCGACTGCAAGGTGGCAGAACTAGCAGAGAAAAGGGAGATATCAGGAGGGTGAGAGGGAGCAAGAGCGAGAGGAGAGAGAACGTGGAAGCAGCAGGTTGAGGCACTAGTGCGGGAGCTACCAAGGAGGCTAGAGTTGGGGAGGAGTGCAGCTTTCATAAAATGAAATTTTGACATCGGTTTGCATCAAGAGTTTTGGGCGAAATCGGAAGTACAGTAACCTCCATTCCATTCTCCTTTTCATCTCCTTGCTTGTTGCTCAAGCTTCTCCTCTCCTCTACCTCCTCAGCCTCCCACTTTTGCCTTCATCCTCGCTGCTCACATCCAATGGCAATGACCTAGGACTTCGCCCATTGGTCGAGTCTCTTCCCTCCATTCTCATTGGTTCTCCACCTATCTCCCTCAACCATTCTGCTGCTCAATCTCTTAAGGACTTTGGATATCTGCACTCAAGACTCTTTGGTGTATCATAACTCCTACATGTGCACCTCCTGATGGCTCTGGGCCAGGTGAGATCATGTCGGTTGGCAACAACTTGTCCTCCTCCATATGCACCGCTCTAGACATGAGGCAATAAAAACAAGGTGCTTCCAAGAGAGGTTGACAATAAATGGCCTACCCACCTTCCATAAAGGATGTCCTGGTAGCTTCTACTGTTGGAATCCAGGGTGTACCACCCTATCTCAAATGGTACCAAAGTTCTGGTTTCCTGGGGATTCTAGAGGGATCAACATTAGGAAACACCTACAGCTAGGCTTGCTTGTGGGAGTGATGGAGTGTGCCCAAAAAACCCTCCTATTTGAAGGGGTGGAGGGGCTGGAATCCCGCTGCCCCAAACAAGCCAACTCAGGCTGAGCCAACCAGGTCCACACCGAACCAGCAGTCTTCTGACCCCGATCTGCTGCTGCCGACCCCGATCTGCTGCCAGGGCTATGAATAGACCCTGGCACTGCTACGCTGCTCTGCTGCAATGCTGCCACGCATATGCTGCTGTGTGGTGCTGCTCTCCAGTCAGGGCTGACCTGCGCACTGTTCCTGAGGTTGTACCAGCCTGATTGCATGTTGCGATTTTTCTCTCCACTACACTCCTTACATGATCTGTTTGTTGAAGTCTCAGACCAATTATTTTGTTCATTCCATATTACATTCTCATATAACATGAAACTTTTTCTCAAATTTATAAAAACACAGAAAATAATGGATGAGTAGCATTGTAAGGCATGCTCAACAAATGGCCCTAATGTACCTATAAGCGACAGGATCAAATGGATGAAAGATATTTAGCATTTGCTTGCAGGCTGGCATCTCCTCATCAATCGCATCATCTTGCCAGTAATCTTTCCCCATCCCTGACTTCACAGCAATGACAAGTTTCACAAAGCCACATAAATTACTGATTAAGGAGTAATGATGCAAGTCAAATCAGAAAATTATAGATGTACGGTAGAGACAATCACCAATGACAATCATGCCCTTATTTACATACATAATACACTGATTATTAAAAAAACTCACTCAAGCAAAGTTTCTTAAGTTAGAAGAATACAATATCCCTTTCTATTTATTGTTTTGATTGAAAATTTAGCTTTCCTGCTCTAAGTTCGTTCTTTCTTTCGACATCATCATTTCAAAAGTAGTGGAGAGCTTGTGAAGATCTACAAAAATATGTGGCCTACATGATTCACTGAGTTGTTAGGGAACCCTCCAAGAGTTTGCTATGCTCGTTCTTGAGTCGTTTCTTTTAAAGAAAGGAAGAAGATGAACCCCTTACCGTTTCCAAGTCTCACATTCCGTAATGCTAAAAATACTCCAAGTGGTGACCCAACCGCAAAAAAAGTATCGACCTACAAATTCAGAAAACATCTATACTTAGTAGATTATCCAACTAGGAATGGCGACATTCAGAGTAAGCACGGTTGTAGTATGAACCTGGAAATTACACCCAATAAGTACATTAGTGACACTAAACCAAACTCAATATAGTTCCTTGCTAGATTGGGGGTGCAGTACCTCAAAGGCAAGTTTTGTATACTCAATATGGGGTGTGTACCGCTTCCTTGAGTTGGATCTAACCTTTGAACAACCATTTCGACTGTCTAACTGGGCTGTCAAGGGCAATGTTGATGAGCTTGATGAATCTATGGCTTCAGGAGCATCCAAAACGTTTCTCTCTACAGCTATATTACATAAAGACTCTTCTTCAAGCTCAATAGGCATCTGTCTGCTGTCTGGACTGTCAGATGAACTATTATTTTCATAGATAGATGCCGATGTACTGAAGTCTCCTTGTGAACCGTGTTGAAATATAGCTCTCTCATCACCAGTATTGAGGTAACCCTTTTCCACTTCATGGCTTTCTACCTCACGCGGGCTAGCATAATGGCCCTCTTCCAATGCCATCAGCTTTGCTTTTAATTTTGCAACCTGGGTCATCCAGCAAGGATTTTGTTGAAAAAAACAAAAGCTTCTAGATGTAGAAATAAATTATGACATTCAAATCCACTTGTGTCTTATTAAGATAAAGAACAACAAATTCTACCAAAGACAACTCTGCCAGCTAGGATTATCAAAAGCCAAGACGCACACTTGCTAAACACAAATTTCTATATGCCTAAGAGTGTAGTAAGTCTGCCCAATCCAAATCATAACTGCAGGGTAGCCATAAACAGGGTATCCCAAGAACATTAGGAAAAAGTACATAAAGAAAGCATGCTATCTGAGCAAACAAATCACACAGTTAGGCCCACTGCAAAAAGGAGGACTTGTAGAATAAGCACTACATCTTAAAAGGTACAGAGACAGACAGATCGGATTAAAAAACTATACAAAAGAAAGGATGAACAGTGTCCAATATGAACTGAAAGGGATCATAACATGTACCATGAGGACCTGTTAAAATTGTAAAACCTCAGTAGCATTAGGCTGTGCATTAGTCCATGTACATTGTCAGCAGTCATCAGGTAATTCTACAAATAAAGCCTTTCGCAAATGACAGTTAAGAACTTGGACACTACAAGAACAATGATAGGACTGTTTAACCATGTACATCCGAAGGAATGGAGCATATGTGAATATTAAATGGGTACTGATTCCACTTCAAAATCATGCATGCACATAGAATAGCAGTTTAAATCAGAAAGGAAGGACACGATGACTTTTAAAAGGAATACAAATCACAATATCAGCTGATGTGTGCATGTAAATTTTCCTTGCTCGATTTCATTCAAACAAGTTACTTATATGAAAAATGTGAAATATCTTATATCTCAATAATATTCCTTCTACTTGCCTGAATCAATATTCTCGTCTTTAAGACATACACAGAAAGAATAACGAAAAGTCTTGTAAGATGCTCTCAGGTAAATTGGCCTTGTAAAGTATTTTGATAGAATACGAGCTCCAATTACACCTTTTCCCCTTGCTGTCCCTCACCATTTCCCTCACACAAATCTTCTCTGCACCTCCTTTGCCTCTCCCTCCCTCTGTTCCCTTGTGGGCTGCTGCAGTAGACCACCTACTGCCCTCCTAGCTACTGCTGCCTCTCCCTCTCCTCCACACATGAATAGACCATGGCAAGTCCATGTTCATGGGATCCTTGGTCTTCCTCCTCCATCCCCATTGTGACGTAAAGTACCGGGTAATGAAAGTACATACAGTTCTTAGTTTCCTGCTTCTTTTCACTCACCTCTCATCTCCTAAATGACACAAACAATGGGCACAAACTCCTCTTGCATAGAGCTCAGCTTGGCAAACACGGAAAAAGATATCTCTAAGCCACCTTGCACACCCACACACCGACATCCTTACACCTCACATGCAAAACTATTGTTGACAAGAGGGACAAACTACAACATTTATGCAAGAGAAACAACAATACATCTTTTTTTCTTTCTTTTCTCATATAACGATATATATGTTTTCATTCTAAGTCAAACTATAGTCTAACATGGGAAGAAGGAAAGGCTCAAGGAAGGTCATGATTTCAGCCAGTCGGTCTACACCAAAGACAAGGGTAATGTGTTGTTGAAAGAAGAGCCTACCACTTAAATTTTAATTAGGAGATGAACTAAGATGTATTGAGAAGTGGCCGATTTGGTTGGATATTCTAACATTGGAAGAAGGAAAGGATCAGGAGGACTATGATTTCATGTAGTCCATCCACGCCAAAGACAAGGACAATGGCTTGTTGGAAGAAGATCTTGAGACTTAATATGACATGAAATGAGATGACTACCCATTTCTATGACAATTTTTATCCTGTTTGAGTGAAATGGACATAATCTTTTAACCACTCCTCAGTTTCCTATGAAACCTATATCATCTTCAAGACTGGTCTAACATTTTCAAAGTGACTTCCTTATTAGAAGTTATAGGACCATGCATCTGGCCAGAGATTTCATGACAGTTTTGAGCTTCCTTATGAGTTACTGGCATAAGTTTCAAATGTTTCATTGAAATCGGCCTATCAGCCAAAGATGCCCTTTACTTATAATCCTTGATCTACAAACTGAAGACGTTGGTGGATGCACCTTAAAGAGAGCTTCGTGCTGATTTAACTTTCACTGAAATCGCACAGCCAAGCAGAAAGTTAAAAGCCTTATACCGACAGGGGGTCAAACAGTCTGAAAACTGCCCGCTTCATAAAGCATCTCTTGATGAGCAAGAGAGTGATCACATTCAACATAATCCTATGGAAGCAAAAGGTTCCTAGGTTGCTTCAAGTTCTTGCTTTAGTGCACTTCTTGCTGCTTTAGGGCTTTTGTAAGTGGCTTTAAGGCTTCTTCAAACTGCAAGCAATGGTTCCATACTCTAAAGTTTCCATTTCATATTTGTTCTTGGTAAGTTGTATTCCTATGAAATGTGTTTCCCGTAAGACTACCCAAATAGTTGTAATAGCTCACATTGATTTAGGTATTCTCTCCAGAAACAGTCTTGCATAAAATTTTTTGGCAGAGACTCTGGAAATCCCACCGGAATAGAAAAATCACTCTCTTCTTTTGGCTTTCTATTCATGGTGGGATAGCAGTAAACCATTGGAGGTCCAAGTTCGGAGCTGACCCTTCTTGCCCTCGCTGCCTTTCTGCTTTGGAGACAATATAGCACTAGCTTTGGAATTGCAGTCAGGCGAGAATCATATGGAAGGGGATTGCAAGACTTTTCAGCACTTTTGTTCGCCTACCTTTCTATATGACCTGGGAATCAGTGGCTTGGCTTACTCTTTCAGGGCCCCAGGTATTTTTTGAGAGACTTGATTCCTCTTAGGCTCTTCACATCCGACGACACCTTGTGGAGTCGTGCTCTCTAGAGGATGTTCCGGCCACTCTTTTCAGGGCTGCTCACTCCTCGGTCGACTCTCCATGGGAGATCCTAGCTAGCATTGCAACATGGCACATTTGGAGAGCCAGATGCACTGAGGCTTTGGAGGGTTCTCAGGTTCACCCTTCTCAGATCTTGGCCAGTACTTGGACAGATACGATACACACTCTGATGGCCATTTGGGCGACCATGCAGGGATCATCTCGAGCATCCTCCTCCAGGAGAGTTACTTTTCTCAGAGATTGGAGAGACTCTCCCTTCTTTGCTGAGACTTCTACAGGGTTGAGATGGCATTTTCAGCCTCAGCCTTGGTTTCTTTCTACCTCATTCCTCTGAGGTGGTTTTTATTACATGCTTAGCATGGTGTATTTCTGCACAGAGCTTGCTCTAGCGGGTTTCTTTCTTACTTAATAGAAGTCTCTTTTTTGAAAAAAAAGAAGAAACAGTCTTCATCAACAATCCAAATCCCATAGAGATTGCCTAGAAGAGAGGAAGAACCCCTCATAATGTCTTGGAAAATCAATGCACCATGCATACATCAGGCAACCGAGTGGAAAACACTTTGAGGTTTCTAGAAGAGGAAAGTCAAACGAGGAGAGAAAGAAGAGATGGGAACCTCAAGAGAGACTATCACCTACTGGTCTCTACTCTAAAACATGAAAGCTGACTCTAAATCTGCAAATAGCATGTCTCTTGTACATAAAAATATTGTCCTTGAGATCCTGTTGCTCATTGTATGTTGACATGCGGTTGGTCTCTTTCTTGTAAAACTCCATTTTCCCCTTACATCCTCTCCACAAAGTGCCACCACTTGATGCACAAAGTTCCTTATGGCCACTTTCTTCTCACGTCAATCTTGATTTGAGATATCCCACCTTTCCGATCCCTAATGTGTCTCTTTGAACCGTCCTTTTTCTCTTGTGACTTCATTGCTTCGTAATAAATTCTATTGCTATCCATTTTTTTCAGTCTGACCGTATAAGAGATAAAGAGATTATCACATGGCTGATAAGAGTGAGTCAAAAGATAGGAAATTCAAGCCATCACACAAATTCACGGCCATTATTAAAATGAGAATCGCCAGGACAGACTGTAAAGAAGATATTCGATTTCTGCCACCCATTTTTAACCCTCAGTCCATACCTCAGCTCTTAGAACATCTATCTCTTCCTCATTTGCTTCTTTTCCACGACAGGTTAAAGTAGCATCTTGAGCAACAACAGAATCAATAGTGTCTTTGGCTACCAAATGTTCATCAATGCAGTCTGCTTGGCTGCTATGACCATCCGTTTTCTGTGAACTTTTGTTGATTTGGTTGATTAAGGAGACTGAATCTGGATTCTTTTGATGACAAAGAATATCATATGAAAGAACACTCCCCAAAGAGTGACCATATAAAGAAACCTGCAATAAAAGAACACAATATCAGCAAATCTAAGAGCATGACCAACCAGATGTAAAAGTAACATTGCACACAGTGCAACATCAGTAAACTTATAAATTACAAAAGTTTTATGAATATCATGTTCAACTATTATAATGATATAACTACACCTATAGAGCTTGAAGCCTCTCCACTCGAGCTCAATTGCATGGGCTGTCATACATGCCTGCTGGGCCGACCAAAATATAAAAGAGAAAAAGCTTAGTCTCGGAATCGTGAAAGTGAGAGTGCGAGCACTATCCCTCAAGCCTAGCACTAAGACCACCATAGTTACCAGAGAATGTTGTTACGCCTTCTAAAACATCTGGAACGACATTCCCTTCCGGAAGGTACTTTGAACACCTAGAACGTTTCTCGGCCCTGAAAATCCTGGAAACGTCATTTTTCCCACCCGTCGACTGTATCCCTGGTCTAATGAACACAAAGGGAAGATCCCCAAGCCACATCTGTGCATCGACACGCTCACAAGTCTTTCGTGTCTCTCCCTCTAGGCCCCGTCTATGACCTCTGTCTGGAGACTGTTGGTTCATGGTATCGGACTGAAAAAACTCGGTGCTTTGGGTGGAGTCCAGCTGAGTCTGCCAAAATGATCCGTGGACTGCATCATAGACCCTGCAAGCGTTTGGCAAGGCATACTCTTGGTCCAATTTGGAAAAACTTGCGAAAAACCCACAAACCCTCCTCAATCATACCTTGGAGTATAGGGATGTGATATTGAGTCACTGATCCGTGTTATCTCGAATTGCATGGTCAGTGTGGAACCATGTCTATCCATTAGTTCTAAGTCCCTAGAGCTCTACAAACTGCCTAATCTATGTATCGAGCATTGAGGCATAAGTCTTGTAACTTGGCATGCCGAATCATAATGGTCTTGTAGTTTTCTGGGCTCATGGGATCCCATGCCTTGTGGATGGGATTGATGGTGTTGTCCAACCATGGCGAAAACCGGTGCAAACATATGCAATGTATTCATGACATAGCCCCTCATGATCTTTGTCTCGGCCATTATGTAGCTTCAGAGAGCTGCATGTCTGACGTCATTGGTGGTAAATAATGCACATGAGGTGGGATGGGGTAATTGTGAGAGATTAGGTGGCGTCTATTAGGGAATGTCGTAAATCGTGTGCTTGCAGGGGTGCCGAAGTTTGGTGCTGGTGGGAGGAAGGGGGGCTCGTCACTCGAGAAACTTCCTCCAAAATTCCTTGGAGTTTGTTGCTAAACAGAATTTTTGGTAACTCCTCATGTTGGCGAGCGAATGCTTGGTTCTTCAGATGGACCAAACGGCAAGTATCATGCATCCTCTCCATCTCAAAGCTAATGCTTAGTCTTAAATCTGAGGTGACGATGTAATGTCTTATCCTCATCATCGTAACCAACTATTGTTGCAAGGGACTGAACCAAGAGGCGCAATGCATGAAAGGCATACTCTACTCTTTGATCTAGCAATGTCTACTAAAGAGCCCTTACTGCAACAAGGCGCTTATGAATCCAAGCATCGATAGGCCGTTTTTGCTCTCCCTCTACGGGCTGTCAACAACCGGTGAAGACCAAGTTTCTGTTTGAGAATCTATTGCCTTCTAGTACTAGTGACCGAATGAGAGAAATCACTCATATTAGAGAGGGCTGCTACCACATGTGAAGGGGATGACACTCCCCTCTACATATGAGAAACCCAAATCTGAAAAACGGCCTCAGTGAGGTCCTCTGCATATAAGGCATCTGAAATCTTGAGATCGATAGAGCCACCTCTCGTATGAGGCTCGGAAACCATCAACACCACTGGAAAGTGGTCTGAAGTAGACACCCCAGAGTAATGCATATCGAACCACCTCTATCCAAAGCCCAATCGCCAACATAGAATGTATCAATGTGTGCAGGGCATGTGAAGTCTCCTGTTCAACCATGAGAACTGGAGAGAATGTGACAGAGTGTGAAATGCATAATCTAACCAAACATCTATGCCAATGAACTGGAACAAAATGGCATCCCAGCTGCTCTCTCCAAGGAATGGGTACCTCCTTCTCTACCCCCCTTCTTGTCAGAAGGCAACTCCATCATGTTGAAGTCACCTCCTATGACCCATGAATCTACAATGGGGACCCAAGAAAGAAGTTCCTTCAACAAAAGGACACGGTCCCCTCGATTATTAGGGCCATAAAGGTTGGGAAAACCAACCTTATGTCCCCCAATAAAAAGAATGGTCCACTGAGCTCTGGAGGGAATAATGATACCGACCATAACCGCGAGAAAAAAATCTGAAACAGAAATGCATGTCCCACCAAGAGTACCCAAGGCAAGTGACCGGAAAGCAATCTACACGACTTAGCACAATCTCTTGGATTCCACCTTGTGCTCCTAAATGAAAAGAATGTTAATGAAGCCCCCTGTAACATCTGCATGGAGCTGAGTACGAATAAGTTGCCTACCGCAGCAATGAGGTATACCTGTAGTTCCAACTAAGAATCCTCATCAATGGGAGGAAGTAGCATGGAATGCCTTAACCAACCTAGTGGCGAAAACAAACCCGTCAATGGGAGAAGACACCTTGCTCAAAGAGTAAGGGAGAGAACCAAGCCGAGGAAAACCTAAGGGTAAAAGAACCTATCCACCTAAAGAGGAAGCCAACTTGGGATCGAAAGGAATACCAACCACTACCTCGCCAAAGGTGGAAGGAACGAATTCCTCATCAGGAAAGTCCGCTAGATCTACCACGGCCAGAAATGAATTCTTGAAGTAAAATGCATGCAGTCAAAATTGGAGAGACAATGGGTGCAACCGCTTCCCCTTTGTCTAGGAGGAAAGAAGCCAAGACCACCAGCCTCTCGTCATGGTACTTCTTCAACGAGGACAGGACAGTCAGCACGTCCTTTGCCGAGATCATGCAGCACCATGCCAAGGTCTTGAAGCAACCCCTTCTTCTCTCGCACTTCTGTCTACACCTGACAGAGGTAAGGGGGTTATTGGTTCCACTCACAGGGCTGCTTCGCACTCCTGCGCTAGAGGTACCTCGTAAGAATTCATTTTCAATTCGGGTAGACTTGGCTAAGTTTGAGACAGAGGAGGAGTTTGTAACCTCTACGCTCGGGAGCACATCTTTCAAACATCGATAGATAGAGTTCCCCCTTCAGCAGGTGTGGGTGTGCTATCCCCAGTTGACTTCCCTCCTCTTGATAGAAGGAACTTCTCACAGGAGAGGGCTTTCTCCACTACCAGGTCGGGTAGGATCTTCCATCCGGCCTCTTCCTCTCGCAGATGAGGATTGTCAGTTGGAACGTTCAGGGCCTCGGGGGTGTACCTCACCGCCGCCGTAGGCAACTGATTCATAACCAACTTCATCCAGGTGTTACTGGGGGACCCATTGATATTCTTATGATCGAGGAACACAAATTGGATGTCAGGGATTGTACCAAGTGGGATAAGCTCCTCTCAGGCCGCCATACTTTTTTGTCACCCGCCTTGGGCACCAAGGGAAGTACTTGCATCTTTGTTTCCTCTTCTATACTTCCCTTAGTGATTGGACACGGGATCATAGTCCCTTCTAGAGCTCAGTGGATTATACATTTGATTGGTGGGCATAAGGTTGGTCTTTTCAACCTTTATGCACGCAATTCTAGAGGGAATCGTGTTCTTCTTTGGAAGGAACTGCTCACTTTGTCACATATTGCAGAGGCTTGGATTATAGGGGGCGATGGCGATTTCAACATGGTTGAAATGCCCTCAAACAAAAGGAGTGGTAGGGATGCTTGGCACGATGATGCTTTTCACATTCAACCACTTTCTTATTTTCGTGGTCGAGCAGGATATTGCAGGATTGACAGATTTTATGTGGATGATTGGGCTCTTGACAGAGGTGATACTATTAGCATTGCAACTTGGGTGTCTACTTCGGATCATTTTCCAGTGATTCTGATGGTTTCACTACACCAACACATCAAAGGCAAAACATCATAGAAGAAAAGGCTGCCACAGCCCAAAAATAAAGCTGAAAATTGAAATGCATCACGCCTCACAACCGATGAGGCTCAAGCCTCGAGCTGCAGCCTGCATCCTCATCCTCATTCTCTTGTTCATCCTCATCCTTATCATCATCTGCATCAGTGCCATCCTCCTCCTCCTCATCCTCCTCCTCCTTAAGACCATCCTTGAGGCCAACCACAGCTAAAGTCGGCCACCAGTATACGGAGGACAAATTAGCAACGTACGGATTAGAATAGTGCAAAAAAATGTGTTTCTACCACGCCCAAAATAACAACAACAACAACAAAAACCCACCCTACCAACCCCAAAAAAAATTAAAATAAAAAACTCGTACGTCAAGCTGTACGGACGGCCGTATGGATGGAGTAAGAAAAAACCATCAACTATGACTGTCTCACTTGATGCACCCTTCACGTTCAGGACTGCTCTCTCTGCCCTTCACAAGGGCAAGTGTCCAGGTTCAAATGGACTTACCTCTTTATTTTTTAATACTTTTTGGGATCAGATTGGCGATCACATTACTTCAGCCCTGCAGGGTGTTGGGGACTTGGGTGAGATGCCAGACTCACTTACGGAGTGCCTCATTCATTTGATTCCAAAAGGGGGTTGTAGGAACTTAGTGTCTCAGTGGAGATCGATTACTTTGCTAGGTACTTTGTATAAAATCTTAGCAAAAGCTATTAGCCTTCGTTTGCAGCCCTTTCTTCCAGATCTTATCCATGATACACAGACGGGCTTTGTACATGACAGAAGCATCTTTGACAACATCGGCTTCTGATTGGGCCATGCATAATGGCCACACGCTGGCCATTCTACTCTTGGACTTTGAGAAAGCTTATGACAGGGTAGACTCGGGGTTTCTGGAGGGCACACTTACTCGCTTTGGTTTCTTAGATGCATGGATCAGAGAGGTGTCAGCACTCTACAGATCAGCCCACAACCAGGTTCTTACTGGTGGAGTCACGGGGGATAGGGTTGAAATTATCAAATCAGTCCACCACGAATGTCCTTTAGCCCCCTTTCTATTCTTATTTGTGGCTGAAGCTATGAGCTCTTACATTAGAGCTCAAGCAGATATTGTAGGGCTCAGGCTTCCTTTGAGGCAGGAGGATGAGCTCTTAGACAGTGAGTTGGCAGATGATACTGCTGTTTTTTTGGATGCCACTCCACAGACACTGGCTTCATTCAAGACAACGTTGGATTTGTTTTGCATTGCGGCAAGTGCACACATTAATTGGAACAAATCCAATGGCTTTTGGATCAGTGATGAGGACACTCCAGACTGGGGGAATGACATGGGGTTCACTTGGATTTAGAGGGGTGTTTCCATCAGAGATCTGGGATGCCAGGTTGGGGTGGGCATCTCTCCAGCACAGCAGTTTGCTCCCATGTTGTGGAGAGTATTAGGAGGTCTCATCTTTTGGAGTTCTACCAAACTTGACCTTGCATCCAGAGTTGTGGTTGTGAACCAGGTATTATTGGCTACTGCCTGATTTATTTGCACTTATTGGTGCAGGTCTAGAGGTTGTATCACTCAGCTCATGAGACCTATTAGGAACTTCCTATGGAGCAGTTTAGATGGCACCTCACATGTTGTAGCCAGGGTGGCTTGGGAGTGGCTTGGAGACCCTCATTCTCCCCACAGGAGAAGGAGGTCTCAATATTATTGACCCGAATGTGCAGTGTATGGCCTTGCTTTGCAAGTTCGTAGTACGTGGATTGATGCCTCAACAAGAGCCTTGGAAAGATTTCTTCTCACACAGCATTCAATCTTGTACTCCACCTCATGGAGGAGACTGGATGGATAGCATCAGATGGATCTTTACTTCAGCCCATTTCAAATCTCCCCCTTCCCCTCTCATGGCTACTATTCTGAAAGCTTGGGGCAGCTTCAGAAACACTCTTCGTAGAGTTCCACCCACCTCCCGTGAAGAAATTCACAGGCAGCCAGTCATGTGGAATGACTCGATATTGGATGACCATGGCGGGTCACTTGGAGTGTCACACTATATGCATTGGTATAGATGGGAGAGGGGACCTACTTCTAAAATAGGCACCTGACAGGCCTTTAGGAGACTTCCAGAGGATCAGATACTTTTAGCAATTGGCCACCTCAGAGGGAGTGCAGTCAGGGTACAGCAGATAGAGGCAACCATTCCGACGCAGTGGATTGACACAGATGACATGCCGATCACAAAGTCCATTTGGTGGGGAGCATTCTCAAGGACGGGCATTCTGTTACAGTTTATTGCCCTGCAGGATGCACATGAGGATACCCTAGTCTTTGACGTTCAATCGAGACACAGACTTACCAGATCTTCTGATGATTCTTTTGGAGATTGTGTTTCATCCTATCAGGATTGCACGTTTCATGGAGTGGGGCAAGGACTCACAGTGGTATCTTGACCCCAATCCTCTTCTCCTCGCGTTGGGGTCTTGGAGACTCTGGTTATATGGTGGTTCTCGTATTAGGTTCGTGCAATGAGACCTAGGGGAGTGGGAATGGGCACCGAGAGAAGAGCATCCCCTTCTTTTGTTATACAGTTAGAAATGCCTGAAGATTTCAGCTCAACAGTAGAGGTTGGAGGCTCTCCAAAGCCCCTCATTGGGATAGTTTTCACATTTTCGCAGTTGTGCGGAAAAACTTTTGGCGTAGGCTCTGCAAATCCCTCAGGAATAGAAAGATCACTCTTATCTTTTGGCTTTCTATTCATGGAGGGATTGTAGTGAACCTGTGGAGATCTTCTGATGATTCTTTTGGAGATTGTGTTTCATCCTGTCAAGATTGCACGTTTCATGGAGTGGGGCAAGGACTCACAGTGGTATCTTGACCCCAATCCTCTTCTCCTCGCGTTGGGGTCTTGGAGACTCTGGTTATATGGTGGTTCTCGTATTAGGTTCGTGCAATGAGACCTAGGGGAGTGGGAATGGGCACCGAGAGAAGAGCATCCCCTTCTTTTGTTATACAGTTAGAAATGCCTGAAGATTTCAGCTCAACAGTAGAGGTTGGAGGCTCTCCAAAGCCCCTCATTGGGATAGTTTTCACATTTTCGCAGTTGTGCGGAAAAACTTTTGGCGTAGGCTCTGCAAATCCCTCAGGAATAGAAAGATCACTCTTATCTTTTGGCTTTCTATTCATGGAGGGATTGTAGTGAACCTGTGGAGATCCAGGTTCGGGGCTGACCCTGCTTGTCCTCATTGCCACATTGCAGTTGAGTCAGTATAGCATTGCCTTCAGGAGTGCAGACAAGCGAGGACGATCTGGAAAGGTGTTGCTAGGATTTTCAGTATCTTTCATACAACACCTTTCTATATGACATGGGGTTCAGTAGCATGGTTATCTCATATTGACCCTCAGGTGTTTTTCGAGGGACATGATCCAGATCCAGCTCTCATTGTACGGCGATACTCAGTGGAGTCTTGTTCCTTCCAAGATGTTCCCTTCACTCCTTTCAGAGCTGCTCATGCGTCAATAGACACATCATGGGAGATTCTGGCTAGCCTTGCAGCTTGGCATATTTGGAGAGCCAGGTGTACAGAGGCGATCGAGGGTATCTAGGTTCACCCTTACCACGCTTTGGCTAGTATTTGGACCGACACAGTACACACTCTGATGGCCATCTGGGCAAGCATGCAGGGATCCTCCAGAGCAACCACTACCACGAGAGTTAATTTTTTCAGAGTTTGGAGAGGATCTCCTTTCTTCTGTAAGTCTCCCTCAAGGTTGAGGTGGCATTTTCAGCCTCCGCCTTGGTTTTTTATTAGCTCCTTTTGAGCTGTTTTTTTTCCTCATGCATAGCATGATCTATTCCCGCATTTGAGCTTGCTCTCGCGATTTCATTCATACCTAATGAAGTAATTTTCATGAAAAAAAAAAAACTGATTGCAAGACAGTTGTACAAGCTGGGGGAAAACCACACGTTGAGGCGGTGCGTGCTCCCTCACGAAACACCATCCTTGAAGAGGCTCGCCCAAGAATGGGGGGTGGTCATATGGCACCAGAGGCCACTACTAGAAAGATAATGTGCTCGGGGCTATGGTGGCCAAAGTTGTTCCGAGACTGCTATGCTCACGTGCGCTGCTATGACTCAAGTCAAAGAGGTGGACCGAAGCCTACCTGACAAGAGTACCTTCCCCTTCAGCCATCCAGCCCTGTACCACCCTTCTATAGATAGGGATTGGATTTTGTTGGACCCATCTCTCCTATAGCTCGAAGAGGGAACAAGTATGTCCTGGTTGCTACAGACTATGGCACTAAGTGGGTGGAGGCGAAGGCCGTGAAGACATGTACCGCTCAAGTCATGGCCTCATTCTTGTATGATCAAATCATCTCTAGGTTTGGATGTCTTGTGCAATTGATGAGTGACACAGAGACCCATTTCCTCAATGATGTCATTGCTTACCTCATCACCCAACTACAAATCATTCGCAAGACATCTAGTCCATACTACCCTCGAGCCAACGGCTTGCCTGAGAACTACAATCGGACCATGTCTCATATTGTGGCTCGTTTATGTCTTCATTCCTTGGCGGATTGGGATATTCTACTACCAACCGCCCTTTTTTGCTTACAAGACAACATACAAGGCCAGTACAGGGTATGCTACTAATTAGTGCTACTAGTGCTGTTACAAATTGGTAATGCTACTAAGTAGTGGTGATGTTGCAGTGCCAGTAAGTGCTGCTAGTAGTGGTACTCAGTGCTTGGCTTAGATTAGTGGTGGTTAGAGCTAGTAGTTGGTGCTACTAGTTGGTGCTGCTACTACATAGTGCTACTAAAAAGTGGTATATAGTGCTGCTAGTCCTGCCCAGTGATGCTACTTTAGTGTTGCAGCTGCTAGTTGAAAGTGTTGCTGCGAGTGGTTGGTGCTCTTGCAGTGCCAATAAGTGTTGCTAATAGTGGTACTCAGTGCTCAATATGGTTAGTGTCTTCCATCACATTGCAAAAAGGATTTTAATGCTATGTACCTCCCAAGGACATTCTATTAATTTGAAGCACATTACATTTCAATTGGTTTACGGCCTGGAGGCACTTATGCCTTATGAATTTCATATGGAGACTACTAGGGTCATCGCTGAGATGGATGACGACTTAGAGGTATGCACCTTTGAACGACTTTGGGATCTGGAAGCATGAGCACCAACGAGAGGCCATACTTGCACAGGAAGTGTGGTAGAATAGGCAATGGGCGTGGCAGGAACCTCTGCCGTCGTGAGTTTAAAGTCGGTGATTTGGTTCTCTTGTATTCCAGCAAGTTTTTGAAGCATAAGCCTAAATTTGTTAGCGGGTGGACTGGACCTTACTTCATCTCCAAGCTTCTTCCTAGTGGCAGTGTGTATTTGGCCACTTTGAACGGTATGGTGCTTCCAGCCCCAGTGAATGGTTTTAGAGTGAAGAGATATCAAGCTGTGTAAACTCTTCTGGAGGAGTTTGTATATACTCTTTTCAAAAAGAAAAAAAAAGTGTGGCTCTTCCATTAGTTGGCTTGCATTAGGTTTCAATCTGTCATGCTTTTTCAACAAATTTTTTGGACATTTGTCCCCTTAATGGTATCGGTTTCATGGGGTTGAGTGGGTCACTTGGAACAAGGATACAAGACTTGGGACATATGTCATATCATGACTCAATCACTTGGAACAATGATACAAGACTTGGGATATGTCATATCATGAGTCAATCACTTAAGACACGAATACAACATGACGCAGTCACCAGCCAAGACTTGGGACATATGTCGTATCATGACTCAATCACATGGGACTCTAAGATGTGCTAGCCGCACGAACAACGATTAGCCGACGAACTGCTGCTGCTCCCCGCTGCTCCTGCTGCCCTCCTTCCTGCTCCCCGCCTTGCTGCCTCCTCCCTCCCCTCCTTGCTTCTCCTCCCTCCCCTCCCCCCTACCTTCTGCTCCCCCCGCGTCCCCCCCTACTCCCCCCCCGCGCTGCTGCAGCCCCCCCCCAACCCCCCCTGCGCGCTGCCTCCTCCCCGCGCGCTGCCTCTCCCCTCCCCTCCCTCCTACCTGCTGCTCCCCCCGCCTCCCCCCCTGCTCCCCTCCCTCGCTGCTGCAGCCCCCCCCTGCGCGCTGCCTCCTCCCTGCGCGCTGCCTCTCCCCTCCCCTCCCTCCTACCTGCTGCTCCTCCCTCCCCTCCTTGCTTCTTCTGCTCCCCCCTACTCCCCTCCCTCGCTGCTGCAGCCCCCCCCTGCGCGCTGCCTCCTCCCCACGTGCTGCCTCTCCCCTGCCCTCCCTCCTACCTGCTGCTCCCCCCCTCTCCTCCACTCCTCCTTTCCTCTATCCTCCCCTCCTCTCCTTCCCCCCCCTCCCTCTCCTCCCCTCCTCCTCTCCTCTACACCCCCCTCCTCTCCTCTCCCTCCTCTCCTCTTGCTGCCCCCCTTGTCCTCTGCTCATCCTCTCTCTCCCTCCTTCCTTTCACTCTCTCCCCTCATCTGGAGTACCCTACTCTCTGTTAGGGGTATCCTGGGCTTCAAGAAAGTGGACGGAGTTGCGGATGAGGTGCCAACAACCTGAGCTGCTGAAGAAGGTACAGCCTGATCCTGGGGTGGAGTCGAACAAGGCTCCTGAACACTAGTCTCCTTCTAAGGCTCCATGGGGGTAGCCTCCGAAGCGGTGGAGGTGTGATCTGAAGTAGAGCTTAAAGGTTTAAAGAAGGTCTTGCTGTGAATTACACGATCAGATTACCGTTGCACGCTACAGGTGCACTCCATCTTCTCTCTCCTTGTGCACAACACCACCCTCCGGTGTAGAACAACCTTCCTCATGCACAACCACCTTCTCTCTTCTAGTGCATAGGAGCCTTCTCTCTCTTGTGCACACAACCTTCTCTTTCCTCGTGCACAACCACCTTCTCTTTCTTGGTGCACAACCTTCTCTCTCCAGGTGCACACAATTCTCTCTCTTGGTGCACTCCATATTCTCTCTCCTTGTGCACAACACCTCTCTCCGGTGCTGAACAACCTTCCTCATGCACAACCACCTTCTCTTCGTAGTACACATCAGCCTTCTCTCTCTTGTGCACACAACCTTCTCTCTCCTCGTGCACAACCACCTTCTCTCTCTTGGTGCTCAACCTTCTCTCTCCTAGTGCACTCCATCTTCTCTCTCCTCGTGCACAACACCTTCTCTCTCCTGGTGGTGCAGAACAAGCTTCTCTCTCCTATGCAGAAGGCCCTTCTCTCTCCTAGTGGTGCAGCACAACCTTCGCTCTCTTGGAGCAAGAAAGAGCTTATCTCTCCAGTGGTGCAGCACACCCTTCTTTCTCATGTGTAGAAGGACCTTCTCTCTCTTGGTGCAGAAGGATCTTCTCTCTCTTGGTGGTGTGAAAGAATTTTCTCTCTCTTGTGCAGCTTTGGTGAAGTGAACAAGGAAGCTCGTGTCCTCTAGCTTTGGTGGAGTGAACAAGGAGGTTTGGTGTCATCTAGCTTCAATGAAGTGAACGAGGAGGCTCGGTGTCCTCTAGCTGTGGTGGAGTGAACAAGGAGGCTCAGTGTCCTCTAGCTTTGGTGGTGAGGAGGCTCGGTGTCCTCTAGCTTCGATGGTGGAGTGAAGGAGGAGGCTCGGTGTCCTCTAGCTTCGGTGGTGGAGTTAACAAGGAGGCTCAGTGTCCTTTAGCTTCGGTGGTGGATGAACAAAGAGGCTTGGTTCTCTAGCTTGGGTAGTGGATGAAGGAGGTTCGGTATCCTCTAGGATCGGTGGTGGATGCAAAAGGTCAATTCATGACCTCTAGCTTCGGTGGTGAAAAGTGCCTCCTTTGAAAGGAGCCCTCTCTCTTACCTTTCCATTAATCATCTCTCCCTACATCCCTCACATCACCATAGCCTCATGTGTACAGCTCCCTAAGCTATTTTTAGTTCTACCTCTAATTTTAGAGGATCTGCTTGTTTGCCGCCTCAATCACCTTTTCATCTCTGCTCCTCCCCTCCATTACCCTTCTCCACCGCCATCTATTCCTCCCTTGTGCCCCCCTCTCATCGATCCCCTACCCTCCCTCCAGTGCCCCCTCCCCATCGTATCCTCCTGCAGCCCCCTTCTACCCAGGCTGCCCCACCTCCTCTTTTGCCTTCGTCCCCCTCCTACGCGTCTCCTACCACCCTTTCTTGCCTTAGCTGCTCCCCCCTCCCTACAGCGCACCAGGCCCTCCCCTCGCCTTCTCCTTTCATGACCTACAGCTCCCCCTCCCCCTCCTACTCTACCTGCCTACAGTCCCCTCCCCTTCCCTCATCTACAGCCCTCCCCCTCCCCCTCGCCTTCTCTCCTCACATCCTATGGCTCCCCCTCCCCTCCTACTCTACTCACCTACAGCCCCCTCCCCTTGCCTCTTCTACAGCCCTCCCCCTCGCTTCTCCTCTCGCAACCTCCAGCCCCCCTCGCCTCCTACTATCACCGCCTACAGCCCCCTCCCCTTCCCTCGTCTACAGCCCTCCCCCTCGTCACTTTCTCTTGCTCCTACAGCCCCCCCTTCCCCTTGCGCTATCCTCCTTGCTCCTTACATCGCACCTACAGCCCTTACAGCCCCCCTTCCGCTAACTCCCTCACTCCCTTCATCCCACCTACAGCCCCCTTGCGCCATCACCTGGCTGCCCCCCTTGTGCTGTCTCCCTCTCTGCCTCCATCACACCTACAACCAAAAAAATCCCCTCTCCCCCTACCTCAATCAATCACCTTCCCACCCTCTTCTGTGGGCATCACCTCCCCTTGTGCTCGTGCTGACTTCTCTCCTCCCTGGCATCTCCTTTATCTCCTCCTCCTCTATGTCAAAAAAGCGCACCAAATACAAACCTCGCCTCTCCAAAGACAAGCTATTCACTCCCTTTTATGCAAAGATGACTTCTCAAGGGTCCCCTTCACGTCTCTCTCCAGTGACACAGGCCACCCAAGCAAGCAGCTCCATGAATTCCCCTACGTCCGGACAGCTCCCCAAGAGGACCAAGACGACTTCTCCGTCACTCCCACATGCATCTGCTACACATGATCCTCCTGCTGCCCCATATTCTCCTACACACGGTACTTCTGCTCCACAGAATACTTCTGCTACACCAGGTACTTCTGCTATACATGCTCCATCTGCTCCATCGGGCCCCAGCATCACATTGATTTCTAATGAGGACTGGTATCATCCTGCAGCTCATTCTCACACTTCCTCTAGCGACTCCAGTTTTGACCATGCACTAGCCGTTGCTGTCAGGTGTAAACTAACCATGCACAACTTCAAAGACTCAAGAAATCTCTCCATGCCAAAAGTTGCATCAAACTTTTTAATGAAGTGCATGGATTTTTCTATTTATTTATTTTTGTTAAAAGATTACTTCATTAAGTATGAATGAAAGTTGCACCAACAAGATCAAATAAGGGAGTACATCATGACATGCATGAAAGAAAAAACAGCTCAAAAAGAGCTAACAAAAATCCAAGGTGGAGGCTGAAAAAGCCTCACCCTGAAGAAGACTCAGAGAAGAACAAAGATCCTCTCCAAACTCTGAAAAAAAACTCTCTCCTGGCTATAGCTGCTCTGGAGGATCCATGCATGCTTGTCCAGATGGCCATCAGTGTGTCTATAGTATCCGTCCATATACTGTGTATAGTATCTGTCCATATACTGGCCATAGACTGGAAAGGGTGAACCTCTGAACCCTTCATCACCTCCGAACATCTGGCCCTCCAAATATACCAAGCTGCAATGCTAGCCAGAATCTCCCAAGCTATGTCTACTGAGGCATGAGCAGCTTTGAAAGGAGTGAAAGGAACACTCTGGAAAGAACACGACTCCACATAGTGCTATCATATAATGAAGGATGAGTCCGAGTCATGTCCCACGAAAAACACCACTTTTTCTATTTGGCCATACTAGCCTTTAAAAATTGCAAACTTGACAGATTTCCTACCTTCTTTGAACTCCTTTGTCTTTGCTCTCTTGCCTGACTTCTTCTTCTTATGTTTTGGATTTGATGATCCGGAAGAAGAATACGATAATGAGGATGAAGAGATAGAGATAGAAGAAGAAGAGGAACTTGAAGAACTATGATGATGATGCTTAGCCTTGTTCTTCTTGGAGGGTGTACTCTCTTCCTGCCTACATCTTTCCCTCTTTTTCCAGTCCACTTTTTGAGGTTTTTTGCTCTTCCTGGAAACATCATCTACAGAAAGAACATGAACTGTGTCCAAGGATCTCTTTCTGGTTGTCACCTTCTCGGTTGTCCCAAAAGAAACTCCTTGTTGCTCTTCCTCTGCATGAGAATTTACAAGCCTGCGAAAGAATGGATTCCTTCTGGCTTCCATGAGCGATGCCAATAAATGTATGTAACTTGCCTCAGTCTTTGACTCCACACTCTGCTCTTGCATAGCTTTATCGTTCCAGGCACTCTCTTCATGGGAGGGTATGGCATCCTGCTGTGAAGCCATTTCTGCAACTTATCTGAATTTTGCAAGCTCTCACACACACACTGTATGCAACTGATGCACTCAGCCTTTGCTTTCCAAAAAGAAATACCTCAACAAGAGGTGTATTGCATTCACAACTTGTGCCCTAGTAACAAGCTATCACATCAAGGCATAAACCACAAGGTTGCCTGAGCATCAACTGTTGTGTTGCCCCTTTGCTGGCTACTGCAAAAAGCACTCAAAATGCATCTGTTTCCCCTTTACTGAGCACAAAGGCATGCATCTCTTTAGTTGTAGAAATCTCATATTTTACAGGTATTTCTGTTCTGACAAGCACACACTGTCTCAACAATCAAAAACCTGACAAATGATACCCTTTTTTTTTGGGAAACTGAATGCAGTCTGGTTACACTAACCATACTGGTCTGGTTGAACCAGGTTAACTGGACTAGGGTTGAACTAACTGAGTATTGTTTTCACTAACCAGAGTCAACTGACCAAGGTTAAACTAACCACTGGTGTGCCACCTGGCTGCCACATCAACCGTCTAGCTGGCAGTACCACATTAGCATCCCCGTGTGTCTGCCACTTCAGCTTCCTGCTCCTGCACTGCCATGTCATCTAACTACACCTGAGGCACCACGTCAATGCCACGTTCTAGACGGAGCTTTCATGCCATACCTAGTTGCCAACCGAAATGGAAATGGCAGAAATGCGAAAAATGGAGTTTCCAGCCCGAGCCGAAACGAGGAACGAAAAAACGGCAATATAGTACAATTGATGTGTAAAAATTAAATTTTTATACATAACACAATTATAAATATAGTGCTTAAAGTGACAAATTATGCTACTTAGCATCTGGTTAGTGCTATTAAGTCATGACTTTATGTAGCATGCATGATGCTTCAAGAATCAATTTTCAACATCTATGAGTATCCTCAAGGAGGTCGGAGGGAGTAGTAGAGTAGGAGGAGGACAGCAAAGAGGGTAGAGGAGAGTAGAGGATCGAAGAGAGTGGAGGGTGGAGGAGAGGTAAAAGAGTGGAGGGTAGAGGAGAGTGGAGGGTAGAGGAGAGTAGGAGAGTGGAGAGTAGGATAGAGGAGGGTAGAGGAGAGTGGAGGGTAGCGCAGGGGGGTAGGTGGGTAGAGGCTAGAAGCACGCAAAAAATAGGGAAATGAAAACACCATTTTGGCTGTTTTCGTTTCCATTTCTGACGGCCAAAACATCGTTTTCTTGCAACTATGCTGCCATACGAATCCCGTCGAAAAATCCTCCGTCAGGCGCTCGAGAATATTAACCACACGGGGTCACAAAAGCCTCTTTCATCGCCATTCACAGGCATGGAAATCCCTCCCGCAGACCAGCACTTGCCAACAAATCTGTGCATAGTCTTGACAAAATTCAGCATCTATTTCTTCTTGCTAGCAAAAACTCTACACATAAATCATGCTCTTTCTCTCTCTCTTTCTCTCTCACTCAGCACAAGGGCCCAGGACAATCGTCAGGATGGACCCCTCCAAAGGTCTTTACTCATTCAATGAAAACTAAGTGCATATTACAATCCAACTCATGGGATGCTTAGTTGAAAAACATACGTGAAATCTTCTTTACAAAAGAGCTCCCAGCTCATTTCTTTTCGCAACATGCGAAGTGTCAAAAATCTAAGCTATCTCTAGTTACATGCCTCAAAGGGCGAAACTCTAGGGTCTTCGTAGCCCTCGGTCACATGGGCTTCTCCTAGCTACCCACTCGGTTCCATAGCGCTTGGGCAATCAACCCCTCTCAGGACCTGCAACCATTAATTAAAGCGCACATAGCCATGGCATCCATTAATCATTAGCGCTTTTGCATGCAGGGAGGTACGCTCTCTTCCGAAGGTGTTACCGAAGGCCTAAGGCCACGGATGTGAGAAGCCTGAAGTGGGTTATGCATAGAGCTATGACACAACACTACGTCGACTGCACTATACTACGTGATGCGTGAACCTATGACACAACACTACGTTGAAGGTGCTACGGAGTGCTGAGTGTTGGAATCGGAACAGGAAGAACAAACCCGGAAAGGAGATAAGAAAGAATAACGCTAATGACATATAACGGAGAATTCTAGACTAGTCCTACTTTGTGTGGGCGTCCCCACCAAGCAAACATGTGCACATAAACATAAAACAATTTCTTTAGTTGACCGAGGTCAACCCTCTTGATCGTAATTACGGGGCTTGACCATCAATCAAAGCGCCTTAATGATGGCCAAGTCTCTCCGACTGAGGTTGGCACATCTTGGTTAATTGAATTTAACCCTCTTGGCATAGCCAAGTCTTGTTGACCGAAGTCAACACTCTTTGACCGAAGTCTATGCTTTGGTTCTTTGGTTAACCGTAGTGAAACCATCTTGGCCTAAGCCAAGTTTAGGCTTACTTATCGGAGTTAAGTATCTTTAACTGAAGTCAATACTTTGACCAAATGAATATAACTTTTTGGACATAATTAAATAAATGAAGAACTCATTGATTATGATCAGTAAAATGGTCAACTCAAACTTTGACTTTGGAGTGCGACAATAATTGCTATGAGTCTCTGGGAAAAGTACCTCGATGGCAATAATGAAGGAAACAGGGCTATAACTATTTCCCTCCATCTCTGCTACAAGGGACTCCCAAGCATCCAACTTATCAAAAACCTGTGTGACCAAGTGTGCATAAGAACTCTGACCAATAGAGACAATCTCGGGCTAGGCAAAAACCGACAAACAAGTGAGTCCTGCAAGACGCTCCTCTTATGTATAAAAATCAAAATAGAGCAACGAGGCTATCCGAAGTGCGACAAAATACAAGAGCTTGAGCTGCTCCTCACAATACACAAAGCCACCTAAGATGTTGACTAGAGTCATCTAATTTGAATCACCTACTACTGAGGAGAGTCCCATCCTGTGGAAAACTTGCAACCGAGACCTCCTGAGATTGCCACGTGAGGGAAAGCACCTCCTATCTCTAGCTCTCGCTATGAAGAAAGAAGGCCACCACTGCGACTCTGGTGAAATCATGTGGTGATGCCATAACTGGGGCCTCTTAAGACTACAACAAGAGATGTGATCCTCCATCTCACTGAGTGGCAGCCAACTCTGATCCTATATGAGACTGTGTCTCTATAACAAGCATACGTCTCTCCCATCCGTCTCTTCTCTGTCTCTGTATCCGTCTCCACCTCCATCTCCCGACTCAATTGCTCTCCTAAAGAGTGACCATAACAACCTCTAAAGGCTCAACAACAATTGTTATGGGCTGCGGAGGTGGAGGCGTAAGAGGCTTAGGAGGCTTAAAAGGTATAGGAGGAGGAACGGCACGAGGAAAAATGGGAGGAATGAGAGGTAGCAGAGGCTGAGGAGGCTCCAGAAGCACAAGAGATACAGGAGGTGTAGGTGGCATAGGAGGGTGAGGAGGTTCACAGTCATAGGAGGTTGTAAAGGAGTGGATACATGACCATTAGGAGAGTGGCTAGTACAAGTAACCTCCTCTCTCTACCGATGAATCGCCCTCTTCTACGTGCAAGAGAAATTGATCTAGAAGGCCTTATAAGCAACACTCTATTGTACCTCAAATCCATCACCTGTGGAGTATGCGATCAATGTCGACAACGGATGCAGCAATGGAAACTCCAAATTGAGTCTCACCTTGGTGGTCCCGTCCCGGCAAGAGTCTGAGCATAAGACAATATGGCACCTGCAAAAGGAATAACCGTGCCTGCGAGACTTGTCAGGTGCTCCACTGCCTTGCGGCACGAACTAATCTCATCCAAGATCCCCTCGAAAAGGATTCAAGACGCTCTCTGTCTTGGGCCCGAGGTGGCCGTGAGGAAGCGTTTCCACCACTGTCAAAGGTGGATGACCTACTTTGGTACACTGAAGGTGTACTAGCACAAACTTTGAGTACCTACTCAGCAGTTTGCAAACAAAATGAGAAATAAGCAACCTGAACATAGTGATTCTGACACCCAATGTTGCCATGTTGGTGATACACCTAGTCTCGAAGTTGCTGGCCTCTGCTCGGAAGGAACCCGATGAGTTGCATCTAACAAAATCCTCCTCTATTATATCAACCAACTTCACAATGTCCGGAGGGAATGTAACATGAACCTCAACTTCCTCAGACTAAATGATGGGAGTGGCATTGTTGTCCTCCATTGTCTCCGCTTACACTAACATGAGGGTGAGAAGTTGCCGCTAGGAGAGATGGAAAAGATAAATAATAAAATAAAAATAAGGACAATGGAACAGCCAAAACCAATTACCTGAATCTCACAGAGAGTAGACTACTTCTTGCATAAGAAATCACTCAAAGAGTTACATCTTCCTGTGTATGACATCTCGAAAGGTGTCTGAATCTCACAAAGTCACTAGAACTTGCATAAGCAATCACACAAGGTGCCACAACGGCCTGCTGTGCAGACTCTGCCTGTGGCCCCTCTATTTTGCTATTGTCAACTGCAGCAAGATATTTTTCCAAGGCTGTCCCCAATGCAGCTGCAAGCAAGTCAAGGTCTGCACGAAGACAATGAGGCAACAGAGTCGTGGGGCAACAACAAAATTCGTTGAGGCATGCATAGACATATCAACAGAGTCATGGGGCAGTAAAACTGGTGTGACACTAAACATTTGCATATCCGGATGGGCCAAGATGGAAATATGCCTAAGGTCGAGCTACAGTGGCAGAAGTAATAAGGTCAAATCACAACGGTCAAATAGCAAGCGCCACCAGCAGTAGGTCGAGTAACAAGATCGTTGCTTCTGCAATAGTCGAGTTGAGCTGAAGCAGCAAGGTCAATTCACAATGGTCAAATAGGAAAAGCGGCCAGTAGTAGGTTGAGTAACAACAGTCAAGCAGCAAGGTCGACGTTAGACAGGTCGTCAAACAACGTCGGTTCTACTAAAGGTCGAGCTACAGTGGCAGAAGTAATAAGGTCAAATCACAACGGTCAAATAGCAAGCGCCACCAGCAGTAGGTCGAGTAACAAGATCGTTGCTTCTGCAATAGTCGAGTTGAGCTGAAGCAGCAAGGTCAATTCACAATGGTCAAATAGGAAAAGCGGCCAGTAGTAGGTTGAGTAACAACAGTCAAGCAGCAAGGTCGACGTTAGACAGGTCGTCAAACAACGTCGGTTCTACTACAAGTCGAGCAACAAAGTCAAGTCAGCAGGCAACCATGTAAGCGACAAATTAGCAAAATTGAAATGGTGCTGGCAATAAGTGAGGCGATTCTGCTCCAAGTTGATCAGCTGGGCTGTGGCAGATGAGTGAGCTTGAAGCTTGCTGGGAGCAAACAACTAGCAATAGAGGCAATGGAGAGGAGAGACGGGGGAGATGGGGTGGAGCAGCAGCAGTTCCTAAGTCGAGCTCACAATGACCATTCTTGAGGCTAGCATTTTTCAGTCCCTATATTTGCACATGAGACACATAATAAACGGGTAACCATTTAGGACTGGCTGTTTCCCATTTAGCTGGTATGCTTTTTACACTTTTAAAGTCCACATCGAGTTGTCAAGCTACCATTTTATTGTGACCTTCATAACAAGCCTCGCTAGCCCCTCCGCTCCCCGCTCCCTGGTCTCCGCTAGCCTCGCTAGCCCCTCCGCTCCCTAGCCCCTCCTCTCCCCGCTCCCTACTCTCCGCTAGCCTCGCTAGCCCCTCTGCTCCCCGCTCCCTGGGGAGACTTAGCCTCACTAGCCCCTCCGCTCCCCGCTCCCTCGCTCCCCGCTCAGCCCTACTCCCCGCTCTCCGCTAGCCTCCCCGCTCCCCGCTGGCCTCTCCTCCACCCGCACCGCCCTTCTCGCCCTCGCTCCCGCTCAGCCCCCCTTCTCGCTACCCGCACCTCCCCTTCTCGCTCCTCGCTCCTCGCTCCCCTCAACCACCCCTCACTCCCCTCAACCACCCCTCGCTCCCCTTTTTTTTTTTTTTAAGGGGGGGGGGCAAAAAAAAAAAAGGAAACCACCACCTTTAAAATAAATTTTTTTTTTTAAAAATCCTCGCCATCTTAGCCTCTCCTCCTTCTTCACCTCTTGGCTGCCTCTCCACTTCAGGCTTCCACACTACCTCTCCACCACCTCGCACTGGACGTGCCTCCCATTATGGGGGCGGAACCGGTGCTCCCGCTCCCGGCTGAACATTAACACTAAGATCTGCACCCGCATCCCAAGAGAATGGGGGACAAAGCCAAGAAAGACGAAAATAACAACAACAAAAAAAAGCAAACGACACAACTGAATTTGGAGGATGTGAACACACGTTACAACCGAAGTGGACTCGGGGTAAACAGCAAGGCAAAGGTAGGGACCCGCCTCAGCTTCTTCAGCCTCTATCTCTACCTCAACTCCCGCTACAGTGTCAGTTTCGTTTTCAGCTCCAACCTCAGCTCCCTCTATCTCTATCTCTATCTCTACTTCGACTTCAGTCCCCGATTCAGGCCCAGCTCTAGTTCCAGTCTCAGCTCCATCTACATCTACGATCACTGACATACTCATGCCCATAGCGCCAGTTGTTGTCCCCTTTCCCTCTTCTCCTGTTACAGCTCTCGCATAGCTTATGACCCCTACTTCGGAGGTGTCATACACTATGCCACATTACGCTTCACTCTCCCCTCCCCCTCTCAGTCAGCCCACCCTCCCACACCCCGTTGGGACTGCCTCATCCATTCCACTGTCATCTCCGTTCCTCACTCAGCCACTGTCCATTTTTCGGACTCAGTCCCACTCTTTCATGCCACAGTCACCACAGTTTCAGCATGGACATGGGTGGACTGACACACCAGAGGCCCGTGAGACCCTACTCACGGAGATATATAGTTTTCGTGAGCGTGAGATGGAACTAGCTCGCTTCGTACGGGAGCAGGCCTGCTTCAACCAGGAGCAGAGCCGCATCATACAGGAGCAGGCTAGGGTCATTTGGGAGTAGGCGGGTCTTATTCAGGGACTCAGATAAGATATCATGCAGCTCCGACAGGAGGTCATAGCCATACACACTGCCCCAGGGAGTACCCCGGTGGTTGAGGCACAGATTGCAAGCATGCAATCTGCTATTGAGGAGACTTCCAGATGGGTTGACGTGGCCAAACGGGAACCCGCAAGGGTCACCGTTTCGGCTACCCTCATGGAGCAGTAGCAGAGAGCCAGTAAGGCTCTCAACATCAGAGTACGCGGGATCCCACGCACTGAGGCTACACCGATGGTAGATGCGACTGCGTTCGTGACCGCTACCCTGGGTGTGGCTGAGCACAGGAGAGAGAGGGAATGGCGGGTGGGGAGAGATCCCAACCGAGAGCAACCCCTGATCATACGATTTCATGACACTCAGGCACGACTTTCAGCTCTACGACGCAGGTCAATCCTTCGAGATCAGCCAGCGATCTCTATGGATGAGGACCTCACACCTCTACAGGTTCAGGAGAGGCGCTCTTTGCTGCAGCAGCAGGATTAGACTCGAAAGGAGGGGAAGTGGGCAGTCGTACAAGAGGGACGACTTCTTACAGGCCCCCGTAGGACACCTGTCCCCTCCCCTACATAGGGAAGTGGGGCCTATGAGACTCAGATATCCGAGACCCTATCCTACACCATTTGGAATTGTAATGGTACCTTATGGTCAGAACCAAGGAACTTCTCGGAATCCTATACAGGCCACGACATAGTCTTCTATACAGAGACACATCAGAGTCAAAAGCGCCCTCTCCCAATAGTCAGCGGATATACATGGGAGTCTGCCTACAGAGATGAGACGAGGGGTACAGGAGGAGTTTGAGGTTCAGGTGGAGTTGCAGTCCTTTTCAGATCCACACTTCGAGGGATCATTTGAGTAGAGCAGAGAGATACACATTCCAGATTTCTTTGGATCCGGATACGACACATGGACAGCCAGGATCTGTTGTCGCAATTTGCTACTTCCCCTCGGAGACCTCCCACTTTGCCAGAGATATTCGAGGTGATGATGAGACATCCCCATTTGCTGCCCTTTGTCAGTCCATCGTTGACTTTTCTAGCCGCGGAGAAGTCCTTCTAGTGGAGGACTTCAACACGAGGACAAGGGCCCATCAAGTACCACTTCTTGATTTCAGAGATGATTCCACTCTACTGGCAGATGTTAACCTTGAGGAGGCAGGCATGCTACGGGTTTCGGCTAACAGGCGAGGTCCACTCTCATCCTATGGGCAGGTCCTATTAGACCAAGGCAGAATACATGATCTCATTATCTATAATGGTCTTGACAGATGGCCCGCTTCAGGTGGTTTCACATGCTTTTCACATTGGGGCGGCTCCAGTGTTGTTGATTACATCATGGGACCCCTTGTCTTCACATCTCGCATTACTGACTTCACTGTAGCACCTCTCCCCCCAGGGGCTGATCATACATACCTTTTCTTTCGCATCTCCACCTCTCTTCGCACAGCACCTTTCGCCCCACTCAATGCTTACTCCACCTACCACGATATACGCTTTGATCGGGATCACTCACCTTCTTACTCTGGCCGTCTGTACATACTTCTCACTTATATTGACTTCATACCCCTTTTAGAGGATCGTGCTGCCCTTGTCACCCGCTCACTACACGAGGCTGCCATTCACGCTTTTCCCCACACCACCCGCCCACCACCCCCTGGAACCGTACCCTGTAATAGTTGGTACAATGATGAGTGTAAGGCCTTACGCCGTCAACTCAGATTCAAAACCAAAAACAGTCTTCCGAGCGCACCAGATACGCTACGTGAATACCGTAGATTGGTACGGAGGAAAAAACTAGACTTCGTTCGTCGAAACAAGGAGGAGCTACTGAACATTTTGTTTAGTAACTCCTCTAAGGACTTCTGGTGGAGATTTCTAGAAGGACGGTCCGCTCCGCCACTCACTGACACCCAGATCTGGTTTGATTATGCACGCACACTTTATGACATCCCATGTAATGAAACTTCATAATGGCCGAGCGAACGATCATGAGGGACTATGCACTGAGTTCATCGCATATGGGATTAACCTCCTAGCCCCGATCTTAGCAAAGCTTTTAAATGAAGCGGTTTGTTTGGGATTTCCACACACTTGGACCATTAACACTATCTCACCCATCCACAAGGTAGGGGATCCCATGAGCCCGAAGAACTACAGGACCATTATGATTGGACATGTCGTGTCCAAGATTTATGCATCCGTACTTGACTCCGAGGTTAGCAAGCTTGCAGAGTGTCGAGGACTTAGAGCAGCAAGACAGGCCGGATTCCGGCATGATCATGGAACCATGGACCACATTCTGATGCTCAGATGTATCATCGAGGAGGCGAGGTCACGGAAGCAGAGGGTTTATTGTTGCTTTGTGGATTTTCGCAAGGCATTTGACACGGTCCCGAGAGCCCGCCTCATACGGCGCCTACAAGACTTGGGTTATGACCAGAAGATCATTTGGGCTGTCATGGCACTTTACAAGAGAGTTTCTCGCAGAGTTCGAGTAGGATCCCGGTGGACAGACGAGATCATGAGTACCATCGGGGTCAAACAAGGGTGTCCTTTGTCGCCTACCTTGTTTGGCCTCTACATTGACGAGCTTGAGACAGTGATGCAGACAAAGGGGGGTGTAGGTTGCTCTCTTGCGGGCACGCTGATCCAGATTTTGCTCTATGCTGATGGCGTGGCTCTCTTGTCTTCCTCAGCAGAGGGGCTTCAGAGACACCTAGACGCACTACAGTCCTTTTGCGAGTCTCATGATTTGAAGGTCAACCTGGGTAAAACCAAGGTCATGATCTTCAATACATCTCGAGCCACATGCATCAGGAGCAGTTCACATTTGCGGGGTCATCTGTTGAGATAGTTTCATCATACACCTATCTTGGGGTTATCTTCTCCGGACCGAGCTTCACTATGAGATCCGCAAAGCAGGCACCCTTGAGTAGAGGGTATGCCTCATTGGCCAGACTAGAGAGGCAGTGCTTCCGCTCACACTTTCAGGATCCACGCACCAAGGGGTTGCTTTTTTACTCCTTGGCTCGCCCCGCGGCGATGTACCGCAGTCCTTGTTGGGGGCCAGACTTGTCGGATACAGAGTGGGCCCGTGTGAAGCGGCTACAGGTTCTCATGCTATCACAAATGATTCGTGGTAAGTCATCCGTTCCTCACCAGATGATTCAGGCTGAGTTTGGGTCACCCCCTTTACAGCTAGATGCTGCATTTCAGGTCATCACAATTCTGTACTGAGTTAGGGAATATGGGGGCCTCGGGGCGTAGCATGCTACCATGGATAGCTCTATCCTCTTCTATGGCACTTGCAGCAAGAGGAGATCAGAGGTGCTGGTATGCACATATAGAGAGATGGTTTGAGCGACTGGGGCTCCACATGGATAGACTACCTCCCTTCCAGTACAGCATGGATGCTCCGTTCTCTCTCCTCTTATCACACGAGGTCAACCAGGTTATCCATGAGGATCTACTACAGCTACACACTTTTCGGACCTGGTTGGAACCGAGTGAACTCCCAGTGAAGCTTAGCTTCTACATAGATCACTTCTTACATATCACAGCGGAGGGTTTCATTGACCCACCTGGATACACACAGATTCACCTACCCCACTTGATGAGGATCTCTCTTGGGCAGTTCCGTGTCTCTTCACACAGACTTTGCATCGAGAGCGGCAGAGCAGAGCGACTACCCAGGGAGCGGCGCATATGCACACTATGTGACATACAGGAGGTTGAGACAGAGGAGCATTTCATCTTCAGGTGTCCTGTGTACTATGAGATCCGAGGACGTTTCCACTGCCTCTTCAGAGATAGTTATGGGATTTTAGCCCATTTCCTCTCCTACCCAGACCAGCGATGTTTGGCAGGTTTCATTCATGAGGCACTTAGACACCGCGAGAGGATACTCCGAGCACGGAGACAGGAGCAGACTTCTTCCTCGGTTGATCCCTCTCAGAGCTCTATCACGGAGTTCTTTCAACTAGATCACATGGACCCCAACGAGACGAGGCCTCGACATGACCGTGACCCGGAGCCCCTGACCCGACAGTTCAGACAGAGGGTCGACACACAGATCACACTTGGAGACATCCCCTCCTTGTTTAGAGTTGGAGCCCGACCGACGGGGGACACAGTAGCCCTGGTTAGACGCAGAGCTACAACCAGGAGACCTGCCAGGGCTGCACCTCTGAGTGGCCGACAGCACTCTATTGCCGACTTCATGCCTCCAGTGCCTCATCCATCCTAATATCTTGTTGTTGCTGGGGATGATGATGATATTGATGATGATGCTGAGATTGATATATAGTCGACCATCGACATGACTATGTTGTACTTAGAACTTAGTACTGCCATTCTGCATTTTTTGCATTTTGCATTTTGCATTGGTATGGACGCTCGTTTAGTAGCCCCACTACCACAAGTCGTTGTATCAGGATTTTCACAGTCTCATAGACCCATCGGTCTTCCGAAGACTTTAATAAACTTTCTTTCTTTCTTTCTTTCTACTGGTCCGCTACCCCCCCGCTACCCCTCTGCTACCCCCTCTGCTACCCCCTCGCTACCCCTCTCCCCCCGCTACCCCCTCGCTACCCCTCTGCTACCCCCTCCGCTACCCCTCTGCTACCCCCGCTACCCCCCCCGCTACCCCATCCGCTATCCCCGGTACCCCTCTGCTACCCCCCCGCTACCCCTTTGCTGCCCCTCTGCTACCCCCTCGCTACCCCTCGCTCAGCCGCCCCCGCTACCCCTCGCTCAGCCCCCCCCCCTGCCTCGTTTTTTTTTAATAAATTAATTAATTAATTGATTAAAAAAACCTTGCTCGCAGCTCCGACGCTTTTTTTTTTTAATAAATAAAATCCCTCCAATAGCTCCAACCTCCTGCAATCCCTTCTTTGCCCGCTGCTGCCTCCCCCATAATGAAGGGAACAGGGGGATGAGGACAGGAGACTAGGCATACGCGTGGAGATGGGGAAGGGGAACGGTGACAAGGCCAAAACACAAAAGCAACTCAATCTGGAGGACTTCAACAAACGCAGCAACCGAAGCGGTTTGACAGTGGATAGCACCGCGGCCCAGAAGAAAGGGGCCCACCCAAAGCCCATGCCGCTCACCACAGCCTCGACCTCTATGGTTACCACCACTATTTTACCACCATCATCCGTCTCATCATCTATGCCACCTCTCTCCTCCCCCTCTCCTGCATCATCATCACAAGTCTCGTCTCCAGTAGCCTCACCACTAGCCCCACCATCCACGGCTCCATAGTCCTTTCCCCTCGTATCACCTCTACCTCTCAGTCAGCCACCCTTCATCACCTCGTCCGGCCTCGCTACTCCTACATACCACTTCCCTGCCCGGATCATGCTGTGCCCACTCTCAGTACAACCTCAGCAGCCCACCTTCATTCCAACCCCTCTCGAGATCCAGTTCCCACCTGGACCAGGACATCTTAGGCCCCCACCAGATACTTGGGACTCCCTATTGGTTGAGATACACAACATCCGGGCCCGTCAGGCCGAGCTGACACATTACACTCAGGAGCAGGCCCGATACACCCATAAGCAAGCCTGCATTATACACGAGCAGGGCACCCTTCTAGGGACTCAGGCACGACATCACACAGCTTTGAGAGGAGCTCGGGACCCTTAGAGCAGCGCCTGGAGGGACCCTAGTCACAGAGATGGAGGCACAGATAGCCACGATACAGTCGGCTATAGCAGAGACGACTAGATGGGTGGACGTGGCAAAACAGGAGCCCGCAAAGGCAACCGTTTCAGCCGCCATACAGGAGCAGCGGCAAAGGGCTTCGAAGGCCCTCAACATCCGGATATGAGGGATCATGCGAGACAGCACCAGCACCACTACGACGCCCATGGAGGAGGCGATCACCTTTGTGACCACCACCATGGGACCATGGCATAGAGGGAGCATGGCGTGTTGGGAGAGATCCCAACCGAGAGCAGCCCCTAGTCATTCGCTTCAGAGATTCACATGCTCCGACGTCGAGCCGCTCTACGAGAGCATCCCACCCTGTCCATGGACGAGGATTTGATACCACTACAGATTGAGGAGCGACGAGTTCTTCTGCAACCCGCAAGGAGGGGAGATGAGCCGTGGTCCGAGATGGTAGGTTGTTGACCGGCACCCATCGGCCTCCCATCCGTACCCCCTAGGGGGACGGGACCTATGAGGCTCAGGTTTTCGAGCCCCTAGACTGCACCATTTGGAACTGTAATGGTACCTTATGGTCAGACCTAGGGAACTTCTCGGAGTCTTATACAGGACGAGACATAGTCTTTTACACGGAGACACACCAGAGCCCAGAGCGTCCACTACCGATAGTCAGTGGCTACACATGGGAGTCAGCCTTCAGGGATGAGAAAAGGGATACAGGAGGAGTTCGAGGATCAGGCACAGTCGCAGTATTGTACAGGTCTTCCCTCGCTGGAGCCATCTCCATTGAGAAGAAGGACGCACACTCCCGATTCATGTGGATCCGGATCCGATGCACAGAAACCCATGACCTTTTCATAGCAATATGCTACTTCTCGCCAGATACATCCCACTTCGCCAAAGTGGCACAAGAGGAGGGTGAGACATCGCCATATGCACCCTTACATCAGGATATCCCAGACCTTTCAACCCGCGGGGAAGTTCTCCTTGTTGGGGACTTCAATGCTAGGACGAGCACGCGCCAGGCACCACTCCTGGACTTCCGAGACAAATCTATCATGCTACCAAACATTGGACCTAGACGGAGCAGGTATGACTAGAACCTCATCGGACCGACACGGGCCTGTTACACCATATGGACACGCGCTCCTTGAACTGGGCAGGATGCATGATCTCATCATCTACAACGGGCTTGACCTATGGCCCTCCTCAAGTGGTTTTACTTGCTTCCCACACGGGGGGGGCACTACTGTAGTACATTACATCATGGAATCCCCTACCTTCACTTCATGTATCACCAACTTCACCATAGCACCACTCCCTCCTGGAGCTGATCACACATAACTATTCTTCACTATCACCACCCCATGCTTAGCCACACCACATAGGAAGCACGACACCTACCACAACATACACTTTGATCACAGCCTCTCACCGGCCTACTCTGGATGCCTAAACAGACTCCTAACCTACATCGATCACATACCACACATAGAGGACCGTGCTGCCCTGATTAGTTGCACACTCCACAAGGCTACCCTCCAAATCTTTCCCCACACCACACGGTCCACTAGACCACCATCTCTTGGTTCTGTATCCTACAACAATTGGTACGATGCGGAGTGCAAGGCTTATTGCCGATAGCTCCGACTTGAAACCAAATGTCACCTCCCGAACACACCAGACACAGTACACAAGTACCGACGTCTCGTACGTCGGAAGAAGCAGGCATTTCTTCGTCGAAATGAGAAGGAGCTACTGCACATCTTGTACAGCAACAACTCTAAGGATTTTTTGTGGAGATTCCTTGAGCGTAAGTCTCCATCACCCCTCACCGACACGAGAGTTTGGCACACGTATGCACACCATCTTTATGATGTCCCACACCAGCCCACTCCAGATCTCATACACCTCGCCCCACCACTTACACGTTGTTCACTAGAGGGGAAGTCAAGGACGCAACATTGAAACTGCACAATGGCCGAGCTAAGGATCACGAGGGGCTATGCACTGAGTTTATCACATATGGGATCGACACGTTAGCCCCGATCCTAGCAAAGCTATTCAATGATGATGTTTGCCTTGGCTTCCCCGCACTTGGACACTCAACACCATCACCCCCATCCACAAGGCAAGGGATCCCATGGACCCGTAACTACAAGACTATCATGATTGGACGTGTGATGTCCAAGATCTATGCAGCTGTATTGGATGCGTCGGTCAGCCTGTCCGAAAGATGAGAGGGCTCAGAGCTAAGGGTCAGGCCGGTTTCAAGAGAGACCATGGGACTATGGATCACATACTCACACTCAGGAGTGTCCTTGAGGAGGCCAAATCACGGAAGGAGAGGGTATATTACTGCTTTGTGGATTTCCGCAAAGCCTTTGACACAGCACCTTGAGCTCGTCTCATCACACGCCTACAGACATTGGGATTTGATTAGGAGATCATCTGGGCAGTCATGGCACTGTATGAGAGAGTCTCAGGCCGAGTTCGGATAGGCGCAGGTTGGACAGATGAGATCTTGAGTACCATAGGGGTCAAACAAACAGGGTTGTCCCTTATCACCGACCCTGTTTGGCCTCTACATTGATGAGCTTGAGGGTTGTCCCTTATCACCGACCCTGTTTGGACTCTACATTGATGAGCTTGAGACTTTCATGGGGGTGTTCGGAGGGACCGGTTGCTGACTTGCCAGGATCATCATCAGGATTCTTCTTTATGCAGATGATGTGGCACTCTTGTCGTCCACACTTGAGGGGCTCCAACGACACCTAAATGCACTGCAGGCTTTTTGTTTATCCCATGATTTGGAGGTGGGTCACCAGGTGAGATCGTATCCTCATGCACTTACTTGGGGGTCATCTTCTCTGGCCCGATCTTCACGATGAACCAACGATGCAGGCCAGACTGAGCAAGGGATACGCCTCATTGGCTCGGCTAAAGAGACAATGCTTCCACTCCCACTTCCAGGACCCTCGGACCAAGGCTCTTCTCTTCAACTCCTTGGTCCGACCAGTCGGTATGTATGGTAGCCCTTGTTGGGGGCCTAACATGTCAGAGATAGAGTGGACATGGGTGGAGCGCCTGCAGATCCTCATGCTCTCACGGATGATCCGAAGGAAACCCTCTGTACCACATCACATCATTCAGGCCGAGTTTGGTGCTTCTCCACTCCAGCTAGATGCAACCTTTCAGACCATTATATATCTACACCGGGTTAGATCATATGGGGACTGCACATCACGGAGACAAATGTTGCCATGGTTGGCTCTCGATTCCTCCATGAGGTTGGCAGCAGAGGGAGACGAGCGATGGCATCGCAACATGGCACATTTGGAGAGCCAGATGCACTGAGACTTTGGAGGGTTCTCAGGGTCACCCTTCTTAGATCTCGGCAAGTACTTGGACAGATACGGTACACACTCTGATGGCCATTTGGGCGACCATGCAGGGATCATCTCGAGCAGCCTCCTCCAAGAGAGTTACTTTTCTCAGAGATTGGAGAGACTCTCCCTTCTTTGCTAGGACTTCTACAGGGTTGAGTTGGCATTTTCAGCCTCAGCCTTGGTTTCTTTCTACCTCATTCCTCTGAGGTGTTTTTATTACATGCCTAGCATGGTGTATCACCGCACAGAGCTTGCTCTTGCGAGTTTCTTTCTTACTTAATAGAAGTCTCTTTTTTGCACCGAAAAAAAAAAAAAAGAGCAAAAGCCTATGAGCAAGTTTATCCGAGCGTGTTTTTCAAGAGATTTGAGAAGTTGTATTTCCTTAGGAAACATGGTTTCTGCACTTTTATTTTCACTAGAACTAGATCCCTTTATCATAAAAATATACAGAATTGTCACTAATTCAATTTTACATAACATAAATAATCTTCTTCATAGAAATCCTTTGTATCCTTGTTATTACCTTTAAAAAGTGTTGAAAAATAATTCCTTTAAGAAACATCCCTCAGAATCACTCTCAATGTAATAGTATTGTACATATATAATCACGTATTAAACACATTTATATCAATATGATAAGAGCTTTCTAGTGTTTTAATAGCATAAGTAACAAGATATTTATGGATATGTTTCTAAAGCAGTTTAAATGACTAGAAATAAGTATTAACTTGGGCTTATATATCACTCTTATATAATAGATTTAATATTTAATACTATATATGTAATATTTTCCAAAATATAACTTCATAGATATTCTCAAATGGGGTGTGCCGATCAATTTGAGTGGCTGAATGACTATATTTGCACATTCGATGTGAAAGTTATGCCACTTTTAAAAGTGTTGTCCATGGTAGTTTCGCCAGCGAAAGTACCTTGGAAGACCTACTTCAAAGGGGTTTCGCTGACGAAACTACCTTGATGGCTTGCTTCAATGAGGTTTCTTTGGATAAACCCTGTCATGAGAGGGTTTTCAATGTCACTCCCTATTAAGTTAAAGTTGTAAGAAGGATCATAAGGGAATTTTCATAGAGAAGTCTAATCTACATGTGGGTTTCTTCAAAAGTCATCACATTATGTTACTCACCATTCCCAAAGATTCATGTAAAGATTTTTGTATAAAATGGGCATTGCTATAATACTTTGCATATTTCTAAGGGAAACTATGTTTTGTTCAGATCTATTTTTGCCATATTTTTACATAGTCAGAAGCTTTTTTTTCCCTTCGCTCAGACGCTTGAAAGATTTTGCTCGGAAAATGCTCGTCCCCTTCCGCCACAAAGGGGTCCCGCCATGTAGCCCACAAAAGGTACTGGGATATACTTCAATCATAACCATTCAAGGGTGCCTCAGCACATCAAAAAATCCCTCTTCACTCCTATCTTAAAGAAAGCAGAAGATCCACACAACAACCAGAGTCTTAGGAGAACTCCAACATTAGAAAACTAAAGACAGTCTTGACAATTTTCTCTTATTTTTGTGAGATGTGAAGTACTTAATGCACCGAGATTGCATACTATGCAGGAAATGATTAAAAATATTTCATAGCACCGAGAATGTGTACCATGTTTTAAAAAACTATTCTGTAGGAACATGTCAGCATTTTGATGATAATATCTTTCTACTGTTACAGTGTTTTGCCAACACCTGCTCCACTTCAGTACCTTTGAAATAATGCATCAAAACTGATCTTTTTATGTATGTTTACCTTGCCATCATAACCAGGATTTCGTTTGATGAATTTGCAGTACAACCTGTTCAACTGCCCAGTCACCTGTGGGAGAAACGCATCAAAAATTGCAATCCAAATCCTGACAATTGATTTGAATATAAAAGACAATGAATAGACTTGATATGGTTCCACATTGTACACAATGTCAGACTGAATATGCACAAAGTAAAAGAATACTCTGCACAATACAAGGTAGAATCAGACCGAATCGATAATGTGCTGACTATATACAGCACTCATGTAATACAGCACATCATGTACAGTGGCACTAAGCATGGTGCGCAAGGCTCTGACTCCCTCCAATGTACAATTCTCAACAGCTTCTTCTCCTTTCAATTTTAATCCCCTTCGCCACTGCACAATGAGTAGCTCCACAGGAACAACAAAAATATTCAGACTTTACATACCTTTGTTTACTTGGGTAATAGCTGAAAACTTTACTTCCTGCAAGAATTCACTCAGAAAAAGGAAAAAGTGCCCACAAATAAAGGCTCAAATTTTGTTTCTTGTCAAAGAAGTCAATCGGATGCTGTTCCACCATTGCCACAATAATCAGACAATAAATTTCCCTCTGTAATTCAGATGTCAAACTGCATAAAAGGTATCATCTCTTTATAACTTCTTGCCCCACGTTCAGCTAGCAGACTTCCCTCAAAGGCCTATGCAATCATCAAGTTCTGTCCCGGGACCCATAGGATCAACCATGTCAAACAAAGGTGATTCACTTTATCTATGTAAATCTTAATGTTGAAGTTGTGTAAACATATGCTATTTGTTCTTCCATTTGTTTGTTTGTGATTTATATTCACACATGTATGTACATGTATATATATATACACAAATATAAACATGAATACACATATAAATGTAGGAACATATATACATTTATTTATTCATTGATTTATTTGCCTTTTTTATATCTCGGTACCTGCGTACTTGTACACATCTCTAATCTTTCTATGATAGACATGATTTTTTTTTTTCAAAAAAACTACTTCTATTAAGTATGAAAGAAAACTGCAGGTGCAAGCTCAATGCGGGAGTACATCATGCCATGTATGAGAGAAATCAAAGCTCAAAAAGAGCTAGCAAATAACCAGGGTTGAGGCTGAAAATGCCATGTCAACCCTGAAGCAGAATCAAAGAAGAAAGGAGATCCCCTCCATACTCTGAAAAAGTGTTCCTCCTAGCAGAGGCTGCTCTCGATGAACCTTGCATGCTCGCCCACATGGTCATCAAGGTATGTATAGTATCAGTCCAAATACTGGCCAATGTCTGAGAGGGGTCAACCTGGGATCCATCCAATGCCTCTGTACATCTGACTCTCCAAATATGCCATGCTGCAATACTAGCTAGAATCTCCCATGAAGTGTCTTCAGAAGCATGTGCAGCTCTGAAAGGAGTGAATGAGACATCCTGGAGAGAACATGACTCCACTACATGTCGTCGAATAGAAAAAGCCCCACCTGCAAGAGGCCAAATCAGGGTACATAATTCATGTTAGGGCTGCATTTTGGACTCAGACCCAAGACGAAGTTACTAGAGACTTCTTTTGTACTAAAGGCCCTAGACATTTGAGGTAGGGCATCAGGAGATTGAGGAGGCTAGATGACACCATTGTAGCTAGCTCACAGGATGTGGGACATGAACTGAGCCCCAGGTCATGAAGAAGGGTGATGTATGGAAAGTGCATAAGATCCTAGCAACACCATTCCAAATCGTCCTCGCTTGTCTGCACCCCCAAAGGCAATGCTGAACTGACTCAACTACAGAATGGCAACAAGGACATGTAGGGTCAACCTTGAGCCTGGACCTCCACAAGTTCACTACAATCCCTTCGTGAATAGAAAGCCAAAAGCATAGAGTGATTTTTCTATTCCCAAGGTATTTCCAAAGTCTCCTCCAAAAGTTTTTCTACACCTCTGTAGAAATGTGAAGATTGTCCCAATGAGGAGATCTAAAGGGCCTCCAACCTCTTCAACTAAGGTGAAATCTCCTGGCATTTCTAACCGTGTAACAAAAGAAGGGGATTCTCTTCTCTTGGTGCCCTTCATCAATCCACTCCCACTTCCCAGGGTTCCACTGCAAAGATATGATGGGGACACCTCCATTTAGCCAAAGTCTCCATGAACCCAGGGCCAGAAGTAAAGGGTCGGGATCCAAGTACCATTGTAAATCTGTACCATGCTCCATTTGCAATCCTGACCGGCTAGAAGGGAACCCCCTGAAAGATATCATCACAAGACATATGTAGCCTCCCTCAAGACTAAACATTATCAGACGGAACATCAAAAACTAAGGCATCCTCATGTGCATCCGACAAAGCAATAACCTGAATAGGAATACCCGTCCTAGTGAAAGCACCCAACCAAGTGGAATCCGTAATATGCATATCATCTGTATCCATCCACTCCAGATGAATGGTTGCATCAATCTACTGAATCCTCCCTGCACTCCCTCTGAGATGACTAACTAATAAAACTCTCTGATCCTGTGGAAGCTTTCTGAAAGCTTTCCAAGATTCCACAATGGATACAGGGCCCCTCTCCCATTTAGACCATTGTAGTGGTCTGCCATGCTCATCGAGTATGCTTTCATTCCACATAACGGGCTGCCTATCAATTTCATTGCGAGAGGGGGGAGCTCTTCGAGGTGTACCTTTGGGGTATCTGTTTGATTATTCTCCGACTTCTGTTCGATTGGAGTCGGAATGTGTGCCTTTGGGATATCCGCTTGATGTGGCTGACTATGCTTTTGTTGTTCCTCACGATCTAGATGTCTTGCTATGTGTATTTGTCTTGTTAATTGTGAGGCTCTAGCATCTTTTGTATGAATGGTCTCCTCATTAATTGCCGGTAATACTATTGGAAGCTTGAAGTCAGATAACTGGTCGGTGGAGTCAGATCCATTTTTCGTTTTCTCTTTTTGTGTATCTGAGCTTCCTTTGCTTCCTTAGTGCATTGAATTGCAGGATTTGCTCTAGGGCTTTGTTTCTAATCTTTTGTTGTTCAGTCCAATCAATTGGCTTAATTGCACTCTTAGGAGATTCCCCCAAACCTAGGAGTGGTTGTTTACCTTTGGACCTTGTTACTACCATTGCATCCACTTCCTTTTGAGCTGCAAGCACATCCTCCTTATTTTTGCATTCTGTGCCTCCATGTTCCACTTTTGGAAATAATTGGGTTCTTTGTTTGTATGGACTGTTTTGATAGTCGCAATATGCTTTTGCTGCATTGGCTCTGTCAATTCATCAATGTGAGTGAGAAACACCATATTAACTCTTGGTGGTGGTTGGGTTGGGGGATTTGGATTTCCTCTTGCATTGTAGTGCACAATTGGAATGCCCTTCTCCTCATGCTTACACCATAATCACACTGCGGACCTTGTATGTGGCCAGTCACACCACAGTAAGTACACACATGATTCATGTTGGTCTTTGTTGAGCTCCCCAAATCTGGTTGTTTTGTCTTCTTGGTACAATGTTGTTGAATCTTTGCTGCATTGGTCCTCCCACTCCAATTTAATTGACTATTGGTGGTGGGGTGACATTGTTTGCTGCTTGAATGTGAGGGGATACCCTCCCTCTGAGTTGGGTTGTACCAACACTTTTCTTTGTCATGATTATCTTTGCCACAGTACTCACACGATATCATGTCCTTGTTGGATGACAACCTAAGATTCTGTAATTGTTCCTTGATCATTTGTTCTAATCTAGAGTCTCTGTTTGAGCTCTTGTCATCTTTCTTTTTGTTCTTTGCCTTATCCTTGGCCTTTCTCTTCTTGTCTTTCTTCCTCCTTTTGCTTTTGCTAGACTCTTCCTCTTCAGATTCTTCATCAAAGTTGTCTGACTCTGAGTCATCACTGTCCTCTGGAGTCTTTTCTTTTCTGAATCTATTTGGGAATGAAGCATCGTAATCCAAAAAGCTAGCAAGGCCATATTGCATAAACCAATTTATTGCCTTACCCTCAAACGTAGCTATGAATTGTTATTTCTTCACTGCATCAGGTAGCGCTCCAAAGCCGCTAGCAATCCAACAGGTCTCGAATTGTCGAACATGGCCGTCTCGATCCTGTCCTTTTTTCCCATCGAATTCTGTTGCTTTGACTAATGGCTTCCGCATCCTGGCAAGTTGTGGAACTGGCACTCTTCTCTTTGGTTGGCGTGGCAAGGGATTGAAGTTGAATTGTCTTTGAGCAGTAGCATATGCTGGCAACTAGATGCGTTCCATATGTGGTTCGAAGAAAAGCTTCAGCCGGTGTTGAAATGTTCAACACTCCAAGTTCATTTGTTGCTTTGACTAATGGGTTCTGCATCCTGACAGGTTGTGGAACTAGCGCTCTTCTCTTTGGTTGGTGTGGCAAGGGATTGAAGTTGAGTTGTCTTTGAGCAATAATGCATATGATGGCAGCTAGATGCATTCCAAATGTGGTTCGAAGAAAAGTTTCAACCGGTATTAAAACGTTCAACACTCGGAGTTCATTTAATGCTTCTTGTATTTCTGAGCTGTGACGTGAATCTGTTGTTGAACTTTCTCCACTTCGTAGGTAGCCAAGATCCTCGAAGATGCTATCACCATCGGTTTCCTTGTGACTTCCAGCTTCAACTCGTGCTCTATTTCCCATGAAGTATAGTGAGCCAACTCGGTTGGGTGACTGTGGGAACTCAGTTTCGTTTGAATTTGCTCGGAGTGCCTCCATGAAATAGATTGATTGCGTCAGAATGTACTTGACTTGAGTCAAATGCTGGTGAAGAGTCTATCTTCAGCTTGTTGGAGTTTCAGACTGCTGGCAGCAACGCCCAAATTCAACTATTCAACATCCCAAAGATATTCCAAAGCAATTAAAGGATTCTAAAAAAGAGCATGTGTGTTTAACTATTCAACATCCCAAAGATATTCCAAAGCAATTAAAGGATTCTAAAAAAGAGCATGTGTGTGTGTGTGCATGCGTGCGTGTGTGTGTGTGTGACATATGCAAATGAGACTAATCCCGATAAGCGACATGTTGGATTGTCTCAAAATCTTTGCCTATGTGTTATAAACATGCCCATGCCCATGCTCTTACATTAGAAATTGCTAAGCAACATGAGCATAAGTGGACTCATTGCAACTTGTGTGTGATGAATATTCTGTTAGATTATGCCCAAGGATTGTTGGAGTTGTTGTTTTAAGATTGTGCTTGATGTTTCTCATGATTTTAGTCTTTTTGAGAAGACCCAACACTCAGCTTTGTTGTTTGAGGGAACGGCTCTAGAGACTCCTTAGCATCGTCGCAACTCTTCGGCTTGTCCAGGTTGCATTGGGTACACTCCATGGCGACACTCTTAGACTTCAATCTTGTTACGTGTATTGTGTCTTTGTCGTTTGTCACGGTCCGTCTTTGTCATGTACCTACTATTGTCAGAAACGCCTATCCGAGCATTGTCGGCTTGAAGCACCATCTTCTTGATGTCAGGCTTGCTTGTTTGTTTCACCAGTTCACGTGGTGCAACCTTCTTGTGATTCCTTGTTGCTTCTTTGATGGTATAGTGAACCAATGCGACTATCAGCTCCTGTTATGTCTCTATAGATGATTTGTTGTTGATGCAGTAGTCGGACTACAACTGCTGAGTTCCTTTTACTACTGCCGCGCTTACTTGTGAGGCGCACTTGTTCGTTGTCTTTGCCTGTAGTTCTTCACGGATTGTTCCCTTGTTGCTTTGTATTGGCGACTTTTTGTATCATCGGCTGCTTGTGACCTTGTGTAGGAAAGGTGTCATATCACGTCCGGAACATTTCAGCAGCCTGAAGTACTCCATCTTTCTGGGCTCAAACATGTAGTAGGATCGCCAAATTTGTCGCAGGTGAACATAACCTAGAACACTTCTCTACTTTCATGCATAGAACATAGTCAAAACTTCAGAACTACCTATAAATGCAGAATTGAATCGGAACAGAAAGAGACTATGAAAAAGTCATTCAACATAGAGTTTCAGAGGCAAAAACTGCAATCACTGCTGCAAGCAAACTTTCTATTTCATTTTCTGTCTTGGAAACAACAACAAGATCCATCTTGAGGCTTTCAACAGCCATTACAACAGCCCACCCACAGTCCGGTAGCTATCGGACTGATAACATCATTGCAGAGACAAATTCCAAGGTAGTGGTCTTGCCAAAACTGTTATAATTTCCTTTTCACTCAATAGATAACATATCAGGGATGATGACTTACCAGGGTGGTAACCGGGTGGTAAAACACCCCTCAACAGCAGAAGCAGTTTGCTCCAATGTTGGAGAGATCAAGAGGAAACTCCTCTTTTGGAGTTCAGCCAAATTAGACCTGGCTTCCAAGGTGGTGGTTTTTAACCAGGTTTTGCTGGCCATTGCATGGTATCTTTGCTCTTGTTGTTGCAGCTCTAAGGATTGCATCAATCAGCTCAAGAGGCCTTTAAGGAACTTCTTGTGGAATGGGCTGGATGGCACTACAAATATTGTGGCCAGGGTGGCTTGGGAGGCATTGATCCTTCCCACAAAAGGAGGTGGTCTTTCAATATCATAGACCCGGACTTGCAATGCAAGGCATTACTTTGCAAGCTTGTGATGAGGGGACTTTTCCTAGGCAGGAGCCTTGGAAGAATTTCCTTATTTGAAGCATATAGGCATTTACTTTATATTGTAAGATATATAATGAGCCATTGTAATTTTCTGGATCCATTTGAAAATTATACCAACCAACATTCCACTGCTCAATGCTTTATAGGGAATCATTTGTCTGAGTCTTGGACTCTAGAACGATCTCTTCGACAAGAATTCCCTCTCAGTGCTTTGCTCTATGCTATTGCTTCACATCCTTTGCTTCTTTATATAAATCATCTGGTTGATACTGGACAGTTAGTGGGGCTTCAGATTCCTCGTTCACGGCCTTTCATTGCACAGGCTTATGCAGATGATTCATTCTTCATGCCAAAGAATAGTCCTCTGGATCTTCGCCTATTGATGGATATCCTTTCTGATTTTGGGTTGGCAGCTGGTCTAAAAATTAATTTTCAGAAATCAAAACTCTTGCCTCTCAAGCATTGCGACTGGCATGCTATCCTTTGGCCCTGCCAAATTATTTATTCGGAAAACATAGTAAGACATTTGGGTTATCCAATTAGCTGGAAAATCAGAAATAAGCAACAAATATCTTGCGTATTACACAAAATTCAGGACAAATTAGAATATTGGAAGATCTCCACTTGGCCATTCAATGTTCGGCTTCGAATTGTCCAGTCCATTGTTCTAGCTCATGTCCAGTTTTACCTTCCTTTATTACATTGGTCATCTCGAGATCTCTCTTCTTTTATGTCTCAAGCCATGGAGATTTTTTGAAAAACTAAGCTTCATAAAAAAGCTTTAAGGTTGCTCAAAATGGACCTGCTTTGCTCACCAAGAATGCATGGTGGTTTGAATATTAGAAACATCAAATTTCATGTGTTGGCAAGAAAGATCACTATGCTCAAGACCTTTTTTCAGCAAGAGCAGCCTTGGTCTATCATGTTGGCATTTTTATGTGGTCAGATGCGCACAAATGCTTATGTACATTGGCTAGTTGATCCATCGGAAGTAGTACTTGGCAAGTTTCAAGGTCAAATCCCTGATTGTCCATTTTCTACTGCCTTGATTCAAGATTGGAAGAAAGTGCTCTCTCGCATCAAATGGTCTCCCCATCTGCTTCTATAGCTTCCTCGCTTCGAATGGAAAGCCTTCATTGGAGTGCTATTTTTTACTCTCCTCTTGATATACAACAACCAATCAAAGCTTACAATCTTATGAAGTTGGGCATCCAGTTCATTGATGATGTGGTAGATACTCAGGGGCATATTCTCTCTTTTCCGGCAGCATGCCAACACTACAATCTTGGGATGCATCATAGACCTATATGGAAAGCTATTGCAGATCTCTTACTCCCTTTGGTTCCGATTCCAACATTGGAAGTAAGAGACAGGCTTCAAGATTGGCATCTTCAGTCTTCAAGTCCAGGATTATCCTCTCAGCCTTTGCATCTATTGACTTCCATACAAGCTTATCAATTGATATTACCTCCTCCATGGATTGCTCATCGTGCAAATTCTCTTTGGCATCTGAATAAGTCCTTAACTTGGTGGAAAGGAAAATTGAAATTGATATGGAAGTTGAAAATGCCATTGAAGCAGAGACTCTTTCTCTGAAGATGTATTGTTGGTATTTTTACAGTGGGAGTGAAATTGGCTCAAAGAAGGATTGCCTGTCCTCTTTGTCCAAGATGTCATCGTACTCCTAAGAGTATTCCGCATTTATTGTGGTTCTATTCATATTCCAGAGACCTTCTGGACAAGATCTCCTATTTTTTCTCTCTCAGATTTCCTGCACACAGGTTCTCGAGGTTTTTCTGGATGTTTGGCAAATTATCAGCTTCTTTGTCACAGTATTCTCTTTTCTTCCATTGGATCAGATACTGGGCCTAATGGACCCTCTGGCTACAGCAAAATCATGCATATCTGAATTCACCCCTTCAGCACCCTTATGAGTTCTTCCGAGCCTCATTGCGGCAGTCCTTATATGATGCCTTGCATGAGGAAGATTTGGATGTTTCTTGCATTCAGCTGTTCTTTTACTGTTTCTGATGGATAGGGCATTGGCTCTTTTCTCGAGCACTGCCCTGATGCAAAATGGATGTTTCATAATATAATTTTCTTAGTTTCACCCAAAAAAAAAAAGTGTGTGCGCCTATTCTATAGAGGCATTGTTGTCAAATCACTCAACTACTTTGGTCTACATGTGAGTAGTTGTTCATTGCTTTCATTTCCTTTCCATTTCATTATGTTTGCTATCTTTCCTTTTCGTTCCTAGTGTTAGCTTGCTTCTCTCCCTACCATTATGTTCCTTCATGTGGTATCAGAGCCATGTTCCTAGCCTTGTCTCTCCTTTCCTTTCCAAGAGGTTGAGGTGAGGGAGGCCAATGAAGCTACCCGATCCTCTTCCTCCTTGAAAACCCCTCTTCTCTCTTGAGTCCTCTACATCTACTCCTTAGCCTTGCTCATGAGCTGTTTCTAGCTGCAGTGACCAACAGAGAGTGGTTTTCCAGCCCACCATTGCCGCCATCAATCTTGTCGTCACTTTTGAAGCTGCCGAAGGGTCGCAACCTTTACAATGTCTCTACAGGCCAAACGGCATCGAATTTCAAGTCGAGCCAGAAGAGTAAAATGTAGATCTCATTGAGAGCTACATTTTTCCTTTCTACAGGTTTTTCAATCCGACGTCTCTACGGAAAGATATGGGTATTTGAAGATCTGCCTGCCCAAACTGTCCTAATTTCACATTCTCCAAAGAAAAACCCAAAAAAAGATTACTTCATTAAGTATGAATGAAAACGGCATTTTCAAATTTCTTTTCAATTTCTCTAACATTTTTTGGGGATTTTGGGATTTTTGGCCTGAGCTGCACTTGGGGTTACAACTTTGCACATTTCAACCAGTTTTTTGCCAAACCCTAATTTTTGCAAAAATGCTGATTTCCAAAATTTAGGGCTTTTTTGACTTTTGCAGTCCTTTGGCATAAGTGAAGCCTCTGACATGTAAATTCTTTGGGGATTTCTTAAAATTCATGTAATTCCATTACTATTTTGTACATTCATTTGGATATTTTGCCTCCTTTAGGCATAATTGCTCAAATTTGAGGCTCTCCTCCGATCTTAGTGACTCACATTGACATTTTGAGAGTCATCGTATGATTGCTCCTTGTAGTTGCTCCCATGGCCTATCACACAGGGCATTCTCGCCATGATCTTCATCGACATACTTCATCGACTGAGGATCTACACATTAGTACAGGTAGCCACTTGGAGATGTTTTACGGGTTCTCTGCCTTGCTATGCATAAAATGAATGGCATATTTCCTATTTTCTATATGTTTGAGTCAAGGGAACTCTGCCCTGGGTAGTCCCCCAAAATGAATGCAATTATGGTTTTCTTGAGTCAATAAAGGTTCTCTGCCTTGGATAGTCCTCCTAAAATGATGTCTTCTTGAGTCAATAAAGGTTCTCTACCTTGGATAGTCCTCCTAAAATGATGTGCAATTATGGTTTTCTTGAGTCAATAAAGGTTCTCTGCCTTGGATAGTCCTCCTAAAATGATGTATTCATTTGTTTATTTTCTTGTGTGTGGCTCCATGTCCCTCATTAGTCCCTAGAGCCAAGGGGGGAATGTATTGAGGGACCCTACTTTGTATTGGTCTTAGATGGAGAGAACGCCACAGGTTGAGCAACACGTTCCCCAAGAGATTATCTCCAAATTTTGGCCACCCTCATGGACCAGCGCAGCAGGGCCAGGGCCATGGAGGTTTGAAGATATCATACTTCTCAATGGCGGCCCATGGAAGTTTGACAGTCCCTAGCTGGAACAGATGCGCATGGATGGTAGAGCTACCGATGCATGAATAAAGATTTGGAGACAATCCCCCATTGTCTTTGGAGCTGCCATGTAGCACAGGGGAATGGCTGTGTGGCTGCTGATTGAGGGCAATCACGCCTTCTCCATTGCTCCATCCTCTCCAGCTTACAAGATCCAAGGTCAACGGGTCTTCTGGATAGAGGCACAAGACGCGATGCCTCCTTCTTGACAGCACCCAATGCCATTGCTAGAGGACAGCTGTACGAGACAATGTCCACCATCACACTATCTGGACCATCTGGTTTGCTCACTGCTGCAGTTTTGTGATGGGAGACCACCGAGGCTCCTAGGAAGCCACCCTAGTTGCTATTTGGCAAGACATTTTCTACACCCCGTACACCATGTGGGATTGTGGAACATCGAGATATCGGATAACCTCTGAGAGGTGGGCGCATTTCTACAAGTCTTGGCCAGCAGATGTCTGCTATGTATTCATGGAGCGAGGCATTCACTCTGGTTGCAAGTCTTTGTTTCAGAGATTCCCTAGCCAGTGAGTTGGGTTCTTTGAGTAGGCTAGCCAGTCTTCCACAATCAAACCCTCACAGATCACTAATTTGTATGGTTGGTTTTCTTCAAGCAAGTTCTTTTCTCCTAGGGAGGGAAAAAATCTAGGCTCGTGAAACCTACAATGGATCACTGTCTCAAACAGCAAGAGACCGTAGACTAGGAGAAGATGTGACAAGGAGACGTCGAAAGCGAGACCTTAACGTTCAAGCATGCTAGATCAGCAGGACTAGACATAGATCTTTTGAGCACCCCTGCCATCCGGGGCACCAGCATGGCGCCCTCTTGGTGCCAAGCTGCCTTATGTCGCCCACAAGTACATCCCATGGTGAAGAGCCAAGGATACCAGCAACATATCTCAAACATGTTCTAGAGATACCAAAACTCCCTATGGGACCCTAGTCGAGCCCACATAGAGCTTAGACTACTCGTGACTGACACAAGATAGGACAAGACACGATACAAGCTCCCCTGACACTTGAAGCTTTGTCTTGTTCATGTTGTTGTTGCCCCTCGTCTTTACTTCAATTGATCATCAATAGTTTCTGGGAGGTGTCATAAACACCCCCAGGGTTGGTATTTTATTGTGTGCCACCTACACATTCCATCAATGTACTTGTTAGTTTAAAAAATTATAATCTAGTGACTGTAATCAACATATTTTCTTTCGGTCTTCTATTCAAGACTTCCTCAAGGAAGCTCCAGATTTCAAATGTTGAGATTACAAAGGTATTCGAAACCATCTTGAGTATTGAGATGCTAGATTTTCATCCAACAACCATTTTATTTCAGCATAAATCAAACATATTATGTATGAATCTCTAAAACAATGAAAGTGGAAAATGATGTACTTGTATCAATGTGGCACACCTGACAAGGGATAAACAAGACCCGTTGACAGTTCCGTTGGTAGGCAGTAAGATGTTGTTCAGCAAGAGCTGATACTATATGTCGGAATGTGGTCACATCATCTACAAGGTTTGCCTTCTCAAGCCTTTGGCCAATTCCATGAACCATGAAAACCAAATGGCGCACTGGTACCTGTTGGGGAAATTCATGATCAAGATTCTATTACAGATACTCCTCAAGGATTATCAAAAAGTAAAAGGGACATACATTCAATCAATCTTGCATGCCTATAAATAATAAATGCATGCAATCACTTTAAAAAACATAATTTTAAACTTTCTCCTGCAAAAGTCCAAAAACCTTCAGCAATTAGCATACTAAACAGTGGGAGGATTGCTTCTCTTATAAAAAGTAACAGAAGGATATCTCCTCTCATTAAAAGTATACCTCTTGATTAGATAAGAAAATCGCTCCCTCAATTAAAAGTAGTAACTACCAGAAAGTTTGCACAGTAAAGAAAGTTCAAATCCTATTGGACTTTGTCAGAGGCCATGATTCCCTGTCTTCAACCCTTTAAGTGCACAGCATCCAGTACAGCCAAAAACAATGTATAATGAATGCTCAAAATGGGACAACTTCTGCACAAAATGTGTTCCTATAATACTACCATCTCGCGCATCACACATGGGGTTGCCAAATGCACCAGTATGCTATCCTCCCACACCTCCTAGCACCTTCAAGAATATCCTCATTCTACATGCCAACAAGGAGGCTTCAGTGGGCTGTTGATCTCTGGCTTCACTGCTCTCCACACTTTTTTGATCTGCAGACATGGGAATCAATGAAGCAATGAGCTGAGCCTATGAGAAGAGACACTTGACATAGCCGTTGTGGCGATATCTAGTACACCTACATCACTCGACGCAGCCATGAGCTGAGAATCAAAATAGATCCATAAGGCCTCACTCTCATTGTATGATCATAGTCGGTATACCAACTCAACACTAGGGAAAGTATCAGCTGTGTTGCAAGTAGACATGGTTTGGAGGTATCATGTGTCCCTCCCTCTTCTAGCAATACTTCCTCTACTAATTACAATGACGTCATGAATGCCTCTCCTGTGATCCGATAAAAGCATGAAGACTACTTGACAATTGTATGGGTGGTTCACTGTTAGAAATTATCCCGGTGCACTGTGGATGGCGCATTTTCTTACATTCATGGCTTCTCACACATGTATGGGTGGTAGCACCTTGCAACCATTGCAACATCACAGCTGACACTACAAATCCAGACAATCTATTCATGACCATATTGTTGCTGAGGCGCTATACTTGGTGGGGGTATGTCACTATTACGAGTGCCTAGACAATGTGCTCCCTTGATGAGGCAGACCTATTAATGGAAAAGTGTGATGTGAATCACCTCTAAAATTGGGTGGAGCATTGGTAAGTCCAAAGGGCATTACCAAAAACTCATAATGACCAAACCTGCTTCTAAAAGCGGTTTTATGCACATCCTCGGCTCTAATATGGATCTGATGGTAGCCACACTTAAGATCTATCTTACTGAAAATTACGGCCCCATGTAATGCATCTAGCAAATCATCGATCCGAGCCATCGGATACCTGTGCTCAATAGTGATATTATTCAATGCTCTGTAATCTATACAGAGGCGAAAAGTATCATCTTTCTTCTTCTTTAATATCACTGGCGAAGCAAAAGGTGAAAAACTGGGTTGAATCTACTCCAGCTTGAGGTATTCTTCCAGTTGTCTTCGCACCTCGGCTTCTTCTATAAAGCTTAATCTATAGGGAGGTCTATTTACAGGTTCTGCCCCCGGGATAAGCTCAATTTTATGCTGAACATTCGGCTCTAGAGGTAACCCATAAGGTAACTCATCCCTAAAACAATCAGAGAACTTCTCCGATATCTCTTTAGCCAACTCGGCCATTTTCCCATCTTGGGTAGCCTCAGTGCTAGCCGATGCATCATCAATCGACTCTACCAATGCTATACACAGACACAGAAACTCTTTCGGAGTCTTCCGAATTTCCATGGCTGAAATCAATGGTCCTCGAGGTAAATCCTTCTCACCTCGCAAAACATATTCTACCCCGTTCATCTTGAACTGGTAAATATGCTTTTTCCAATCAATGGCTGGATTTTTCCAAAAATGCCAAGCCATGCCTAGGGCTATATTTGCGTGAGCAAGTTTGGTCAACTCAAAGTCCAACTTCTCAGCATAGTCCTGAATTCGAAGTTCCAACTGGGTAACCCTCAAGTCCCATACTTTAGATGAAGTTCCGTCCGCCATCCTGACTGTATAAGCATAGTCAGACGGACTAGTTTTCAACTTGAGCCTCCTAGTAAGCTTCAAGTTAATTACATTGTGTGTTGACGCTGAGTCAAACAACACAATCACATCATGATTGGCCACTTGCCCTTTCATTTTAATCAACTTGAGCTCATCAAAAACTGTATACCCCGTTGCTACGGGCTTTCAAAGAATGTTACTAGGTGCACCGCTTACTAACTTAGTAACAGACACACTTAACAACACATGTACTAACCTCTGAGAAGGTCCCGCCAATTGCATCTGCATATGTTCCGCATTGGGACTTTCCTGCATTTCCGCGTCGCATTCAAATATTATCATATTGGCCGTGCGTGCATATGTTCCGCATTGGGACTTTCCTGCATTTCTGCGTCGCATTCAAATATTATCATATTGGCAGTGCGACGGTCTTTATTTAGTGGACAATCTTTCCACTGATGTCGCTGAAGGCAGCCGAAGCACAATCCTTCTTTTCTAGCTTTTTCTTTTTGCTCAGGGGTCAACGAGGACTTTGACCAAGCCCGAACTGCCATTCAGGTTACTTTCCTTTTCACCCCAACAGTGGTACTTGTCTTTGCTCGTCCCTCAACCAGCTTCACCTGCTTGGTTCGGCCACTTGGCTACGAGACACTTGTCTTTGAAGTCCAGTTCCTCTGAAATCCCCCTTTTCTCGGGTACTCATGCTGAGTCCCTGCCTGCACAAACCCACTAGGTCTGCCTCTCGCATCCTCATAGTTCAGGGCTACTGCAATAGATTCATCTAATGTAGTCACATATTTAGCCCGAACTTCCATTTTAATCTTGTCGTTCAGTCCATAGATATAGTCTTTCAACTGAACCGACATAGGGAGAGGGTCTGTTATTTTCATAACACACTCCCTGAATTTGTCAGTGTACTCTGCCACCGACCAATTCCTCTGGCGAAGGTTTCTATAAGCATCCCAAGCTCGGGACTCTTCGTCAGGTGGAAGAAAGTGTTTCTTAAATTCAGCCTTAAACCCTTCCCAGGTGGTAGGGGCAACTTGATCTTTCTGTTGCTTTATCCACCATCTGTCCACTGCCTCAATAAATAGGTGAGTGGTCTCGTGGATTTTTAAAATATAAAGAGTGATACATTCCGTTCAAAACAAATCATACAACAGGTGGGAGAGAAAGTACTCTATCCCTAGCCTCAACAATGTGGCAAAAAAGCCATGGAGGTGGTCTAAAATGCCACGACATCCCAAAAGGGGTCAACTGAAAAAATAAAGAGCAGTTCCATGTCCTCATGAAGGATATAAGTCTCCCACGAGTTGCCAAAGAGATGCCTGTACACCGCTCCCACGATAATCTCTGCCCAAATGGAAGCGAGAGTGTCAGCCTCCCTGCATAAATGGTCCCCAAGGACAAAAGAACATCGCGAACACCATATCCGCCATAGGGTAATGCTGGAAATCACCTCCCAAGCTGACCCTGCAGCTGAAGTAGGCATGGAATCCTGTGCTGGTACCGGTACCCAAAGTAAATCATGCGGCTCCATGATGCTGGCCTCCGTGGGACCCCGTCTCTGGCGACGCTGCATGAAGAAACCGAGGTCTCCTGGCTCTGACTCAAAGAGAGTAAAGGCTCCAGATCCTCTCCCCCAAAGAGCAGCGCCCCAAGTCATCAGAAAGGACTCAGATGTAACATATGAGAACAACCTGAAGATACCTATCCATACCACTCTAGAGCTGGTGCAACTCCATAAACAATGCTTGCTAGATTCCTCTGCAAGCTGACAACGCATACACGAGGGTGCTCTAGAGAGTTCTTCAAGGCAGTGGGTCAGAGATACTCTTCGGACAGTCTTCGTAGACTTGTGGATGAGGCCGGGTCCCTTCAGACAGATCCTCATCGTCTTGTTGAGATCACTTCTGATTTCTATTCCACTCTTTACACCGCTGATCTAGTCACCGAGAAGATGATCAGAGCCAGAGAGGAGATTTGGAGTCATGTCCCCCAGATGGTCTCAGACATGATGAGTCATGTTTTGGATAGCCCATTATCACTCCTGGAGATCACGGATGCGTTACATGAGCTGCCCAGAGACAGATGCCCGGGAGAGGACGGTCTGTCACCCCTTCTTTTTACAGCTCTCTGGGATACGATTGGGCCTCATCTACTTTCTTCCTTTTCAGAGGCTCTCGATACAGGATCTTTGGGTGAGGCATTATGCACAGGTATGATTTGTCTCATCCCGAAAGGGGGAGACAAGACAGTCCTACGTAATTGGAGACCCGTTACACTTTTAGGGACAGCCTACAAGATCCTAGTGAAGACCTTGGCCCTTCGTTTAAAGCCTAAGCTGCCAGATATCATCAGAGCTACTCAGACAGGATTGTCCAAGATAGGAGTATCTTGGATAATATCTTCACTTTTTGGGAGGCCACTCACTGGGCGAAGGAGAGTCAGCAGGAGATTGCAGTTCTCCTTCTCGATTTTGAGAAGGCCTATGACAGGGTGGACTGGGGTTTCTTGGAGGGCACTATGAGGAGGCTAGGCTTCAGTGATAGATGGATTTTATGGGTCTCCTCACTTTACTCTCACTCTTCTAGCAGGATGGTGGTCTGTGGAGGCAGAGGACCGGCTTTTCAGCTATCCAGATCGGTACGACAAGGATGCCCGCTTGCACCTTACCTTTTCCTTTTCGTAGCGGAGGCTATCGGTTACTTTATGCAGGCTACCAGTCATGGCACTTTGGGCCTTCATCTGCCTATCCGGCAGGAGCAGGAGCTTCTGGACACCGAGCTTGCTGATGATACGGCACTGACAGTCATAGGAGATGCATATAGTCTTGCTACTGCTGTGGATGCAATTGACAAGTTCTGCCTAGCCTCAGGGGGACTTGTCAATTGGAACAAATCAAAAGGCATCTGGACTGGAGCTCAGCAGGATACCCCAACATGGGGAGGAGATAGAGGCTTTGTATGGTTACCCAGAGGCACCTCCACGAGATATCTAGGCTTCCAGGTTGGCATTGAGGTGTCCCCGACGCAACAGTTTGCCCCAGTTCTTGAGAGTATCCGGAGAAAGCTAGCCTACTGGAGTACGGCTAGACTATCTTTGGCCGGAAGAGCGCTGGCACTCAACCAGTTTCTACTAGCGACTATGTGGTATGTTGCGTCATGTTGGTGCTTTCATGCTGACTCCATTCGTCAGGTGAGGGGATTGCTTCGGAACTTTCTTTGGAGTGGTGGTGATGGTTCTGAGGACACTAGGGCCAGAGTTTCATGGGATACTATCACTTTACCTTTCTCGCAGGGAGGACTTGGGGTTCTTGATCCAGAGATGCAGAGCAGAGCCCTTTTAGTCAAACTTCTTGTTAGAGGTTTGACTCTAGGAGATCAGCCGTGGAAGCAGTTCCTACTGCGTGGGATTCACCAGTGCACCCCCAGAGCAGCAGGTGAGTGGGCAGGTGGAGTCAGTTGGATCTTCCTGACGGACCAGCATTCTCAGCCTTCCTCACCACTTGTGAAAAGGCTTGTTCAGATATGGGATCATTTTCGACAGCACCTCATCAGAGCAGTTCCCTCCTCCAGAGAGGAAATTGCCTGACAGCCACTTTACCATAACCCCCTAGTTCGGTACCAGGGATCTTCCTTTGGTACAGAACTTAGGACTCCCTTGGCCAGATGGCATGCTCAGGGGGTTGTGACAGTCGGAGATTGGTGCAGGGGAGGTATGGAGATGTCAAAGGAGGTGATCAGAGATAGACATGGGCCACTTGGACAGATTGCTATGAGAGCTATTCCTCAGGAGTGGAGGGATGTACTTATAGATCTAGCCTATGTTGATCCCATTTCTACTTGGTCAGGTTGTTTTAGTGAGGCTGGGCTATGTATTGGAGTTCGCTTAGGACCGGCACCATTTATTTATTTTGAGACAGACTTCTCTCACAGATTGTATCCCACTCAGCCCCTGGATTGTCAGGAGCTTCTTTGGCAGAGAGTCAGGGTCATTGGTTGCCTGGGTAAGGAATGGGCCACAGATCCTTCCAGGTTGACCATTGCAGAGAATATTAGATGGAGACTATGGATTTTTCACGGTCGACCTCTTCCGGAGCTTGACTGGGACCCAGGTGAGTGGGCATGGCCTGCTCCGGTGGCAGGCGTTCGTCCTCTTTCTTTTTTCCAGTACTCGACGAGGGCAGGTTACAGGCTTCAGCAAAGAGACTCTCATCACATTCCATCTGCCTCCCAGCATTGGCACGCATAGGGACTTACTGCAGAGCTCTTGCTGAGCTACTGGACCCACTTTTGGGGCATCAGTAGCCAGAAAAATCTCCTACTTTCTTTGGTTCACTATACATAGGGGCATACCTGTGGGTACTTGGCTCCAGCAAATGGGTATCCCCCTTCTGGATCCAGAAGGTCTGCTGGGAGTAAAACCTGAACGGGGCCCTCCTGCCCTGAATCTCCTCTAGTCTCTCCTGAGCCTCTGATGAAAAGAGAATGAGGAAAGCTCTGAATCAATCTCTGAAGTCTGGATACCTCCGCTCTTGCGTTCCGATCTCTGATTCCAAGCTTTTCCTTCTCCTCTTTTGCCCTCAACTCGCAGGCCATGCTCACTCTCGCCAAAGCCCCCTCTACCCACATCAACCAGCCTTGATCCTCAAGAGTGTCCTCTGACAACCAAGCCTCTCTCAACCGTTCCACGAACTTTGTGTCCTGAAAAACAAAGTCCGGAACTCTCACAAAGCCTGTGCTCTCCAATCGAGAGGTAGGGAGAATCTGTAATAGGACTGGAGCATGGTCAAATAAAACATAACCCAGGCGGATCCCAATCTGTCCTCCTCTGGCCTGGCCCCAATGGCCAATATAAAACCTGTCAAGCCTAGCCAAAGAGAGAGAGCCATGGAAAACCCCAGACCAAGAGAACTGAAGACTGTCAGCCAAGTGACGAAAGTCGGCCAATCGAGCTGCATCATGAAGTTCAACATGCAAAACAAAACTATCCCACTCCACTCTCTCCCTATTAGAAAGTCCACCCTCTGTCTGGCCCGACTTGTCTTCAGAGAATTCAACCATGTTGAAATCTCCTCCAACAATCCAGGTGTCTGCCTGAGGAAGGGACTCTCTGAGCTGTCTCCAAAGTGCACGTCTGCGGGCTGGATCCGTGGGAGCGTACACATTGAGAACACAACCTGTTGTGCTCTCAATCTCAAGAATAACATAGCATGCCTTGCTCTCCACTAGTATACCCTCTTGGGTGATCTCTGGGGCCCACCTGGCTGAAACTAAAATGCAGACTCCTCCCCTCGTACCATCCGATGGGCTCCAATATGTCCGGCTCTGTCCTCTGAGTAAGGATCTGCATCTGTCAATCCTGTGTTGGGAGAGCTTATGCTCCTGGATAAGCACAATGTCTAGAGGGGACTCTGAGGAAATAAATCGAAGGGAGTCCCTAAGCAACTGCAATCTAGGAACTCCCGATCTACGACCATCTATATCTGAAATAAATCTGCGGCCGTTCAGTCCTCTCACATTCCAAGAAATGATGGGCAGCCTAGACATCGGATGGAAGTGAGGGGATGCCAGTGGCAGCGGCACAAATGACTCTCTCTGACGGCGCAATCCAAAGTCGGTCTCTGATCAAGCTCCAAATCTGCCCCTACTCATGTAAAATGGTTCCATCCAAGGGAATAATACTCTGTCGCGAACTGAGGAGCTGAAAGTCAAACCAACCAGCACTCCTGGGCAAATCAAAGTCTCCCTGAACCTCAAAGAACAGAAACAGAAAGGCCCTGCCACCGAAGCCAGGTCGAAGAGTCCTAGGGCAAGAATGAATCTGCGAGCCAACAATATGGTGAACCGATGAAAATTGAGTCATGCAGAAAAGCTGTCTAGCAATCTCGCTGTCAAGCAACTCAGCTGACCAGCTTTCGCTCCCCCGAGAATGAAAGATGCCTGCAGAGAAACGAAGAATGTGCCCCTCTCTAGATAGAGTAACAGATCCCAAGTACTCCTCTACCTCCTCTGACCGTCGACAAAATACCGAGACAAGTTCCAATCTAGTGAGGGAGTCTGTGGAAACCCCTCGAGCCAAAAAGGGCCAAAACTCAACAGGCAGATCTCTGTCAACCATCCTGGGGTCAGGTCTAGGAGTTAGAAGAGCTGAAAAGGGCTGAGCCGTCCTAACTCTGCATCTGGAATAGGTGAGAGGGAGAGGAAGAATCTGCGACGAGGTGCCTGTACGCATGGGTGACTGAAAATCTCGCTCAATCTCCTCTGCTAGGATCTCCCAACCCTCACGCCTGTCTGGGTACTGAGCGAAATCTGTGACTGCACTCGCAAAAGATCTGGATAAACCAGGAGTGAAAAACTGCGAGGACGAGGCTGTACTGGGAGGGGTGTCTGAGAGGACGCTCCGCATAGCAACAAAAGAAGGTATTGTGCGACAGGGAAAAGAAAGAGGTCTCGAGGGAACCTCATAAAGGCGCATGAGATCCTGGGACGGGCTATGACTCTGACCTGTGTCGTGAAATACCTCTCTCTCAATGGACTGCTGTGAAGAGGCATCCATCACCGTGTCCGCAGCCTGAGCAGTCTCCTGCTGGATAACTGTCTCAGAAACCAATATATGAACCTCCGGGGTAGAAGTGTCAAGAGTCATCAAATCTTGAGCTACTGTCTCCTGCATAGTGTGAGGCCCTGCCTGCGGATGGTCCTCTGCGTCTCCCCTTTCTGGGGTCTCTTGCACGTGTGTCTCAACTCCCTGAGCTACCATCTCCTGCACAGTGACAAGACCTGCCTGCGGATGGTCCTCTGTATCTTCCCTTTCCGGGGTCTCCTGCACATGTGTCAACTCTCTGCCAACTGTGAGCTCGTACCTGGGGCTGCTCGTACTGCTGACTCTCCCTCTGTCTCCGTCTCCTCCGAGCTCTCCGTGAAAGCTGTTCCGCTGGAGGCACCTCCAAGTCCTCTGAGTTCACTGGAGGCTCCCCCAAAGAAGTCTCCTCTCGCTCTGCTGGATGAGTCGAAGCAGGCTCAGAGACCCCTAGAGGCTGCTCGTACTGCTGACTCTCCCTCTGTCTCTGTCTCCTCCGAGCTCTCCGAGAAATCAGTTCCGCTGGAGGCACCTCCAAGTCCCTTGAGTTCATTGGAGGCTCCACCAGAGGAGTCTCCTCTCGCTCTGCTAAATGAGTCGAAGCAGGCTCAAAGACCCCTGGAGGCTGAGCTGTAGGTTTTGGGTCACTCGGAGGATGAGATGTATCCGAAGTCTCTGATCGATGCCGATGACTGGGGCAATCCCTAATAAAGTGACCTCTCTTCCGACAGACACTAATCAGGAAGACCCTCGTACAAAACCCTCTGCTGCATCTGGACCCCATCTCCAGTGGAGTACGAAATCAAAGTAGGCAAAGGTCGAGGAGGGGGGAAATCTGAAATGAGTCTAACCCTCGTAACACATGTACCAGTAAGTGACTGAGCTTAGGAAAGTCTAGCACCTGAAGGGATGACTGTACCTGCCACACTAGCCATATGCTCCACAACTCTCCGACAAGAGCTGACCTCATCAGGAAGTCCAGGGAAAAGCATCCAAAAGGAGGCTTGTCGCGGTCCCGGAGATAGAATTGAAGTGCTTCTGCCACGGCCACAAATGGATGACTCTGCTTTGAAACTGAATCGGTGGGCTCATAAGTACTCTTTCAGCCTGCTGTGCTGACTGAAGGCCAAAGAAAAGTACCCTCTGCCAAGCAATCGGAAAACCATAACTGAGACACCCAAAGAGGCAATGCTGGTGTACACCCAATCACGTAACTGTTGGCCTCTACCAGGTAGAAAACCAATGATGTGTGTCGAACGAAAACCCTCCTCTGCTACCTCAATCATCTGCACAATGTCGGGAGGAAAGGAAACTGTGACTTCAATCTCCTCAGGTTCGGCGACGGGAGTGGCATTAGTGTCTTCCATTGTCTCAGCTTGCGCTGTCCTGAGGGGAAGAGCTACCTCTGTTGAAAATACCCACCAAGAACTCGCAACCAACCACAAGTAAATCCCCCGAAAGAAACCTGTATAATGAATGCTCCGATCTTCAGCCTGCGTGGGATGCAAACAGGTCGCTCAGTGCTGAAGCAGACAGCTCCGCCAATGCCTGGAAACAGCCCAGGATCTCAGCTCCCCAGAACACGAGTCGAACAATCCCGAAGAGGGCCTTGAAACTGCCCAACCTGAAGCAAGGGAGGGGCAGGCAATCAGCAAGGGAGAGAGGCGGCCTGGTGAGGCCAGGACAGCAGGCTGAAGGGGGGGCACGAATTTCAGGCTGAAGCGGGGGGGCCGACCTGAGCAGGACGCTGCCTAGGGTGCCTGCGCGGCCAAGGCAGCAGGGCGACCTAGGCTAGGCACTGCCAAGAGGCCTGCGCGGCCGAGGCAGCAAGGCGCAGGGCCAAGGGGCCTGCGCGGCCGAGGGGCGCAGGGCGACCTGATCTGGGCGCTGCCAAAGGGCCTACGCGGCCAAGGCAGCTAAGGAGCGAAGTGCTGCCAAGGGGCCTGTGCGGCCAAGGCAGCTAGGAAGCGAAGTGTTGCCAAGGGGGCTGGGTGATGGCGACAGGCGGTGGCGGGCAGCTGCAGACGGGGAGCTCCTCCAACGATTTTCCTAATATTCCTCGCGGATTTTCTTTAGATCAGATCTGATTTCACAAATGGCGAAGGCTTCTTCCCACTTGTGTAACCAAACCTCGATCACATCAGAACTACGCTCGGTCATCCGACCAACGTACTTTTCCGGTCTATAGTTGGCAATATTAGGTACCTTGACCTTCGCACGTTCCGACAAATGTATACTGGGATCTGGCTCTGCTGGAGCTTTGCCCCTTTCATTTCTAGATGGTCTAGCCGACAAGGCTTGCACCATTTCTCTAATTTCATTTTGACCAGCATTCACTTGAAGCTACTGGTTCATAATATGTTGTAAAGCATCTTCTAATATAGAAATCCTACCCACCAGAGTAGGTGTTGTGTGATGGGACATTTCTTGCGTAGATCACGCTCTAGATTCACTAGGATTTACCCTGAATCTTGTCCCTCCGTCTCCATTCTTTCAAAAGGGAAAATAGTTTTTTTTTTTTTTTTCACTTCGAATTTCCTTCTGCTGTACAGGAATAAATCAACTGTAAACTCTACTATATAAGAATAAATTGACTACAAACTGGAAACTAAAATTTATATCACAGGAAAAAATAATGCTCCCTAAAAGCTCCATGTAATTCGAGCTCCCGTCAATCTATTTCTCCCAAGCCCTGTTGCTTCAAAGCATAGACAACATCCATTGTTGTGACAGCCTTTCTGCGGGCATGCTCGGTATAGGTAACAGCATCACGAATGACATTTTCGAGGAAGATCTTGAGGACACCACGAGTTTCTTTGTAGATGAGGCCACTGATACGCTTGACACCGCCAACACCTCGCTCACGGGCTATTTGCGTGACCACATCCCATCATCACTTATCGTGTCGAAGGCCTCCCCGTTCACGAGCCACTGTTCCCTGGCCTTACTCCGATTTACTGCCTTGAGGAGCTGCTAGATGCCCCGTCAACCACATATCGTCGTCGAGCCACCATATAGTCATAACGCTGCCCGTACGTCACCCATCACCACGCCTTCTCTAATTTTCCAGGTCTCTCAGACATAGTCCCACGCAACAGAATCAGCCTGCTCTTCTATCATCTGCCTACGGGAACCTTGCCCTGCAACAGCTTACAAGCCTGCAACTGTACCCGCTCCATCAACGGAAGCCCGCACGAATAGAGTCACCTAAAACACACGTCGTTCACCTTCGTCCAGCCGGAACGCTCACTTGCTCTGATACCAAATGATACGTACTATTTCTAATCTCTCTTGTTTCTCATCGGATCACAGGCAAGGCAAATCACAGGCACTGGCATCGTCTTTTTCCTCCCAGCCTATCTCATGGATGGCATGCACACAAAGATACATAATTTCTATTTCTTCATGCCTATCCACAAGCCCTCAGTTCCCTAGATGGTTCCCCCTGCCACATGTCGTCATTTTAAACCTTTAGCCTGGTACATCATTTACCCCTCTCTTGGGGCACAATTAAAACATTTGCCCCTTGGCATTTTTATACACTTAGGTGCACCTAGGCCTTAGCACTCATAACCACCTAGTCAATGCCAATACACCCTCACCTAGGACCTTGGCAGTTACTTCCCTTGACCATTTTATTTACGCACATAAAATATTACAGAAGTCGGTCATCTAAGAGAAAATGCCCACCGATCTTTCCGAGGTCATGCTATCTCGGCTAGAGCATAACAAGGGGGCTCACCCCTGCACTGTTCCTCTTGCAAATCCTCTTCACTATCTTCTGGGCATCTATTCCATAGTGCACCACTAGGATCCAACTGGCAAGGCAATCTTAGGCATTCACTTCTGACTTGACCCAACTAAAAGCATCAAAGCATCCAAACCAATTGCAAAATGTGCTCAAAGTAGCCTCGAGGCTTTCACATGCATTGACACAGCCCTTTGGCCTTTCCCCAAGCACACCCTTGCTTCTAAGTGCTTGCTTGAGCCTGTGGGACCAGAAAGGACTTCAAACACAAGAAAAGCACTGCGAATTGCTTCAAATCAAGAAATGGCAATAAAATGGAAGAAAAAAACCAAATACCCATTGTGCGTGGCAGAGGGGCGAGCTCTATTCTCGTGCCTATCCCCTGTTCAAGCTCCCAACAGAGTGCAGAGTCTTCCAGCTTCCAGGAAAAGAGGGAAATGAACAGAAAGAGAGTGGAGAGACAGAGATCACTCCGATAAGGGATGATCTGTATAGTACTCCCACTCCTCCCGATACCTGAACTCCTGTCATCGCCCAGGATCGGGGTATGCTATTTCCCATGTATATCTATTGACTACCGGCGGCAAGGGCGCTCTAGGATCTAGTGTGTTTGTGTAAAAAAATATGTCTCAACCTATGTAGGACTCAGAGAAATTCCTTGGAGAATATAAAGTACAATTACAATTTCAAACACTGCAAGCCAAGGTCTTGATACTCAATCTCGTAGAGCCCAGATTGCCATCAAGGACCTATCAAGAGCCGCCCCTCTTAGACTACTACCCAAATCCCCTCCTTGCGGGCCATATCCCATTGCTATATTAGGGTACGCATCTCCTCTACGTGTACAGGTGTAAGGTCCTCATCCAAGTAGATCCATGGGTGGTCACATGGAAATGATCATCTACGTATTGCTGCTAGGAGAGCTTGGGCATCCCTGAAGCGAATGATGAGAGGCTGCTCTTAGGTGGGGTCCCACACTATACGCCAGGCCCCCTCAATTTCATACTCTTGGACCCCAGGGTTGAAGTCACAAAGCTTGTCGGATCATCAATGGGAGTCGTAGGTGTAAGGGCGATGGGGGGTCCCTCGTACTATGATATCGAGAGCCTTACTGGCTCTCTGTTGTTGCTCCAAAATGGTGGTTGAACGGTGGACTTTGCAAGCTCTCATTGAGCGACATCCACCCATCTAGAAGTCTCTGCGATGGTTGACTACATGGTGGCTATCTATACTTCTATTGCTGGCCGATTGCTCGGGGTTGTTGCTACAAGTACCACCTCCTTAGGGAGCTGTGGATATCTCCTAACACAAGCTATGGATAAGATAGTCTTGTTCCACCTCTCACGTATGAAGGCGATGTACCTGCATGAGGAGGTGTTCCCAAACGTCAAATGGGATCGTGTCACCATAAAGCGAGAAGTATATGGATATGGCCTGTGGGGGTTGGGTGATGGAGGACAGGGACATGGGGTAGGGGATTGGGAGTGGTGACTAGACATCTGGAATGTGGATGTGATGAGTCCAACTAAGGAGGGGAATGGTGTCTAGCTGAGGGGTAAGAGTGACAGAAAAGAGGCACAGAGTGGTACAGTGATGTCAAGGTTAAGGGGACATGTTGGTGCTGCGCCAAATCCCACCAACCATGATGATGATGTCACATGCATAAATGGTGGTGTTGTCACCTCCAAGGCGCTGATGATGACGATGTTGATGACGACGATGATGTGAAGGTTGATGTCGAGGTCGAGTGATGTCAAGGTTAAGGGGAAATGTTGGTGCTGCGCCAAATCCCACCAACCATGATGATGATGTCACATGCATAAATGGTGGTGTTGTCACCTCCAAGGCGCTGATGATGACGATGTTGATGACGACAATGATGTGAAGGTTGATGTCGAGGTCGAAGCTGCTTCAGCTAAGGTCATTATAGCTGCCTTCCGGATGGCAGTGCTATCAGTCTGAAAGCCAGTACAGTTTCTGCATTTGTTTGTATCATCAATCTTGGGTTGTTTTTGTTGCTTCTCCTCCTTACTCGTCCTCTACTGTTGGCTAATGTAACATTGGCCAGTTTGTATAGGGTCTTGATACCTCCACTTGGATTTCAGATTGGGGAAATCAGACTTGGTCTATGAATTCTCGTGCCAAGTGGTGGCGTAAAAGATTGTGACAGCTTTGGAGCTGTAAATTGCCTCTTTGTCAACAGGTGTTTCTATGGCGGGTGATGGACAATCCTATTTTTCAATCACCATTGCACCACTGCTAATTAACTTCATTAATTCAACCTTTGTCAAAGAACATTTTTAACTGATGGATGATGGCTATGCCATTTTCACTTGTTGACCACATTTCCATTTATTGACCAACGAGGTGATCAGAAGGAATTTAAATCATGTGAATGTGAAAAGGAGCTAGAACACTCTTTTGAAGCTTGCATTTGCTATATTGGTTATGAACAATTGCATTTCATACTACTTTTTAAGATTGCTTTTGATGTATTGGTGCAGCATACTATAATTCTATTGGTTATGAACTATTGCATTTCATACTACTCTTTAAGCTTCTTTTGATGTATTGGTGCAACATACTATAATAATAATCCGGTTGTCCTCTCCAATTTACTCAAGTTTCTGCCTAATTTACTCGAGGATTTTTGCACATACATGAATGCCTATGGGCAATAACATAATTGTCCTCTCCTACGGCTCTACACTATTTTCTTATAAATCTCAAGTTCAACACTAGCCAAAACTTTCCACATGCACACAAACGGTAGTGTTTTGCTTATGAGAAACGACAAAACATTCCTAACCGTGACAATTAATGCCAAATGACAATCCCATTTTAAAACCACCAATGCACCACTACTAAATTCACTTTATTAATTCAACCTTTGTCAAAGAACATTTAGGTGATTAAAATAATATTTAAGTGATTGATGATGACTGCGCCATTTTCGTTTGTCGACCACATTTCCATTTATTGACCATCATAGCAGCCAGCTATGCGTCGTGAAGCTCAAAAGAGCAATCAAAAGCGTATGCCTTTGCTAAATAAGGCAAAATCTCTTGTATATATAGCAAACATAAGCTATAAATGACCATAGTCGGATGAGTTTTCAAGTATATGAATCGTCAAAACCAACAATAAAAAATAAAAAATTATTAGTTATAATCTTGCAAGCTTGCAAAGCAACGTATCATGGAAGGCAAAAAGTCATGAAGTTTCAATACATCCAAATATTGGCCACATAATGGGCAAAGCATGCTATCATTTACCATGTCAAATGAAGCATTACAACCACTCTTTTCCTACGGGACACATGCCATAATCAACTCTGTATCCAAATCATTGTATGACTCAAAGGTATTAATGCTTCACATCAGCTGTACCTTCTTTGGAACATATATAGCACATGTGAGTGTGCATGTACCAATCACCACACAATGATAACACAAACATGTGTGTGTGTGTGTGTGTGTGTGTGTGTGAACAGACAGGCTGGAAGGTGAGGATGTGAGTGCGTGTGAGCGTTTGAGAAAACGAATGAAGCTGTGAGAAGAAAAGCTGATTGTGTGGGTATGAAAGTGTGTGAGAGGCTGTGTAAGTGCGTTAGGGAGCTAGTTAGGCTTTTAGGGAGTACAGATAGAAGTAAGGCCGGAGAGTAGGGAGGATGACAGAAAATGGCAGACTTGGGAGGGATTATGTGCAGAAACAGGATGCTGAGGGGGGGCTGTGCAAGAAAAAGTGCAGAAAAAAGGCCATAGGAGAGGGTGGGAGTGCAGCAGTGAATAGGAGGTGTGCAAATAGAGGAAGAACAGGCTGGAAAGGAGGTAATCTAGCCGGAAGCAGGAGAGAAAGATGCAAGCAATGGGGAGCAGCAGCACCACAAGACCTACTCACCAATTATGACTTATTCTCTTCAGTACAGCCTCGACGCTCCACCATCTCCCCTCTCCCCCACTGACCAGGAGGTCAACCGGGTCATTTGAGCGGATCTGCTCCAGCTCCACACCTGGCCGACATGGTTTCTTCACTCCAAGCTTCCTGTGAAGCTCGACTTCTACCGCCGACACTGCCTCCAGATCTCACAGGAGGGCTTCATCACACCTCCGGGTTACACACAGCTTCATCTACCACATGCGCTCCGGATCTCCCTCGGTCAGTTTAGGGTTTCGTCACACCGATTACGGATCGAGAGCGGACGCGCAGAGGGTATCCCACGAGAGGGCCGCCTTTGCCCACTTTGCGACTTGTAGGAGATCGAGTCGGACGAGCACTTTGCTTTCAGATGTCCTATCTATTATGCCATCCGAGGCCGGTACCACTGCCTCTTCCGCGACGGATTCGGCCCCCTCCCACACATGCTATAGTTCCCGGATCAACGATGCCTAGCCGCTTTCTTACATGAGATGACTCGCCACCGAGATACCTCTCTCCGAGCATGGCGACACGCACAGCGGGAGGACACCCAGCGGCCCATCACTGATTTCTTCCAGTCACAGGATACCTCTCCTCAGTCTAGCCGACGACACGGAAGTGAGCGAGAGCCAGAGCCACGACAGCTGCGCCAGCGGACAGACGTGATCACACATCCGGGTCCATGACATCTCGTCTCTGCTCTTTGCCCGCCCCACCGGGGTTACTGTTGCCCTCATCCACAGGGTCACCTGCCGCCCCCGACGACCGAGCTCGACTAGGCCGCGTGACGTCAGAGGCCAATCATCTATCGCAAGGTTTTTTCCGGCCTCCCATTTGACGGCCCCTCTATGATTGGTCTCTGACGATCACCACCTGCACATATATTTTGTATCTCCCCCCTCTGCCCCATTTTTGGTGCCCCCCCCTTCTTTTTTGTATCATCTGGAGGTTGACACATATTTTTTGTATGAGGACTAGACACACCGTCCTTCATTTTTGTAGAAACGGTTGGCTGGCCCGTTTTGAGACCGCCACCGTTATGCTCATTGTATCAGTTATCTTTAGTCTCATAGACCTTCACGGTCTCCCGAAGACTTTAATAAACTTTCTTTCTTTCTTTCTTTCTATGACTATGATAATCACATTCTCAGAATATTTTACAATAACCTTCACGGGAAGATACATCTACACTTTTATACACCATATACAAACAAATTAAGACCTGTGAGCAGTAATCATCCATCTCCTCCTCTCTGCGTTGGCGAAGTTCATCCTGAAGACAACAAAATATGCAATTAGTCAGGACAAATCCACAAATCCTTGCACATGAAATCGCTTATGAAGTGCATCTGCTATTGCTATTACGTAGTTGTATCATGAACCTCTACATGAATTTATGCAATGATATGGAAACAACTGGACATTGAATGCATTGAGATACATGTACCACTAAAAGTTTGCTTCCTTATATCACCTTGATTTAAAAGTAAATGCATAGTCCTATGAAACATCTCTTCAAGCCAAAACATTTTCCAAAAAATAGGAATGTATTTCCTATTCTCCTAGGGACATGATATAGGTTGTTGGTGCAGGCCTTCCAAAGAGTAGGGTCCAGATGGGACATCGTGATATCTACATGTAAGAGTTTCACCTAACAATTCTTCATTATCCTGTATAATTTCCCTTACCTTTAAGATGCATGAAAACAAGTATATTAATAAGGCCATCCTGAGTTAAGAAATAAGCTTTCAAGACTTTTATCATTGTAACAAATACTTAACAGCTCAAAATAAGAAACTACCCTAGACTTAACATTGGTCAAGTAAACACGTAACATTAGAAAGAATAAATTTTCTGTTGACATATTGCCATAAGTAGTAAGAAAATACAATGTAAGGGCATAGTTACGATAAATTTCCATCGTTTGGATCATGCCTCCAAACTCGTTGATAGTGCATAATTAGCAAATTGATTCTAAACACCTGTGTAGGTTGAGGTGACTGAGAAGGAGCAAAACCACGCCGCAACTGGATACCACTTTCTCTGAGACCAAGCACCAATGAAATACCAGATGCATCCATACCAAGGCATGCTTCCCAAGTATCATCCTCTCCCATGAAGAGGGCATGCAAACCCTGTAGATCCAAAAATAAGAAACACAATCACTGCTTGAAACAGAAACAATTACATAACATAAGCTAGCAACCTTCTTCACGTGTGTATAAATACCTTCATTTTCTACTTCAAAAAGCTGAACTTAGATATATTTACAGAAACAATGTGGAGAAAAATAGCCAAATCAAATCATACTCAAAGTTAGAGAACTTTCAAATAATCAACCAATCATGTTGCCAATAGGATGGAGTAAGTCAATTTGGCATTGTATACCATGACTGTGACTGCACAATTGACCCTCCCTTCCCCCTCCCCCCAAAAAAAGAGGAGAAAACGATAGCAATAGACTTGCAATCTCCTTTCAGTCGTAATTTGAGCTATGATATATCTCTCACAAGCCATGGAGCATATTCTAGCATTTTGCCTCATTTGCTAATCATGGCAATATTTTGGCCGAAATCGATTGAAAATTTTTGTCTATTCTGATTAAAACCCTTTCGGACTGACACATTTGAGAACCAAATTGTTCCCTTAACTGGATTGAAGAATCGAAGAGGCTCAGGGCCATGAAGACGACTTATGACTCAATAACTTTTCCCTTCAGGACGTGTTTTTTATGAAGGCTCATATTCCTTTTCTCTTACTGAAAGACCTAGGCATTCCCTAAACCTCCAAGGAGGAGAAAGGTTCTAAAGGAAACTTTTTCATAAGCATGTGCTTAGAGATACAAGCTGATTTGAAAAAAGACGCTTTACATCCATCTCATTAGAATATACATGGGAGGCTCTTGCTGTTTCAAATAGATGGATTTCTTCTTTAGCTTGGGACTCATAGAAGTGGGCATGCTCTAAATTGCCAATTTGCTGAAACCAGGATGTTGCTGGAAATTCCTCTGTCAATGGACAAGGACATAAAATAAGAAGTTACATTGGCTCTAAAAACCATCTCAAAAAATTGATTCAATAAGTTTCCACTTGATCCATCCAAAGTTGCCTTTGGTAATCCTTTGGGAAACAGCTCAGCAACGCCCATCGTTATTGACATAATTACAGGATACTTAATAAGTCCCCAGCGATAGCATAGTCATTCCTCACTTTGGGTCAGTTTTCCTCCCAGAGGTTAATGCTTGTAATAGAATCTTAGATTAGATCAGCAAGATACCCAAATTTAGGATGTAGCGTGTAAGGGACAGACGCCCTGTCAAAAAACTGGCTAGGTTCCCATAGTGCAGGATATTTTATCCTCTTCCTAGGCTGGTTAACTCCATTATTACATCTTGCAGCAGAAATTGTGTATGAGATGCAAGCGCATGAGAGGGGAGGAAGCCATTCTCTCCTCAAGCAAATAACTGGGTACACAGTGGCTGATAGCATCCATAGCCACTCTGCTAGCAGCTGAGAAAGATTTCTTTCTTGAGGATCTAAAGTTGCTCTACTTATTCAACCGAAGGATTTGATGGAGCTATACCCCATCCCAGTAAATTTTTATTGACAATATAGCAGATAGAAATAGAGCAGTATGTCACTTGTCTCTTGCAATTGACTGTGAATGAACAATCTTACTTTTAAAAACTGAAAAACTCCTTTCACCACCCCTCAGCTCATTGTGTCAGGTACTGTTTATATCATCTTTTACCAGCTCAATTTTCACATAAATAGTACTCATTTTGTTGATTCCTTCACGTTCTTTAAGAAGATAACGATAGTACTATGAGCAATTCACAAACCTCAGTGGCACCCTGTAAATTAACTCTTGCAGCAAATCTTCCTGAAGGTTGAAAAGTCCGCCGATGCCAAACCTGAAAAATTGCTACAAAATTTTCAAACCTTTTGCTACAGATTGATTTGTACAACATTGATTCATTAAATAGCCCCAAAAATCTGTAAAACATCGTGGTAAGCAAGGTTAAAAGCATGAGAGATAGCAGCTAAATTGGATCTAACAATGGTGGCATGGTCATGGCAGTGGCCATAGCAATGGTGGCAAAAGTGACTGATGAAAATAATAACTATGATGGTGACACACACCTGACTTCGGTAGGCAATTTCAAGCTGCTCTGAAATATCCTCACGTAGAGGCAGCCAATCAAGTCCCCCTTTCTGAGCAAACCAATGGCCCCGTAACACACGTCTATGATCACCAATCCAGTATACAGGTAAACAACGTCTCCGAAACAAGTCGACCTGATTTCGCAGCAGATGAAATACACTATATTTCAAAAGTTTTGTTAGAACTTGTTCAATAGTCTACTAAAGTATATCAGTGCAGTGTACAGAATAGGGAAGTCCAGTAAAATCGTACACTTTGGTGAACTGCACATAAAGCAGCAAAAGGTAATGATAACACTTCCATCTATGCTAACAAAAGACCACAAATATAGTCGTAAAAACAGTTTCCCCCAAAGCATACAGAACAGTATGGCTCAAACTCATGCAGATGGGTCTTGAATCAGAAACCAATCAGATCCACACTGCAGTTCTGAAACAACTATCTTACCAGTCAACATTCAAAAGCCTCTGGGAGTGCAGACAGGCCAAGATCATTTGGACTGAGATAGTGGAATTCTAGCATAGATTTTCAGCCTCCACTTTGTTCATTACTTGGGGCTGGGCCTTGGGTATTTTATGAGAGATCCTGGGCTATCACGGTCCGGCACCATGGTGTACAGTTCTATCAACCTCATGCCGTCCTTGTCTCTAAGTAAAGACCTGCACATGCATCAGTAGACACTATCTGGGAGACTCTTGCGAGTATCACTTCCTGGCACGTTTGGAGAGCTAAATGCACAGAGGCTATTAATGGAACGCAAGTCCACCCAGCTCATACCTTGGCCAATACCTACACAGATATTGTAGAAACTTTGACGGCTATTTGGTTGAGGATGCAGGGACCTTTTGGGTCTGCTTCGGCCAAGAGGATGATTTTTCTTAGAGAGTGGAGAGGTTGTCCTTTCTTTTTTGAGAACATCACAAGCATGAGGTGGCATTTTGAGTCACAGTCCTGTTGCTTATCAGGTTTTTCATTTTCTTAAACTTTTTGAGTGGTATATATTACCCTAGGGTTTTCATGCTTCGCATGATGTATCTATGCCTAGAGTTTCTTCTCTCACCTGTTTCTTTCATACTAACAGAAGTCTATTTCAAGAAAGAACCAGCATTAATAAGATTTTATAATTCCAAAAACTCCCTTTCAAGCAGCATTAATAAGATCTTATAATTCCAAAAACTCCCTTTCATATAGTGGCTTGCAATGTGGGCTGATGATACAGCAAATACACGAACACAACACATACTAGGATTATACAATGAATAACTATAAACATCAATCTTATCAGGATCTCACTTTTCTAGATCATTATACCAAATCTCCAGCCTTCATAGCACAAATCTGGGCTGCACGGGCCAGTTCCTATTCATTTCCCCAACTCTCAACTACAAGGAGGAATCTTAAGAGAGCAAAATAAGGACATAGCTAGCAAACAAACCAGCTCCAAGGAGAATCATGCAATCATGACCTCCTTTTCCCCCCAAAAAAGTACCTTCTATCAGATGATTTGAAAAAATACAAAGTCAGCTCATCATGAGGCACTGATAAGAAAAGGAAAAGCTGGTTGCCTTGCAACCTGCTTCAGCGGGTCTCGGCTCACTGCTTATGGTAACCTAGGAGCAGATGCTAGCAACCAATGATGTCGACTATACAACCAATGGATTCCTCAATCGATGAAAAAGTAGAACATGCGTGCAGGCCAAGCCTTGCGAAACCATTGTTACCGCTTGGTGTGGTTCATTTAACCCTATGTACCTTCCTCCCATATTAATTGCAAGTTGTACAAGCATTATAACCACCAGAGTTGCTATTTGTTCAGCCCTTTGTACGAGTTAATCCAGTATAGAGCAGCCAGCCAAGGGGATATCCTTGTGTTTTTTATATTGTACCCTTCATTGGGAAGCTGTATATTTGTGAGTGTTTGCGTCCGCTACAATTACAGTCTCCCCATCCGCTTTATTACCTATGTCACCTACATCCGAGGTGTCATACACTGTCCCACACTTACCCCTCAACCTTTCTTTCCTCTCTTCCTCTCAGCCAGCCATATCTCCCACACCCACCTGGTTTCACCCCACCCAATGCCCCAGACATCCCCTTATCTCGCATAGGTAGCCCAGTCATAGTCAACCTTTTTGCCACTCTCTCCTAGCTTTGTGCCACAGCCCTTTCAGTTTCAGCTTGGGCGAGGACTAGCTGACCCATCACCAGATGCCTGGGAGTCTTTGCTCATGGAGGTACATAGCATTCGTGTACCCGAGATGGAGTTGACTCGCTTCGCACATGAGCAAGCCCGCTTCACCCAGGAGCAGGCCCGAGTCATTCAGGAGCAGGTTGGCCTCATCCAGAGGCTCAAATAGGACATCTTGCAGCTTCGACAGAAGGTAGTAGCCATCCATGCAGTCCCAAGGAGTACCCCAGTGATCGAGGCACAGATTGCGAGCATGCATTCTGTAATCGAGGAGACATCCAAATGGGTGGACATTGCAAAACAGGAACCTACGAAGGCAACCGTTTCGGCCACTCTCATGAAGCAGCAGAGAGCCAGTAAGGCTCTCAACATCACAGCCTGTGGTATTCCACGCACCAAGGCTACACCAATGAGCGATGCGACTACATTTGTGGCAACTCCTCTTGGGGTAGCTGAGCATAGGATTGATAGGGCATGGCGGGTGGGGAGAGATTCCAATCAAGAGCATCCCCTTTCATACTATTCCATGATACCCAGGCATGACTCTCGACTCTACGGCGTAGATCAGTCTTACGGGACCAGCCATCGATATACATGGATGAGGATCTCACCCCCTTGCAAGTTGAGGAAAGGCACACTCTGATGCAACAGTAAGATCAGGCCCGCAAGGATGGGAATGGGAAGTAGTTCGAGATGGGCGACTCCTTACAAGCCCCCGTTGGGCACCTGTCCCTCCTCCCACATAAGGAGGCAGGGTCTATGAGATTCAGCATACTGAGACCCTGTCCTGAACCATTTGGAATGGTAATGGAACCTTATGGTCAGAACTAGGGACTTCTCGGAATCCTATACAGGTCGTGACATAGTCTTCTATACAGAGACACATCAGAGTCCATAGCGACCACTACTAGGAGTCAGCGGGTATACATGGGAGTCCGCCTACAAAGACGAGACGAGGGAAACAAGGGGGTACGAGGATCGGGAGGAGTAGCAGTTCTTCACAGGCCCACTCTCTAGATACACTCTTAGATTTCTATGGATCCAACACACAGAAAGTCGGGATTTGTTCGTTGCAGTATGCTATTTCCCTCCTGAGACCTCACACTTTGCTCGAGATGTCCGAGAGGAGACAAAGACATCACCGTATGCAGCAGTGCAGAGCCTTACTCTGCAAGGTTGTTGTGAGAGGACTTATGCCAAGGCAAGAGTCTTGGAAGGATTTCTTTATCAGATGCATTCAATCTCGCACGCCCACTTCAGGAGAGTATTGGACACACAGTACCAGATGGGTTTTCACCACAGCCCACCTCAAATCTGCCTCTTCCCCTCTTATGGTTGCTATCCTGAAAGCATGGGCCAGCTTCAGGAGTACTCTTCGCAGGATTTCCCCCATCCACCCGTGAAGAGATTGAAAGGCAGCCTATCATGTGGAATGACAGTATTTTGGATGGGCATGGCAGACCACTTGGAGCCTGTCCTTACATGCAGTGGCCAAGATGGGAGAGGGGCCCTGCATCTACTGTGGGAGCATGGAAAGCCTTCAGGAAGCTTCGTGCAGACCGACAGGCCTAGATGGTTCTTAATCTCAGAGGGAGTGCAGGGAGAGTCCAACAGATTGTTGCAGCCTTGCCCTTAAATTGGGTGGACACAGATGAGATGCCTCTTACTTGCTACACCTGGATGGGAGTCTTTTCCAGATTGGGAGTTCCTTTACAGGTGATTGCTTTTCATGACACACATGAGGATGCCTTAGTTTATGATGTTTCTTTGGGGGGCAAGCTGTCCAGATCCACAGACGATATCTTGTTGGAGGTACCGTTTCAGCACCAACCAGAGCACACAAACCATGCTGTGGCTAGAGGAACCTGGTTAACCACCACCACCCTAGAAGCAAGTCAAGTTTGGCTGAGTTTCAAAAAAGGAGCAATCTTCTAATGCTCTCCAGCACCGGAGCAAACTGTTGTGAAGGAGAGATGCCCATCCCAACCTGGCAGCCCAAATACCTGACGGAGACGCCCCTCTGTCCCTAGGTGAAGCCAATATCATTACCCCAATCCGGGGTGTCATCATCGCAAATCCAAAATCCATTGCATTTATGCCAATTAATGTGTGCACCTGCAGCCATGCAAAATAAATCCAAGGCTGTCCGGAAGGAAGTGAGTGTCCTAGGGGAAGCATTAAAAAAAACAGCCGTGTCGTCTGCCAATCCACTATCTAGGAGCTCTTCTTCTCGGCGTATAGAAAGCCTCAGCCCATAAATATCAGCTTGAGATCTAAGGTAGATACTCATCACTTCCGCCCCAAATAGAAAAAGAAAACGTACAAGAGGACATCCCTGGCGGACTGATCTGGAAATCTGAAACCTGTTCCCTCTTACCCCCCCAATGAGCACCTGGCTATGGACTGATCTGTAGAGACAGGATAGTCCTCTAATCCATGCATTTGAAAAACCAAATCAACATAGAGTACCCTCTAAAAAATCCCAATCTACTCTGTCATAAGCTTTCTCAGAATGGCCAATCTCTGGCGGCTCTGCATGGCCCATTCTGAAGCCTCCCAAAATGAGAAAATATTATCAAAAATACTTCTGCCATGCACAAACCCTATCTGCGTGTCATGAATCAAATCTAGAAGAAAAAACTGTAGCCTCAGAGTGATGGCTTTCGCCAAAATCTTGTAAAAAGTGCCCAATAGAGTGATGGGTCCCCCCTTTGGGATGTAATGAATGAGACCATCTGTAAGTGAGTCCGGCATCTCACCTTTGGGATGTAAATGAATGAGTCCGGCATCTCACCTGAAACCCACACGCCCTCCAAGGCTGATGTAATGTGATCACCAATCTGCTCCCAAAAAGTAATAAAAAAGGAAGGGGTAAGTCCATCCGAACCTGGGCACTTGCCCTTGTGAAGGGCAAGTAATGCAGTCTTGAATTCTGCATTGGTGAAAGGTGCATCAAGAGAAACATACATCTCGTCCTTCACCAATATGGAGATACACTGCCAAATAACCTCTCTGGCATCACCTATGGCCTATGTGCCCGGATTTGCAGTAAGAAGAGATGCAAAAAAATCAGAAGCTACACGCATGACGGCATCAGGATCTGACTGTAACACCCCGTCTGAGTCAACAAGTTGCGAGACACTATCTCTACTATGTCTGGGCCCATGAGTAGAAAAAAAGTGTTCGTTGACCCTGCCTCCCATCTGAATCCAAAAGGATTCCCATCCATGAAAGGCATACTCTGCTCTCTGATCCAACAATGTCCGCATCAGAGCGCTTGATGTAGTAAGGCGCTCCTGAATCCAAGCATCTGTGGGCCTCTTCTGCTCCTCCCTCTGAACAGGTTCTGAGGGCTGGAATAGGCCTGAACAGGTTTAGGACCAGCAGGACAGAAGGGGCAGAGAAAGGAGCAAGGGGGGCTGGCCCGCCTTCTTATAGGGGCTGGTTCGGCTGAGCCAACCAGATCGGTTGGGCCAGCCAACCAAGTCAGCCGAACAGACCAGCATATGGGCTGGGCCCCTGCATGGAAAAGAGGGCCTAAGGCCCGGCTTTGAGGGCCCTATTGGGTGGTTTTGTCAGCAGCAAAGTCGGCCAGGGAGGGGCTGATTGGGTCCACCATTTCCCCCTCTCTTGGTCGGTTATTTTGGGCAGGCCTGGGGCCTATATAAGGAGAGGCCATTGGCCTCATTTTGTATCCAGCAAGCAGCCACCAATTGAGTAGGAAGGAGCAGCAAGAAGACCTATACTTGGGCGTACATCCAGGAGGTGAAGAAGGGTCAGGGGAGCTGCAGACTTAGCTCTAGAAAGGCTGAGGCCTAGGCTGTATTCCAAGGCAGTAAGGTGCTGAGATCTGGACGAAGAGTCTACATACGCTCAAGGTGGAGCACACGGGCTCATAGATCTAGAGGTTCTAGGCATATAGTAGGAGAACCTTTTGTGGTATTGTATCTTGTCCAGTTTGTGGTGTCCAGTTTGTGGACAGACGGAAATATAAAGTGTTGCTTCAATATTTGTCTCTAAGCACATTCTATTTGCTAGTATGCACATACACATGAATGTTGTGAAGTACACACACTTTATGAAGCATTGATTCCATAGTGAAACACTTCCGCATGTAATTCCTGGGCTAACTATCAGTATTCCGCTGCGGGATATCCTCTATGTGAGAGTTCACTTTTCTAACACTCGTATGATTTGCTCTGTGCATCCTTACGCAAAGACATCGCGGCATATCTCCATACCTGTTTTCTCACTTTTATATATGGTCTCAGATATCAGCCTTGGGTGTGCATGCCCGCCTTAGTGACTCCACCCTAATTTTTCTCATTGTATCCGGTTTTCTTAAGTCTCATAGACCTTTTAATATTTCGAAGACTATAATACCTTTCTTCTTTCTCGTCTCTCTCTCTCTTTTCATTTCACTTCATCTTCATTACGTTTCCAGAGGTGTACTAGACACCCCTAGTTCCCCCCATGGGAGGTGTATCTTATGATTTAATTCAGTTTTGTTTGGTCTCATGAGCTTTTCTCGCCTTAAGAAAAGGTTAATAGATCTTTCTTTCTCCATGTGCGCATGGGTGGGAACACAAGCATTGTCTCATCTATTAGTATAGGAAGCACAAGCACTACCTCAATCATTGACAAAGAAGAAAACCAAACCTCATAAAGACCCCCCTTGACTGTCACTCCAATGACTTCATCACTCTCATACAGCTCATTGTTGTCCCGTTCCTTCAAGTTTGAATCAAGAGCACCTGACCCTGGAGATGAATGGTTTCCTCCAACTCTATTCACTGACTCTTCGGTATCAGATTTTGAAGATGATAATCCTCCAGTTCTGGCATCCCCGAGAGGACCTATACTACATTCAGCATACTCTTTCCACCATGCTGACACCAATTCCTCTTCTTGCTGCAAACAGAGAAACAGGTTTTGAATCAAAACCAACCCTGACCTCAAGAAACATGTTTCAGCAATCATTGGAAAAACATGATCAAGTGAAACACGAACTAGGAAAAGCAACTAAGATCTAAGCATGATCTTGATCATACACTGCATGAGTCACAGAAGCAAATACATCAAACCTGCACATTAAACACATGGGAGGACAAGCTTGCATTAAGCACCAAAAAAACAAAAAAGAAATGGTCAAGGATTTCAGATCCTCATGAAAGTGGTACCCCCATCAATCTTGGATATTTGCTTTGTTTTTAAACTTCTTTTATATAACTTGTGCAACACTATGCCTTTCTGGCACAGATGAGCTTGAGGAATAAGCCACACAAAATAGTGACATCAAGCTTTAACCTCAACTGGCCAATAGATTAAACCATGACATTTACTCCCTAATCACCTAGAGATTGATGACTTTAGGTAAAGACAAGGTGATCGTTTCTTTATTGTATTTTCAGTAGCAGCAGCAATAAATTTATTTTTAAAAAACGATAACAATTAATAGATTCAATAAGACAACAAGTATTAATATTGTCGGCAAATATAAATCATTCTCATCTAGAAGGCAAAACAACTTCGCAATTAGAATATCCAAATTGAAAAATGCATGTACACAAACACATTCCATCGAAACATACACATATACTCTATGATCAAGCTTATTATATAATATAGCATATAGTTATCCCTATATTTATTATTATGCATGTGTGTGGATCCTATGTACACACATACTTATAGATATGCATCTATAAATGTATAATACATACATGCATACATACATACATATTTATATCATATTATATTTATATTTATACATACATACATACAGAGAGAGTAAGAATCATGACTAAGACATTGTTATACTTCTTCTGAATTTTGAGAAAGCCTCTGACAGATTGAATTGGAGCTTTTTAGAAGATATCCTCTTGGCTTTGCAGATTCTTGGGTCAGAGGGTAGCCCATGTCTAGGTTCTTATTGGCAGAGTCAAAGGAGATAGAGTTTAGATTTCCAGGCAGGGACTCCGCTTGCTCCTTCAATATCTTTTTGTGGATGAGGCAATGAGTCTCTTTCTCAGATCTCAGTCCTAGATTATAGGCCTCAGACTCCCCATTAGGCAGGCTAGACAATGAGCTGGCTGAGATACAGATACAGCAGTCTACCTAGATGTTTCACCTCAAATGTTTACCCCTTTCAGACTGGCCGTACCTTGCAACAAGTGCCTAGATTGATTGGAATAAATCAAATGGATTATAGTCAATGATCAACCTCATGTTGATTAGGGAGACATAGGTTTTACTTGGATTGAGAGGGGTAACTAATCAGATATTTAACCTATCAAGTTGGCCTTTACATTTCCAGTTTGCTACTGTTTTGGAGAGCATTAGGAGGACGTTGTTGTTCAGCAAAGCTGGATCTTGCTTTTATAGTGGCTATAGTCAATCACATGCTCCTAGCCGCTGCATGGTTTGTTTAATCGTGTTGGTGTCATTCACTAGATTGCATTTGCATTGCTTCTGAAGCCTATTTTAAATTTCCTTTGAGTGTGGCTAGATGGATAATAGATCTAGAACTGCTTACAATTGGTGATCCTCCCAACTCATGAGAGAGTATGGAATATAATTCATCCAGATAATCAATGCAAGGCTTTGCTAGGGCCCCGACAAGTTTGTGGGCTTAGATCATTTGGCACCTACAGGAAGCCTGTCTACGGTGGAAGAGAGTGCTCTGCTTGCCATGTTTGAGGAGTTGGGGGGCATGATGACAGGCTGAATTACAACGATAGATACACCTGCATGAAGAGGTCCCTACATCCTGCATAGCGTATCATGGATGGACACTCAATTGGGGACAGCCGTCTTCAATTCAACAAGTTATACTCATAAGCTGCTTGCCCAGCAACAACATTTGAAGTTAGAGTTTGAGAGAGCCCAAGCAGCCCAACAGGGCCCCGCGGAGGTGACACTTCAGTAGCATGAGGAGAGCTGGAAAAAAGAGAAGGAATCAGCTATTCATGAGCGCGACATCGCTTGGAACATTCAGCGGGCTGCCCTTGAAGATCGCCACCTCATCCACAAGCAAGAATGGGAAGCAGACACGGCAACTGTACGCAGCCAGCATGCAATAGATTTGGCAACTTTGCGGGGCCAGCATCTAACAGAGGTAACCAAATTTCAGCAGGAGCTCACATAGCTGCAGGACTCGTTGTCTTCATCGCTACTTGCCAAAGAAAAATCAGATTCTCGGGTCGCTGAATTGGAAGGGAAGCTTTCAGCCGTGGATGAGGAGTTTACAAAGCTTCAAACACAGTTGACCACCCTTCAGACTTCCCATTCCACTTTGCAAGCGCAACAGGATCATTACTACTGGCGATCCCACCTGTATAAGACAAAGTACCAAGATCTGAGAAACGTGATGAACACAATTGAGGCTGAGGAGGAAACACACAAATTGGAGATAGATATGACTGCAGTAGAGGTGAAGGCAGAGGAGAAGGCTACTGATGACCTCCCTCAATAATCTATTGATACATAGGTTTTTTTGGTTTTCTAGCAGTGTTAGATTTTTGACAGCTGATTGGCTATCATTGTAAATATCATTTTGTCATATTCTCATGATGTACTCCGTTTTGTTAAATTTTCCATGCTGTACCTCGAGCAAGTGGCATTTTATTTTCACAGTTTCATTTTTATACAAGTTTTGGTATTACTTGCATGGCCAGCCACATGGTTTGTAACATTTTCTTTTTTCTACTGTATCACCATATAAATGGTTTGTAATTTCTTTTCTTTTCACGGGTTCCCTTCTCCATTTCTATTCACCGGGATGGTGAATGATAGTGGCGAGGAAGACTGTTACAGTAGAGACACCCCAAGCAGTTGCTTTCTTTAGGCGTTGACCACATGTTGACATGTGTTGACCACATGTTGACCATGTGTCAACACATGTCAGCCACATGACATCAAGCGTTGATCACATGCCAATCATGCGTGACATGTGTCAACCACGGGTTCATCCAAGAGTACCATATCCGAGGCGACCATGCATCGACACATGTTAACCACAGGTCGACACATGTCAACCACATGTCAACTAGGAGTACCGTGCCCAAGGCGATCTCATCAAGAGCTGCGCCATGGAGTAGTCAGGAGTATTTATAGTTGCACATGGTGAAGACCTGTACAATGGTTCAGTGGTGCGGTGATCCAGCTCACCTGCACATGGAGTATTTACACCACCTTGACTAGAAGAGGCTGGCGAGTCAAGGAGTCGGGAAGTCGTCAAGAGAGCCAACGGTGCAACGGCTATCCTCAACAGCTAAGGAGATAGGAGGATAACCAATCGGGGGAAAAGAGGGAGATTCTTAGCGGTTCTGTGCGAGGCATTCCTACAAAGGAATGGTGAAGATTTGATCCACATTCTCCTCTTCCACATATACCGGTGAGCGTTTCCTGTGTAGAACAAATAGTAAATTCCTGTAATCTTCATTCTGCTGCGTAGGGGGGCTGGTCTATGAGAAATGTGAAGTACTCCCGGAGAAGCCTGAGAAAGCCCCTTAGAAAGCCCATGGGAGTCAGGTCCCAGAGTAAGATCAGATCCAACCCACGGTGGGAGGCCGCGAGACGTGATGGCTCCTCAACTGTGGTGATGACTACATCTGTGAAAGAGGTGGCGAGGGAAGATGGCACAGCCACAGTCCGTTTCGATGGTCGCAAAAATGCACTTTTTGAGGAAGGAACTGGTACAACACCCGTCATCATTGGTACAACACGGGGTATACCTCATGCAACCATACCCACTGAAAGTCCAGAGGTCACCGGGGAAGCCTACACAACTGTGACTGATGGAGATGCAAGTCTGCGGTCACTGGCGAAGTCACTGATAGAGATGCCACACATGTCACTGATGCGGAAGATCCAAAACCAGAGGGCGCCACTGTTGATGGGGAACCTGAAACAGAATGCACTGACACTGCTGGAGAACCTGAGATAAGTGTAAGAACTGATGAGATATCAGAAACTGATGAGATGTGCTAGACAACTCCGATGCAGACTGGATCAGGTTGCGCTTCCCGAGATGCCCTCCTTGTAGAAAGAGGAGAGGAGGCTGGAACTATGGAAGTGAAAGCGGAAGAGGTGGTAGTGGTGGTGACAAGACGGGAGAGGGATGACGAAGGAAGTCGACCTGTTACAATGGAAGGGGGGTTGGCCTTCCACTGGTACAGTAAGAAAGTGAGGTGTGGCCCACAAGTACAGGTATATGTCCCCCGACACCTACGGACCGTGTTGCGGAGGGCGGAGTAGAACAGTGAGGCGAAGTCATATGGAGTGATGGAGAGAATGGAGTCAAGTGCAGAATGGATTGCCTTAGTGATGAAGAAGTGTCCCAGGGGCAAAGTAGAAGTAAGTAAACAAATACCGTGCTAATATCGCCTCTCTGCTAATGCCCCCGAGAACCTTCTTGCACTCATGTCCGCGGCGATGAGGTTTGCAATTCGATAAGGACATGAATGTGAGTGACTCTGTGTGAGGTGGCAAAAAAGGGAGCGTGGGAAGACAGAGGTAAGTGGACACGAGACTGGAAGTGAACATATGTCGGGAATTTAAGAAGCCAAAGGTGTCTGTTGCAAAGTCATAGGACTGAATAAAAGTAGTACACATTTGGATGTCCATTAGGAGAAGTGTCACTCCATCAAACTCCGTGAGGGACATGCGGGCTATCTCATCAGGAGATAAAATGCTAGACAGCTTGAGCGTGGGATCAAGGAAAGGTTTGGAGACAACCCGAGCATTGAGGAGAATGAATTAGGGACTGGAAGGTCACCAGCTCTACTCTATTGGGCCAAATCACCACCACCGGTACTGTGCCCACTAGATTCCTTGGATGTTGCCTTGAAAGTACCTATGGGGGGGAGATAGTCAAAGCCTCCATGTCCGAAGATTCAGAGGAACTCGAAAAAGAGGATAGCTCCTCATTAGATATGATTGTGATACTGTTGGAGGGTGGTGAATCTGCAGCTCGTCGAGGGCGTTTGGACAGAGGGTGGAAAGAGGTGGTGTTTGTAAGAGAGAGGTGGGGGTTGGACAGAGGGTGGAAAGAGGAGGAGTTTGTAAGAAAGAGGTGGGGGTTATACAGAGGGTGGAAAGAGGAGTTTGTAAGAGAGAGATGGGGGTTGGACAGAGGGTGGAAAGAGAAGGAGTTTGTAAGAGAGAGATGGGGATCGTACATAGGGTGGAAAGAGAAGGTGTTTGTAAGAGAGCTGGGAATGGACACAGGGTGGAAAGAGAAGCTCCCATTAAGAGAGAGAAGGTGACATGGGAAAGGAAAGTCCCCACTAGAGAGAGAAGATGACAGCTGTGTTGAAAGGGGAGTTATAGAGATAAAGTGACACCAAGGTGGAAAGGGGAGAGAAGGTGACACGGGGTGGGGTGAAAAGGGGAGTCCTCACTCAGAGAGAGCAAGTGACACGGGAGTGGAAAGGGGGTTCCTCAGTGAAAGAGAGAAAGTGACACGGGGTGAAAAAGGGAGGGCCTCACTTAGAGAGAGAAAGTGACACCGGATTTAAAAAAATAGAGAGAGAGAGTGACACCAGATGAAAAGGAGGTCCTCAGTGAGAGAGAGAAAGTGACACGGGGTAGAAAGGGGAGGCCTCACTTAGAGAGAGAAAGTGACACCGGATGAAAAGAGGACCCATTGAGAGAAAGAAAGAAAGAAAGATATATTAACGTCCGCGGGAGGCCTCGCGGGCCTATGGAACAAAGTACAGAATCAAGTAACTCATACAACCCACTACGGGCCGAGGCAAAGGGCTTGCTAAGGCCCTTGCTGAGTACTAGTACAAAATAGCAAAAAGGTAGCAAAAAAGCATGAGGGTGGCATGAGAATATCAAGTGCTCAGAGCTAGAGTCCCAAGTGCATGAACCAGCTCCGCATATCCAGGCTCCATGATGAGATGCAAAGAGCTCACGTATCTGCATATGTCGGGCTGTCTCCCGTGGTAGTGGAGGGCATGGTCTCCTCGATCTCTGAATCCGATGAGCTATGTCAAGGGTGACGCCTCGTCTCGGTCAATCTCCCTGAGGAGAGCTGAAATAGGTCGAACCACGATCGTGTGTGCTCTGGTCACCTGTCGCGTCATGTACGGTCGTTGTGTCCCTCGTCCAACAATGATGTGTCGGCTCTCTCCACCGATCCATATATCTCTGATGTCGGCTAGCTCCTCCTCCTCTACCCCAGAGTATCCTGGAGCTGAGTTAAATACATAGAAATCCCTGACCTGTCTCTACACTCGATCTACCTCAGTACCCTATGGTGCGGTAGTCCCATCCTGTTGCTCTCTAATATGTCGTAGTAGCCTCTCCATGTGTCGTCGCATCTCCATCAAGTAGAGCCCAATACAGACCTGGTCCTGGAAGTGGATCAATCATGAGAGTGGGCCAAAGCCGTCCCCTCCTAAAAAAGGCAGTGGTAGCGCCCTCGGATCTCATTGTAGGCTGGGCAGACACATAGAAAGTGTTGCTCTGTCTCGATCACCCCCATCGTGCACAACTTGCAAGTCTGTTGCTCTCTGGGTATGCCTGCATCTCTCCCTGCCTCAATCCACAACTGATGGGACGAGACCCGCATCTGTTCGATGGCAATCCTCAGTGCGTGTGAGACTCCTCTGTCCTCGAGATACTAAGGTGCCCATCCTCCGATACTCTCTAAAAATGGTCATAGTGGAGTTGGGTCTCGGTGGGGAGCTCTTGGTCCCCCCCCCCAAGTACGAGATGTGTGGAGCTGGAGGAGATCTAACCATATGACGCGTTAATCTCATCTCGTGGGATCAACTCGAGCGTTGCATCCATGCTTTGAAACGGGGGAAGTTGGTTCATCTGAATGCTGTGACTGGCAAACCATGCTGTACCTACCCCACTCTCTGCTAGTCGTATGGAGGACTCTAGTGCCAGCCTCGAAAGTGATACCGGGGTGGAAAGAGGAGGACCCAATTAGAGAGAGAAAGTGGCAATCAGGTAGAAAGAGAAGGTGTCACCAGGGGAAGAAGGAAAGAGTGTATATACAAGGACTAGGAGCGTGTTTCTCATTGAACATGGTACCTCTTGATGCGGGAAATTGTGGGATCGAGTCCCACCGTGATCGCCATAAACTGTCTGAGGAGAGGAGTTCCTATCCTTCCAAAGGTGTTACTGGAGGCCAAAGGCCGTTGGTGTGAGAAACATGAGTGTTGAAACGCTCTAATGCAGAGGATCGCGCGAAGTGCACGGTGCAATGGTGTGCGGGTGTCATAGGCTGTATTGCAGTGAATAGCGATGTATGTGTGCACTATGTTAAATGACAATCACATGAGAACACAACATGAGCATAAGAAGAAACATCGTCATACACTAGTGAACAATCCCCATATGGGAAAGAGACAGGAAGAATGAGAAAGTGACCAAGTTGGCCGAAGTACATATCAGTGGACCAGCACCTACAGGTCACAAGTCACGAGTCACAAGAACACACAAGCCTATCCCCATAGTGGACAGAGGGGTACACACAGGTCTCTCCACACTCTCCCCTCGGTGAGCTCGTAGCTCCAGCCTCTATCTCTCCTCACACTCTCCTCTCTCTCGCTCCAATGCCGAACGCTCTCCCCCTCCTCCTTCATCCTCATCCCCCTGCCTTGGAGGGTCCCCTCTTCGCTAAGAATCTCCCTTGTTTCCGCCGATCGATCATCTCCCATCTCCTTAGCTGTTGAGGATAGCCGTTGTGACGCTGGCTCTCTTGACAACTTCCTAACTCCTTGACTCACCAGCCTCTTCTAGTCAGGGTGGTGTAAATACTCCATGTGCAGGTGAGCTGGATCACCATACCACTAAACCATTGTACACATCTTCACCATGTGCAACTGTAAATAATCCTGACTACTCCATGTGCTGAGGTCACTCTCCATGTGTCAGCTCTCGATGAGATCGCGCCTTGGGCATGGTACTTCTGGTTGACCTGTGGTTGACATGTGTCGACGCATGGTCACCTCGGATATGGTCCTCCTGGATGAACTCGTGGTTGACACATGTCACGCATGATTGACATGTGGTCAACGCTTGATGTCATGTGGCTGACATGTGTTGACACATGGTCAACATGTGGTCGACGCCTGTCGACATGTGGTCAATGCCTAAAGATAGCAACTGCTTGGGGTGTCTCTATTGTAACACATTGATACAAGCGACTCCATCCACACGAGATTTTTCGGCAGCCCATCATGTGGTATTTGAGATGATCAAGGCACACTCTGGGACCTTCAAGTATATACACGTTTAGGTGGGAAAGAGGACTCTTTCCACAGTGGGACCTTGAAAGGCCTTCAGAAATCTTCTTGAAGATCAGAGAGTTTAAAGCGTACTCTATCTCAGGGGAAGTGAAAAAGAATTGCACAAATTGACTCGGCTATCCCTTTGGAGTGGACCACAAGCAACGGTGGACAACCCAACCCCTTGACATGGATAGGGGCCTTCTTTGGTATCCCCCTCCAGGTGATTGAATTTTCGGGGGATGCAGAGGCACTATTGTTTTCTCAATGCAGTCTAGAGGTAGATTGGTGAGGTCACAAGATGCTATTCTTCGAGACACACGGCTTCTTCTAGTGAGAGTGTTGAGCTTGGTTGAGAGGGTTTGGTTTTGTTAAGGCTCATATCTTGATCCCAAAAGGACATGGATTCATGTGAGAGTGGTTGGCTTATTTCGGGCTGGTATTTGACCCCAATCCACAAATGGGTCTTGTGAGGAACTGGAGTTTTATGGGGGTATCCCAATACAATTCCTGACCTGGGACCTTGATGAGTGGAGCTAGTTGTCAGGCAGTAACCACCCCAAAAGCATCCCCTTTTTCCAGTTCACAGTTAACGATGCAAGAAAAATTCAGATTCAGGCTACTGGCTCGAGACCATCTAGAGCAGCCCATTGGGAGAGTTTCCAAATTAGCTTGGATTTACAGAGATGTTTTTGGGGGAGGATATAGAGAAATAGGACGCCGCTCTTTCTTTTGGCTTTCCATGCATGGCGGAATTGAAGTAAACAAATGGAGGGAGATCCTTCTTGCCCACGATGTCTGCATCATAGTTAGGGGAAACGGAAATGGGGAAACGGGGAACGGAAACGTTTCAGGATTTTTGGGATGGCTGAAACGGGGAAATGCCACGTCAGCAAGGGAGGGGAGTAGATGATGATGGAAGGCTGAAGCAGGCTGCAGGAGAGAAAGGAGAGGAAAGGAGTGAATGGGGCTGAAGGAGGGCTGGAAAACCTTGAGGATGGAGAGAGTATGAGGCTGAAGGAGTGGAAGGAGGCCAAAATCGAAAGCAAAAGACAAAAAATGGGGCTGGCGGCGGATTTGGGGCTTCTCTGAAACGGCATTTCAGCCCTGGCTGGGCTCTGAAACGCGTTTCAGCGTAACTGTGGTCTGCATGTTACTGAGTCTATCCACTATTGCCTTTGGGAGTGCAGTCAGGCTAGGCAAGGATAGCTGGACTTATCGGAGGAGTTAGCTCCCACTTTGTTTATTACTTGGGGTTCAATTCCTTCACTTTCTTTAATTGGACCTCAAGTTTCTATGAAAGCTAGGTTTCCTTGGGCTTTTCAGGGTGCAGTCTCATATTCTCCAGGTATGCAGTGTGGATGTTTTTCCTTTCTCTCAAAACAGACTTGCACATGCTTCGGTTGTTACAAGTTGGGGGATCACTGCTAGCATAATGCTTGGCACATTGGAAGAGCCAGATGTACAGAGGCAAGTAACAAGAAACAAGTTCATCCAAACTTAAACTCTGGCCAGCATATGGACAGACATTGTGGTGGCTATATGGCCTGAGTTGGAGGGGTCTTGCAGAGTGGTCTTGACCAAGAGGAGGTTGTTCCTCAAGGAATGGAGAAACAGCCCCTTCTTTTCTAAGTTTCCTTTGGCATGATTTGGCATTTCCAGCCACAGCCATGGCTCTTTCAGACTTTACATTGTCTTTGATGCCATGAATTTTTCATGAAGCATGACACATAACCTCAGGGTTTTATTCTGGATGGTTTCTCTCATACTTCATGGAAATATATTTCTTGAAAAAAAAAAGCACACGAGTGACTTAACCACTTGCTACAAACCATATGCATGCATAAATTAGCATATGATCATCCACAAATTTTAACAAGGGCTAATGTCACTCCACCTAATTGAAGGTGAGCAAATCAGATGTTTTGCTTCAAGCCCAATATTTGTTGTTCACCTTCAAACAAAGTAAAATGAAACATTCCCCCTGTTTATCACAGACCAATCCTGACATCCATCAATCCTGACATCCATTGTGCAAGTATGTTCTTGCAGGCCTTATTTTTAAAAAACATACAAACAATTACCTCCAAGAATGCCATCTCCAATGCCAGAGAATCATTGACACTGAAGCGAAGGAAGTCACTTTTTCCCACAACCTCTGCTACAGGGACTAATGCTGCAGCTTCTGCCAAATATCAAGAGCATAATGTTCAGCCTGGCATATATATAAAACTCCAGAAAATATATTTTCATTGAAATAAGAACATCAATGTCATGCATCCAATGCATGCAATATTGTTAAAAGATTATTGTGGTAAGCTAACACAGAAACATTGCTCAGTGTGCAAAACTAGAAGCCCTTAATCTGAAAATATTTGGTGCATCACCAATATTGACAGGAGATGACTTGGTAAGTTTGACATTGGAAAGGAACCTGAATAAACTATGGCGTAAGGTAGTCAGAGTTAATTCTATAAAAGTAGATAATTAGTACAGGCCCTAAGCCCATGGGGTACATGGTTGCGACAGGACCCTTGTGAGTAAAGGTGGGCCCCACAAGCCAGCTCTCCAAGCATATGAGCATGCCAAGTGGCCTATGACTAGATCCTTCTCCACCCTAGAAGTAAAGAAGATGACAAGAGATGAAGACTCTTTGGCGACATCTCTATAAGGACTCTTCTGAGAAACCTGCTTCATGGCTATCCACTTCTATGTTTCCTCCTCTCTTTATTACTGCTTACTGCACATTTATTACTGATCTCTGTGACTTCTTTTTATAAAACCTCACACACTGGCCAGTTTTTTTCAGCAGATCCAATGCATTGGTCATCGGTTTCAGTGGCATCATTTTCCATGGTTGATCACCATGCATTCCGTCTTCTGTATGGTTGTGCCATCTTGAGTATGGCTACCTCATCTTCAGTATGACCACCATCTTCAAATATAGTGGTGGCAACTTGGACAACAAGGCAACCATGACCAGAACTTATATTGCTCAACCAGAGACAATAGGTGACAAGATGTTGGAAGGTAATGCATGAGGTGGGAGGTCTCTGCATGACTGGAGCTACAATCGGTTTTTACCAGATCACCCTCCGCTTGATCACAGATTATCATCATTCCATACAATAGGATCTGTAGTACCCCATTATTCAATTACTAGCACCTTCAAACTGATTTTGGGGGTAAGCTTTGGTGTGTTAGGCGATGATGCTTAGCTTAATGAGGATAGATTGAGATCCCTTAGTTCCATGAGGTGGATGTGATCTCCAGAACTGACTATTCTTTGAGCGTATCCTAGCTAAATGCACAGCACCCATCACTCACATGACACAGATCTAACATTGGTTTTCAGTTAGGAGTTAATATGAGTTTCCTAGACTAAGTTATAAGCTTAGCAAGCCTAGGTTAGTTGTGTTCTAGGCATGACGTTAACTAATTGTGTACATGGGTAGAGGGCTCTTGCGGCAAAGTTTTTGAAGAAAGACTACTAACTAATAAGTTTTATTTATTAAAACCTATTTAGGTTAGGTTAATTGCTCTCTATAAATATGGTTACTTAGTTTAGCTCAGTTTTCCTTTATTAAGTTCATCTTCTTACATCAATTGAAGTCTGCCATGGCCAGCTTCCTCCTGCTCCACCTTGCCATCTTGCTCACTCAACGTGTCCATGTTGTGCCACGACCCCTTAAGCTGATTTTGGAATTTTTCCATAACTCCACCATCCAAAGATTGTTTCCTGCCTATCCACCCCCCTCTCTCAATAGCTGGTTCGCCTTCTGCTGCTGTGTCTTCAGCGTTTACTCGGGGCAGGTCTTCAGGCCGTACAACAGGGCGTGCTCGATACCATCTTACTATCTACGTAAGACCCGTATGTGGATACTTTCTCATAGGTGTATGGACATTTGCCTATACGCAAAAATAAAAATATATGAATACACACACACTACATATGTATGTATATGTATGTATACATACATATGTATGTATATACATACATATGTATGATCTTTTTGAGTTCCTATGGCACAACACTTCCCACAATCACCATCAATTCAAGATCAGTTGCACGCATCGTAGCCTTTTTGTTGAGGAACATTTGTAATCGATGGTGTCATGCTTGGTTTTGTGGTTTGATCCTTTGTGATCTTTATGCTCATTGAGTGTTAGACTACGATTAGCACGATCCCAAACTCTTGTCACTTTCAAATATTGTCTCTCGGTTTTTTTGCATGTGTATGTATATACATATATATGTATATATGTATACATACATACATGCATGCATACATACATACATACATACATACATGTGTGTGTGTGTGTGTGTGTGTCTCTATATATATATATATATATATACATATACATGTATACACACTTTTTTTTTGGGGTGAAAACTATCACTGATTATATTACAGAGAAGCTAACCCGAAAAAGGGCAGCACAATTACATCATAAGAAAATCTCACTATATGATAAGTACACCTCATAGTCAATATAGTGCGATTGCAAGCAATCAAACAAGGATTGCTGCAAAGAGTGCTGGAAAAAAGAAACTTGGAGAAAGCTGGATCACCAAAGACTTTATGATTACGATCCTTCCATAGAGTCCATAGTGCCCAGTAGCGAACCCAAAGAGAAAACAGATCAAACTCCTATCGATGCGGGTGTATCCCAAAAAGCCAGAAGAACTTCCCAAAAGTAGCGCGAGGAAAACAAGCTTGCAAACGCTGCCCTAGGAAGTTTAAGAAATCACTGGAATGAGGACAATGCCAGAACATGTGAGATGCAGTCTCCCATGAGGCCAAACAGCGACGGCAAGCAGCTAGAGCAATATGTCAATGAGCAAAAAGCTGCCTAGAGGGGAAAACTCCAAATAAAATTCTCCAAAAGAAAACCTGCTGACGGAAAGGAACTTTAGAGTGCCAAATCTGTCTCAATCTCTTCCTACACCACTTGGGAGATCTTTCAATATGCCAAATCTGAGTCACCCTGTGAGAAGCCCAAGGCGGAGGCAACAATACTTTGTAAAGAGAAGGGACAGTAATGTGAGATAACCTCAAAGGGCGGCATGACAACCCTAAAGATAAAAGAGTCCAACTGTGAAGACGATCATGAAGTTCCAAAGGTGGGATGGGCTGAAAAGGCTGAAGCATACAAGTAATGAGGTGCTAGACAGAACGATAATGCATGCTCAGACCAAATTTTGCAGCAGCCAAGGGAAAAGAAAGGGCTGTCCCATCATCGTAAATAAGATCAGCAACTGAACGGATGCCCTTAAAAGTTAGAAAATAAGAGCGTCGAGGCTCCTGCAAAGCCAAAAGGGCAGCAAAAACTTTGGACCAATGTATACTCTCAGCCCGAAGAGAATTGCCCTGTAAAGACTCCCTACCATGCCACATGTATACACACACACACACACACACACACACACATATATAC